>NW_023340257.1:19556958-19601879 GCF_004916995.1 Morone saxatilis | reverse complement strand
GGGGGGGGGGGGGGGGGACATATTTATATTTTCCAAAGAAAGTGTTTTCCTGAAAATAGTAATCATCTCCATGTTTTGTACAGTAATTGCTCATTTCTCTGTAAGCAGAGAATTGTATAATTTGCCCAAATTGTCCTGTGTGTATATGTTGGCAGTTTAGTCGAAACAAATTAGTACTCAGGGATGTAACCATAGAAGGGATGGCTGAGTAAGATGTAGGAGAAATTATGCTGTTGGCTGGCGGTGCTGTTGCTGGTCTGTATGTTGATGCACAATCAATGCGCACACAAGGACTGAACTAATCCTCGCCTGAGCCTCCTCACTTATCATCCACCGTAGGCCAAGATGACAGGGTTAAAGGCTCTGTGGCGGTCCAGGGATCCTGGAGCCCCTGGAGAACGATTTGCTGACGTGTGGAGTTGCCGTTAAGTCAAAAGTTGAAGAGAGAGCTTCAGCTTATCCCACTTGATAGGCATGTTGACTATTTATGTTCAGGATGTCATGACTCTCCTTGTCAGAAAAGCTTCTGAGTCGTTCATGTAAAAGGAGAGGATTTTACTTAATAAAAGCAATACCACAATGTAGAAATACTGTAGTACTGAAGTACTGCATAAAAAGTAAAAGGTAACAAACTTTTTATGTATTGGCATTAAGATATAGTTAAAAGTACTTAAAATTATCATTTTGCAGAACGACTAATTTCAGAACAATATATTGTATATTATATTATTGGCTAACAAAATACATGTGGTGGAGTAAAAATGTACAATATTTGTTGTAGAAGTATGAAGAAACATAAAAAAAAACATAAAATGGAAACACTCAAGTAAAGTAAATGTATTTTAAAATTGTATATTGGGTACAGTACTTGAGTAAATGTACTTTACATCCCACCATTGCACACTGAGTCCTCTGTATAGCCAAAGGTAGCTTTATTGCTATGCTGCAGTAGTGAAACCTTGGTAGCCGAGTGCTTACAGCACATTCCACGTAACCACAACGTCCTTTTATACTGTCATACTGCCCTCTCTCGCCATCACCATCTTCAATGTCACTGTCCAATAATGGAAAAAATAGACAGTGTACAGAGTGTACAAAGAATCTTCTTTTTGAGTAGTTAAGTATTTTTTATAAACAACAAATAAAGGACCAGTGTGTAGGATTTAGTTGTGTCTAGCGGTGACATTTCAGATTGCATCTAACTGAACACAGCTCACATCTGTATTTAATGACCTGGGAATGAGAACAGGCTGTGAAGTGTATAGGAGAACTATCTACAGCCAGTATTTCGGTTTGTCCATTCTGGGCTACTATAGAAACATGGCGACAACCTGCGGCATAGAAACAGCTCATTCTAAGGTAATGTAAAAATGATTCTCATTTTATTGTGATTATACACTAAAGACAAGATACCTGTATATTATATTATATTTCTGCCAATAGATCCTCCTAAATGTTACACACTGGACCTTTAACAACATGTCAGCACTAAAAATAGGAGGAGGATGTCACAGCTTTTTAAAAGATTTTTCGCAGTCTCCTAACAGTGCTGTAAGATGATAATAGATGCTTTTTACAGAATGATTTTGCATGTTTTCCCTCCATCTTGGAAGGGACTAAAGTGCTAACATGGTTGGCAACAGTGAGAAATTTACAAACAGATATAATAAATTAGTGTATTAGTCAACCAGCCGCATATTAAGCGTTTCCTGTCATTACAGTAACACCACACAGAAACCATTTTCTCTCAAGCATTATTCACACTTGCAACATTGTCGGGGAAGGATGACAGCACACGCATTTCATGTTGAGCTGGAGTTGGGCGGTCTACTGTGTGAACTGCAAAAAGGCATGGGTGGAAACTGTTCGGTATTCCAGGAGAGAAACATATCCTCCAGCACAGAGTAAATAACTGTTTGCATACATAAGCAAAAAGCCTCTCTGTTGTACACAGTATATATCACAATGCATGGTTACTTGGGGTATCTTAGTATTCACTTGCAAGCAAGAACTGAAAGGTGCCATTTGGGCTGGTTAATTAAACATGGGCTAATTCCCATGATTTATAGGATAGTAGGTGTGATGTTGCAGTTTTCTGTCTTGCCCACTCTGTCTTTGCTGTCATGTCAGGAAAGATGCAATGGGGAATGAATTGGAAATTGAAGCTTCAAGATTTGGCCCCAGGCCAGCAAGAAGCATGTGGTTCATTACAGCAACATCGTCAGAGTGCAGTAACACTGAGAGGAGGAGTTACTTGAGGCTTATCAAAATCACTGTTCCAAACAGGAAGAAAACATCCTGGAAACTCAGGGAAACATTAAATCAAAGACATTAAAGGTTTAACTTTTTGCCTTGCGGTAGTAAAGGACACATGTACTCTATGACACCATCATTGCTGGGTGTGGTCACAGGTGGAACAGGTGTTTTGCCGCTCTTTCTACCGGAGAGGGCAGCAAAACACTGCTTTTAGAAGAAGATTAACTTTATTAATCCCCAATAGAGAAATTCAGTTTTCATTTTGCACACACACATAGGCCCGGAATACAATCACATACATAGACATGCAAATGTAGAGAGATGGTGGAGTGATGGGCTGCCACTGAACATTACCCAAGCAGCAGTTAGGGGTTTTGGTGCCTTGCTCTGGAGGTGGAGCTGGCAGTCTCCAGCTACCAGTCCACACTCCATACTGTAGTGGCTTGAACTGGTGACCCTCCAGTTCCCAAGCCAAGTCCCTACGGACTAAGCTACCCGGTGTACAGTTACTCTTTAAATTAAAAAAATTTGACACAAGAGCAGAACTGCACTTAAAAAACGTTCCTGTGAGTTGTAATTAATCAGTTTTTTAACTACAGTGTCATTACTTTGTGGAGTTTATTAATACCAATCTGAGCAACAGTTTTTTTAAAGAAATCATTGCTGTACTTGTTTGCAATGGTTTTATATCCAGGTACTTGAAAATGAATATTGTCAACAAATGAAAAGTGCTCTAAATCCCTTTTCATCCCTGCTCTTGTATCAGAAGGTCATAAAAACCACTGCCTGGCTTC
Organism: Morone saxatilis; assembly: GCF_004916995.1. Lineage (NCBI taxonomy): Eukaryota > Metazoa > Chordata > Actinopteri > Moronidae > Morone > Morone saxatilis. Next base: position 19,598,829 of record NW_023340257.1, on the reverse strand, counting down.
CTTGCTGAGACGCTTGTGTGCTATGACACTGCTCAAAGGAAAGTCCATTTGGGTCTTTTCACCTGCTGTGATTCTCAAAAGGCCATGTATCCCCACCTGGGGCATTCACGCTTCGCTTTTCACTCTGCATTTTTTAGACCTATCAACCGCAATGGAAAAAAATATAAATATGCATGATTTGTGTGATTAATGGCACAACCCTGTCTGTCATTCTTCCAGTTTAAAATTACATTTTCTGTCTTATTTTCTTTTTCTGATGCACAGGATCCTCAAGAAAACACAGCGCCACTCATTGGTGTCTGCAGAATATCGCACAAGAATCAGTTGACAGCTCCGATGAGGAGTTCTTTGATGCCAGAGGTTAGTACTACATTTTATTTCCACATTTGATCCTGTCTTCACCTTTTAGTTTTTCTGTCTCTTCAACAGTAATAGTCTCAGAAATGATCTGGACTTATCTATGAACCTTTTAAAGAGACCCTTTTCAAGTGTGCTTTTCAAGTGTGCATTCTTCTCCACTACAGAAACTTGATGAAAATGTATTCATTGTCAAGGGTTCTACTTTTATTTTTTAAGTTTCTGGAGCTACATTTCAGTTGGTAAAGAGAGAAAGACAGAACTAAAGATGCAGAGCAACAGGCCTTGTTGGACAAACAGACATCTCAAGGTCAGAAAGAAGAAGATTTCTCAATGTTTGGCGGCTGCTACACAAAGCCAAACAGTCCAAAAAAAAAACAATGGTCTTTATAGTTTCATCTTTCAATGTTTTGTTTTGCCCAAGAAACACTTACCTAACCTAAAAGTTCAGTATCGTCTACAAAGAAAGCCTTATCGGTTGTTCCTGTGGGCGAAAAAGGGTTGTTAGTCTATTGTTTTTTAAAGCTGGGGAATTGTAGGACAACTGTAATGAATTAATCATAAGATTCATGGTTATTTCCTTGCCATTACTGTATGTTCTGGTGTTGGGCAATATACGTTAATGTGCATCTGTGATTGTTATGAATTGGGTATAATTGGACTTCAGAAGAGAGTCAGAACAAACTAGGGAGAATGGGTAACAAATGGATCATGTATTAACTTTGATCATTTCTAACTGTTTTAAACCGATTTCATTGTCCACTTTACTGCTGACGATTCTATAAATAGACACACTTGAGAACTTGTTCAACTACTAGCCTTTTTCACAGTCCCAGAGGGAGTTCATCAGCGAATAAGTGGAATACTTATCCTACCAATTATCCACTCCAAGTGCTCATCTCCCAAGAGACTGATGGTAGAGATACTAATCAATTATGTGCTATTATAATAACATGTTCTTATTTTACATTAAGTCAGTCAATAGCCAGAGGTATGTTGAGAGTTTCCTACACATCCTTTATATGATATAAAAACATGGTGAAAATGCGGAAAGGCTCTGTTCCATCTCCAAAAATTTTAAGTGCTGTGTTATCATGTCACATGTCTCGTGTATGGAAATTTGTTACATTCTTTAATTCTCTTTTGTCGCTCACACTCACTTTTGTTTACCTAATTTTCCCTTCACTCATCCTGCCTCAATCTTTCATCCGCTTCCCTCCCTTAATTTTGATTTCCCTTCACTCCCTTTCCCTCGTATATTCTGTTTGCCAAAAAAAGCACGTTCGCGGCACACACTCCTAGAGAGAGCATGGAATATTTATCCTTATCACAGCTGTCACAGAGCTGTGCATTGCTCGAAATGCATTTTGTGAGACCAAAGTCAAGGTGCCTATCGATGTCAAAGAATCACCAGAGGATAAGATAACATGTGCATGTGTTGTATGTGAACAGATGTGCCTCATCATCCTGAGACTGCACAAGATTCCACACTAAGCTATGACATATCTTTACAAGGTGTGAAGGGACAGAGAGTCCTTTATCTCTTTGAATTAACAACATGGGGAGAGACTGCAAAAGCAAATGAGCAAAGAAATGATCGTGTGTGCATGTGTGGTTGTATTTCATATTATTGAGTTAGAGGGGACAACTGATATCATATTTGTACACTAAATATGAAGCAACAGCAAGCAGCTGGTTGACTTAGCTTAGCATAAAGACTGGAAACATGGGGAAACAGCTAGCCTGGCTCTGTCCAAATGTAAAAGAAAACTGCCTACCAGCACCTGTAACACCCACTAATTAACATGTTATATATAATTTCTCAAATCCATACAAGAGGCTCCGTGGTAGCTCACCTGGTAGAGCTGGCCATGTGTTTGAGACCGACCTGTCGCCCTTTGCTGCGTGTCATCCCCTCTCTTTCTCCTTGTTCAAACAAACAAGATATAACATGTTAAGGGGTATTTTGGTACTGTTGGACAGAGCAGTGCTAGCTGTGTCCCCCTTTTTAACCTTGGCAAACCAGCTGCTGGCAGTAGTTTCATAGTTACAAAACAGACATACAGTAAACCGTCTTAACAGGACCCCCATGAACAGATCTAGTTTTTGAGGGGGGTTATATCATTTTTAGAGTATAAAAGGTTTGGGAACAAAGCCCCAAATTAAACAGTGAATGAACTAATCAAATGTGTATTGCACTTGTTTTGGTTTGCTGCAGCCACAATCATTGTGATGTTATTGTATTTGAGTTATGAATTGGGCATAGTTTCGAGTAGAATCAGTAATTTCAAAGTTTCCACATCCATCTGTCATGATGTACAAAGCAGGGACCTGAATTTGAGTCCAGATGTGTTGTGGTGAAGGTCGACTCAGTTCTCTAATTGGCTTATTATTTGCTGGCTTGCTCTGCGGGGACCAAACATTTCACATCTCATTTTAGCTCATTGTAGCTCATTGATGCACAACATTGGAAGGAATTTGTGGCAAGCCAGTGTTTTTGAGGTCTTAGGTTGTAAAAAACCTTGCATTATCCTTTCAAGTTGCATAAAAGCATGGCTGTTCAAATCAACAAAGGGACTTCATTATAGAAGGGGCGACATTGAAAGATGGAATACAACAAAGCTAGTTTAATTTGTGAGAATAAGAAACCCAGAAAAGAGAAGAGGAGGTGTTTGGAGAGTGTTTTTTTCCTCACGGTTGCTATATGTGACTTTTATTGTCAGAGCTCAGAGGGAAAGCTCAGTCCTGCAGAAAAAGCAACAGAGCAAGTTATTCCAAACATAAACATATGCTCAGCATGAAAGGATGCCTCCCTTAAAAGGGAAACCAGGACAAGGTCATAGAAGGGTTGTTGAAATTATGGCCCACTGCAGTCACTTGCTAACTTCAAGACTGTGACTCTCAATCATATAACTGGTCTGGTAGTTTTTATTTTTACCACATTAGATATATGTTTTCTTTAGCCCAAAGTTATTTCAGCTTTTTATAGAAAAGCAGAGAGAAAAAGTGAAGGATTAAGATTGAAGAGTGATTGAGGCTGTGTTTGTCATATTATAGGCCTACCACTCAAACCATCACAATAAGCTTGGGGGAGTTTTATTTATGTGGTTATGATGGATGCCTTCATCCACACTGTGAAACCCAGCGGACCCAGAAAATGCATGAAAATGCATGAAGACTGTCAGTAATCTACTCAGTTTTCTTCTGAAATGATGAACCCTGACTGTTATTGTTACTGTTAGTGGGTGTTATACCATTTTTTTAAACAATTTTTCTTGCTAATGCACTATCTCTGTATATATTATTTAATACATTTATTATCAGATGCATCTCAAGGCGCCCATCCTGCACACAATAGATATGGGATTTTAATTCAAATGTTAAGAAATGTCTATTCTCATGCTCTATACGTCACTTTTTTTGAGACACTTCAGTGGCAGTGTGGCAGCTGCTTCAAGCTGATCAAAGGCTCCGTGCTAAAGAACAAAGCTTTGTGTTCACAAAATGAAAACGCACACACTAGTGCAGTCCACAAATATTGGACATTTTCTACAGTTTTTCCTCTGTAATCTATCCAATTGGATTTGAAATGAAACGATGATCATAATGTTTAAGAAATGTTATCCTTGAGGGTGTTCTAGTGTGTTCACAATCATATTGGGTCAATAATATTGGACTAGTCACCCATTTTTATACATTGTCCCCCAATTTTAGGAGAATGCAGCAGGGCAATGATCCTATGACAATCATTTTATGGCCACATAAATGTTATTTCCTGACTGGCCATGTCTGCTCCCCCTGAACTTAAACCAACCGATTGTGTGTTTCACTTCTTTAAGAACCAGACTGAAAGCAAAACTCCCCTAATGCGAGCAATGGGTGTCACACAGGTCTGGCAGTTCCTCTTTAGGAAAGATGCCAAGTGTCTGCTGATGTCTGTGGGTTACAGACTTTAAGCTGTTTAGACTTTAGTCATTGATCGTAAAAGGATTTGCAACTATATAAAATAAAATGAGTTTGTTCAATGGTTCCCTAAACTGGATGATCACAGTTGTGTCATGAACAAAGTTTATTTGAAATGTTTCTATACTTGTGCTGAGATCTCAAAAGTAAAATGTTGTCTGAACACAAGCAGCCTGTCCCTGAATGAATGAACATTGACAAAATTATGATTTAAAATGCTTTTTGTGGATGTTGCTGTACAGATTGTAAAACCCTTTGAGGTAAATTGTGTTTTTTATGATTTATACAAATAAAATTCATTTGAGTCATTAAGAAAATAACGCAAAGAAGAATAGAAACCTGAGCAAGCCAGCTTTTGATTCTGGACAGTTCTGGTACTGAAAAGTATGTACAGATGGTAATAATGTAAATCTAACTCTAAAACAGGGAAGCAGATAAGAAATCCATCAACATCTGTGTGTCGTTTTTAATGAGAACTGAGACTGAGGTTCAGTTTCTGTCGGCGGATGTTGTTGTGTGTCAGTCAGTGTTTGTTTGACATGGTGTGGAGGCAACACAGCTGTTGGCTGGATGGTTTGACGCAATCATATCTGTTGATCAACTCCTCTGACATCCGCGCATCTGCCTCTGGCAAAGCCCCTCACACATTGTCACAGCCCCCCAAGCTGGCCTGCAGTGATGATGAAAACAGAAGTGTATCACAGACCGCTGTCAGAGCAGAGAGTCTCAGACCGACGTTCAGACACACACAAAGATCAAAGTGAAGATACTGAGTGGCTTCGTGACCCATCCACCTCTAGCGTCACCTCCACTGTCGTGTATAAAACGTTCATTTTCCACCAGTGGCAGGTAAATCTCCAGTTTATCTAATCCAGGCACAGAAGCTCTCAAATACGAGTGTTCAGGTGAAAGAAACGAGATAAGAAGACATTTGAAGCTCACAATAAAAGAAGAAAAGCAAAACCCTAACCTAAATTCTAAAAAAGGTTAAAATTTCTATTTGTTCAGAGAATGCACTTTTCACTATTGAATTGTTTGAAGCTTTGTGTTCAGTGAAGAGGTTTTATGGAGAAACCTGGTGGAGCATCAGACATTTTTACTTTGAACAAGCCAATAGAATAAAGACTTTTTTAACCACTTACTGTGAAGAGTGCAATGCATTTATTTTCTTTGATTTTGCCCACAAAAAGACATTTTACTGAATAATTTGTGCACTCTTTAATATTGTAGGGTTTTCTCAATATTTTTTTCACATTTCATGACTTTACTTTGCCAATAGCACCATCTCCTCTTCATCAGTTTGCTGAAAAAGCTCAGCGGGATTGGATACTGCATTTTAAATATTTGTTTAAAAAAAACACCGGGCTTCATCTAGAGAACTCTGGCTTTATTTTGGGTTGAGGATAACAGTGTCAGTTTTGTTATTTAATGTGAAGACAATATTTAGATTTGGTATGCAGAATTGCTTTCACTTCCTCTTTTTACGCCATCTAAATAATCTGATGAATTCCAGTTGCCCTCCACTTGCCTGTAGTCATAAAAAAGAAAAAACACTCCTCTCTCCCACCAACATACTGCTGGTACCTCCCACCTGTGCACGTTCACCCTACAGCCCCCCAGCATCACTCAACCTCTGTTTACCTCTCATACATGTAAAACTACATGTTTGTGCAAAAGTCTGATTTTTTATCAGGGCTGAGTGTGCCTTCAGGCTGCTCAAGGAAATGCCAACTCAATTGTCACATTGTTTATTGATGTGAGCTGTTGACAAATTTGCACTATGTTAATCCAGATTTGTTATTTGATGACATGAATTTAAATAATGAGGCAAAATGATAGATTGAGCCTGAAAGGAAATTCATGGTGTTGGCTGCTTCCGCAGTTTAATGCCATAATAAATTGCCACAGGAGGTAAACCGTGTTTGCATGCAAGTAGGACATCAATTTATTATAAGGCTGCTAGGATCTTATGTTGCTGTATTCCACTCTGCACTGTTTGTTGATGAAACTGAGGTGACTGTGTTTGACTCTTTGATAAAAGTCATTGCTATAACTAATTATGTACTTGCTGATACAATTTTATGTGCATATCATTAAACAGTAAATTGAATTTTACCACACGTCGAGGAATCATTTGACATTTCTGGGGAGAAAAAAAACTCCGTTTCCTGCCAAGAGGTAGATGAGAAGATTGATAACAATGTTTTGTCTTTCCATTGAGCCACAACCAGCTGCTGGTTAGCTTAGCTTAGCATAGCAGGTAACAAAATCTCCAAAGAAAACAAACCAGACAAAATGTAACATGTTAATTAGTGAACATCGGAGGGGAATGTAGATTTAGTTGCTTTTGGACAGACCCAGGTTAGCTGTTTCCCCCTGTTTCCAGTATTAATGCTAAGCTAAGCTAAGCTAAGCTAACCATCTCCTGGCTCTAGCTTCACGTTGAGGGAACAAATATGAGAATGGTGTCGCTTTTCTCATCTTACTCTTGGAAATAGAGTGAATAAGCGTATTCAGCAAAATGTCAAACTATTCTTTAAGATGCCTAACAAATGTTTACATCAATGACCAGTTGTATATATGATGAATATTTTAATCCAAAAAGTCCAAAGGGAAGGAGGATTTGTGCATTATTATTTCATTTGCTCATCCACTTTTAATATCCTTTTCTTTTTTGTTTGTTAATTTTCATTATCTTGTACATGTGGCTGATTACAGCATTTTATCTCTCCAACACAAAAGAAACAAGTCACATGTGGAAGCAGCAGATAAGACTTTATAGTGAAGATCCCTTTTATCGTCTCTCATTATGGGATATGTATTGGCATAATGGTTCAAACTAGCTTTCCAAAAATGTCATTGATCTTTACATCTAAAACTAAAACTGGGCCTCACAAAGATAGAAGTGCATGAGCACACGGACACATTTACACACACCTCATTCCCCATTGATTTTGTTTGTCTGAGCTGTTGAAAGAACGGCAGTGTGTTCATCTGTGTTTGTAAAGTCTTCCGCTCTATCCCCTCACCTGTGTTCACTCACCAGAGGAAGAGTAAATGGAAGATCAATCCTGTCTTATTTTAATATATTTCTAGTTGTATGTGTGTGTGAACTCTCTCAGCCTAATTTTTAATCTTAACTTCTGTATATAGAATACAGAAAAATACTAGTGCTGACCATCTCCTGCCACGGATTTTATCCATGTACCACTGAAAATATTTTTCATTCCAAACCACTCACTGTAGGTGGTGATTTCACTGATTACTTCTTTCTCTCTGCTTGAAGGTCTGTTGATCAGTGAAATCAGCTGCTAGAGTGTGTGATTTTAATGAAACTGTTGCTGCACAACACCTGGGTCATGTTATGCGCTGCACAGAATTGTAATGACACTGAGACACCAACACAGATGCAGAATATACAGTAAGGTTATTTGTGGGAACATAAAAGAACAGATAAAACTGAAATGATCCTCCTAGAGTGGCTAATAAGTACATACAGTTGGGAATTTATGATAAGACAAAGTATAAAAGGCAATATAAATGTAGCAATAAACATTAAAGTTTAATTAACAATACAAAGTAAACAGCACACATATGTTAATGTATATAGGCCATATATATTTACATAAAATTAGCTATAAACATAGGCTTACATAAAGTGCTGTGGCTTGCAGAAGCACTCTATAAAGTAACCCATCTGTAACAGTGGGCAGCTTTCGGATCAATGTGTCCCATATGACAAAGCTTTAGGCCAGAGATACAATGTAAAGGAAAATGACAGTGTGCAAAAGCCTGTATAGGGAAGAAAAAATACTATTTTTCATATTGAGCCAACATACAGTATCAAACTTAAACATAAAATGCATAAAAGTGAGGACAAAACAAGAATGCAAAATCCACATGAAGGCAATATGCCAATTAAATTGTGTCTGATATATAAACTTCTATAAAACTGAGTGAAACAGCTATGCTAGTAGCCCTAAGAGGCTGTACTTCAAAGTCTCTCTTCTTTACTTGACTATAAAGCCTCACACTTCCTCCTAATTGACTGAGACTAAAACCATCACTCTCACCCTGGACTCAAGCACCTTTCAATATCTGTCTTTTACATTTACAGTATATATGGTTATCTGATCCAAAGTTGCACAACAACCTTACAATATACTTGCATTTCATTTTGCATTATTTCCACCTGAATAGATTTTACTACTACTGCACTGTATGTATATATATGTGAAAATGTAAATGTCATGCTGTGACAAATAAAGTCTAAATCTATTATAAGTGAAACATTTGACCTTGTGGTGGCGCTACAGGATCATCAAAGTCAGTAAGATTCATGCCCTGGGGATCATTAAATCTGTTACCAAATTTCATTGCAATCCATCAAATAGTTATTATGAGATATTTCAGCCTGGACAATGGAGGAGGGTTTGAACAACTAACATCCGTTTAGCCATTCTGCTAACATTGCTTAATATGACATGACATGATTATATAAAAACTGTTTAAAGAAATAAATATGACTACCCCCACTTTTATATATCCGATTACAGCACTGTATGCTCATGAGCTATACTTGTGATGTTTCAGTGCCATCCATCTTCGGTAGCCTACTTACCTGACAGACCCATTCTGTTTATGCCATTTTACAGGATAATCCCCTAAGCAATCTCATTTTCATAATGCGTCATCGGAAGTTGAAAGGGCCTAAAATAAAGCCAGAAGTATAGTATTTAGGTAATTCCACTGCTGCAACCAACAGGGTGATGAGATTAAGAAATTGAGAATTGCTTTAAAAAAAAGTGGTGGAGGTCAGTCGAGGCCATTTCATCATCGTTTAACAATCACAGCATCTATCTACCTCTATCTTTTACCCTGACACTTACTCACTGTGAGCTGACAGGTTGAAGGATGTTTCTAAATCCCTTTTCTCTCCCTTGGGGCTGTTGGCTGCAGGCACATCTCACACTTCCATTTCTCTTTTTGCCTCTTGTTCAAATCAGATTTTTCTGTTCTCTTGTATATTACAAAAGCAGCAGATATGGTAGCTTCAATCGGTTTGATGTATTCTCTTAATTATTGGTGCGTTTTTTTTTTGTGTTGCACCTGATCTCTGCAGATTGCTAGTTTTTAGTGCAGATAGATTTTTATTCAGCTCAAATACATTTCGCTTCTCAGAGGAGCCTGTTTTGGCTGCGAGCGTCTCTGCTCAGCTCTCCCTGCTGGAGATGATTCAGTAACCTACGTTTTCTGGTTTTGTTGTAAAGCCTGCTTTGCATTCTCCTCCTGTCCAAACACAGGCTTTCTTACATCCTTGCAACGCTTTGTTCAGATCCAATATGCACCTCTCTGTGAGTCTCTGTCTCACTCCACTCCATTTTCTTTGTGCTTGTCTGTGTATATTTGAATCCCCAAGTGTGTGTGTTATGTCCCTGCATCATTTAATTCAGCTCAGTATTGTATGACCGGAGGGGAGAGAGGGCACCAAAGGGGGAGGGAGTCAGAGCCGATAGTGAAAGACAAACTGTGACCAGTAGACCGGTCGCTGTGTGATCCAAATGGACAGGCTGTGTAGAATCATTCAGAGCTGCCAGGCTGCAATGTGTGAGAGAGGAGAGGAGTCTGTCAGGTAGAGGGTTTTCTTCCTGCATGACTCATCCTGTCGTAGAACGTCTTGGATGACAGTCTGTGACGAGTGGACAACCGTTTTGGTCATGCAGAACCACACAGTGCACACCTGGCTTGTCTTTCTGGTTGACTCAATATATTCTCCATTACAACAGAGCTTTTCATTTATAGTGACAATGTGGTGTGGTTTAAAGGGCCTGCATGCCAACACTTATGTTTTCAGTTTTTCTGGACGTTTAGAACCTTGTTCAGTCTTAATTTAGGTGGAGCTTGGCCGGGTGTTACATGAGATTTGTCACAGGGTGTGAATGATGCAGCCTGGAAAAGGACACAAATGCAGCCAACCAGGCATACAGGAACAGTTCAGTGATTTTAAAATGATAATATATACACTTAATGGTAAAGGAAGCAAGTCCAGAACAAAACAGAAGTATCAGAGAACTTAGAAGTTTAACAGGAATGGGGCAGGTAAAAGATTAATATAGCCATGTAGGTAGGAGTCTGAAGGCTAGAAAGAAAAGACAAACCAACATTGACAATCTGGAAACATCCCGAAAGGATATGGCTGATTACTTACGTAATTGCCAGGTAATCATACTGGTTGTAAACAAGATGGTTATCTTCCACTTTATTTGGAGGTACAGTGCCTTGCGAAAGTATCGCCTTGAACTTTTCAACCTTTTGCCACATTTCAGGCTTCAAACATAAAGATATAAAATTTCTTTATTTTTTGTGGAAGAAATCACAAACAAGCTGGGCAGCACAATTGTGCAAGTGGAACGAAATCTATTGGATTTTTGAAACTTTTTAACTAATATAAAAGAAATGAAAAAGGGGGCGTGCAAAAATTATTCGGGCCCCCTTCGCGTTAATACTTTGTAGGCAGCCACCTTTGCTGCGATTACAGCTGCAAGGTTCGCTTGGGATGCCTCAATCACGTTTTGCCACATCGAGGAGACTTGAAATCTTGCCCATTCTTCCTTGCAAAACAGCTCGAGCTCAGTGGAGGTTTGGAATGGAGAACGCGTTTTCGTGAACAGCAGTTTAGCCTTTCCACAGATTCTCGATGGATTCAGGTTTCTGGGCACTTTGACTTGCCATTCTAAACACCTGGATGCGTTTATTTGTGAACATTCCTTTGTAGATTTTGCTGTAGTTTGGGATCATTGTCTGTTGGGAAGATAAATCTCCGGTCCCAGTTTCAGGTCTTTGCCAGACTCAACAGGTTTTTCATCCAGAATGCGTCCTGTATTTGGCTGATCCATCTTCCCCTCAATTTTAACCATCTCCCTGTCCCTGTGCTGAAGAAAAGCAGGCCCAAAACCATGATGCTGCCAACCACCATGTTTGACAGTGGGGGGGCCGGCGATGGTGTGTAGGTGATTGAGGCGTCGTTGCTTTTACGCCAAACATATCGTTTTGCATTGGGTGGGCAAAAAGTCTCGATTTTTGGTTTCATCTGAACCAGAGCACCTTCTTCCACATGTTTTGGTGTGTCTCCAGGTGTGCTTGTGCAAAACCTTTAGGACGGAGACTTTTTATGGGATATCTTTTGAGAAGATGGCATTTCTTCTTGCCACTCTTCCATAAAGGGCCAGATTCTGCTGCAGTGGTACGGACCTGCATTGTTTGTCCTATGACAGGACTCTCCCACCTCAGCTGTAGTTCTCTGCATTCACTCCAGGAGTGATCATGGGCCTCTTGGGGCTGGCATCTCTGATCAGTCTTCTCCTGTTCTGAGGCTGAAAGTTTAGAGGGACGGCCAGGTCTTGGTAGAGTTTGCAAGTGGATCTGGATTTCTCCTTCCAAGTTTCAAAAATTGATCGGCTGCACAGTGCTCCTTGGGATGTTTAAAGCTTTGGAAATCTTTTTGTATCCAAATCCGGGGCTTTAAACTTCTCCACAACAGTATTTACGGACCTGCCTGTGTGTTCCTTGGTCTTCATGGATGCTCTCTGCGCTTTTACAGAACCCTGAGACTTATCACAGAGCAGGTGAATTATACAGAGACTTTGATTTACACACCAGGTGGATTCTATTTATCACCATCAGCTTCATTAGGGACACAATTGGATCATTCAGAGCATCCTCGCTGAACTTCTTTGTGGAGTTAGTTGCTGCACTGGAAAGTAAAGGGGCCGAATTAATTTTGCACGACCACCACTTTTCAGTTTTTTATTTGCTAAAAAAGTTTTAAAATATCAATAGATTTCGTTCCACTTCACAATTTGTGTTCCCACTTGGGTGGGTGATTCTTCACAAAAAAAATAAAATTTTTTATTATCTTTATGGTTTGAAGGCCGAAATGTGCAAAGGTTGAAAAGTTCAAGGGCGCCGAATACTTTCGCAAGGCACTGTAATGTGAAGGGTTTAGTCATCCAAAATATCAGTTATGTATTTGACCATGTTCACAGAGTTAAGGTAGCCTCAATTTTGGGAAATTAAGAAAGTAGGACTGTAAACTTGTGGTGGATGCTTTGGGCAATGATTTTACCCTTCACCTGCCACATTCTCTTCTAAATACTTAACTTAAAATAACGTAACCTGAACCTATTTTGTTAGTTGAGGTTGCCATTAGCTACGAAAAATAAAACTTGATGTTGTTAATAAAGGTAATTTTCCTTTTAATATATCGGTGTTTGAGTTTTTTGGGCCACTTAGCGGCCTATGAAGCAGTTTTTGTTTGTATTGTAATTCTCGAATGTTACCTTGCGAGGACACGTGTTTCCTCTGCTGGTTGGTTTTCACACTATTCCACTGATCAAAGGTGGGATTGGCGATACAGGCTGCCAATAAAATGGTATCAATGTTCCCACCAAAGGACAGGGAATAAGATAATTGTTTTGATGATTGTAAACAAGGGCATAACACACTTCATAATTTCATCATTTATTACACACTGTGTTTTTGCCAAGAAACAGTGCATGTAAACATAACCCTGTTTTGATTTACAAGAAAACTCTAAAGGGTTCCTAGAAATGGAGTGCAGGCAGCACTTGATGCAACACATATAACATTCAAATATTTATCAGCGTAATTTATCAGAAAGCAGCCAAATAGTGGGGTTGGCTGAAGGTCTAACAATACCTTTCTTTAGGGGATGAAACACATTCAGGTCAAATTTACAGGCTTGCCAAATGTTCAACCAATGAGGTGGGAAAGATGTGTTACCAGACTCTTGTCGTATTGTTGCATGTTGTCAATGTTTTTTTGTTTACTTTGCTGCACAATAAGCTGTCCATTCAGGTTTGTAATAAGCAGCATGTACGATTTGGTATAAAGCCAAATTAAATGGACTGGAAATGACGCTCCAGCTGTTTGCACCAAAAAAAGAGCCAAAGTTCAAAAACACCTGGTGTAGAATGAACTGTTAGCGGTGGGTGGCGAGCTTAAATGGCTGTTTAGCTTTGATTAGTTAAAAAGCTTCAAGAAAAATGTAGTGCCATTATTTGATATGGCAGAGGTGAGAAATGGGATTTTTTTTTGCTGCACTGTCTTACTTTCTATGTTTATGTGTGGGTTGGTGTGTGTGTGTGTTATGTGTATGTGTGTGTCCCAGCAGATGTTATGGAGGGAAGAGCGCCATTTTGCCTGGGCATGAGTCAGTCGAACTCAAATGACCTTGGCTGGAGCAGATTGGAACCCTGGGACACATGGAGGACCAGTCGAATGGTTACACACACACACACTTCTACAATTTATAATCACTCTCAAGACACACAGAGACACATCAAGCACAAAAGAGGTGGGCTTTTGGCTGCTTACACGTCTATAATGCAAAGGTTCAAAATTGGTCTGGAATGAGTCTTTCACTGAATAATGATAATTGATGGGCTGTTGTGTAGACGAACTGTAGCACTTATATTCAAAGGCTACATTCAAGCCATTTTATAACCACTAGGGGGTCGAATGGGAGTTAAAAAAACTATTCCTCGCATTTTATCACTTACTAGTTTTCAGGGCTGGGGCCCGGTAGGACAGTATGTGCTTTGCTATATAAAAGTGGCTGAGGTTAAGTAGCTTTTTCATGGGGGATGGCCAAATGAGGTTGGTTTGGAAAGTGGACGTCAGGCCGACATTAGCGACATATTAATTTTATCCTGTAAATATAGGGCCAGCATACATCAGATGAGGAGAGAGAAGAGCACAGAGAGAGGAGACTCTGGAGAGACGGCAGAGAGAGAGAGAAGAGAGAGAGGAGATTCAGGAGCGCCCATTAGTTTTTTAACCGGCCCTACAGTGGTGAAACGGATTAAAGCCGACGGCGCGGAGCGACCGGGCGTGTCGGTCCAGACAAGTCTGATTAACTGCACAGGTCTCTCACTTCAACTTAAATAAAGAGAATGTCCCACAAAGCAACCCTTACAGACCAAAAAACAACAACGGAGTAACGTAGTTTCTTTGGAAATTATTATGGGAGGGGAAAAAAAATACCACAGCTGTAGTACATGGAGAAGCGTCTGTCACTACTGTCTGGTTCCTCCGCGACCGATGACATCAGTTTACTTTCACTTTCCAGGATGTTTGCGGCTCTGCAGGGTGAATTGGGCTCTGGCGTGGCACGTGGGCTATTGGGTGGGCTTTATCGTTGGCAATGCTAGCGGAATTCGGAACAATTTATGAAATAATTTATTAACGGTATCTTTATAGTCCCAAACAAAGCCAACGTTGCACACCCTTAAACCACACAGCCAGCCATGTTGAAACTCTAGGTCAGTCTGATCCTGATCTGCAGAGATGATTTTGGGAGGGCCACACACAGGCTCCACACACACACACAACACACAACACACACACGACACACACACAGACAGACAGAGATTTCTTGCTTTATAGATAGATAAAGGTGACTAACCCTTTCACACTATACTGAGTCATCTGACACCATGTTAATATCAAAAGAGTCACATTTGACAGGAACTGCCCAAGTAGTTTGGGGCATAATCTAGGAAGAGTGGAAGGGATTGGATGTCCCTTTACTGCAAATGTTGAACATGTAGTTAGTGATGCTTTAAATGAGCATCAATAATCGGAAGAACATACCGTGAGCAGAAGATAAGATTGGCTGAGATCTAACATGCAGATATGTGATGTGTTTCCAGCTCCGTGGTCCTTCTCCGTGCTCTGTGATGCCTGAGGAAGAGCACTGAGCTTGAAACGTGCATATCCGTGTTTGTACCCCTGCTCTTTCTGCAGTGTATTTATGCGCATCTAAAGCATCACTTGAAATAAAATTCAGCCTTTGCAAGCAAGAGGTTCCAATCTTTTTCACGTCTGTTTAAGGCTACCATTACATTTCAAACTAAACCTGACAGGACTACAAATGGGATGAGCACAGGATCCGTGTGGATGCTCAGCTTCCTTTTGCTTATTCTTTTTATCCAATCCATTGGAACATTTTTCTTCTATGCACAATGGGAAGATTTTTTGGGGATTTTAGAGGTTTCTCCTCTTTTCTGTTTACTTTTATGTCTACCCTTCCTCAATGCTCTCACTTCAAGGCCCCGAGGACTAACATAGCAACTGTTTTTCTTTATTTTTGCCTGGGGCCCAAGCTGAAAGACTTTTCTGGATTCTTGCTTAGAGAAAAGCTTCTCTCATAATTCAGCAAATCAAAAGCCTCTACATCTGTTTCTTTTGTGTTAAGTAGAATCATCCGAAACAATAAGATGCTGTGTCTGTACAGAGCAGTAGAAATATTTCTTAGACAAACAATCAGGCAGGAGGAATATCACATTTGAGCCGGTTTTTATATCAACACAGACTTTAAATCAAACGATTCTTCTAATGAATTCTTCCTGTGCGAAAGTTATTTAATTAGATTTAAGTCTCTGGTGTGATTATCCATCCACAGTAACTGAATAACATATCGCCCAGAGATTTAACAGCACAGTATTTTTCAGATTAAGAAAAGTTCAGTTTGTGCCTTCAAAGATCATGAATAAGTACTGGGATTTATGCAGATCAGTGGTTTTTAATAGAATAATCAAACTCCCACAGCAGCGTGTTTCATGTGAGAGAAATTCGATCACAGTGAGTAAATTGCTTTATGTTTTTTTTATAATGTTTTATAGCATTTTTGTCAATCTTTACTTTGGTTTTAAAGCTAGGTGTAAATGTTAAGTGGTGCTGTTACTGATCAAAAGGTAAACAAAGATTCATATAATGTTTTTTTGTTTTTTTTAAAACTATTTAGTGTCTCTTGTTTTGTTTCTTCAGCCTAACATAAAATCTTCCTTCATTATTACACAAAACAAGAGTGGCTTTAAATTGGAAAGAAACAGTCAGAGTAAGTTTATAAGACAAAATCAATGATAATAGCATGATTTCAACACAAGCTCACAACTCATCTGTCAGCCCTGTTCTGATAGCATGGCACTTGTTTTGGGTTTTGTTTACTGATAAATGGACCGGCTCTCATTGTAAAGGTCAGTGCTGAGATTTGACAAACTGGAGTGGACGCTTTTAATCACTGCGGTTCAGTGGGAGTGTAGTCTGGTCCTGCAGAGATGAAAGAGACTGCTCCTGCAGGGATGCTGTACTAAGTCATGTGGTGCTAACTGAAGAAGTGGGTACATTGTGAATATTTAACACCCCCCACACACCCCATCAAAAGACCACTCAAAAACCAGTAATGACCTGTGAAGTACTTCACTGCAGCAACAGCACAAGTCAGTTATTGTAGTGCTCCAGAATAATGTTGACAACGCCAGTGCCTTTCAAAATAATGGAATTTTATATTTTTATTTTGTCAACAAATCCCATGAAAAGACCAAAGTCAATAATATATTGATCCTACTTTGCTAATATAGAACAGTCTTATACTTTAATGCACTAATCAGGTGTCATATTATTGTATAAACAGCAGTCTGAGTTTAAGTGGGTATCTTCTAAAGTAATGGTGTTTTTAGTACAGAAGTGTGTCCCTAGACATTACTGCAAAGCCAAGGAGATACCATAGCTTGTTTCTGCAGCACCCTAAAAATATCCATTATTGTTTAAAGGTCCAGTGTGTAACATTTAGGAGGCTCTTTGGCACAAATTGAATGTAATATTCAATGGTTTTCATATAATCCCCTAAATATAGGAAATTGTTTTTGTTAGCTTAGTTTTTACTGTTTATATCTACAGATGCCACAGGTCGCCTTCCGTGGAACCGTGTTGAACCTCCATACACCTCCAACAAACATATATTACAAAGCACACAGCAAGGTGACTAAAGAGAGTTGTTGATTGGATAGGACAGGAGGTTCACATAGTTGATAGCCTCCTGCTGCCACTGTTGTCAGTTACTGTAAATCTCTTGGCTCCTGCATCAGTCATATCAGAAAAAAATGAGGGCCTTCTTTGTGCGCCATTTCTCCATTAATGGCAGGGTCTCTGATGCTGCAGCTGGTACACACAAAAATGGTGCTTGAGAACTTAAGTATACTCAGTGCCCATTGAAAAAAATAACCTCGGGGGATATGTTACCTTAAATGGAGACTGCAAAGTATATGATGTCTGGCGTTTACCCATTGTGGGAGACATTATTAAACAATCATGCAGCGTGTCTTGTTAAAAACTGCGTGTACCCCCAGTATCTCCAGACTTACACCCACTGAGCCCATCACTCTTTATCTTTTATCATCTAGGAAAACATTAAGAGTACACTGGCCAATCTTCTTTATGAAATGGAAAGAGTGGCAGAGATTAGGTGCTCCTACTGTAATATAATCAATGTGAAGCTGTGTCTCATACAGCATGCCTTTTCCATTTCAAACACACCACACAACTGAAACGGAAAAGCATGTCTGCAAACACTAGTAATATTGCATAATATTGTTTTCCAGCAAACCTTTTATCAGATCCTGAATTCAGGATATCTTCATGATGGGATATCTTGTTCCACTTAAAACCTTCTGAAGTGGAAAAAAAATACTGCGACTGCTGGTTCCAAAAAAACATCTCAAAGCGACAATAGCTGCTGCAACAAAAAGTGGCAGATCATTTGAACATTAAGAGAATCAGGTGATATTTTAAAGACATTTTGTTGCGTTTGACTGGCAATTTGGATGACAGGAAACAAGGGAAGGAGAGATGCAGTAAAGGTCCACATGTGGATTCAAACTGGACATTTGGGGTTCATGGTTGACTTCTTAACCTCTAAGTCACTGGAGTGCTCCCTGGCACAGGTATGTTTGAGGGTAATAGAAGTAATGTTGCCATTAGAAGAGAACCCTGACAAATATGACCCGCTTGATAAGTAAAGCTTTAAAGTCTGCATTAACTTGACCTCTTTCACATACAAGTAGTTAAGTAATTGATTGTTGATTGAAAAATATTGATTATGGATGCTTTAAACTCAGGTTGGTATTGTCGGTGCTTGAAAGGGGAGGGAAGCAACAGATTTACAACACCAGATTCCATTAAATCCTACACACCGGACCTTTAATGTGTCTAAAGTGTCGGCTTAGTTTCTGTGATATTCAATTATCATCTCTCAAAACTCTTAAATGAGTCACTAATAACCACAGCAGTGGTGCCTCCAGACATGTTTCATAGTGGTGGTCATTTGTATCTAATGTAAAATATCAGATAGAAGCATATTATGCAGGTGACTCGAGAGGCGGTACGTGTGGGGATATTAATTGTTATTGGTTTGTGATAAAAGGTGAAGAGAAGACTTAGAGATTAAAATCTTTGATCATCAGGAAACCTTAAAGGTGTAGTTGGAATACTCTCAGTCTCTGCAGCACTTGAGCAGTGACATCCACTGTCCCTGTAATCTAAGTATATTTGTCGGTTCCTCAAAAGCGTCACTGGTTTTATAACATCTGTCCCTTTGCTCTCCATTATTCCTTCACTCCCTCTTTTGTTCTCCTCAGCTTCTCTAACCATCCACTTCCCTCTGGCCTCTCTGCTCCTTCACTCCCTTCCAATTCCATCACCTCATCACGTTCTTATATTTCCCCGTCTCTATCTTCCTTCATTACTTCACAAGCCATGGGCAACCGTAAACACTCTCGCTTCCAAAAGAGGCAACAGTGATGGAAACCTCAGTGACAGAAAGGAAAGCCTAAAGCACAACTGCCCCTTATTTTCCACTGTACTCTTCTTCTTCGTCTCTGCTCAGTGTCGTCTTGGGATCTAACATAAGCCACCGCTCCAACGTCTTTCAGACTCTCCATCTGTTCACTATGCAAACACTCTTATCTGTATATTTATGCTGTGCTCTTTTCATCGACATCTTTTTCCACTTCATTCACAGGCTGAGGCTGTATAATGTAGTCGAACCTGAAATAGCCGTGTTGCATAACTGATTACAGACTCCGTTATAAACAAAAACTACTGACTCCGACTTGGCTGCTTCCTTGGTGTGTGCTGCCAAGCTGGGATAACATTAGCTAAAATGGCTACGTCACTGGAAGCAGAAGTGTGGAGATGGAGGAGTGACTATGTAATATGCTCTGCCAAACAACCCAGCAACACTATATATGGTGAGAATATAATTCCAAACAAAGTGACCCGGAGAGAAATATATTATATTGAATGGGAGAATGATTTTCCATTTTCTATGGAGCACCACAGCTCTCTCGTCAACATGCTCCCTGTAGCGCTATTCAGAAACACATGCAGAGAGAGAGTGAGAGAAAACAAAAATTTAAGGTCCGAGACTCATCTGTATTCTGTCCCTCGACCCCCCCGGTCATATTGAACACACAATGCTTGCATAGGCACAGTCGCCCTGTCACTTTAATTCCCATTAAATTAATGTTTCATCTTTCTCTTGAAAACAAAACTGCTTAGAGAGACTTAAAAGCTGCAAAGACAAAAGCGATTTCGCCCCACAATTATAGTGAAAGATGGAAAACAAGAAAGAGGGTGAGATAATGATTATGAGTGACTGACCTTAAAGACTTGGTTCTCCATGTCAGGAGTATGCTTCTGCCTCATGTTATTTTTTATAGCCCATTGGCTGTAATTGCGCCTTTGTTGTTAGAGGCTCTTCCCCCATTGCGTCTGTATTTCTGTTGGTCGGTCTGTGTCTATATTGTCTGTCTGTAGGTGTCTCTTTACATGTGCATTCGTGTGTGTATGTGTATGTTTATCACACAGGATATGAAATAAGAAATCACAAAATCACACATTGGGAACCGATAATCGCACCCAAACAACACTGTTGCCGCCTGTAGCTCCAGGAAGTTTGGGGGAGAGAAAAAAGGAGGAGGAGGGAGAATGATTGTATGAAATGAAAGAGAAGAAACTTGTGTGGTACGTCACACCTCTCAGCTCCACATTGATTTCTTCTGCTGATGGTTAACACTTTCCTTGACCCTTTAGGAATGTGAATCGAGCGTTGTTGTTAGTGTTTATATGCTGCAGAAATGGCATGCAGGTCCTGTGCTGAAAGTCAAAATGGGTCAATACCAGGTCTCTTCAACATATTACAGCTACTTAGTGCTGTATGTTGTGTTATATTTATAATATAATTATACTGCTGACTGCATATTAGACAATATGAATGACTTGACACACCAGTTTTCCTTTTCCAAAACCTTTACCAATATGAATCCAATACAGATTTTTCTCTCTTTAATGTCTTCTTAGCTGTGAATACTTTATGTCTCTCATATACATTTTGCTCAGCTATATAAATACTTGATGCAAGATTGTATGAAATACTTAAATCCTATCAGTGAATAGGATCACAACACAAGTACTGCTGCTCTCCTATTAGTAATGATGAAACAGCTAATTATGTGAGCTGTATAACTCACTTCCAACTTTCTCATACAAACATACAGTATATGTACATATAATAGATAAATTATACATTTAGGGTTGGAATTCAGGGTGAGATGTTCAGTTAAGCAAACGCCACATGTTCAACCACTTCAAGTTCAAGAAAAAGTTTTTTTAAATATGACGGTTTTCCCTGTTTACTCTTTTGGCTTTTTTTGCAGAGAGTAAGATGAGAAGATATATACCACTTTAATGTATGTACTCTAAATATGCAGTCAGCTGCCAGTTCGCTTATTAGCTTAGCATAAAGTCTGGAAACAGGGGTAAATAGCTAGCCAGATTTTTTATACTTTGTATTTTCTTTTATGGATTAAACATAAGATTTGTGGGCTTTCGAGCTGCTGGCAGGATCTTGTTACCATGGACAGAGCTCCGATAGCTTTTTCTTAATTTCCGGTCTTCATGCTAAGCTAAACTAACCATCTCTGTATCTTCATATTACAGTTATTTTCCATATAGGAAAGAAATCTTCTGAAAATGTCAAACATTTCCTTTAAGGGAGTTTCAACAACTTTCAACAATTTGTGTTGTTGAGGCCCTTTTTTTTTGTAACCGGTACAACTTTGTCATATTTGTTTGTAATGATAAGTACTTTATGAAGTTGCCCAAGTATCCAACATTGATTGCACTTCTATAAATCTTAATATTGCCCTCTTTGCATTCTTACATTTTGTTCCCCACCTTCTTTTATAAAATAATATATTCATACAGATGTTATTACCACCTTTGTTTATTATTTTAATAACATTTCAGCGTACATTGACAATAGTTTGTCTAGAATGACAAGTGTTTAAAAAATGTTTGATGTAGTGTTTATGGCCAGAACCAGACAGATGCTGATAGTGAATATCAGATAATTTACTGACAGGGCCTCCTACCTCACTTCCGCCTGCTGTATATGTGTGTGTTAGTGTGTGTAGGAGTGTTTGTTGTAGTACAGCAGCTGCAGCATATAGACAGGGAGCAGCTGGGATTGTTGAGCACAGACTGTGTGTGCGCGTGTGTCAGAATATATATGTGTCTTTGAGTCAGTTTATGTGTTGCATTGCCTTATGGTGTGTGTGTGTATGTGTGTGTGGAGGGGTCAGCAGGTTTGTCTTGCAATGGAACTGGTGGCGTCTCCTGGGGTCTTTTTGCAGTAGGACAACACGACGGACCCTGATGCCAACAGCAGTGAACAGATGGCTGAGTGTGTTAGCATGCGTGAACTGTGCCAGGGGTCAGAGGGGGCTGTTCATCCAGTTGGGAGACAGCATTCCTCCAAATGAGCATCCTAACCTGTTGCTACTTAACAGCACACACACTCTAATCACAGCAAACTCATACATGACTTCCTCACCTTTCTGAATAATTTCCCCAGCATCTTAGTTATAATAAAATAATAATAAAAACCCTCATTATTTTATCTTCCATAGATTCCCCATAGACTTCTTTCACAGCAGCCATTTTGAGATGAAAATAGTAAACACAGGTGTTACCAATTACATTAATTAAGGGTCTGTTCCATTTAGTGTAGCAGAGCCTTTCCAGTGAGACAACAGCAGCGCCTGAATGGAACAGAACCTGGTAACACCTGTGTTTACCTTTTTTATGTCAAAATGGCTGCTGTGATCACCTGGTACAGCAGAGGCCCCATGTACAAAGGCTGAGTCGTCACTGAACCGGACTAAAACTAAAATGTAATAGTTTTATTCACCAGATGTCTAGAATTATTATTATTCCTTATTTGTGCATGAGAGAGGTAGATTTTCGGAGCGAAAAACACAATGAATCAAGTGTTTCAGATTAATCCATCAACCAGTCGTGACCATTTGTCAATCAGTCATTGATCATTGATTGAGCTGGGTGCGAAATGCAAAAAAAAGACTAACTTGTAGGCATCTGGTGTTTGGTCACTGCACTTCTTTGTTGTTTAGGAGTAAATAAACATTGTAGAACATGTAAACATGTTCTATAGAGCGTTGTAGCCTCTTTCGGCTAATTGTTTTGGTTTTACAGCCTGCAACTCAACTTTTTTGGTTCACTCTCACTGCTCTCATCTGTGTTGTTTCCAATATTGAACTGAGTATGCACTACCTACCCACCATTGACAAAGTTAGCAACTATGTGGAGGTGAGCATGCAGCTGCTTATAATCCATATATTGGATATTGGTTTGAGACCAAAACAGAGCTAAAAAAATGCTACATATAAGTCAAGCAGGTAATAGAGACGTTTCATACCGTAATAAGCATGTTGCTGTGATTTCCACTAATAATTTCTTTATGCATTTATATAGCTTATTGTCCCACACCTGTGTACTTGAAGGCTTTGTCCTGCATTGTAAATTCTTTCTTTTGTTTCTTGAAACTGTAGCATGTCTTGTCAAATTGAGCAAAAGATTTAGAGGCAACAATAATTTGTAAGAAGAAGCCAGCGCTGCTGTTGTCGGTGCACGTCTTCCCAGGAACACAGATAATTCACCGTGATACAAAATCTCTCTAATGAGTTAATTCACACTCCAGCAGGCAGGAAACTTTGAGGGCATTTAGCCATTTTCATACTCCCCGGAAAAGATATAAATCTGCATTCTGGAAGCCAATCTTCCTGATGATGAATGCGGTCTTTTGCCTCTCACTCTCATCCTCCTGCTCTTGTTTTTCTCCCATCTGCTCAATCGAAGGTGATAAATGTGTGATGGCGATAGAAGTGGTCGAGACCTTAGAGGAAGAAGATTCAGGGAGAAATAAGCAGAAAACAAAAACTCTGCATGTTGGAAACAAAGGAGAGTTTTGAGCTGAGTTTTATGGGAAAATGACATTTTAAATTATAGTTACACAGACAGAATGACACATGAGAGGGGGCCAAACAGGGATCAATACGTCAATATTTTATCCTCTCTCATTCAGCTCGAGTAGACTTGTAGAGCCCTTTCATCTTCACAACCCTCTTTCTAGGGCCAATTTTCTCTTCCTCTCTCCTGTTGATAAGTTAGGTAATGTCTCAAACTCTAGGAGGATAACAGATGCACTGATGCACTGTGTGTACCTGCTGTGAGTGTGTGCCTCACTGGGCCTTAAGCCACTGGAAATGTCCATGGTGCTGCTGAACTATGGCACTGTCAA
Source organism: Morone saxatilis (assembly GCF_004916995.1). Lineage (NCBI taxonomy): Eukaryota > Metazoa > Chordata > Actinopteri > Moronidae > Morone > Morone saxatilis. Next base: position 19,574,990 of record NW_023340257.1, on the reverse strand, counting down.
CTTTCCAGGGTGCTTTCTAGGTTAGGTCATTTGTTGTGAGGGAATGAACGCAGTGAGAGAGCTGCTAAATGCCACTAAGCTTCACAGAGCACATATTGACTGGCAGGACTCCGAGAGGAAGCACAAGAAAATGAAAACAGTAAAGCAGACGGATTTTTAGAATCCCCCTGCAGCAGCACAAATCTACTGCAGGGGAAAAAAGATTGGCCTCATAACTGCAGGAAGCCTGTTTATACCACTGAGCCATGCCAACAGAAAGATGATTTTGTCAGTTTGCTCCAATATCAGACAAATGTCTTACTTATCTTTGAATTCAGGAGCAGCCCAGCATGTGTGCTGCTCTCACAAATGATGAGGTGTGCGAAGCTCTTCTATTTCCTCTCACTCGTACAATCTGCTAAACGTAGCTGTTTGGTAACCAATATATTTTCTAGCACAATGCTATATGTGAGACGTCGTCATATCGACTGTGTTTGAATGAGTGTGTGCTGGAATAAACTATTACTGTCTTTTCTCATGTATACAGTGCTAAAACAATAGTGCATGTTTTTATTGCTCTTAATTACCATAATTCCTGAGTTTGAGTCATGATCCATAAACGTAATGCTTCTTGCGACGATTAGAAATCCAAACTACATTGTAGCTGCAACATTTTCTGTCCCCAAGACCACAGAAATCATATTTCACTCAATCAGTCACAGGAATTGTAGTCTGTGAAACCTATTTCGGCTTCCTGCTTTAAGGCACCGCTCTAACCCACCTAAAATTATTTTATTTGTCTGGGTTTCAGTCACACACAGTTTTTCAGGAGATTTTATTGTACAAATGATCAAATTGCAATTTGTTGAAGATTGGTCTCAACTTAAAGTGCATTCTGCTCACTTAAAATGATTCTTGTTTATAGATGTTGTTTCAGTGCAAATGTAGTGCACTTCATACTGTGGGGAAACTCAAATCACTGTCACATACTTGTATTTGTAGACATTTTAAAATACTGAATATTAGGACTTGGACTCATTTAGTTTAGACTTGACTTGACGAAAACAAAAACAACTGAAAATTTTACTTTAACACTTGTGACTTCACTCCAGTGTAGGGCAAGTTACTTGAAAAATGTAATCAAGTACTCAGGGAATCGCACACTGTACAAACCCAGTTACACCTTTAAAGATCTAATTTCTCCTCTTTTGGAGAGAGGCAAACAAGCTACTTGATTAATTTCATTATCGATTCATTTGACTTTTTTGTGTGTAATTGAATAATTGCTTAGTCTGTAAAATATCAGAAAAAAGTAATACAATGTCCATCATAGTTTCCTAAAGTCCAAGGTGAGATCTTCAATATTGTCCAACCATCAGTCCAAACCCCAAAGATATCCAGTTTACTATGATAAAAAACAGAGAAAAGGAGCAAATCATGAGCTTGGAGAAGCTGAAATCAGACAAATTAAAATTTAACATTTTTGGCTTGAAAGATGACTAAAACGGTTAATTTATGCTCATCGACTAATCGACTTATCAATGCAGCTCTATGTCCTTTGTGTCCTGCATCAAAAACTCTAGTTCAAACACACAATTATGATCCGCCCCCACATATAAGTGCAACTACCTTTACATCAAACAAGGCAGAGATTTTTAGCTTGCTTTCAAATCACACAATGTTTTCCCTCCCCTGCACGGGCTTCACTCTAATGCTTTACAAGGTTTTTGGAGGAACTTTTCTGCCCTACCTCCCACTTTCAGAAAAAAGAAAAACTCCCTCCATTGATTTCCTGTTACTTTGTGACCAAAATAGTTCAGCGTGCTGAGTCCCTTGTGTGTGTTGAGCTGTTGAGCTAGACAAGCAGGCAGTCGGAGGCAGGCTGTGGGCTGGGAATGGAGTAGAAGGGAGATGACAGTGCGTGAGTCTCTGAGAGTCTCCCATGACAGTCGGTCCCAGACGAGAAGGCCAAATAAACAACGAGCGAGCGAACAGAGCACCAAACCATGCCTTGAGCCCGGAGAGAGAAAATAGAAAGAGAGACGGGAGAGAGCTCAGGAATAAGATGACACAGCGTGCACAGGCTTCCGGAGAGGGTAATGAGTTTGGCCAGGTTCCCATGATATGCTGCACCACAGAGAGAGAGGGAGAGATGCTTCTAGACATCACAGTTGGTAAAAAAAAATATGTATCCATCCCTTCATCTTTTGTTTCCAGTAAAGAAGTCTGTTGTTTTTCAAAATCCAATTACATGTGATGGCTATAGATGCTGCAGCAGAGAAACAATCGCGCACCTGCTGTTTACTGTCAGTATTGACTTCTGAATCTTACTTATGCCATTTGAGCCTAAGGGCACATAGACCCATCCACTGAAGAGAGATGAAGAGGCATTAGTTATATTGACAGTATTCACAGATCAATATCCATTTATGCTTCTGTTATCGGTGCAACTTAGTGAAGTGGCTCCTGCAGTGACCCTTTCTTGCCACTTTTTCTCTCTCTTTATTCTTCCCTCTTTCCTTCCTTCCTGCCACTTCCTCCTTCTACCCTTTACTCATCAAATACAGAGGGTCTCTACCAGCTGGGCGGTCCACGCTGTGCCCCTCAGAGCAGCATTGAGGGACTGGAGGACACAGAGGTAGGATCATTATGAACAGTCTTTCAGTGAATTCAACAGCAGCCAAGAGCAAGTAGAAGTATCCAGTTATATGTCTTGCCACGTAGCCTCACTTCTTTCACAAAATGCTGCCTCTTCTTCCCCTCCCATTGAGGTCTCTCCTTTAAGTGTGTCTTTTTCAATTGCTTTTGCAGAGGAAATGTAAGACGCATGTGCTGCTGTTGGTGGTGCATGGGGGGAACATCTTGGACACAGCAGGCGGAGACCCCAGCACAAAAGCTGGTGATGTGGCCACCCTAGCCTCAGTGCTGGAGAAAGTGACGCGTGTGCATTTTCAGGCCGCCGCCGAACACGTGATGATCAAGCTGGTGCCATGTCCGGCAGTGTGTGCTGAAGCCTTCTCCCTGGTGTCCAAGTGAGTGCAGCTGCCAGTCTCATTTACGCTTTCATTTCAAGTGTCTCCTATCTGGATAGAGTCCAGATGTGTTTTAATACACCTTTGTTTACATATTTAGCCACATACACACTGGTATTATTATAAATATGTATATATACATATATTATATATATATATATTTTTTTTAGGCCTTTATTATATTATGACTGGTAAAGATATATTCACAAAATGGGGGAGACAGAGATAGTGGGCCTGGTGAGCTACTAGGATGCCCCACTGGCGTCAAATTAAAAGAAAAAACAGACAAAACAAGTGGACAAGGGCACAAGGTGTGTCTGAAAGGTTTGATTAGTTAAAAATCCTTCACCGTTACCAAACATCTACCCAGTTGAACACCTGTGGCAAATCTTGTGCCAACATGTTAAACAGTGCTCCCTAAAACAGCAATGAGGGGATTTCTGTTGAAAGAATGGTGTTTATCCCTCTAGTATAATATAAAGGGTTGAATAATCTATGTCAAGGAGTATTAAAGCTATTCTAGGCTTGTTGTGACCCAAAATCTTACAAAGACACTTCATACACTTTATTTGTAGCCCCATGATACCTTTGGGGCATCTGGTTATTTCTTTTACTCAACTGGCGCCAGTGAGAGTTAGCGGTATACTAGGTGTCTTCACTTTTCTTTGGAGGAAATAAATGATGTGGTAACACAGTCTGTCACACATTAAGGCGGATAATGTGATCTACCTTCAACTAGCAAAGGAATGGTGGTTAACCTGAAGTGGCCTCTGATAATGTACAGTAGCATATTTAGCTTGCGTGGCTACACAACCTGTATTTAAAAGCAGTTTTTGGTTTATGTTCAACACACTTTTGTTTAAATCACAAATGATCTCACACTAGGGTAGCTTAGTTTATTACTGCAATCCAGTTCAGTTTGTTCTTAATAGAAGGAAAATTAGCTCATATCTCATGTGAGGTTATGTTCCCACATCATTTACTTCCCAAAGAGCTCCAAGAAAAGAGGAAGACATGTACACCATGTGTCTCACAATCAGCGGTTCATGAAAGGAATAACTGGAAGTTGTAATTCACACAAGGTATGGTATCATGCTGCTGTGAATAAGATGGATAGTCTAATGGTTATTTCCTTTAATTTGTCACCCATCTGTATATACGTCTCCTTTAGCCAGGTCACTAATCTGATTGCATCTATCATGCTTTTCCTGAGCTATGTGCAAACTTTGTGGGTGCATCTGATCCCAAAATGTGCCAGAGGAATAAAATATCCTTAAAACTGTTTAGCTAGGTAACTCATTTGCTGTTACTTCCTTTTTCCTGACGCTTTAAAGTAGTAAAGAAAAAGAAGGAAAAAAATTTGTGTCACTTAAGTTGCTATTATCAGCTGCAAGACCCTGGAAGTGGCTACTTCCACTTCTACAGCTTGCTTACTGACATAGTTAAACTTGGGGGGAGTTAAGACACAGCCAGTAAATCACCATTTACAATCAGTTATTTTTGGTGGAAAGGCTCTGCTCTTCCAGGGAGCTCTCAAAGAATCCAACAACAATGGCTCAAATCAACACTACCAAAAGCTTGGAATGAGACATTGACATTGGAATGAGCGTATGATTATATCCTGCATGGATATGATTGGAAGTTACTAGTCAGCTGATAAATGAGCCAGTGATTGTGAAGCATGAATGAATCAGCTAAAGTGAGGACCTTTCAGGAATCTGCCAGAACTAACTACGGTATGGTACATAGGCTTTTTTTTTTCACGTTACTGGATGAAAATCATGGGTGCAATTATATAAATGAATGATAGCTGAGTTCTATTTCGCTGCTTCAGTTACCGGGTATTGTGCATGTTTGCTCACTGTCACAATGTCATGACTCAGTAAGACACTTGAATATACATTTTTCACAGCGGCCTGATATGAAATAGTAGGGTGAACACAAGTGTTACCAATTATTAAATAAGGTTCAGTTCCATGTAGTGTAGCAGCATCCAGTGAGCCAACATGCACAACAGCAGCAGCCTGACTCTGTTTGACCTGAATGGGATGGAACCTTAATTAGTATCATTGGTAACACCTGTGTTTACCCTACTATTTCATGTCAAAATTAGCTGCTGTTAAAAAGGTCTACAGAGCGGAGCTATTGTGCTATTATGTTATTATTGACACCTGTGCTTGTCCTACTGTGACAAGTCAAATGTCTGCTGTGAAAAAGGCCTATTATGTTGAGTGCAATCAGATTGCAATCAACAAGGTTTCTTTCCACTTTGCTTATTTGACATCCGATTGCAATCTCGTGTTTAAAATAGCAATTGATTTAGTTGAACCTGGTATTAAGGCGCCACCGAGCTTTCCTTAATTTGATTTCTTTGTTTTTCTGTTGTGTTTTTTGTATTGAACCATTATCCCTAGTTTGATATACAGGACATTACTGTTTAAGAAGACATTTGCCTTGTATGAATGCATGTCTGTAAGAATTAGCATAGAGGCAAAGGTGGTGAAGGTTAATTGAGAAAATATATTGACCAAAGACCCCTAAACAGACAAGTACAATGCTAATTAGTATGCTGATGACATTTCTCAGCCCCCTGCAAGCACGTGGCCATGTGGAATATTTAGTCCTGGAGGCGGCTCCTTGGTGGACAAAATGAATGCCTAAATGACATTATACAGTTTCCACTGATCCTGAGGCCCCTGCAAGGAAAGTATGACCTGTGTGTCTAATTAGCTACTGTGACTTTGTTTCAGGTTTCATTTGTGGTCAATTTCAGAGTGGAAATTAATTATTGTGGATATCATGGTAGAACCTCAGTGAAGAGTCTCAATTTTAAAAGTTTTATTCCTTGCAATATTTTCTGTAATGTAATGAAGTCCTTGACTGGAAGATATTTTTGAGATACAGGAGGTAAAAACATGTCTGCCTTCATGTACTTGCTCTTTTTTCAGTCTTGTCTGCTGCCTGTGCAGAGAGCTGCTTAGGCGTAACTAATGATTTCATTTCACATTTAATGTCACATGTCCCAGTGGTCACCAGTCTTATCTTTGACAGCGTCACTTAGTTTTCACTGCTTTCCAATTATATGCTGAGGATGTTTTTGTCTGAATTGTCACTAATCACTTGTGGAGAATGTGTTTGGCAGTCTAAGTCGAGGCTTCTGTCTGGTTTTGTGATTGACGCGAGCAGGACTGAGGTACTGACTAGAAGCAAGACCTGTGTAAAGAGATTTGAGTGCTGTAGCTGCTCGACAGCTTGGCGTGCGCTCAGCTTTTACCACATCTGCGGATAAAATATTAAAAACAACAACTTCCCATGGGAGTCGAGCAGAACTGAGTTAACTCGATTGCCTGTGCTTGTATGCATGTAGACATACACATGCACATACACAATTGATATTCTGGCATGCCTGAAATTTAGCTTGAAAAGAGACATTTACACTACATACAAATACTATGGCACACAGTACTAAAACTGTCTTATTAGGATTCATTAATAATTAAATAAAAAGAGAAATAAATAAACAATTTAAATGCACAAACCAAATAACAGGTTTAGTATTGTATAATAAATCGATTTCACATTATTTTTTTGGTCCCTAATAGTTATGTTAAGATTTATTTTCCTGCAGTAGGTTTTATTTGTTGTTAGCCTTAGTGGTTATAACCTCAAAATGCATTCGGCTTGACACCCCAGTAATTTTAGTGGGGAAAATAAATTAAATGTTTGAAATGAAATAAACAAAGCTACAACCAAAGAATAAACTCAGCTGAAGGAGAAAACAGAGTTGAAAGGGGATTATAAAATAAATAAAAATCTGTTAGCAAATGTGACAAAGTTGCTGCTTTCCTGGAGAGTTAACAGGCGTGAACCTGTGATATTGTGTGTCAAGAAGCATCCTCCTCATGTGATAGGCTTCTGCAATTGCTCTTTTTACTAAGATCAAACATTCATGTATGATGTATGTATTATTAAGGAAGGATTAGTTCGTCCAATATATTCCTTGTTTAAGAGCGCCCTCAAAGAACAGTGTCTTATTAAATTGTACTGTATAACTATGTACTATCAGTTGTTTATTCCTTGTAACAGTAATAGTAATTTTGGCAACGCTTATATTACAGCTCGGTTATAACATGTAACAGCGGGGTAATAGTTTGATAATAAAAACGAATATCCAGGTAACCACTTGGTATTTAATTGGTATTTCTTGGAAATATTTGACTGAAATTTATGTAACATTGGGGGCCAAAGACAAAGGTTAATAAAGTGCAATGAGGCAAAACTATTTAGTAATAGTAATATTTTGATAACAATATATAACCGCTAACAAAATAATAATAATAATATAATAAAATGGTTATATCAGTGCGATATTTGGATTAGAAAATATGGAGTAATAACTTGTTTATAATTTGTAATTTCACAGTAATATAGCCTACTTTCAGCTTCAGAATTGGTATTGTAATGCGGAAATTATTCCTTCCTTATATGCCAAACATTCCCTTTTGAATTGATACCTGGAAACACAATATTTTTAATTTCATGGAAACATTACAAGGTATTACTCAATTATTGCCTCTTTATTACTGATCTGTAATGTAAGGGGTTTGCAATCTTGAGCTTAGATTTGCTTTTTAAAGAATTGATACACACTATGCCGAACATTTTAAAGTTAAAAAATTACTTGTTAGTTATCGGCCAACACATAAATCTGCAATGTATCGCCAATAAGCTAATATCAACCAATGTATCGTTCTAGTTCTTGTGATCTACAATGGCGAGCCAAAGCTGAACCAAAATTCAGCTCATTAACAGCCTGTTGAAAATCTCTTAAAAACAGTGATAAGTCAATAGTGTTTTAGCTCTCCAGTGAAATTAGACAAAGCTTGCCCAGATAGCTCCAGGTCCCACAATATGTGCAGCCAGTAGGCTTTCATACACACCCACACAGAAACAAACACAACACTTATTCAACTACACTTTTGTCAGTTAACAGTGTTTGCTCTAATGACAGTGTTGGACTTGTGGGTGTGCGGAGCCTCATTTATCTGCACGCCAACATAAACATCAGAGAAATAGGCAGCCCCGCGGGAAGGAATTGCTGCTGTGTGGGTAATTTACTCTCATTCTGGGTAACAGCTTGGCTGAAAATCGCACCACGGAGTGGAGGTGGCAAAATCTCTTAGCGGCTCAAAGACAAACTTTCACATAAACACACCACTTTTGACTCAGTGCTTGATAATTCCTTATGTACTGTAGGGTGTCCCAATAGAGAATGAACATGTTTGTCAGCTTGTGTTGTCCTTGTTGCCATGTGTGTTGAAGGCCTGCTGTGCGCTGACGTGCTCTGAGCACTCATTATTTGCTCTGCCTGCTAATGAACGTACCTGGCAGTGCTGGATAGGAGCTGGGTGTCAAGACAACACACACGTGAAATCCATATACACAGTAGCACAAATACGTCCCCGCACAAAAAAACTGTTGGAAAAGAGCACTGAATGTGTGTTATTGCACCCATCCAATTAACAGCAACAGTGAAAAGGCTCCCCAATTGATTTCTTCTTGCAGCCAACACAAAGCTTCTGTCACAGCTTGAAGAGAAAGAAACATTTTTATTAAAAACTTCATCTGAGCAGCAGGAGAGAGAAATAAAATGGATTCCTATCTCAGTAGATTCATTGTACAGGATCAGTTCTCTATCAGGGAAAGCGGACAAGGAGGAAGTCCACTTGTCCGCATGCACAGTGTGTGACCTCAGTTCAGGGAGATAGAGACTCATTATTCTGGCCATTGGCGGCAGTGTACGTGCCGCTACAGTTTTTGGGTCCTCCCCCTAATTAGGAGGACTCTGTAGAGGACCATTGCTGTTCATGTTAATTGTGCAAATGTTGTGCAGTGCTAAGCCAGCCATTAGGAAACGGGGAGAACAATTAAGCAGGAATCTGACAGACTTCAGAGTTTTCAGCTTGACATTATATGGTGAGAGGCAACAGGGTGGTGGGGCAGCATAATACAGTCTATCTCAAGGTTATGCTGCATGAGATGAGGCTGATTCGAGGTTTAATTTCTCTCTTTAATCACTTGGCCTTATCTTCTCCCTGCTGTTGTTAATGGATCTCTTCATCGTTACATTGCCATGAAACCTTGAGGAAGACTTCTGTGCATCTCTCAGTATAGAATGAAACCGTAATTACCCTGACTTTAGGTGTCATTGAGTGAGTGTCTGACAGTGCTTCTTGACAAATTAACATGGCAATCAAAGGCAAAGCGCTAAACTGTAAAGCTCTATAAAGCAAAGATAAAGGATAACCTTACAGCCCTAAAGCCACGTGTCGCTCATAACAAAGCAGCAAATGAGGTTTTTTGACGTTTTTTCAGTTATGTAAGTGAGTCATCAAAGAAGTGCACTTTGATGACACGTCCATATGACCTCAGTCAATATCGCTTGCATTTTGCTAATAAGAGCAGAGAGATGTGAGCAGGGTAAATGCCGCCGCTCATGAGCGAATGACTCAAATTTTGAAATAACAGGGGCATGCTCGTCATAGCGACGTGAGGCACGCTCCTCTGCCATTCAGGTCTCAGTTGATGTGCCTCTTTTGAAGAGCCTCCCAAGTAGCATATTTTAATTATCTGCCATCTCTGTGCTGTCATGGATGTCAAGTTTATCGTTCCTGTAGCATGTTGAATGACATTTTGGATGAGCAGGTTCTCCAAATTAAGGATTTAAATCTGCATTCATATCCAGACTGTAGAGCTCTTTCTGTTCCTAACAGCAAAACTGTATGCCTGGTATCACAGCCACCACTACTGTATATTGATCACTAGCATTTTAGAGGAAATGACTTAGGGTTATTAAGATTAATTATAGCCATTAAATGCAAATGGGATTTGGTGGAGCAGCCTTTTCCAAAGCACATGTTTGTATAGACAAAGATGTTGATGGTCGCCTCAAATTAATTAGGACCATCGATTATGAGAATAACCTGCAGCCCTCTAGGACGTTATACCTTCAAACTGCCTCAGCAAATAACCGAGAGAACAGTTTGACACACACACACACAAACAAATAATTTATGTGCACTCTTGAATGTAAAACAGTAGCTGCTCCGTGGTAATGATACTAACAAGTGCTTGCATAATCAAGTAATTATGCAACGCAAATAATGAGTGTTTCACCTGACATTTGTTGAGCAGTGCAGCAGGTGTTAAACCTCTGTTCCTGTCCTGCGACTTGTGAACCCTGTTCAGAGGTAGAGCTATGTTTGGAATATTAATTGGAGCTTTTTGTTTTGAGTTCTCAGTGAGTAAGTTGCTGTGTGATTTGAGAGTGTGTGCGAGCAGCAGTTGTTAACAAGACTCTAATAAGATCGAGACCGGGTGGCTAGAAAGCTCGGAAACCAAAACCCTCAGTGGCTCTTAGCTGGGATGTTGGGATTTCTCATTTCAGTTCCAAAACTCAATAAACAGGCACCTGATAAACAAACCATCGTGGTTTAAATCATGACACAGCAAGTCTTCCTCTTTGAGCAATACATTGCCATATCTGCGCTTGATTTGTCTGAGCTGAATATTTCACTCAGCAGCTTCTGCAGAAGGAGTGACACTGTTGTTATGCAAATAACAGTGTGCAGTGCCGTTCCAGTGAATATATTACAAAGGTTCGCCTTTTTCCTGTTTTCTTACAAATCTGCATGGAAGCGGCTCAAAGCGTTGAATCTGTCTCAAAGAGCTGCCCTCGAGAGCAGGGTTCACTAAGTACAGAGCTGACACCGTGGATGCAAACAGCATTTCAAGAGGCTTTAGGTGATCTCTATACAGGCAGCTACACATCACAGCCACATCCTGCTATGTGACTCCCCTCAATGCTGCTTGTTAATTGCAACTAGTCTGACGGGAGACTGCCATGAGTGGAGCTACAGGAACGACACAGCTCAAACGTTCACTGAGCTTCTACTGTAAAATCATAAGGGAAACTGTCAACAATTTATATGAATAGTTTTTACGTTTCCTCCCACATTTACATGCTCATTGAATTATAACAATTATAATATGATTAAGGCAATAAAACGAAGGCAAAGCCGACATAAACAATATTATCTTACAATTAATTGCAGTAGGCGTAATCACAGTAACGTGTGATTATAATTTAAGTTTGTACAACTTGATTTTGCCTGTGCTCAAGTTGCACAGTTGATTTTCACTGTGTCATCTTACATACAGATAGAAGTAAATTGACAAACTGTTCTTTTTTACTCTATTTGTGGATATTTTGAAGACGAGGTTAGAGCTGATGGTTTCATTTTGTACTCATCTAGCCAGTTTTGCTCACTAAATGTTTTCAAATATACATAAAAAAGGGAACTACTTTTACTAAAACACATACTTTTATTTATATGAAGTCGCAGTGTGAATCTAAATAGGAAGAGGATTGGATCTTTCACTACATACTAAACCAGTGGTTGTCAGACTGTGGGTCGGGCCCCAGTGGTGGGGATTAAAGCCACTGCAGGTGTGGCGTGGATGACCAGGGGAAAAATATGGAATGGAACAAAGCTGGATGAATATGATTTATGTAGGAAATAAATAAGAGTTTGCTGATGCTATTGTGCTGACTTTTATTTCACTAAAGTTCAACTTGGATCCTTTTTTTATTAGTTTTGGTTCTCCCCCTATCATTGTTAATAATTGCTACAAAATTGTGGCATGGTGTGACAGCAAGTTTGGAAACCACTGGGTAAAACAAAAAAATTTCCAATGTATTCTTGAACTTAATCAGAACAGTCTGATATATTTTAGATATTTGGCAGACATATATCTAATTTTGAGAGGAGCTCCTGTTTTATCACATACTAATACAGATGTTGAGCTAAACTAAGCTCAATATTCCCCATTCCTCCAGACAGCACAGGGTAAATATCTTCTGACTTTGAGATTACTCCTACTTCCTATTTATAATTGCACACTATCCCTCCGAGGGCTGATTGTGCAGGGTTTGTTTTTGTGACACATCAGGGCACATTGCAGCTCCGGCCGACAAGATGGCATTTTCGTTGGTGTCACACAGTTTTTTTTCTCACCTGCACCCGCTTGATATTTTGTTGACTTGCTGTGAACTCGACTTCACCCAACTGGCAGAAGAGGCGCAGTAGGGGGCGTGTCAGCAGCAATCAATGGCACAGTGCAACTTCAGTGTCAAGTATCACTGGTGTTTTTGCTTGCGGCACCCACCTGCTCAGAGCGGGTCAAAGGTACAAACAACAGTCGGGTGCTTAGATTTTGTAATGTGGCTTTTAGATGCAAGCAGAATAGACTTAAATATTTCAATCTGTTTACTCTAGTGGCTGTACATAATTGCCTTCCAACACAGATCTGTCATTATTTGTTGTGATGTAGGCAGCGGGTAATGTGGAGGTGGCTTTATCCAATGCAGATGTCACAGACTGACTGGTGAACACTGTGTTGCTGGGAGCAAAACAATGACATCCAGTGTCTCTTTTCTTCCCGACAGGTTTCCCAAAGCCTGCAGCACAGTGCTTTGTAATTGCAACAGAAATTGTCCATGCCTGCTATAAACATGTGGTAATGAAAAATTGTGGCTGTAATTAGAAAAAAAAAAAGTGATGATAATGGAGCTGGATGATTTTTTTTAGAAGAAGTTCTCAAATTTCTTCAAATTCTGGTTAATTAACTTTAATTTTTTTAATTTTTCTGGTCCCAATTGTTACCAGAGTGGGGAGAAAGTTTTTTTTTCTGGTACACAGGCTCCATTTTTTCTTTTGTAACCATGACAACACAATGTTTGGCTCTAATTAAACACAGTTCACAAACCCCCAGAGGCACAGTGGGCTTCCTTGGTTTATGCCAGTCCAATTAGCAGAACTACATGAGCATATCCCATGTTTTGGGAAATCCTTACTTAGTTAGATTAGATTAGAAGAATAATATTGATTTAAAGGACTGGTGTGTGGGATTTAGTGGCATCTAGCAGTTAAGTTGCAGATTGCAACTCCCTCGCTTCAACCTCCACTTCCAAGTACTACGGTGGCCACAACATACATGAAAAATACCAACAGCCCTATCTAGAGCTAGTGTTGCATTTGACAGTTCTGGGCTACTGTAGAAACATGGTGGTTCAACGTAGCGGCCTCCAAAGGCCCCCGGCATCTGTAGATAAAATCAGGTCACACAATTCTGATTTTCAGGTGATTATAAACTAGGAATGTTATATTCCCTTTCATGTTGTATTGAATAGACTGAACAGAGATGAAATTATTATTGATTTTATAATCTAAGGGAGAGCAATTCCCAACATGTAGCATCATAAAATAAATGATGTCAGTGCTACATGAAAACAGTCAGCCTTTATAATCTGTGAGGTTGTGCCCTTCTCTGTGTCCATGGTCGCTGACATATTTCAGCCTTGGTGTGGCTTTGCTGCTTCTTCCTGTAATCAGAGCACCTGATGGATGGTGGCGGGGTTGGCAGGGCTGTTCAAGGGAAGAGTGCAGGGGCAACGCCATCTTTTACTGTTTCCCCGCGCTGTCACCTGAAGTGTCTGGCTTGATCCGTATTGGCACTGTCACTGTCACTGTGACATACACACACACAAACACACACACACACACACACAAACCTAGCAGGGAAGACACAAAGACTCTGCTCTCATCGCTGTTATCTGTGCAGGTTTGCTTTTGTCTTATTCCGTGAGAAAACATCCTTCTGCTCCTTATCTTTCTTGTGTACACACACACTCTCAAACACATACAAGCACACACACACAGTAGCATTGCCTCAAATCAGATAAAGTGCATCATGAACTGATTGGATGAGACATTAATAAAGGTAGGAAAGTCAAGGGGAAGTGAATCACAAAAGGAACACCTGAAAAATCTTTGATTTTGGACATCATGACCTTAATTAAATTAACATAACCTTCATTTATTTTGGTATTACTGTGGATTAGAAACTGGTGACATTTTACAAAGTTGTAAGGAGAAACTCCTAAAGGGCTTTGTAAAGACATAAAATGATTAATGCAAGTCTTGTTTCTTCATACTGTACCTTCCTTCTTCCCCTTCCATCCATATTACCTTGCTTCTTCTTCTACCAGCCTGAACCCATACAGCTACGATGAGAGCTGTGTGTCCAGCAGCGTGGACCACCTGCCCCTGGCAGCTCTCCCCCTCCTCGCCATTGTCTCACCTCGCTACCAAGACGCGGTGGCGACCGTGATCGCCCGAGCCAACCAGGTCTACCACAGCTTCCTGCAGTCAGAGGACGGGCAGGGATTCACGGGTCAGGTCTGTCTTGCCTTCTTCTGGTTGGAGAGGAGAAGAGAGAGGAGAACCCCTTCACTGTAGTCTTTCATCATTGAATAATGAGCTGTAGGCACTTTAATAGAAGTTAATGATTGTCAAAGGAAGTGAAGATCTCTTTTGAGTGGGCTGTTTAATCTATGGGAACTCAAGCCCTGGGAGGGCTGCAGATCTCTATTGTTTAAGCAGACCACATTTACCTCTCTTGTACATAACTACTAGGCTCTTTGTAACAAGCTGCATTTTCTAGTGAGGTAATGATCTGTGAGAAGACTGAGTTATGTTTAAAAGAATTAAGTTAGGGCTCTGAAACACAACTTCTCTTTGCATATTACCTATTCTAAATGTATAAATAAGTCAAGTCAACAAGTGTATTGTCCAGCAAATGATTGTTGTTTATTTATTTTTCGCTGCAGTGCTGCTCGTTTTAAATGATGGCACATGTTTGACAGCCACTGGTCAATACAATCCTGATTAGCCAATCAGCAACAACAAAAGACATTACATAAAGTGAAAAGGAAGTTCACAACACTGCATTACAGTAAATGAAATTACACCACTATGTGATATTCTTGATTGGCTCTTGCTATTGTGAGTCGATTGGTTGTCATAGGTTTATACTTTGTGTACCCTACGATTTATATTCTGGTCTATAATATTTTGCAGGTCCACTATATTTTACAACTTGGTTGGCTCATTAAGATGATTAAATTCAAACCGCGTCCCCTCATTGCTCTGCACCGTTTTTTCTACAGATTGTTTTGTGTAATTGCCTTTATTATAATTAGCTGTGGGGTCTTTCATTGTAACGCTGTAGATTTTTAATTGTTTATTGCCTGTTGATGCAGTACAAGTCATATGGATCGACACAGGGAACACAGTGTGTTTAAGGATGCGCAATAGAGATTGCATACTAATGATGAATTCACCCACTGTTGGCAGAAGAAGAAGAAAAAGAAGATTAACTTTATATTTATAGTTATTTTTTTGGCCTTTTATTGCTTTTATTGATAGTGACAGCCGAAGATAGACAGGAAAAGGGGGCAGAGAGAGGGGATGGACACGCAGCAAAGGCGCAGGTCGGATTCAAACCCGGGCCGCTGCAGCAACTTCGTACATGGGTCGCCAGCTCTACCGACTGAGCTAACCGGGCACCCGGAAAATTCCCTTTCACTCAATATTTTACACACACATAGGCCGGAGGAACGGGAAGAATGAGAAAACCTTCCATTATTCTGACTTTTGAGTATTCACACTTTATTCAAAATGGTTATAATGCCCATTTCAAATGCCTGAATCACTTATTTCACCAAGTGGGAGATATCATAGCTGCCAGGAATTGCCAATACTTACTCTGCCTACTTGAACATTGTTTCCCACTTGGTCGCTCATAATTACAGTCTGAATGATATGTTGTGAACGCAGCATTTAAAAAATGCTTGATTTGTGAATGCACGCAGGAAATGGAGGAGATGCTCACAGCTGCAAAACATTAAAATGAATTGTGAACTGTAAACAGCTCCAGAATGGTTAAAAAAAACAACTAAAACAATTTTTTTTTTTTAAATAGTTTTGCTCTGTTTCTGAAGTTTTATTAGCAGTTAGTGGTCGGAGATTGTAGGTTGCATTAC
This sequence comes from Morone saxatilis, assembly GCF_004916995.1. NCBI lineage: Eukaryota > Metazoa > Chordata > Actinopteri > Moronidae > Morone > Morone saxatilis. The sequence goes on along the minus strand of NW_023340257.1, from coordinate 19,559,033 downwards.
CTGCTAGTAGGAAATGGCCCATTGATTCCTTGTACACTAATTTTTAAAAGCAGTATACTATGGTAGTTATAGTTATATGTATAGCTATATATATTATGGGATTGGTGCACAGTGAGTGTCATGCCTTCCTGTCCCAGGGAAATGTTGATTTCTCACTTTTTTCATTCCATTCATACACCTCTCCAAATGTCCTACTGTTAAAGCTTTCACTGACTGAGTGCACCATATGCCGAGGGCGTCTAAATTACATCTTTTTTTCTGAGCAGGTATGCCTGATGGGCGACTGTGTGGGAGGTGTGCTGTGCTTTGACGCTTTGTGCTTCAGCAACCACCAGAGGCCTGGCAGCCCCAACAACAGTAGCAGGAACAACAGCACTGAGAGCCTGAAGGTAGGAACTCACTATTACAGTGATAACGATATGCAGACCTGTACAGGGTTTGGGACACTCTTCACAGCTGGTCAAAGAATATTTTTACTGGTGACAAACAATGAAGAGATCACTGCAAATGATCAAGATTACATGCCTGTGTTATACCTTGTTTTTCATCAGTGGAGTTAATTACAACAAGCGTGCACATGAACATCGGTGGCAATGTCCTTGGCACAACTCCCTGTCCTCTCTAGTAAACAGAGACTCTCGTACACAGAATTCACCTCTGATATGTCTATTTCCCGTCAGTTTTTCTGCACGACACAGCTTTTAGAAATGTCACTGTACACCAGAGGCAATGTCCTTGGCGCTGTGTTTTTTGAAAGTCTCATACATAAAAGCCGTAAATAAATGTCACTGTGGAGTTTAATTTTGTATGTGTGGATCATGAGTATTCAGTGGGTGATGTGATGGGGATTTTTTGTTTCTGAGTTCATTATAATATTTGTACTGGATTGCACTACTGAAGCAGCTTGTGATTTAAGGGCCTTTTCCCCTTACTAATCGTTACATGATCCCCACTTTCTTGTCAGTTATTCCCTCCTTCTCTTCTTCCATTCAAATCCACTCTCGCACAGGCACAGCTTTTCCCTCCCACATTTAACGGTTCACCTGGGAAAATGCATCAACTTCCACCTGATTATGTGTGATTCCCTGGTGCATCCATTGCTGCATGAATGTATGACGCTTGACAATAAGTTTCACATTCTCCTGTTTCCTCTCAGGATAACTCGGGCCTGCTCGGGGAGTCCAGCCCAGGTCTGAGTTCTAGCAAGAGGCTGAGTAAGAGCAACATTGATATCTCCGCCCCTAACGAAGGCCACAGCCAGGCCGGGCCGCCACTCAGCCGTAAGCAGAGCGACTCGTACGATGGAGACACCTCGTCTACGGGCCAGCGCAGCTTTTTCTCCAGGTGGGGAAGTACGCATGAACAAATTCTGGATTTTTATATACAATTTGGCATCATTGACATTGCTCTCTCTTTTTTTAATTCAGTTCAATTCAAATTCCATTTACTTCATTTCTCAATTGATTATGAAAATATTTTATATCATCATATATATATCAATATCATGATATAAAAGTACTACACACACTGTGTTAAGAGCATATGTTTTATAATCTATAACCTTGATCTGCCCTAATCCAAGGTTTTGAGCCTAAAATAACCTCTAATACTTCAAAATAGCACAATTGTCTCTAGGAAAACCTGGACATTTTTCTATCATAGTGGTTATATACTAGCATAACCTATTATAATAACCTATAATAATAATCATGCACACTCATTATACTATTAGTAAGAAAAAGCGTTGACAGATGTCAGTGAGAAGAAAGAATTTATTCTCTTTAAAGAATAAAAGGACCGTGCATGACTTTAGTGTGAAGTGACTTCAGTTTTTCATATTTTATTCATACACTTACCCATACAAACATTTGAATCCACATTAATGCATATGCATCACACACGTCTACAAACAAATCCGTGACTGCACCGACCTTCCAGCATTCAAATCAATGACAAAAACTCACCTTTTTAAAATTGCTTTTAATGTTTAGCTAAGTCCAATGTGTTTTTAGTGTTTTACAATTTTATGTTGTTTTGCTGCTTTTATGTTGTCTTTATGTAAAGTGTCTTTGAGT
>NW_023340257.1:19549652-19556947 GCF_004916995.1 Morone saxatilis | reverse complement strand
TGAGTATCCAGAAAAGCGCTTATAAATAAAATGTATTATTATTATTATTACAATCTCAATCTGACTGCTTCTTCTTCACCAACAGTGGTTGGTGCATGAAGGAGGCTTATAAACAAACTGTGCACACATACAATCAAATACATAGTCGGCCATCTGCTACTATTGGTCAATCTGGAAAGATGGTGTAGTGTTTTGTGCAATAGATAATATAAGAATTAAGCATTCAAATTTGCACAGATTTGACAAAACCATTGAGATATATATAATGCAAATGTAAAAACAACATTTGGATAATTTAATAATTAGCCATTTTCATATATAACAAAACTTTGGTCACACAAAAATGATGTCATCCATTTCTGTCAAACAGCTATGTCGACAAGTGATGAGTGTGTTAGGGCTTCATATATTGACCCAGATGTTGCACGCCGGCCCTCATCCAGGTTTTCCTGGAATGTGTCACCCTGTCTCGCTCTTGCTCTTTATCAATATTTGCAGCTTGACTGCCCAGCCTGCCTACCTGCCTCTGCTGGACTATAAATAGCCTGTTTGAGCCTGTGCCAGCCAGTTTGTGTGAGAGCGGTTGAATTTAGCGTTGTCTGGGTGGCTGGAGGGGGTACGACTGCCATGTCGACTCACTTCAGGCAACCAGTGTTCCCATTCCAAATCACATGCTCCACTAAGCTTACATCATCAGAGTAACACAGACTCTGAGGAGAGGCTCCCATCATTTCACACTTATCCCACATTGTCTTCAAAGCACTGCACCTCTCACATTTCACTTCCTGTTACACTCCTGATTAAGCCCAGGCTTCGCTGTGCGGAGGGTAACCTCTGCTCCTGGATGTGCCCTTTTCCCTTGCATCTCCCAGTGGACATTCCCAGTGACCAGGAGGGCTTATTAAAGCTGCTTTGCCCAGATATGATCCCTCCTATTAGAATGGCCTCTCGGATGACTCTCTACCTCTGGTTCACCCCATTTCAGATGTTTCCACATGCACTTTACTTAGCCCTGACTGGGAATTGCTTGTGAGATCATGTGCAAATGGTCATACAGTACCACTGCCATTATGAAAACCCAGGAGGGTGCCGTCAGTGCAGAAAGCAGTGGTACAGATTTTTAATATGTTTACCATTTTTTCTTTACTTCTGTCTAATTTACCCCCCAATCTATCTTTGTTAGAAATGTGTGTTTTGGCTCACTGATGTTTAAAGGGGTTGTAATAAAACTAGTTTCTGAAGTTGAGAAAAAACAAACACCTAAATCGACATATTTGACAGCATTTAGACATCTATTTTGTCTAAAGTGCTCAGAAAAAAAAAAGATTATGTGCAGTTAGAGTTACTGAAAGGCTTAGTTAGTGCCCATAAGTAAACCTATCTGCAATGCTTCAGTTTAACAGGGAGGCATCAGCATCAGATCTATTTGTTGCTAAAAAACCTGACAGTTTGACACATGGTGATATGTTCTTTGCTCATTATTAAAAAAATGTCAATGACAGTTAGTCAATGTTTGTCATATTTATTTAACATATTAGTAACAATGTTCAGTGAAATGACAAGTGCTTTAGCTGCAAAAAGGGAAATTAAGCCCATCCAGGCAGCAAAAATAACACTTTCTGCACCAACAGGCAACATTTTATGTGCATGAAAAGTATGCTTGCTTAGAGCTTTGATTTTTGTTGAAATAAATTTCACATGTCAACATGGGACTTGAGTCTATTTGCAGAAGTAGAGAACATGTAGTCGTCCTCTTCCCTGCTCAGTATGTAATGTTCATGCAATAAATAATGTCCCAGTGGTTCACTGACTGTCTCTTCAGCTGCAGACAAACAGACAGACTGACAGTTTCTTGAGGGCATGGTAGGAAGAAGTAAAAGAGTGAACACATAACGAGAGACAAGACAATAACCAAAATGGAAGCGGAAGGCAATCAAAGCACTATTGATTTGGCTTTTAAAGATGGCTGGAGATTGTTAGCTAATCCGTTCTCCCCGAGCTGGATTTAATGGGAAATGTTGGCTCGCTAGAGAGCAGAGAGATCTCGTCAGTCGGCAGAGGGTTGCGGCTGAGACCAGCACTGCTGTTCAAACAGCTGTAAGCATGATGCAGCCTGTGAGGGCTGAGTGAAGAGCTGCTCAGGCTGAGTCATAAAGGCCCGGCGCCGACACCGACCCCAGAATGTTAAAACTAGCCAACTATTGAGTCAGGACAAAGCAAAAGCATGACTGACATCCTCTGAGACACACACCTTCCCAATCTCAGCATGAACATTATTGACATTTAAAATTTCAGCTTACTCTTGCTTTCCTCTTAAAATAATGTCACCTTTAGTTTGACATCAAGTTAAAGGTACTCTGTTATTAATACTGGCCAATGAATATGGTTGAAACAAAGTGTTACCCCCCAAAATTATATATTTTGTATTCATTTCTTACCTGAAGCAACATTTACAGGCTTTTGTTCTTAATTTTTATGATAAACAGCTTTTAAAAGTGATGCCTGCAGCATAATCTGTGTTTCAGTTATGTATTTGAATGCTTAGTACCTGATCCTCATGTTATTGCTGAATAAATCACTTTTACAAAATCCTCACATGCCTGCGCCCAGTCCATTTATTAACATAACAAATAAAAAAAACAGTTGCAATGGGCTAAGATAACATTCTATATTTTGTGGCCATGTCTGTTCCCCAGTTTGATGAAGGAGAGTGTGGAGGTGCGTGGTGGCAGTAGCACCAGCTTGGTGTTGAACCCCGGCCGATTCGACTTTGAGGTGTCAGACTGCTATCTGCTGGGCTGTCCGCTGGGCCTTGTACTGGCCATGAGACGCACTGTGCTGCCTGCTGTCCAAGGTAAGAATCAGACACATGCAAAGCATATTAGCAAATGATATTTTTCATTCTTACATGCATCAACTGAAGTATGTGCCCTTGAAACACACACATCACACCCTTACTTATGTATGCCAATTGTTATTAACTTATCTCCAATTGTTTTACTGTTTTGTTGTTTTTTTATTATTAGCTTGTCAACTATATAGCACTTGACATTAGAGTTTGATCGATTGATCTCATCTGTTTACTCATTTTTTCCCTGTGAAAATACTCACCATTTACAAAAGGATCAGATCTGTTTGAGCCAATTTTTCCTCTGCTCTCCAAAGGTTGTTGTGTTCCCTGCCCCAAGGAGAAAAGAAAAGTATTTCTTTTCCTGCTCCACTGTTAAATGTAGTTCACTGCAAACAAGGTACTCTGATGGCGAGCACTGCTCAGAATATGCTTACACTCTTACATACAGGGAGAAAATGAGCTTCTGATAAGAAACACGTTTTTTTCTCTTTTTTTGAACCCCTGTTTATGGGGCTTCCAAATCCCACTCTGTCAAATATTGCTCTTCCTAATGGCTTTGCGTGTCCATTGTGTTTTCTGACCCTTAGTGAGCCAGCTCCATCCAGCCTGCTCTCAGATTTTCAACCTGTTTTACCCCTCGGACCCTTCAGCCTCTAGACTGGAGCCGCTGCTGCAGCCTCTCTTCCACAAGTTGCCACCATTTGCTGTACCACGCTACCAGCGCTACCCTCTCGGAGATGGACGCTCAATGCTCATAGGTAGGATGTGTGATTTGACCCTGAAAATCAATTTACCAGCGTGGGGAGACGTGAGAGCAGCTCCTCCTGAATATTTCATTGGTTAATCTATTTTCTGGTGTAATTGTAATTCCATATTAATAACCTTTTAGATTTTGCATTTCAAAGCTGGCGTGAAACCTTTGAGGAATCCTGTTAGTGGGACTAGATTACAGCGGCACTGAGATTCTATGACTAAGTAATGGGAATTTTCACAGCTGCACATATACACAGATGCACAAAGAGCCTCAACCCCATCGGTGTGACTTCGCCATGCAATGGCAGAGCTAAATCCTGCCCCTAAAGCCTGAAGTTTGAAGTAATTATACTTCATCTTCTTGTGGTGCAGTAACTTTAGCCTGCCACCCCTCTCTGAGGATAAGGCACAGCATGTGAGATATTAGTCTGCTAGATAAGGCACAGTACTGCTGTAATCCCCCTGGAGGGCTTGGTTGTAGAGACTGAGTCCTTAATGAGCCACTGATTTATTTGAAGCATGTTTTAGCCCACTTTTGGGACATAGAGACTCACTCTAAACAGCAGTTATGACGCATCGCCTGGTTCCCCTGCCTCTCTATCCACCTACCTCACTGAGAGAAAGTAGGACAAGGACTGATCGCTTGTGCTAACAGCTTGCGAGCGTGAACCCAGATCAGAAGACTTTGTGGTTTGGTGTAAGGCTTTGAAACATTTATTTTTTACTCACCATGCAATCATTAGAAAAATGTATAACTCAAAGCAGATTTGTCAATGTGCCACCCCTGTGACATAATTTCCATTTTGCTTTCAATTAGCCTGCTCTAAAGTATATTTTTGAGTAAGATGGTGAATATCGGCTATTCATTTGACACATTTTGGGAAAAAAATAGAAATGAAAAGCTTAAAATTAGGCTTATAGCAAAAGAGCTTTATTATTTTGCATTCCTCTGTGCCACAGATAGCCGTGGCCGGAGGCATTCTGTGTTCAGGTTCATTCTTGTTAACACATTTTTGGCCATAATTCAAGAATTGATTACCACATTTCGCAATTGATCGGACAATGAATTAGTGACACTTTTGACTCAAACGTCATTGTGGCCTCAAAATAAGTTTTTATCCATAATTTAAGAACAAAGTGGCCGATTGTGTTTTGGCTAATTTCACTGATGTTAAAACAGGTTTTAATAAAATTACTTCTCAAGTTGAGAAAAAACAAACACCTAAATGTAAGTAATTGATAGCATTTAGACATCTATTTTGTCTAAAGTGCTCAGAAAAGAAGATTATGTGCAGTTAGAGCTTCTGAAAGCTTAGTGCCTACAAGGAAATCTATTTGCAATGCTTTAGTTTAATAGGGAGGCATCAGCGTCAGATCTATTTGCTTCTAAAAAGCTTGGCAGTTTGACACATGGTCATATGTTCCTTGCTCATTATCCCTCATAATCAACATGTCAACTCATTCAATAACAGTTAGACAAAAAAATGAATTTGTGACACTTTTTTAGCCATAATTTAAGAAGGAAGTGGCCGATTCCAGATTTCACACACTTTGACTGGGACGACACAATGAGTGAACAATAACTAGGCTTTCATCTTTCCATCTCATCCTTGCTGCCTTTTAGTTACTGCCTCATTCTGATGAACGTGTTGCAGCGAGATTGTGATCCTGTAAGTGAGTTTCATCTTTAACTCATAGAGGTTTTGCATCTAAAAATGCCTGTAGAAAACAAAAGCACCACATTTATAGCTATACTCTACAAGAATCCATCTTTACATAATACATAAAATCAGTTGCACCTCTGTCTAATTATGAAGTTTATGAGAAGTTGTCTTTTTTGGATTCACTGTAAGAAGTGAGGCAAGCCAACACAAGCAGGTGTTGTTGCGTTTTCTGCAAAAGTCCTGTCATGTTTGAACAAAGCCAATACAGAACATATGTAACTGAAACCTATGCGAGTATCCAGCAATGTTACATATTGCAGGTCTGAAAAGAGCTTCGCTAACTAACTAACTAACTCTACATCATTGTATATGTTCTTCGCATGTTGGATATATCAGCTTCAATCAGTTTATTTGTTTCCTCTTTAAACAGGGAACCCATGAGCAATCTGCGTGTTTCACTTGTATGTGACACATGATAGTAAATAACACAGTATTTTTACCCGTGTAAACTGGATGGCCAAGCTGTGATTTATTAATTTAATCATGTTCAGTCACAAAGCGGGATGCTAGTGCTGATAAAGGTGATGAAGTGTAAAAGCAGACACACACCGTAAGCTTGCAGCTATACCGGCTTTTAATTACGGGTCTGCAGCCCTGTTCCACGGATCGAGCTTGGATGCCGTCAAATTATGTGTTGAATTAAATACCATAGACAGGTGCACATGGAGGCAGAGGCAGACATACAAAACACACTCATACAGAAAAAACAGTGGCACACATCACCCATTTCCTGCTCTGTAATATGGTAATTAGTTGTTATGAAAGCATGGAGAGCCAATCAAATCAGGCTCCTGTGGGTATGACTTTGACATCCACACCCGTCAACAGTGGAGGTTTTATTATGATGAATGCTGCTAATATAGAGCGAATGAGCCCCCTTCCTATTGATTTCCAGCTATGGTCCAGTGGGAAATATGATCATCCAAGAAAGCAAACGCATGTGGAATTATAGTAATTTTTATCAGTATTGATCACATGGCTAACAGTGCTTTAATGGTGGTGTATCTTTTTGCTCTTCCATGAAATTATCCCCTAATAGGATGCTCGTGTGGAGGCTGAGAGCGTGGCGAGGACTGGAGGGGAGAGCGCTCAGTTAAAAGTCTCTTTTTGTTACAAAGACGTTTCAAGGCCACAGTGCAATCATCCTCCCTCACGTTATAAATTCTCTCTGCTTGTCCTTCCTTTAACACTGTCATCTGCTGTTTCACTCTCCCCTGCGTTTTGCTTAGGTCATAATCTTTTTGTTTCCATACTGGTCATTTGGTGGGACTGTAATCTTTTTAGTTTTTCTTCTCAGATTTACAAAGACAGTCTTGCCCTATTTTTCTCCTGTTTATGTCTTTGTCACCATGTTGTTCCCTCTTTCCTGCTAGCTCTTGCAGTTTTTTGATGCTACGCTCTCTGCTTGTTCCCCAGCACACATCTTTTGAAATTGTATGTATGTATGTGTGTGTGTGTGTGTGTGTGTTTCAGAAAATGCGTCAGAGACACAGTGGCCCTTTCTCTCTTGTCTTTCTCTACTCTCTGTCTGTCAGAATCATCTCTCCCTCCCTTTCTGCTTCTCTCAGCTTATTGTGCTGTGAGAAAGACAGAGTCATGCTAATGTACCAGAGGCTGAAAGAGAATAAGGCTCCTCTGAGCAGTGTGGGGCAAGGCACATTAATGACAACAGATTGCAGTGTGTGTGTGTGTGTGTAGGACTAGGGATGGGGGAAAAAAACGATTCACTTAAATATTCGATTTTTAAATTGAGTTTTTGACTCCTGAATCAAGAACTTAGCGACGCCAGCTGTACCAGGTGCGCCCTGTGAGGGATGTTAATTCAAAGGCTTTTCTTTATAGGCTTTTCTTATGGCACTAGCTTAATGAACAGGAATATCTAAATGTAGCAGTTTACTTCAAAATTTGTGTATTAAAGTATTTTTATATATGCAGCAATGGTGCTGCTGAAATAAAACTCAGAAAGA
>NW_023340257.1:19549237-19549592 GCF_004916995.1 Morone saxatilis | reverse complement strand
ATGACTCATGATATACAGTCTCTATAGGCGTGTGATTTAACTTTTTTCCATAGTCTAGTGTTAGAAAAGAAAAGAAAAATCACTGTAGCATTCAGTTGTCATAACTGTCCAAGCAGGTGGCCAGAGAGAGGGGTATTTAATCTGTATTCTGTTGTGGATGCAAATCTTTCACTGTGTCAAACCCAGTCATTTCTGAAAACCTGCCCTGTCCTTCTATTAATAATGTTTATGATTCATTAATTACAGTAATGGTTTAGATTTCAAAATGTCAGAAAATGGTTAGGAAAATGTCCATCACAATTTTGCAGAGCCCGAGGTGGTTCCCATCAGGCTGCAACTAATGATTATTCTTATT
>NW_023340257.1:19533178-19549137 GCF_004916995.1 Morone saxatilis | reverse complement strand
AAAGGCAAGGTTGGCCGAGAGAAGAGGGGGTTAAGTTAAAATCTGTTAAATTTCTTGTTGGTGGGATGCAATCTTTCCAGCGTGTGTTAAAACCCCGTGTCATTTTCTTGAAAAGATCGCTGCCCTGTTTCCTTCTTATTAAGTACCAGTGTTTGTTAGATTTCATTAATTTAGCGAAGTAAATGGTTTTAGATTTTTCAAAAATGTCAAGAAAATGTTAATGGAAAAATTGTTCCATCCAGCAATTTTTTTTGCCAGGAGCCCGAAGGTGGTTTTTCCCATCCAAGGCTTGCCAAACAAGATTTATTCTTTAAAAGTTTTTTTTTGTTTTTTTTTAACTTAAAACTAAAAGAAGAAAACCTGTTTAGGAAAAGCTAACTTAACAAACAATTTAAGGGAAGCAAGTAAATGCAGAATTTTATTTTTATTTATAGTTGAAAATATTTTTTTGGGGCTTTTTTTTAAGATTGCCTTGTAATTATAGTGAAAAACAGCTGAAAGACAGACAGGGAAAGGGGGGCAGAGTAGAGAGGATGACAGCAAAAGCAAGAACGGGCCGCAGGTCAGAACTTCGAACCCTGGGCCGCTGCAGCCTCGGTACATGGGATGGGTTGCCAGCTCTACCCACTAAGCTAACCGGGCGCCCAGATTAATTTTTTTGATGATTTGTTTGGTCGATAAGTGAGTAGTAAGTGAGTTGTTTGGTCTATAAGTGAGTAGTAAAAATGATTGATGATGATGATGATCACAATTTCCTTTAGCCCAAAAAGTCTAAAACCCACAGATATTGAGTTTAATTCAAGAGAAAGCTACAAATGTTCACTTTTGAGCATTTTTGGCATTTCTACTTGAAAAATTATCAAAATAGTTGCAAATTAATTTCCTTGATTAATCTATTGTTGCAACTCATTGCTTGTTTTGTCCAACCAACAATACAAAAAACCAAAAACTATTAAATGTAATAAAACAGCAATGGAAATTTGAGAGTCTGTTTTGGCATTTCTGCATTACAAATGATGATGACAACTGAGTTTTTGCTTCAAATATTGCATGTCAAAGGGAAGGAAAGTCATTCTGTCAATACTTTTTGCTTTTTTATGGACCCATTTACGTTAATGTGACGGCATTTTAAAAAACCCTCATGCAACCACCATCCTGTCCAACAGTTTCTCCCTACATTTCCAATGTTCATTCATGCCAATCAATGATTATCCAACCCAACTTGACATCCTGCCATTCAATGCTTGTGCACTGTTGGACATTATAAAACAGGCAGCAGAGTTTGCTCTGTAATAGCGTTAAATTATGGAATTGATGTGAAAATCTATTAGTGGATTCACTCCCGAGAAGAGGGGACACTCTCTCTTGTTCACAGTCATTAGAGCTTCAACAACAAAATATCTTTTCAAATCCCTCCAGGATATAGCCTGTGAGGGAACAGAAAAGTCTTGCCCTTGTAATATTTTTTACTTAATATTTAATGAGGAACATTAACTTAAAAGTCACCTGTCTGAATGAGAAAATGCCATCACTTGAACAGATGGATGAAGCCAGTAATGTTACGTATTCCATGTCTGAAATGGGCTCTACACACACATACAAACACGCACACATTAATGCTGCAAAAATGTGCACGTATGTGAAGAGCATTGAATCTGGCATCCCTGACACGTACATAATATCTGTCAGATTCCATCATCTTCATCATCCTAATATGGATGGTTCTTTGCCTTGACTGTGGGCATTTATTAACCACAGCTGATTCTCCCTCACGTCTGAGAGAGCGGCTGTTAATCTGTATTCTGCTGCAGTAGCCGATCCCTCACAGACCAAACACAAGGCAACATGTGGCTGCATCTGGCGGCTTATTTATAACCATTCCAGCATGCCGCTGGGAGAGGGTTAATCTGCCAATAGCTGACTGCTTCATGAAACAAAACAGACTATTGTCGGTGATCATTTGATACATCCAGACACCCCAGTTACAAAAATGGAATGCATGCAGGCACACACACCGTACGTGAGTGAAGATAACATCTGTCTAATGTTGGTGTTTAGTGTGAGTGGAAGTCATGTCAACAGAGAATTGTGTCAGAGGCAAAGGTTAAGAGAAAGAAAGACGCGTATAAAAGACAGTCAGTTTAACATTTGCAGACACACTCGTTAAGCCATGCTGCTTTCGTGTTCCAGCTCCTGGTTCATACCTTATATCCACTCCATCACATCAAAGACATCCTACTGGATTGATACATATTACAGTAAATGGGAGCGAATAAATGACATGATGAGAAATGCGGTGATCTGCAGTCTTGGCTTGTTTGTTTACACAAATATATAGAATATATCCTGTTCAAATGTTTGGCAGATAATGGATTGGTGTGAGGTCAACATTTATATCTGTAGCACACCATATCCAGTGTCATAATAGATCTACAACAACATACAAGGCCTCTGTAACAGGATGAATGGATCCTCTCCAGAGTCTGGTTGAAAAAACATTTTGAGTGTCATACTACAGGTAGAAGATGAAAACAGTATAGGAGTGTTCTCAAAGAGAGACTGGCCTCATGGCTTTGTTGTTCAGCTTCCTGTTGTTCAGCTAAGGAAATACTGTTGTATTACATTCAGTGTGAGTCTCCTTTTGTCCCCAGGACATACTGTATGGTTTAAGGTAAATGTGATATTGAACTAAACTGGTAGACACTTGCCTCTCTGACAATTAAATTATTGATGAAATATGCGTCTTAGGCTCTGCGTCTTACTGAATAACAAGTAGATCCATGATGTCTGGTGAAACCAGGTCTTTAGGGAAAATTCACTTTTTCCTATTATGCAGTATTATCACTGAACAAATAGGAGAGAGCTGCGTAGAGACATGCCGGTTGGAGACCTACTTGTCAGTAGGAGCAGAGTGCAAGATTCTTTTTGGGACTTCCAAAGCCAATGCAAATGTATTGAACCCCATGTAGAGTAGCAGCCTCTGTCATTGTACTCCTACTTAGTCCTTGTCTTTGGTTTACAGTGATAAAACACAAAGCAAGTCAATACACAACAAGGGGCTACCTCATTAGGCAAAATAACAGCATTGATTTAAAGATTGAGTCCAGTCAATTGTTGACTGATCAAAGCATTTCCTTTCCTCTTCCCTCTTCGTGTGTCCTTGTCTTTTCTCTTTCCCTCCTCTTCTCACCCTCCCTAGCGGAGAGTATCCAAGGCCATACAAACGTGTTCCTGGAAAGTGATCAAACTCCTGGAGGTCCAGCTTCACAGCCTGGAACGAAGAGTGAAGGAGGAGGAGGAGGAGAAGAGGGAGGTCGTAGAGCCAGTGTGACCAGTGTGGAAAGTGAAACTTCGATTTGCTCCATGGGCCAGCTGGGAAACACCATAGCTAACAGTGAGTAGGAGGGAAGCTACACTGTCTTGTCTAATTTATTCAATTATCTTCTGTAGATAAATTCAGGCTTACAACTCTTTCGCTGACCTCAGATTTCCATATCTACTCTTGCAAATGTGTGTTTGTTCCCAGTTTCCAGCAGCTGGTGGGGCTCCAAGAGGCTGGATTATGCTTTGTATTGCCCCGATGTGCTGACTGCCTTCCCAACAGTGGCTCTGCCTCACCTTTTTCACGCCTCTTACTGGGAATCCACTGACGTAGCAGCTTTTGTTCTCCGGCAGGTGGGCAAGCCTTATTGAGAGCATGTTTTTTTTTTTTCCTAGCAAGTTTTAGAGATTGAAGGAAGTAGTGATTCATTTTAGCATACTAAAACATTAAAGACTTACACTGACTTGTTCTAGTATATGATAATTAGCATACATATGACATTTCAAAAAGGAAGTTTCATCATAAGACAAAAAACTGTTTGCAGGGAAAAGTAAGAGCTATGTGAATTACAGTCTCGATGTGCATCTGCTTTTACACTTCATCACCTTTCTCAGCACTAGCATCCCACTTTGTTACTGGCTGAACATGATTAAATTAATAAATCACAGCTTGGGCATCCAGTTTACGCGGGTAAAAACACTGTGTTATTTACTATCATGTGTCACATACGAGTGAAACACGCAGAAAATGGTGGCTAGTATCTAAAAAGACTCAACTTGTCAAATCAAATGTGGAAAGGTTCTCTAAGTATGTTACTCTAGGTATAGATGAAACAAAATCACAAAATATGGCACGTCTCGAGTCTCTTGTTCAGTTTTAATATGCACCATCTTCCTTGATGTAACAGTTGTGGTCTGCTCGGAGTTCACGGCCTCCAGATTTGTTTACTTCCAAACTATAACAAATTGAGAATAGCAGAAAAACACTTGCTGTCAGTGCATCATCCATTTAGCTCTTTGTGAGATGTACACTAAAATCTGTCTGTATAACAAGAAAGTTGTAGGCGGTAGAAAGTGGAGGCACTGGACATAGGCCAGTTGGAAGCAGAGTAGTCTTTTTTTGGTGCTTTAATATGAAGTGGTTTATTTTTAGAAACTTTTGTTGGCATTTCTTGTAAAATAAAATTAGCAGAATAACAGTTTGTTGTGCAAATAATCAAATAAATAATCAGTGAATGGCAGTATGTTGCGGTTGACAAAGGGGTCTAAGGATTGACCCATGGGGAACTCCACATGCCATTTTAGTTTGTTTTGATATATAATGTAGGTAAAACTTGGACCAATTAACGTCTTCCAGAACGTCCAAACAAATGCCGATTCACTAGTTTTTTAACATATGCCATCTTTTAGATGCTGCATCCTCTGTGACTTTTCAGATCTTACTCAAAGTTTATGGTAGTGAAAGGTGAGTCTGTGATGTTTTATATTCTCCTCTTTTACAATTTCTTTGAACCAAATGCTATTCGTTGTGGAACAGCTGTTTCCATTTAATGATGTCTTCTTGCTTCACAAATAACACAGCATTGAGGAAAGATGCTGCTTAGTTATTAAAGGGCTCCTTCTGCACTGATCATACCCTTATATGTTATAACCAGAAGTCTGGCAGCGAGCCAGTAATGTCGTCAACACTCCTTTATGGCATGTAACTGTGGAGGCAGTATTAAGAAATAAACAATGTAGATATAGATTTACCCCCAAAAAATTAACCATAAATATTGTCTGAAGGCGCTTCAAGACAGTATGTTTAGCTACAATCCAGTGCTCAGTCAAGCCTTTATGAGTGATGATTAAGATTGTGGGGATTGTGTGGTGGTCTGCAAAATGAAGGGAAGGTCACTATCAACAGTTGGCACACTATCTTGTGTGAGGATGTTTAAGATTCATCTCACACCTCACAGTTAAGCCTCAGACAAGTGGGTGCCATTTTATCAAACGTGTTTGACTGAAATATGAACAAATCTGACCAGGATTCTGTAGTGTGGGCTGGTTTGTGTATAGAATTTGAAGGACGTGACTATAATCTGCAGAAGTCAGAAATTAAATGTGTGGTGCCAACCATTTTTACGGTTGGGTAGGATTTTAAAGGTATGCAAATGTTTTTCTCAGCTAAAGTGAGTCTGGTCATTTCCATACATCTATCATTAACTTTCTTCACATCGCAAGGACTCAACCTTATAGTTTTATAGTGCCAACAGTGCATATATTTCTAGTACTTAAGTGGGAATTAAACCATGAGCCCTGGCAGTGCTACTACCACCATCTACCCACTGAGCTCTCCATGAATATATCCCATCTTTGACAGTGATTACAGTCATGTGTAGTGTGTATTTGTGCATCTGTGATAATGACAAAGATGTTCGCTGAATCCAAAGAACAGGATAAAAACATAAATAAATGAAACAAGTGTATCACGTCATGTTCTATTAAAAGCCACTGGAAACACCGTCAGTCTTTGAACTTGATCATTAGAAAGCTGAGCTCCCGAGGAAGAAAAAGAGAAGATTTTCTTCACTATGCCACTGTCTGCTGCAGCAGCGTGTCTTCTTTGTGAGAAACGTGAGTAGAATAAGGAGAGCAGTGCTATCGACGCCATCAGGAAGCTAATAAACCCAAAGATCATTATTTTTGGTTCAGCGGTTTTCAGCTCCAGTCATATTAAAGGATTGTCATGGAATGTAAGTGCTGCACAGAAACTTATTTCTTAAAGCTGAATCATGTGCTTTTCTCATGGCCCAATTTCTAAGAGTATCTTAGAGAATGTGTTTTTAAACAAGGAGCATCTCTACATCCAAGCCAACTAGTGATTGAGTCAGGAATGATATGCATTGCCTTTTTCAAGGAGGGAGCGGTAATTTTCTTCGAGTACTCTCCAAATCACCTCATAGCCCTTACTCTGTGTAAGTGCTGGTCTTGTCACAAAAGCTTTCCATTAGAATTGTGATTTATGATCCCTAAACATAACTGCAGATTTAATTTCAAGGCGTCAGATGGTTCCATGTTATTATTGTTTATTATTCTTAACTGCATTGATGTGCAGAAAGTGCTCAGGCCATTACTGATAGGCAAACCTGGTCCGTCTGCTTAATGTAGGATTTGATTTCAAAGGCTTGGGTGTGGAAATGCCTGCTCTTATATATGCATGTGTTTATTGACAGCTAATGCGATGTGACTGTGTGAAGACCCAAGAATCGGATAATCCGGACTCCGCTCCATTTTCTCCCTCCAGCCCACGTGAGAAATGGCTCAGAAGGAGGACACATGTCAAACTAAGGGTAATAAATTATTCTGTGTTTTACTTTGTAAAAATTTACTTTTGTCCCAGTTTGCTCTGCTGGCTAAATCACCAACACAAATGTGATTATATTGCTCCTCAATTAACTTTTAGAAGCTCATGTTCAAACTTTATGCGAAAAAATTCATGAATATTTTAACAAAGCACTTTGGCTTGGACACAAGATATTACACAACCTGGAATATTGTTCTAAGGTGCCTCTCCTTCTCAGAAATGCAACCACCCACACAAACACTCACACACAGTGCAGAAATTGTTCTTCTGCCACATTAGCCTTGCATTCATTCAGACTAAAAATAAATTTATCACCAACTCTTGAGGTTGTAATGCTTTAGTGCTGTGGCCCGTGTGAATGGTCTGTGGCTTGAATTTCTTAAAATACTCCCACACTTTCACCTTGAAGCACTGATGCAGGCAGACACACACAATTACTGGATGCTTCTGAGCCCTGCAGACTTAAACAATCAAGGTCACGTTGCTATCCACCATGCTCCTTTTATCTTCCATTTTCTAAAGACAAGAATTTTGTTACTGCCTGTTTTTATTGAGGCTATAAATAGAACTCAAGGAACCAGAGTACCATGGAAACCTATATTTGAGTCTGTGAAGGCTTTTCTCTTTCAGTGTGATCTTGTTCATGCCTCACCTTGGGCAAGTGATGTGTTTTCTGATGTAAGTGCTTAAAGAACAGTTGTTCTAAAAAAAAGTTGCCCCGTCCTGAGTATGATTTGGTATGTAGAGATTTAGAGCCGCTCTGTGCTGATTGAATCTAAATCACAGCCAGCTCATCTGCTGCAGAGTGATACTATTCAGAGAGACTTGGCTTCTATTTCTGATCTTCCTCGGCTTCCTCTTTGTCACAGCTGGAGCAAGACCACTAGTGTGGCTGTTGTTTCTTGTACATGCTGCTCTTTCGCAGGCAGGGGTCTGACTCTCCAACTCCTCTCTTCCACGCTTTTGTCGGGTTTGAGTGGATGGTGATACTAAGGCGCATGTTGCTTTCTTTTTGTCACGAATGACTGCACGGAGAACTAGTGAACTGTGTCGGGGAAATCTAACCACATATCCAACACTGTCAGGCCTCCTCAAGTCACACAGTAGCTGAGATGTTTTATGTACTGTATGTTAGTGTGTGTGTGTGCAGTTGTGCATATACATATATGCCTGGCAAACAATTAATTGTTGACAAAGCAAAACAACTGGAAATTATGTTAGATGCTCAAATTAGTTATCATTTACCAATGTGGTTCAACAGTAAAATACAACCACAACATGTTTGATCACATTAGCACTTTACAATATGATTATGTGCAGATGATACATTATCTTTCGGTGAGTGCTGTCAATAAACAACACTTTATTTTCAGGTAAATTAAATGTCATCGCAGCCTCTCGCTCCTCATGAAATCATTGCAATAAACAAAGATGGAATTAACAAATTACATTTACTGCTGTTGCTTTTATTTACTCATGAAGTTTTACTTCTATTATAGTATGTTTATATTAGCTGTGACTCTTGTATTTTATATTTTTAAAAGTAAACATTTTATCAGCTCTTTATAAGCATAAACCCAGCATAGGCCTCTGGAGGAAGTCTTATCTTTTATCGTACTATCTAGAGCTAAAAAAAAACCAGGGTATATAAAAAGAACGTGTGCCGAGCAAAATTCTCTAGGATAAAGTGAAGGTTACAGAAATGGCAGAAAAGTTGGTAGGAAAATTAAGATTTCTGTCATGGTGGCCCACAACAGAGTCTGAGAATTATATACTTGTGTGCTGATAATATGCTATTAAAATGCAGCCATCTCAGCAATGAGAGATTTAGGGATTAGTGTTTCTCTGCTGGCTCAGTTGGAGGTTCTCACTGAATGGTGCAATATGGAGAGAAGAACAAGACAAGGAAGCTTAATAGAGAGTTAACCCTCTTTCTGGAAGGTCCCACAGGGCATTGTTCAAAGGCATTTGGTTGGAAATCTGGAAATGCAACACATCTCTGCTTGTTATATAGTGCTGTGTCTAAAGGGCTTATAAAGACACATGTGGTTATTTTATTGGCTCCTCATGGTAGTTCAAGAAGGCGCAGACGTCATTTCATAGCCACATGTTGTACCTACTGAGTAATAGTTTATGTCTAATTGTTAAGGTGGTCCACATAAACTCCTTTTAGCATTTTAACTCCCGTCACTTCCCCAGCACTCTTATTTACATTTAGTTCAATGTGAATTGTGAATGGTTCTAAAGCCCTTTGTTAGCTGCTCTTTGGAGCAGCAGCAAGTTGTAAACACGACATTCACATATTATCACCTTTAAGTTGACATGGTTAACTTGTTAGCAGACAGTTTCATATGTACAGTACGCAGCAAGCGGATATGGAACAACATTCTTTTGAGGTTTCTGGCCCCCCCGTGTTTAGCCACCTTTTATCTCGGAAATATGTCAACCTAGCTGCTCTATCTCTGTCTGTAGTTTGCTGTTAGGCAGGTAGTGTAGAGGAGGTTTTTTGAGTTTTTCCACTGAAAAAGTTGCCTGATGTGTAATGTTACGGGCAAAATTTAAACAATACGAGTTTATCACTACAACCAACCCCTTCCACGTTACACATAGTCATTTGACCCATTATTAATCTATCGATAAAAATATAGATTTTAGCTGTTTTAAATTTGTGTTGATGTATATTAAATGTCTATAGCTGGCTCTTCTGAAGCTCACAGTGTGTGTAAAGCTTTCTCAGGTTTGAGCATTGACGTTCATTCTTGACCTTGGGATCTTAATATGTAAAATAATGCTTTTCAGAGCTTTCTACCTTTTTCTATCGCTCTGTCTCCATCAGTCAATGCTAAAATTTGCTTCGGAACATCACATAAGCAACAATAAAAGGTTAAAACCTTGACTTCAGTGTCCTGGCTGAAATGTGTTTTATGCTCCCTCTGCAGAACGTCACCGCCAACCACAGGGTGAATGATGTTATTGCCACTGAGGATGGACCTCAAACTCTGGTTGGTCGCTTCATGTATGGCCCATTAGACATGGTTACCCTTACTGGAGAAAAGGTGAAAAGCAGCAACATGACTGATTACTACATGTTGTATATACTGTGTATGAAAGACTTAACATTAATCTCTGCCCGTTGACCCACCCTGCCTCTCATAGGTGGACATCCTGCTAATGACACAACCTCAGTCTGGCCGCTGGGTGCATTTTGACACGGAGGTGACCAACAGCAGCGGCAGAGTCACATATACCATACCCAAGAGCAAGAAGCTTGCCCTGGGAGTCTATCCGATTAAAATGGTGGTCAAGTAAGCACCCACGTAGCAGGCCCTTTACCGAGTGCTGCATAATCCAATAAAACGTAGCAATACATAGAAAAAGGAGACAACTATTGAATTAAGTACTATATCCATGCTCTGTATCAGTGTGTGGGCTTTTAGCTAAAGGGTGCAGTATAAAGGACCTTGAAGGGAACAACGACCATGTGTAGCAAATGCAGTTTCTCATTCAATCTCTCTTCTTTTATATCCCAAGGGGGGATCAAACAAGTGCAGAGGCCTACCTGACTGTGTTGCCACGGGGAATGGAGTGTGTGGTCTTCAGCATTGATGGCTCTTTTGCTGCTAGTGTGTCAATCATGGGCAGTGACCCCAAGGTCCGCCCCGGAGCTGTCGATGTCGTCAGGTAAATTGTAACACAGCCTCTGAGTGGGGGTGTGGATGAAGAAGGTTCAGAAGGATATACATTAAGAAGTGAATACACAACTAATGTTTGAAGCATTTAAGCTGTCCTCTCCAAGATAATGTCACTACTGCTGTTTAAAATGAATGATTTTGGAGTGTATTTTATGTTATGTATTCACAGGCATTGGCAGGACCTGGGATATCTAATTATCTACATCACAGGCCGCCCTGACATGCAGAAGCAGCGTGTGGTATCCTGGCTCTCGCAGCACAATTTTCCCCATGGGATGATCTTCTTTTCTGAAGGCCTGGTTCATGATCCCCTGAGACAGAAGACCATCTTCCTCAGGAACCTAATACAGGAGGTGAGACAAACAATCGTTCTGACATTGACTGTACAGTACATTTTGTTCTCCACCCTACACTTATCTCTTGATTTCTTATGAGAGCTAACAGTGTTGTAGCCTTGGGTTGTAGCTGCATCGAAATGCCATGCACATCTCCGACTGATTATTTGCTCTCTCTCTCACCCTCTTACCAGTGTCACATTAAGATCAACTCTGCTTATGGATCCATGAAGGACATCTCTGTTTACAACATGCTCGGCCTCAGCCCCTCACAGATTTATATTGTTGGCAGACCTTCGAAGAAGTACCAAAATCAGTGCCAGGTAGTTCAGTTTTCATATGGGTCTTTTATCTCTTTCTTTAGTTGCATTTCATGGTCTGTCTCCCTATTTCAGTTGAAAGGTTTTGTTTTTTCCACTTGGTTTTTCTTATGTACTTTAATCTTCTTACTATTCTCTGATTTTCTAATCTCTTCTCTGTGTGGTGTATGTAGTTCCTGAGCGATGGCTATGCAGCGCACCTCTCCACCCTTCAGTTTGGGCACAGAGCCAGAGCCAAGAAATCTCCTTCAGTTCGTATGGTTCTAAGGAAAGGCTCATTTGGTCTCTCAGCGAAGCCTGACTTCCTGTGTAAGCGCACCCACCTCCGCAGGACCATGTCAGTGCAGCAGCCCGACCCGCCGTGCACACCCAACCCAAAGCCTGAGCGAGCCCAGAGCCAGCCTGAGTCAGATAAGGACCACGGGGGAGGAGGAGGAGGAGGAGGGGGAGGAGGAGGTGGACAGGGTGCATGGGGAAGAGCGTCCATGCACCGTGGAGACACCACTCCCTGACGTCAGAAAAGAGATGGAAGGATTGCAGGAGGATAGAAGAGGAGTAGAAAAAGGGGTCTTAGTGTCCAGGGCCAAGGTGAGATCTTATTGTTTCAATATGGAATATTGAAATGATAATATTTTGTAGTTTTGACCATCATTCATCAGTAATAATACCTTTGGCACTGAAGACATATTAAAAGAAAAATGGTCAAATGCGAAGAACCGAAGCCTTAGATATCTTGACGTTTAGTGCCTAGCATTGGTCAAGCTCCAAAAACGCCGGATCCCACAATTATGATAATGCAACTTTATGGTGTCTTAAATAACATGCCCCCACACTGCCTCCTATCAGTTATTTCAGACTTTAGAAAGCTCCCTGCAGAGCCAAAAAATTTATTTTATGACCGCTTTCACAAACTGAGTAGTCCTCGTCATGGTGAGTAAACTGAGCACCATGTGTAAAATCAATGGAGTCTCCATTTATTTTCGAAAATACCAGAGCAGAGCAATGACAAAATTATGTTAAAACCAAATCAATTAGTCTCCTATTTTACAGCGGGAGACAAAAATAGGGATAAAATGTGCAAACATCAAATGATAGCCGACTGTGCCCCTTTCTTAACAATATTAAACAAATGTTCTGTGTTCTGTGTGCACAGGCTTTCTCAGACAGCCTATGTACAGACGTTAGTTAAGAGCTTCAAAGCGGTGCAAGATTGTTAGAACAGGCCTCCCCAGACCGCTGCAACACCTGTGAAGTCATGTTTTATTGTTTCCCCTTAGAAATAACAATCACTGTCACTGTCACTAATGGCCGTTATCATTAATGTAACATTTTACTTCGTAAACACACATCGTCGGTTAAGCCTTTAAGAGCTCAAGGCTCCGTGAAGCTTTGACGCAAACATAGATTGATTAGTCTCGCTACTGTTGAGTTCCGGCAAAGTCAATAAATGTCCACCTTAATTAGATTATGTTCTGTGATTTACCTGATACATTACAGTCTTGACTATTTTAGTCACAGAGGCATTCATATTTTTATATATGAACTTACATCTAAGAGCCCAAAAGAAAGAAGGAAAACAGAACAGAGAGGAATAAATAAAGAAGCAAATAAAAAGTAACAATAATGAGTGATTTTTCTGGATACTTAATATGCCTGTGGCAACCTGAGTGAGAAATGCTATTATTAGCAGCAGCTCCCTAGGAGGACTGAATGTAAATTTGCCCATGATTATGATTCTGCAAGTACTGATGAGCTACAACTGCAATGTCCTCCCATACTTGAAATCCACTCTTTTCTAGATTTGGAAATATTGTATGTGCAATTATGTAGTTTGGAGCCATATCACCGTAAGAGCCTGTAGAAACAAATATGCATGATACAGAACACATTAAACACTAATCAATATGTTAACTTTTCCTTTCCTTTGACAGTGTCACCTCTACCTACTGTAAATGTACATTGGATCTTCTGCTGGTATCCCTCAGCTTTACCTCCTGCTTGGCCCTCTACACTTTGCCACCTGTTCGGCCATTTTTTGTGACCTGCCACTTAGTCTTCGTGCCTGAAATTTTAAGCAGTTGCTGGGGATGGCAATGATTTTTGCAAATGTGTGTGTCAAGCTCAAATTGTGTTAAACTGTAAAATCAAAAGAATGTACTTTAGCTAGTAGATATACACATGTAATCATGCCCACACACAAGCTTCAGAGAATGAAAAATGTGATGGTGACTTTGAACCTGTTGAGACTTGAGCAACAGATTACCAGATGCTGCACCACACACTCTGGTCCCATTCAGACTGCTGTGCTGACAGGTGGTCATGTTGACTGACTCCTGTACTATCCCTCCACTCGTGTAAATACGCAACACACATCATCCCTGTGTGGGCCTCTGGACACAGAAGCACTGTGACATTTAGGTTCAATCTGTACACGAACTCTGCAATCTGGAGCCCCAATCAGCCAACCTCGCCGAACGCCGGCCTCTGCCTCCATTTCACTCCCACTGTTAGATGTCTCCCTCGTGTTGTGGCTAGCTTACAACCCCTGCCCCTCCTACCTTCCCTTCAACCAGTCAGGCAGAACATGCCTTTCGACAGTCGCCTCAGACTGGGATCCACTGCCGGTGAAGTGCCAATGTTGGCGCTGCCGTGCACGGCTCAGCCCCAGGTCGAATTTGCACTATCGAAGTATTCCGCTGTGGTTAGTTGCGGTACTCGCTTCAGAAACAAGGAGTTGTATTTGTATTTTACTGTATTTGTAGTTTTTGTTTTTCCTGCAGATTGCGCACTGTTGCTGCCTGATGGATACTGTAACTACTGGAGGATTAAACAAAAATAGTTTGTAGGGAAGTGTTGGTTTTACCAAACAATGTTTACAGATTGATGGACACAGTTGTAAAACGTGATCAGATGTGGTTTACCTATATAACTAAAATGGCAGTGTAATTGTCATTATTGGTAATATTTAGTTTAGTTTCTTTGTAGCTGCAGTAGCTTGCAGGATATTGTACAATATACTCCACGCCAGTCGAATTTACACCAGGATGCCCTTGCATCCATTTACTACAGCTGCACTGGAACCAATAGATTTGTGATGAAATCTGATGCTGTCTTGTGCACTCAAGGTTGAATAGAGTCTTACTGTGGCCATGTTTAAAACTCTGTGCAAGTCAAACATATTTTTCTATGAGAAAATATTGTAAAAAGAAATATTTTCAATGTATGTTTCTGAACCTTTTGTTGTTTGACTTGTTGAATGCTTGATTTTTGCCTTAAATTGTTTTTGATGTTGTGTAGAGATACAAAATTATTAGATTTGTTTGACCAAAGTATTGAGTTTTACTGTTACTTCATGACAAAGTGCATTTTATCTTGTTGATATTTTGCTTTGAAATACTGTATATGTGTGCGCATGTGTGAGTGAGTGTCTACAGTAGGTATTTGTTGTAGAGTTGTATTTACTGTGAACATGAAGACAGCTATGACAAGTAAATGCCTCTGCAGAGGAATCAGAGGACACAGGGAGGCCAGTGTTAAGATACCTGCATGTTCTAACTGCAGCTCACTACTGCCGGCTTTTCAGAACTGAGCGTGTATTTTTATAGGTTTGGATTGCAGCAGTGTGTCAGAAGATTACTTTGAGGGTTTTATACCTGCTATGAAAGAAAAAGGGCTTATGAGTTCTTAGGTTGTCTTGGTTTAACTGAAAACCTGCATATGAATGGAGCGTGCAATCCAGGAGGGAGCTGTCTTTGACTCTTTTTCTTTCACCGCCTAGGTGGTCCAGTAATTAGCTATTTGATTACTACTAAGTATGTATGAGTCCCTGTAGTACCGCCCCTGTAATTACAGTGCACCAATTAGCATTACTTGGTAATTGTATAATATTGTAGAAACAATACTAAAATACTTAACTTGATTTTGTTTTGCATTTAGATTGTTAATACTGAAACATTGTTATCGAAGCAACAAAATGATCATTCCCATCAATGTAATAATCAAAGTGACTCCATAATTCTGTATAGTTATATTTTTCTGCCGTGATGATACACTGGAGGAGGGAAATATTTATGCTGGGCAGCATTTTAGTAAAATGTTAGTAAATGGCAAAAAAAGATCAAATGGTTAAATGGTGATTGTACTGTGCATGTTAATTATTTGATATTGTTAAGTAATGGCTATCGATTGTCATGTTTGTGGTCCTCTTAACTAATAATAGAGTAGTTATCTGTAAATAAGTGGTGAATAATAAGTCATTGAACCACCACATGTTGAGTACAATCAAAATCAGTACTTAATCACACTGGAGCCACCAGACAATGACAATGGTCAAAACAGGCAGTTAATAATTAAAGTCTTTACTTAACAGGAGCAGGGTTCGGTACACAGTTTAACAGTCCACGAAGGCCAAGGTATCCAAATCACTAGGCAAAGGCTGGGTCCAAAATATGTAGTTAAAACACACGAGGAACAAGGCTGAAACACTTACTTACAAAGAGCTAAGACGAACTAACAAACAGACGAGGGAGCACAGAGACTAAATACACAAGGGAGGAAGGTAATAAGGAACAGGTAAAACAAATCAGGGCGGCGCAGGTGATCATAACAGTGGAAAAACACACAGGGACAGGAAGAGTCTGAGAAACAAAGGTGAGTCCATCAAAATAAAGCAGTAAATAGTAACTGATAAAATGGAAACAACCTTAGATAGAAATGTAGCATATTTGAATTTATGAAAAATGAGGCAGTGCATTGTTAACACAGATTGTGAAGTTACGTCTTTTACCTCAAACATTCACTTATTTAGTGGCATTAATAGAAACTGATAAATCATATAAATTCCAGTTTTATTTTATTCTTAGATACTAAAGGTTAATATTCCCAATATTACAGGAAAAACACCAAGAAAGAAAAGTACAAGATTTATTATATAATGTAAAATGTT
>NW_023340257.1:19531237-19533148 GCF_004916995.1 Morone saxatilis | reverse complement strand
TGTTACACTATTATTGTCTTCAAATAAATATGATTAACCTCTCACTAAGTACTAATTTGTCAAATGATTAGTATTCACCAAATCATGACTTAACCATTGGGTAATGACCTAATTTGCCATTTATTAACAATTCTTATGACTACTAAAGTAAACTCTAGTAAATTAACTAACATGGTGTGACAGGTTCTTCTGGAATTTGATGACTTTATTTATTTTTGTGGTCTTATTTCTGGTCTTATGAGTATTTGACACTGGCCTTTATGACCAATAAGGGAGAAAAACACCTTGTTTCACTGCTACAGAGTTTGTTTTGTACAGATCCTGTGATGAACATGTTATTGTGTTTATTGGACCCAGTCCGTCTTTCATTATTGCATAAATAAAGATATTTCACAGTTGAAGAATTTAGTTTTGCTTCAGGTGTGTTTTATTATTCCTTCCATGCTTCTGATCTCCGGAGATGGAAGCTGAATCACCTACGATGTGCTTTTTTATGCTTCAAGGTCAGGAGTTTATTGTGGGGCATCAGAGTGATACCTGCAATATCCTAAGCCTTGCTTGTAAAGTCAAACTTAGAAACCTCACTCCAACTTTCCCTTTTTTTACCATTCACTTACTACTGCTAACTACCTGACCTATAAATCTGGCAGTTAGACTTAGCACTGTTAGATTTCAGACATTAGGGAGACTGGCTTTTATAGTAGCAGCAACAGCTGTTAGCCCTAATCATCAGAGCAGCACTGCTGCTTAACCAATAACTGGCTACAAGCCTGTACTGATTGCTGGAAATAAAATCAGTCATCCATTCACTGCCCAGTGCTACACCACAGACGGCAATGTTAATATAAGGAGCCATCAATTTCAAGCATTGACACATCTAGATTGTTTTGATATTGAGTTGTTGAGTTACAGTTCGCGCTTGACCTTTAATAGTGTTGAGATTATTTTGTTGGCTGCTGTTTTCAAGGTCAAGTGTGAACTTTCAAGATGAAATAGATGAGGAGTTCTGCTCAGACACAAGTCTGCAGCAATGCTAGCAGCTCTGCGAGGCTGTGCACAGCAGTGCTTTGAGCTAAATTCTAACACTAGCATGCCACATGCTCACAATGACAATGCTAACATGCTGATGTTTAGCATTTGTAATGCTTACCATGGTCACCATCTTAGTGTAGCGTGTTAGCATGATAACATTTGCAAATTTGCACAAAACATAATAGTTGAGCTAGTTGGGAATGACTGATTTGATAGAAAGGTATGGACCAGTTCATCATGAGAGCAACATGATTATCTAAACCAAATTCCATGGCCTACATATTTGATAATTCACTAAAAAACAAAAATGCCAACGTTTGTGGCGCTAGAGAAAATGGATCACCAAAGTCACAAGGGTTCTTCCTCTGGGGATTATGATATTTCAGTCTTGGATTGGTAGTGGATGACCAACAGACCGACAAAGCAACTATGGCTAAAAGTGGAAAAACATCTACAGATTCATGATAATTAAACTCTATCTGCTCCAAGTACTAAATTGACTTTGTTACGAGTCATCTGTTTGCAATAACCTCTAGCCTAATTGTTCACTACACATATGTATGACAGCAACCTAGATGTTCAATCAAATGTCTACGTCTAGACCTGCTCTATTTTTTTGAAAATTGTCCTAAGATAAGTTCTGTTATGATTTGGCACTATACAAAGAAAATTGAGTTGAATTGAAATGTATGGTAGATCATTATTAAGGACCGAGCCTGCGACCGCTGGAGGTCCCTATTGTATTTGCTTCGTTTCTTTTTCTTACCTATTATTATTCCGCGAAATATATATTTCCGCCTTCGACTGCGTTTTTGCCCCCCTGAACATATACGAAAACTCAATTTTATTTGGCAAAGTGGTCAGGCCTGGTGAAAAATT
>NW_023340257.1:19530268-19531137 GCF_004916995.1 Morone saxatilis | reverse complement strand
TGCGAGGTCCCGCCCAACGCTGCTAGCAGCTTTAATTTTTGTTATCTTTTATTATTTTTTCCTTTTTATTTATATTGTTTATGTTTTGTTGCCTAGTGCATCCAGCATCACTGGAAATGTATTCCTGAGAAGCAAACAGAGGTTGAATGAATTATATGAAATACATAAGCGCCAGAAACACGTTGAATATTCACCTGTTGAGCCTGTATCTGTTTAAAATGCCCACATAACAGTTGCAGATTATAACCGATCCAGAAAATATGAGCAGTTTTCATCTAAATGATTAATTCTCTCGATCGCAGTGAAGGTGACGAGGACAATGACCTCTATCTTGAATCTGTATGAAGTATTTCATCCTACCCTAGACATCGGATATAATGAGCTGGAGCTGTGATTCTCCAAGCCACATTATACATCATTAGCAACATATGGTCTGAGAAAACAGGCAAGAAATTGCTCCCCTGTGGAAGGAAAGACTACAGGTTTCGTATACTGCAAGCTTCATGATTCACAAGATAGTTGAATGCAACCAAAGTGAAAGCTGTTTAAGTGATTAAAACTTAGCAAGCATTTCTGGCTCACAGTCCTCTTAATTGGTGTCCCTATTCTCCCTCGTGTACTGGTTTGCGCCGAAGAAATCAGTGTTAAAAATGCACCTTCTTTTGTCACAACAGCTGATCAATATCTTTGGGACTCTTTAGTAAGAGATTACCGTCTCTAATCAACTGGGTGCTCAAGAAACAAGAGAACCACATGTGTGCACTGAATTGAACCATTGTGTTTGGACCTTCATCTGGGATTTCCAACCTCTTTGTCATTTGTGTTAATGATGGTAAAGGCAAACAACTCTTCAAGAAACTGTCTCTTGA
>NW_023340257.1:19509250-19530259 GCF_004916995.1 Morone saxatilis | reverse complement strand
TCTTGACTGTGGAAACAGCAATTTCTCAAGTGTAGTCTCACCACATGATCCATTTAGTGGCTGTTCTGAAGCTTTTGATCATGTCATACTTTATCTTAAGATTGAGTCTAAGATAAGAGAAACAGAGGAAAACAGCTAAGGTTATAGCAGAAGCATTGACAATTGTTTTATCATTTGTTATTGTACTGAGTTTTAGGACTGCTGCAAATTATTAGGGATGTACCGATCTAACTAACTGTCTCCCATTACCAGTTCTCATATTAATCCACCACCTGCATGGCATTTACATGTAGTGATAAATAAGGCAAGATCATGTCAGGTATTACACTATATGTAATGGTGGCTTACTTTGATTGAACAAATGTAACTTAATTTAGCTGAAACACTTAATTTGACAATGGCATTGATGAAGAATCTGTATTAAATGGGGGTCGGTCACATCTGACACCCAGCATGCAATAAGCTATCAATAAAAAAAATAGCTGAGGAGCCACAACCAGAAGGGCTGCAAATTCAATAGACCTTTTTCAGGTTTCAGGTTTAAGCAATGATACTAATTAAGGTTGCTTTCATTCAGGTCAAACAGAGTCAGAGGGCTGCTATTGTGCATGTTGGCTCTCTGGAAAGGCTCTGCTACACTGCATGGAACAGAGCCTTAATTAGTATCATCTGTAACATCTGTGTTTACCTTATTTCATGTCAAAATGGCTCCTGTGGTAAATGTTTGTATGTTACGTCTCTTGCATTGCTTCTCCCTGTGTCACAGTTGTCAAGCTAGGTAACAGGAACACAAAGAGAACTGGATCCAAATGCAGACTACTGAGGCAGATCTGGTGCAGTACAGTAATTTATTACACAAGGTTACAGGAATGAGGCAGGCAATACTCAAAACCGGGAAGGTAGTCCAACAGGGAAAACCAAAAGGGGCAGGCAAGAAATCCAGAATCCCCAAGACACAAGACAAAAACACATAGAAACACACAGGAAAACGTGCTGGAACACTTGGCATCCAGACAAAGATGAAGTGAAAACTAAGGCTTCTTCTTCGTTGTGGGTTTATGGCAGACAAGGCATGTTTAACGCATTGCTGCCTAATATGGCAACGAAGGCAAAGGAACACACAAAGTGGAGTCAGATTATTTTAGCACTGCGGTTGTCTTTTCCAAACTCCCTATGAATTCTCCTTCACATCTGTCCTTGTGGAAAAGCGTTAATGACAGGACATAGGACTTTGTGAGGAGGAGGATAACTAGACACAGGAAAAACCAACTGGGGTGGGGCAGACGATCAAAACTGGTGGGAAAACAGACAAAGACAGAAAGTGAGGTTACACAAGACACAGGGAATAACTAAACTAAAGCCCAAAACCATGGCAATCTATGTAACAACATGTATCTGCGTTGTTCTATAAACTATATTAAATGAATAAGGTCAGTGTCTGTGCTAATTCTGGTTCCAGGGATTGATTGAAGCCTTCCTCAGAGACGCCGTCCTGTCAAATATAGCACGCTGCAGCTATACTAGGCTGTACTGAAGATATTCTGAGAAACACTGATAACAACACTTTTCTTATAAGACATACTGCATTAGATTAATTTAACATAACACGTGTAGAATACTGGTCAAATAGCACAACATAATGCTTCATCATCCTCAGTTCATGCAGTTTATACTCTGCAATACAAAACAAGTCAGTTACCTAGCAGCAACTTAACACTCAGCATGACCTCCAGCTCTTCTCGGCAGCAGCACCACTGAATCAGCCTTATTGTTATTCCAAAACAGCAGACTGGGTTTTAATTTGTCCTGTGATTTGGCAGGTGATTTCTGGATGCCAGGGCAGTGATGAGGAATGCATTCAAATCTGAATAGATCAACAGTCCGGTCCAGAGCAGCCCAGAGACAAATGGAAAGAGATAGAGAGAGAGAGAGATATTTCTTGGAGCCAGGAAGCCTGTTTTTTGACACAACAGGACTAGTCTCAGATAGTGTAAATAACACTGCACACATTCTTAACCAAAGCACATACCTGGGGTCAGCCAGGAGAGACAGAGATACACTTTTGTACCACTGGAAAGCTAGTATGGCAACACTCTACTGTTAAGCCCTGGCTTGGTTTAATATTACATCTTGATATATTGAAATTTGTCTGTAGCTCTACGTGGTTGTTTGAATTAATTTTACTTTAAAATGGCTTTAAGCAGCTTTACATTTGTCATGAGATCGGTTATGAGACTTATTGTAGTTTATCATTTGACCTCAGTTGTCTGCAGCCATGGTGACGCTGGAATAAATGGTTTAGCTGTTAGGTGAAAGTCAAGGAAATGAACAAGGGGGTGCACTGCAGCAAGATTAAAAATAGGTCTCAAAATTATTCTACAGGCCATAGCATTGGCTGGAAGCTTGGCCGCTTGGATGCGTACAAAATCCTGTTATATAGCCTGCAACACACCCCTGAATTCAGATCTGGGTCACAAGAAATCACGAAGAATTTGGAAATATGCTGCCACAGAATACTTTCAGGGGGGAAAAAACAATCTGTAGATTGCATTTGAGAAAGCAATTATCTAAAATGCCTTCATGAAGAGTGGGTCAGATGCCAGAGACACATATCACTGCTCACAGTGGTATCAGATGTGACAGACTGTGTCCCTTCATAGCAAAGCTCGCAACTTACAGTGCCATCATTAACCAGAGTCATCAATATGTAACTGAACCTAAAGGTCTGGCAGCTCTGGGAGAGGCTGGTTCAGAGCTTTCTGGAAACAGAAGCTCAACCAGTGACATTATTTGTTTGGAAACTGCAAGCCAGATGTCTCACAATGTAAAAAAACGGGATTCTACTGTATCTTCAGGTTAGTTTTACAATTACTGTTTAATTTATTTTTCTCTAATTGGTCATTTTAAATCTAGGATAGCAAATACAGGCATCTTTTATTTAAGATATCTACCTAGAGCGCTGTCAACTTAGTAGCTCATTAACACAAGATGTGTTTTACCTGCAGTATATTGTGAAAGACACAATGAGAGTGAATAATTAAAGGACAACCCAATGAATAAAAAGTATGAGCCAGGTAATTAATTTAAATGTGTATCATCAGTGGAATAAATTTTCAAAGAAAGATCTGGCTCTTAATCCTTTTATCCACCTGGAGAACACAGGCAGCGAGGCTGTACACAGCTTTTCAAGTAAAAAACGCTTTTTAGGAAGAAGCAGGATTAAAATGAGATGCTGTAGCTCAAATATTGTTCATCCAAGATAAGCCCACAAACCTGGCTGATTAATTTTTGAGTTTGAAATGAGTTGGTTAAGTTTAAAAAGCATCTTTTGTTTTGGGCTATATAACTTTGCTTAGTGATAAGGAGCTGGAGTTTCCCCATGCTGATAAAAGGGGGAAACAAACACAAAAAAGGAAATGCTTCTTAAGGAAATTTACTTTTCTGTGTCTTGTGGATATCTAACTTTTCAAGGACCAGTGTGTAGGATTTAGTAGCATCTTGCTGTAGTAGCTTATTGCAACACCCTCACTTCACCTTCCTGTTCTAGTGTCTAAAATAAACTACAGTGGCAATGAAAAACATGAAAGACCCTAAGGCCGTGTTTGGTCTGTTTGTTATTGGCTACTGTAACATGGCGGTTCAACATGGTAGAAAAGGTCCCTCTCTTTCTGTAGATAAAAATGGCTATTTTCAGGTTATTATATACTAATGAAAACATACTTAACAACACTTATACATACTAAATACAACACATTTTTTACAGAAGAAGCATGTCAGAATACAAGTTTCCTAATTCATTACTTTTATATCATGCAACAAATGAAAGTATTGTTTCATAAGTGTTTAACTCATTCCTGTTTTCCTAAGTGTTTCTGTTTACATTGCGAACATTTAGAAAGCTTTAGAGAGAAAGCCAAGACTAAACCTGCCATGTTAACTCTTAATTGATAATACTCATATAAGAATTATGCATGTTTTTTCAGTTAGACTTGGCATTGCTGTTTCACTGAGTAAGAACAGGAAAATCGACATACATTCTGACTGAGAGCATCAGTGAACAATATGTCATATCAAGATTAAAATTAACTTGTTCAACAAAGTTTGGATGGGCAGAGCCAATGAAGAGAGAAAGGGGAAAGCATTCAAGGAAGACAATACAATGCAACATGGTCATGGAGAGGCTGATATAGGGAAGCAGAGATATGAGGTGCCATCCGATGGACTCAGCAAACACAAAGGCAGGAAGAGTGTTAAAGAAAATAGCAAGTGACAGATACAAATCACTGACGCTGCAGCACATGGTATCTGTGGCACTCATTCCAACAGCCTGATTGATTTAACCAACATAAAGCCTGGAGGGCTTCGGGTTGTCACACTAAAGGGAGCTCATTGCCTCTCAAACTGAGGCTGAAAGGCTCTAAGAGGACAAGCAGAATGAACAGAAATTCCACATTATGCTCGTCCTTCACTTATCAGCTTTTACAGCTAGAACTGACTTGTCTTTCCTGATATGGTGAGATCAATAAATCAGACATTAATATTATTCTCATTTGTTTAATCTTTCAAAGCTAGTTTAATCCTAGTATTATCAAGGTATTTCTCTTCTGGTTCCTGTCTAGCAAAAAATAATCAGTCTTTTGATATAGTTTTTGTTTTTTTAAATATATATATTGCAGTAAAAAAAGAATAGTGCATAAGCTCCCATTCAACGTCCAGAATCCAAATACTAGTTCTTCTAGCTGGATTTCAACATCCACATGTTGTTTCTTTCTGTGAAACCTATTGACCAACATCATCTTGCCAAAAACACATACTGGTTGGGGGAAAATTGGTCACATCACCAATTTTGCTTTTGAATAGAAGGTGAAAGAAGGGTGATACAACTTTCCAAAGTGGGCAATGACGCAAGTAAATTGTGTGTGTGTGTGTTAGCAGTCTCTAAGTGTAACAGTGTACACCATGGGGATATGATCCCTTCAAGGCCTCTTCCTTTCCTTTGGTTTTCAATGAGAGAAGCAATCATCGTGACACACTTGAGTTTATAGAACCAATTTTTTGGTTTGTATCCATCCAGTAGAGAACATGGATGTACTACACTGAATCGTCACCTCCCTGTCAATGAGGAGAGATGAATTCACCAAACACATAATCACTTATAGCTTAGTGCTGAAATAATCTTTGTATGGAGATCTTTGAGGCAGCGCTTCTGGAAAGCTTGACAAAATGAGACGAAATCTGAGTCACAAATCATAAATTTATACTCTAGCGAGGCACCACAGGTATGTTTTCTATCCATGAAACAGGAAGCTTATACTTGCACTGATATATGCTATCAATGTGCTACAGATGGCTAGTCGAATGGGGTTTCTGCCTGATAGCAGCAGAGGGCTGCATCCCATTTTAGATGTTAGATGTTGCTCATATGACATGTTAATGTTTTATATTCCCGAACACTTTAATGAACATGTCTGCCTGAATTGATGGAGACTGATTGGACTGATTTCACTTCTTCAAAGCAAACCTGTGCATCCATTAAAATGCAAAAGATGTTCATGAATAATCATTACTTCACACCTTCTGTCTGTTCACATATCATATGTGACAACACAGAGGTAGAATAAAGGGAGGTTTTGGTTATTTAGTATGCTTCCTGCAGTGGCTGCCATTCACTATATAATTATTCACTCAGTGAATGCAATTTAATTAAAATTTAACTGCATTTCAATGTGAAATTAAATTATAAATACCATTTATGTGCACCTCTGGTATCCACCTAGAAAACATGCATTGTATAGTGACTCATAAGCTGAACTCTGTACCATGTCCAACCCAGTACTACATAATAGCTGTTTTACATAATGAAACTTTTTTGTCATCTTTCTTTCCACTGTGTCAATTTCACAGTACAATTTGTGAAACTAACCTCAGGTAAATTAATTAGTAACCTTTTGAGATGTTGCAATCCTTAACAGAACATTGGCGAATTCTGTCCCTGGAGATCAGAGATACACATGTGAACAGAACGGGCCGATGCTTCAGTGGAAAAACCTGCATTAGAATCGAATGCTACAGACATGGAGGGGTCCAGTGACAAGCTTTTCTGCTGCAGGTGGGTGCGCCACAGGGTTCCCCTGGCCCACAGAGAGGAACTCTACCACATCCTGAGGATGACAGGGCCTCTGGTAAGGACCGGCTCTGTTTAGATATCCTGCTCTGTTTGTAAGGGACTGTGACAATAGAGGCTGTCATTTATAATATTTTGATTTATGCAACAGGAGATTGATGAAAGTGCGTTGTTTAAAATGTCAGGAAAAATTGAGTTTGTGCCTGAGTTATAGAAGCAGAAATCAATCATCTCAGATCAGTGTTTGCGAGACATTTGATTTTGAACTGTGTCTGAACAGTGGCTGCAACGTGCCAAAGTGACAATGACCTCGTTTACAACGATCATGCTAGCTTGTGTTTACTGTAATTTAAAATATATTACCTGTTACCTGGTAGCTGTATCACCATTGTTGATGTTTGTCTTTTTGTAGCTGCTGTCTCGAATCCTCAATTACCTGCTTCCATTTGTGGTTACGATGTTCTGTGGGCGTCTGGGAAACGAAGTGATGGCTGGCTATGGATTAGCTTCTGCTGTAAGTGGTCATCTGTATGTTCCATAGACTTGTGGAGGCTAACATTAGAAAATGACAGGTGGAGATGTAATTTCATGGGAGAAAATTGAATATTACAACTGTAAACTCGCCTTCCCATGATAGCTTTTACAATTCTCTCACAAACCTGATGGTTTAATCAATAACTAATACATTTACTATGAGTCATAGAAATCTTGGTTACATCAGAGTCCTCGAGCGAACATCAGACTCATTCAAGAATGTTTCATATTTATTTCAGACCATTAATGTTACCACTGCAGCAACAGGTTGTGGTCTGGGACTGGCATGTGATACTTTGGTGTCTCAGGTTTGAAAAACCCTTTTCCTTACGCAATTTTACCCTGACCCTCAACTTCACTGACTCCAGATCCAAACTGTAAATGTATTCCTCTCCTTTCTTAAATGATTAACATTTTTTTTGCTGTTGTGCAGACATTTGGTGGTAGGAACCTGCTGCGGGTGGGAGTGATCCTTCAGCGGGGCATCATCATCCTGCTGTTGTTCTGTCTGCCCTGCTGGGGCCTTCTCATTAATGCTCAGGCCATACTGTTATGCCTGGGCCAGGACCCTGAGGTGACCAGGTAACTAACAGCAGCAAACTTGCATGTAAAACTCAGTGGCTCTGTCTGTGAATGGAATTCAGTAAGAACTTTTCCCCTGTTCACTTTAACAAACACCACCTTTGCATTGAAATCATTTCTAGTCTCTTGTATTATTTAATGTAGCCGCATGCCACTATTCTAGCATCACACTTCTTCAGGGTTGCTAAGTCTATGTACAATGACTTCTCAATATTATTTTTCCTGAAAGGCAATTTTTTCTTGCCATGAATATTTTTTTTGGCAGTCGAAATAAATGAGTTTGAATTTATCACATTAAACTATTATACTTACAACTTTGGTTCTGAATACAGCTTCTTGATTTCAGAATAGCCCAGCTGTATATTACATCCTTTCTTCCAGCTGTTCCAGTGAGTTGTGACTTTTCTCTCACCTTTATCTGCAAATACAATACATTTTCAGTGATGTATGTAAGTAGAAACTACTTTTCCTGAAACCTTAATGCCACAAGTTTTTAATCTGTATTTGTTTTTTAGGCAATGTTTTTACACCAGCTTCAGGTGACTTATCTGCAGAACCAGGTGCACACATGTCCTGTACATCAAAACATGTTGTCTTTATTAATGTAATTACATTTCTGTTGGGAAAGGTTTAAGTAGCAGTATTAACATCATCTGGTTTTTGTGTACTCAGGGTATAATACTGCCACAAATGTACACTGCTGCCATGGCAAACATAGCAAATGTGCTGACAAACTACATCTTTCTTTACTGGCTGGATCTGGGTGTTAGGTAGGTTTATTCACAATTCTCAGTATAGCTTTTTTCAATCTGAATAAAACAATTCTACTCACTGATATCAACATGTCTGTGTGCACGTGTTACAGTGGGTCTGCAGCAGCCAATACTCTGTCTCAGGTTTACATCTGTGCTTTTCTGTTTGCTTACATTTGGTGGAAGAGGCTCCATGTAACAACATGGGGAGGTGAGGAATTTAATATTCATGGATTCCCTATGCTTTCATGCATCATTCTGTTCATCCTCCATCTTTTTCAGACTACATAAGTAAGTTTCTCTCTCCCCCTGCAGGCTGGTCTATAGAATCACTGCAGGAGTGGGGCTCCTACATGAAACTGGCCATTCCCAGTACATTAATGACTTGTTTCGAGTGGTGGGTTTATGAGTTTGGGGGATTCTTTGCAGGTAACAAATGTTTTCATAGTCACACTGAGCCCATTTCTATATGCAGCAGGACAGAAAGCCCATCTCTAAGCTCACTGATTTGATCAAACTATCATGTTAGACTTGAGTCACGGCTGTTTTTTTCTTCTTTGTCTATGCTGATCAGGAATGCTGAGTGAAGATGAGCTGGCAGCCCAACATGCTGTGATAATGGTGGCTTTCATAACCTACATGGTACTAACTACATTAGAGCTTCACATTATCACATTAAAACTCTTTTTTGTTTATTTGTTTTTTTTCTTCTTTGTTTGTTTATATTTATTTTATTTGGAACAAAATAAAAGACAAAACATCATTAAAATAAAATGAACGATAAGCCTGTACACAATCCCAATAAATAAATCCTAATAAACAATAAAAAATTTAATCTTACATGTTCAATAAAGAAGTAAGGGGAAGTATACACTTATTTATTTTTACCCTTTCTTTGTGACTTATCAAATAAATCATAAACATCATCTCCCACATATTTTTATATTATATATTCTCTGGTTCTCAGGTTTAGATTTACTTTAAAAATAACTTTTGAATACTCTCAGGAGAAGCTCTTTTGTATATTAGTGTGCATGCTTTATGATTCCTGAATGTATTTTTCTCATACTTTTATAAAATGATCAATCCATAGTTCCCTCTTGGTATT
Organism: Morone saxatilis; assembly: GCF_004916995.1. NCBI lineage: Eukaryota > Metazoa > Chordata > Actinopteri > Moronidae > Morone > Morone saxatilis. Next base: position 19,521,159 of record NW_023340257.1, on the reverse strand, counting down.
CAAGCTGCAGCATGTGCCCGTGTGGGAAATGCTCTCGGTGCAGGAGACACTGCCAGGGCGATCCTCACCAGCAAGATGTCACTTGCTCTTGCAGGTCAGTTAGGAACATGTTCTGTTGTTGTAGCCTGTATCAATGAATGAACATCCAGTGTTGAATTTCTTCAACATTTTTTACTATTTGAAGAGTTCACGCCTCCTCTTTTCCAGGTAGCTTTGCAGTTGTTGAAGGTATTGTGCTTGGCTCCACTAAAACAGTGATTGGCTTCATCTTCACCTCCGATGAGTGAGTCTCTACAGCCACACTCACATTATATAATGCTATAATTATTAGAATACAACTGCTCAAAGACGCCATCTTAATTATAATTTCAGGAAGATCATAGGTCTGGTCTCCCATTTGATGAATGCTTACTGTTTCCTTCAGTTCTTTGATGGTCTTGTGGTAAGTTAACCAGCCTGTCTTGTGTGCAGAGCCAAATCTATTTGCAGTATGATGTAAAAAGCAATTCATGTATGTCAAATAAGAAAGTTGTTTTTCTCCATCCTAGTGTGTGTGCACGGGCATCTTCTTGGGAACAGGCAAACAGAAGATACCAGCTGTGGCTAATCTCATTGGATACTACTGCATAGGACTGTCACTCAGCGTTACTTTAATGTTTGTCGCAAAACTGAGAGTTTTAGGTAATTGCACAAAGTGACCATGTTGTGATACTTTCATGGATGTTTGAGACAAATAAATGGCTGTACAGGAACAGCAGGTTATCATAAGTGAAGCATACTGTGCCATTGACGGACTAATTTATCTTTGTCTCTGCAGGCTTTTGGCTGGGACTGCTCATTTGTGTCGTCTTACAGTCCACCTTCTATATCATTGTCATCATCTTCAAGCTCAACTGGAAGAGAATGACAGAGGAGGTATGCTACCCACTAATCTAACAATCAGGATCATGCAGGGCCTCAGCTGTTTACATGTACTGACAGAATTTGTCCTATTTCAACAGCTGAGACAAATCTGGCAAACTTCAATGACTGTTTGTTAAGTGTATAAATAAGGAAAATCGGCATTTAAGTTTTTTTATTGGTTTGTTTGCAGGCTGTAAAACGAGCTCAGAAAAAGACACAGATGACATTGTTAGGCACAGCTGACCAGACAGCAAATAATGGGAGTGTAAGTGGTCTGTTATTCTTAACACTAACAACCTAAATGGATTTTCATAGCTTGTTTCACACAGTTATCAATGGACCTTTCTAGTTTGCTTTGTATGCAATGTTTTCTATTGGACAATTAAGTCAAACATACCAACTTTTCATTTAAGTTGTACCTCACTTGCTCTCCTTATGACTTAAATATAAAATATGATGTTTTTCCTCCTGAAGTCAGTGGATGGCTACACGTCTGTGAGCACTGACTGCCATGATGGGACCACGGAGACACAGAGTGAAAATGTGGTCCAGCAGCTGAAGGGTGGCCCTCTCTCCACCACCCAGCTGATCCTCAGACGGGGCCTTACTATGTTTGCAGCAGTTGCTCTTCTGGTTGTGGGAGCAAGTGTGCACTTCCTCGTGCCCTTGCCACAGACTCTGCCTTCAGAGGCCAACTTTACTTTGGACTGGATCAATAGTACTGATCAAATTTTCTCCACTGTGCTTGTAGAAGTGTCTGGGTAACCTTGAGAGCTCTGATCATAAAATCATTGTTTGTGCTCAATGCCAGAAAAACATTGAATTTTAGACTCTTGTGGACTCATTATCTTTGACAGAAAGTGGCACAACACAGGCATGTTTGATTTAAAAAAATAAAGTAAATTAATGGTGGGGGTAATATTTTGCTTTTAGAGGTTAATTCATTGTTTGATAAATTCCCCACTTGTAATTGAAAAGACAGCATTGGTGTTTTTAGAAAGACCAAAGACAAGGTAAACCACTTGAATACAAGGCAGGGTGGACCAATTATTTGTCCTTGTACTACTATATTCATGTATGTCAAATTCACATACTTCAGGTCAATGTCTCCATGTAATAAATCTATTATACAATTGCTATCCACTCTACTTTTTTTGAAGTCTCTTTAACTTTAACGCTTTCTTTGAGCTTTAAGTTCTATTGATAATATATAACCTTAATATAGATATATGATATATTGTACTGACACTATCATCACTCTTTGAACCAAGACAGTCTGTTATTATTTCTGACCAATAAGTTGGAGGTTAGACAATTCCAAAATGTGAAAGGCTTTCGAAAGAATAAATGTTTACATCGTCTCCAACAATGCCCGTAGTGTGGTTTGACATTCTGTTAATGTTTTGTCTTTGGAGTGATGAGAAACCTGATGATGTTCTTACAGCAGAATTATCTCTTTATTGACCAGAACTAGAGGTAGTAAATTGTATTTTACATGTTTAACCATTCAAGATCAAAACACTCACTGTTTCCAAGTCCTTCATCCTAGTCTTTGTTGTTATTGCAGGCCTTTTTTCTTGTTTTTACAATCTGCCTTGTTTCAGCTGGCCTTGGCTCAGTTCCAGGGCAGCTGTGACCACAGCGAGATTTCCATCCTTTCTAACATCCTGGAGAGCAACTAAGATAAGCTCATGAGAGAAAAGACTGACACTTCAAGACAGGGACCTGAATTGGTATCTCATCCTGCAGACATGGAGGGGTTCAGTGACAAGGTTTTCTTCTGCAGGTGGATGCGCCACAGGGTTCCCCTGGCCCACAGAGAGGAACTGTGCCACATCCTGAGGATGACAGGGCCTCTGGTAAGGACTGGCTCTGTTTACATACCCTGCTCTGTCTGAAAGGGACTGTGAGGATTGAGGCTGTCCTCACTGAAAAGCTGACTTATACAACAGAAGATTGATGACAGTCTTTCTTTGCCAAAGAAAAGGTTAAGATGTCAGGAAAACAGACTTTGGTGTCGGAGACTTAGAGGCAGAAATCAATAGACCTATAACAGTGTTTGGCAGGTTTCAAACAGCGGCTGAACAGTGGCTGCAACCTGGCAAAGTCATGACAGTTTGGTAGTTTATTTGCAAAGACATAGGCTGAGTGCTAATTAATTGCAACTTGTGTTTACTGTAGTTTACAATGTATTACCTGTTACCTGCTAGCTGTATCAACTGCACCATATGTTGATGTTTGTCTTTCTGTAGCTGCTGTCTCGAATCCTCAATTGCCTGCTTCCATTTGTGGTTACAATTTTCTGTGGGCGTCTGGGAAATGAAGTGATGGCTGGCTATGGATTAGCTTCTGCTGTAAGTGGTCATCTGTATGTTCCATAGACTTGTGGAGGCTAACATTAAGAAATGACAGGTGGAAATGGAATTTTATGGGAGAAAATTGAATATTACAATTGTTAACTCACCTTCCCATGATAGCTTTTACAATTTTCTCACAAACCTGATGGTTTAATCAATAACTAATACATTTACTCCTATGAGTCATAGAAATATTGGTTACATCAGAGTCCTCGAGCGAACATCAGACTCATTCAAGTATGTTTCATATTTATTTCAGACCATTAATGTTACCACTGCAGCAACAGGGTATGGTCTGGGACTGGCATGTGATACTTTAGTATCTCAGGTGTGGAAAACCCTTTTGATATAATGATATAATACACTTGAATTTTTTATTGACCCCTACTGTTTATCACAGCCCTCCTTTCTAAATGTTAATTATGTTGTGCAGACATTTGGTGGAGGAACCTGCTGCGGGTGGAGCTGAATCCTTCAGCGGGGCATCTCATGCCTGCGTGTTTGTTCTGTCCTGGCACGCTGGGCCTTCTCATCTAATCTGTCATGCCATCCGTTATGCCTGGCCAGGAACCCTGAGGTACCAGGTAACTAACAGCAGCAAACTTGCATGTAAAATCAGTGGCCTCTGTTCCTGTGAATGGAATTCAGTAAGAACTTTTCCTCCTGTCCACTTTAACAAACACCACCTCTGCATTGAAATCATTTCAAGTCTCCTCAGAGTCACTGAACAGATTCAGCATAGAATATCTTTGTTTAGGTTCTGGGCAAGTAGAGTATAGTGGGATTAACAGAGCTAATGTAAACACAGCTGCTTGCTGCTGCTGCTGCAAAGGTCTATAGAGCTGCAGAGTTGGGTAACAATTCTCTGTGAGTTCTTCACTATGAGCAAATTCATGTAACTCAGTCATTTGATACTTGATAGTTTCTCATTAAATTGGACAATTCCATACTTCTGGCTTGTTGGTATTTAATTAAACTGAATACAGCATCTTAATTTCAGAATAGCCCAGCTGTATATCACAGGCTTCCTTCCTGCCGTACCAGTGAGTCGATACTTTTCTCTTACCCTTAAGTGAAAATTTAACACATCTTATTATTATTTTGTGTTTTTTCTGTCCAATCGGCTGTTAAATAAAATTATAAACCCTTTTTAAAACAATCTCTCTCTATAGGCAATGTTTCTACATCATCTTCAGGTGTCTTATCTGCAGAATCAGGTGTGTTGCTGTCTAATTGTCTGTCTTGATCCCATTCTGTAATATCTTTTTTTATTGTATGCAAATGTTGTAAATCTTATTAAAGGTAATTGAATTACTGATGGGAAAGGTTTAAGTGGCTGTAATAACATTGTCTGGTTTTTGTGTACTCAGGGTATAATACTGCCACAAATGTACACTGCTGCCATGGCAAACATAGCAAATGTGCTGACAAACTACATCTTTCTTTACTGGCTGGATCTGGGTGTTAGGTAGGTTTATTCACAATTCTCAGTATAGCATTTTAAATCTGAATAAAACAATTCTACACACTGATATCAACATGTCTTTGTCCATGTTTTACAGTGGGTCTGCAGCAGCCAATACTCTGTCTCAGATTTACATCTGTGCTTTTCTGTTTGCTTACATTTGGTGGAAGAGGCTCCATGTAACAACATGGGGGGGTGAGGGGCAGTTATATTTAGTATATATTTGTGGGGACCTTATGATCTCATGGGCCACTTTGTTCATACTTCACATTTTTTCTTAACATAAGTAAGTTTCTCTCTCCCCCTGCAGGCTGGTCTATAGAATCACTGCAGGAGTGGGGTTCCTACATGAAACTGGCCATTCCCAGTACATTCATGAAGTGCTTTGAGTGGTGGGTTTATGAGTTCGGTGGATTCTTTGCAGGTAATCGAAATATTAGATATCAGTAAGCCATTTTATTTAATCTAACCATAAACAAATTTTTGAGTCATGGCTGTTTTTTCTTTCTCTCTGCTGATCAGGAATGCTAAGTGAAGATGAGCTGGCAGCCCAACATGCTGTGATAATGGTGGCCTTCATAACCTACATGGTACTAACTACATGTCTGAGTGTTACATTCTTACTTTCTCTTATTTGAACTCAGGAGCCAACTCTTTTTCATACTTTTTCTGAAATACTGAATCCATAGTTCCCTCTTGGTATTCAAGCAGCAGCATGTGCCCGTGTGGGAAATGCTCTCGGTGCAGGAGACAGCGCCAGGGCGATCCTCACCAGCAAGGTATCCCTCACCCTTGCAGGTCAGTTAGGAATGTTTTCCAGTATTGTAGTTTACATGAATTCTGCTTCTGTTTCTGTAGTATTTGAAGAGTTCACAGCTTCTCTTTTTCAGGTAGCTTTGCAGTTGTTGAAGGTATTGTTCTTGGCTCTACTAAAACAGTGATTGGCTATATCTTCACCTCTGATGAGTGAGTCTAAATATCTGTAATACTCTATGATTGTTGATGTAGTATTGCAACATAGCAAAACTGTCTTGAAAAACTAGATCTAAATTAGAAAACCTTATTTCAGGAAGATCGTAAGTCTGGTCTCGCACTTGATGAATGCTTACTGTTTCCTTCAGTTCTTTGATGGACTTGTGGTGAGTATTATAGTTTTTCGTTTTTCTTGTCAGCACAACAACTACATTTGCATTTAGCTACAAAAGGCATGTCAAATATAAAATGTTGATCTAACCAGAACCAGAACAATGGTGACTAATGGAGTAAGAGTGCATAATAATTAAAGATTTGTCTGTTTACATCCTAGTGTGTGTGCACAGGCATCTTCTTGGGCACAGGCAAACAGAAGATACCAGCTGTGGCTAATCTCATTGGATACTACGGCATAGGACTCTCACTGAGTGTTACTTTAATGTTCGTCGCAAAACTGAGAGTTTTAGGTGATTGCATGAATTAACCTTTTTTGTCATTTGAAAAAAGCTGTTTTAAGCAAAGCCTGCTGTGCCCTAGACAGACTAATTTGTCTTTTTCTCCACAGGTTTTTGGCTGGGATTGCTCATTTGTGTCATTTTGCAATCTACCTTCTACATCATTGTCATCTTTAAGCTGAACTGGGAACGAATGACAGAGGAGGTATGCTGAACTTCAGAATGTGGACATTAATTTCTAGAGAAATAAGTGCTGAGCTTTCAAAAGGAATTTGTTACATGTAAGAAAATTAGAAATTGGAAGTGGTTGGTTGTTTCTGCTTGTTTGCAGGCTGTGGACCGAGCACAGAAAAACACTCAAATGACATATTCGAGCACAGATGTCCGGTCAGATGGTGCAGAAAACAACACTGCTGGCCAGACAGAAACTAATGGGAGTGTAAGTGGCCTGTTATTCCTAACACGAGCAAATATTGATTGAAATTACCTTTCATACTCAACCATAAAGAGTAATGTAATAAATAAAGTATCTTTCTCCCAAGTCAGTGGATGGCTACATGGCTGTGAGCACTGAGCACCCTGATGGGACCACAGAGACGCAGGTTGGACATGGGGTCCAGCAGCAGGATGGCCCTCTCTCCACCACCCAGCTGATTCTCAGACGAGGTCTTACTATGTTTGCAGCAGTTGCTCTTCTGGTTGTGGGAGCAAGTGTGCACTTCCTCGTGCCCTTGCCCCAGACCATGCCTTCAGAGGCCAACTTTACTTTGGACTGGATTAACACTACATATACTCCTGATCAAATCTTCCCCCATGCACTGGTCCCAAATGAAGAGTCAGATTGACTTTTACAGTCCAAGATAACCACAATGTTTCTGTTTAATGTATTAAATACAGAGGTTGTCAAACTCTCTTTAGTTTGACTCATTCTCTTTGGCAGAATGTGACTATGAGCTGAACACTAGCATGATTCACTAGAAAGTCTTGTGAATGAGTGGTTTGAGAATATTTTGCTTTGACACATCAATTCATTGGATCATTTTACTTTCTGTCTACTTTTTGCTCATCTGCAGTTTTGCCTTTCTTCAGCATGTCCTGCTTTGACAACCTGTAATGCCATCATCTGCATTTAACTGTGCCCTGGTGGCTAAGGAGTTTCTCCACTGAATACAACAGAATTGTCATGTTCATGTAACCAAGTTAGTGATGAGCAGATTAATAATGATTCCAGCAGCCAGGATGAATAACATGACAGCCAAAGCTAGGCCCCTACGCAGAACCAGAGTCCTGTAAGGGAGCTCCTCTTCCACTGCTGGTCCCTCCTCAGTTTCAGCCAGGTTCATGGTGTCTGTTTGTTCCTGTGAGTTCCCTGAATCATTTGGATGGGGACCTGGACATACAAGTGCAAATGTGACTGTAATGTTTTCACAAAAAAAAATACTACATTGTGACTAGATCAACAAGATTAGAACAATATTCTATTTGGCATTGTTTTTTGTCAAAATGAGTTATTCACATTAAACTATTCTTATTAACATTTTGTATAGGTTTATTTTTAGATGTATGCATTAATAGAGTGTCAATAGTCCTTAGCTTTTGTAGATACTTGAAAGGTGCTACATGCATCATTTTAGCAATTTACATTTACATTTAATCAATGTACCACTTATAGTCTAAACTGGCTCCTGAGGAAGAGTGTCCCATGCTGAAGATGCTTTTAGAGGTATAAAATGCTTCAGTAGCTGCACAATCTCTTACTTGTGTCTGTGGAGCTCCCACACACTCCCGCTCTGATTTGAGCCTGGAATAAAAACAATGTTTAATGTGTATTCATAAAGAAGTAGCCTTAGGCTTTCTAGAATGGGAAGATTTAACTCTGAATACTAACCTCGACTGTCACTTTCTTCCAGTTCAGTCTTACCAGGTAGAAAATCAGAAATGAGGACTGTAGAGCCACGCAGGTAAACAAGCCTGTCCACAGACCTGAGGGAAATAGAGAGTTTTACATCTTGCTTTAAAAATAGCAAGCAGATGTTGATGCTGTGGTGGAACTCTATCTAAAAAAAGACACTACTAGTTAGGTAACAATGTGTCAAAACAGCTGAAGGCTAAAAAACAATCTCTGCTGTAAATCTTACCCTTGATTCCTAATTTGGCTGCAAACATCAGTGGCACTCCAATAGGAAAACCAACACCATAAAATCCCAAAATGTTGCAAACAGCCCCAATTCTCTGTTTACCTGCTCCTCTTATAATGCCTCCCGAGGCAGCCTAGTCACACAAACATAATGAAGATGTGGTTAAACTTGACAAGAAAAGCACACGGTATTGTTTTGCAAATGCAATAATACATGGGTATGTCACGAGATCCTATTTGGACAAAATGACAAAGGTACTTACTGATACTGCATCTAGGAGGACAAATGGAGCATAAAAAGATATAACGTCAGCAACCCTTTCCCTAATTTGTCTGAAAGAAGAGTGACTCAAAATGTTTAGTTTGACATGAGAAATAACATTAACATGTTTTTATTTTTGCACTGTGACATATTATATTATCCTAATATTGTTGACCAAAGAGGAATCAATAAATTGCCATTAACCACAGTGATGCTACTGAGTGCAACTGTCAGGAACCTTAACCTCAAGTTAATATGTAAAAGAATATGGGTTCGCAAAGTTCAGTTTACTGTGTAAGCAATAACAAAAATAATGGTGAAAGGTCATTTTTTCTTTTAAAAGATCTGTTATCTCTCTCAGACTTGACACTGACTCTGTATGTGTTAACATTCAATGACAAGTAGCAGTGACCATGTAGAAAATTGGTAGGGTCAAACTTAGTTTAAGCGTCAAGTTAAGTGCAAGGGACTGGCAGGGGCCGGGGGCAAACTGTAGTTTAGTAGGCAAACAGCCTCATGTATGAAGGTTGCTTTCCTCCGGTTACTCGTAGCTCCAGGGCAGTGCAGATGCCTGTCAGAGGGAGGCCATCTGAATGCCCCTTGTTGGACATGGGGCTTTAGAATGGCTGCCCTTTGGCAGGCGTCAGTGCTAACATAACACACACTGGGAAAAGACACCATTGTAAAATAACTTTTTAATTTTATAATGGTAATGAATAAAATTGTTGTTACAAACACAAACGTTAAAGATAACCACAGTGATTCTACTCAGCATAACTGAGCACAACTGTGAGGAGCATTTACCTCAAGTTAACAAGTTAAAGAATATGGGTCGCAAAGTTCACCGTTTACTGTGTAGGTAATAACTGACATGATAGTGAGGTCACGTGAGACATATTATCTCTCTCACACTTGACATTGGGTCTGTATAGGTTAACACACCCTGGGAAAACACTGTGTTGTTTTACAAAGGTAATAAATTCAAATGTGGTTACAAAAACATATGTTACATATACTCACTCATCATATGTAAAGACATAAGAGATATGGTCCTTCAGGCCACCGATGAAAACCGACAAACATATAGAGACTGACACTGTGATAAAGAGTAACAGACTTAATTATCTATCAGTTGCAGCATTCAGAAGGTGAATTGATTCCTTTTCTGTAAATGCAATATATTCACACAAAGGACAACTACAGTCTCCTATTATCGACCAGTAAGTAGCTCTGCTAGAGCAGCTTGGGTACTTAATGCTTGAGTGGATGATAAGGGAGGTGAGAGTATGAAATTAGACTTATATAATAATAATTCTGGTCTTATCATCTTTAATATGTCATGTTAATAAGATTTTAACATATAGCACATCAATAGTGTTTAAAAGCATACTGACCTGCACAGAACATTGTCAGTTTCGCAGACAGCTTGGCCTGCTCTGTGTCTCCGGCTCCCAAGGCATTCCCAACTCTGACATTGCCTGCTATACTGAAACCCAAAGGGAACTAATAACAAATACACTACATTAACATGCTGCTACACCACATGAATAAATAGTTGAATTATTTCAGACAATAACTACTTGATGTATATTCGGTATTTGGTAGATCAAATATAATTTTAACATAAGGGAAATTACCATGTATGCAACATTTGCCAGTTCATATACAACTGATTGAGCTCCAAGCTCCACCTCACTTATTAGACCTGTAAATAACAACAGGTGTTAGACTTCAGATGAGCTTTAGTTCACACAAAAGCTTTAGAACCACAAAGAGGGTACCAGAGCAACATTACCTGCTAGAAAACTTCCAATCTCATACGTCCACCACTCAACACACAACATGATCATGCTGGGGATGGCCAAGTGGATGTATGAGCGCCAGTCCCGCAGGCACTCTTTAGACCATCCTGTGCAATTAAATAATGAATCAATAGATCATTCAATTACTCAGTCACTTCATCAATCAGTCTACATGTCCATCTACAACACAAAATTTGTTTTTATTTCAAACAAAGAATGTAATGCATGTATAATTTACATCTAGCGGTGAGGTTGCAGATTACAACTAACTGAATACTGCTCGCATCAGTATTTGACGACCTGAGAATGAGGACGGGCTGTAAAACACATAAAAATGTGCTATCTGCAGCCAGTGTTTGGTTTGTTTGTTCTGGGTTACTGTAGAAACTATTACTAGTAGAAATATTATATTCCATTTCTGACAATAGGTGTGACATGAGCTGGGGAAGACTGCCATCTGCATAAATGCCCTCAGGATATCCAATATGGAAAACATCTTATACTGTTGTTGAGACATCTATTTGTTTTCCAAATCTCACATATTTGCTTTATTCTTTTAAACTTTCCTCTATCAGATAAAGTAAAGTATTTTTTTATATTAAACTTGAGGAAGAGGTGCAGTTATTGCTCTTTCTGACACCACATATTGTACACACAGCCTTAAATGAATAATGGTCTGTTTCTGATGATGTGTGGGTGTTGTTTTCTTGAAACACCTTTAACACAGTCAACGGTATGTTTTGTTTTCCAGTCAGATAGCTAAATACAAGAGTATTAGAAATCACTTCAAAAACTCAGAGTCTTGACTTCGAAGCAACAACTTTATGGAACTACAACCCTACCACTCAGAGTTTTCTTTATCGCTGTAGTACCACATTAAGACATGCTGAAGGAAACAACTGATTATATGCCAGATCACTCTACTCCAATGCAAAAGTTGTACTCACCTCCCCAGGTGCTCTTATGAAGACCTTTCCAAATGATATAAGCATAGAGAACGGCAGCCATGGAGAATTGGGAAAGGGTGTTGGCAACAGCAGAACCTCTGTAAAGAGAATTTTGTTGCTTGATGTTGGTTATTTGAATTAACCAATGATGATGTTACTGAAAGATTCATGTGCAGTTCAACGGGCAGTACTCACGCTACTCCTAGATTTAATGGGTAGAGAAAGATGTAGTTGATGAGAGCATTAAGAATATTGACCACAAAGCCTGTGATTACCTGTGGCCATATGATGCCCTGAAAGAGACGTGCCACATGTTATTCTTATTGGACACTAGTGAAGTGAGAACCCAAAAATTAGCCAGTTTGGGCCTGAAAAGGCAACAGAATCTACCGTACAGAGTTTAGCCTCACCACCTGGACAAGAAATGTGTTTTGCACACTTACTGATTTTACAAAATCAACAAACACAAAATAAAATAAAAAAGTTGATTCAAATGGAGGCTTATGGTTTCATAAACATTTATTTTAAGGTCAAGAAGTCCTGACCTGATTGCCATCTGAATTCACATCAACATGCAGGCTGGAGCAAAATATTCAGATTCAGATTCAG
>NW_023340257.1:19504997-19509150 GCF_004916995.1 Morone saxatilis | reverse complement strand
AAAGAGTGCAAAAGAATGAAAGAGTGCAAAAGAATGAAAGAGTGCAAAAGAATGATAATTCTTTGATAATGATAATGATGAAATAAAAAGAGGGATGACTAATAGAATGTTCCTGTTTGAAGCAAATCATAGGCTATGTGACATCTCTTACATACAATCAAGCCTTATTTCAGCTCATCAAGAAGTTACTACATGTTGAATAATAATGGCCTTACCTGGTTTTGCAGATATCTTGTTTGTAATGAATACATGAATGTAGCCTAGACAGAGCAACAAAAAAACAAGAGTTATCTCTGATTTGTATATATGTGGACTCAACATACACCAATATAGCATTTTTATCAGAACTGCTTATCACTCAGAGAACCCCACACACTAAAACACTGTGAGTTAAAAATTTATAAGTGGGGTGTTCTGACATCAGTGCTGGTGTTATTTTTTGTTGTTATTACTGTTACTGTTCAAACCAACACTTTGGTTGATGTATGACCAGTGGTACTCTTAGCCCTCCCCTTAGCCTCTGACAATCGATCTCTTGTTAAGAATCATGGTAAGATTTTTGACAGCTTCTTTAAAGTTTCTAAAAAGATTAGTTCAGTTGTCAAAACTACTGGTTAAAATGATTTTTGTGTAACAAGTAAATCCCTCACAGAAAACACTGAGAGGAGTTTGATATACTCACAGGAAGTGCTGGCATAAAGATCTTCACATACATCTGAGACAACCTAGAGAGAGCTTTTCAATCAATATCAACAAGAAATATTCTCTGAAATAAACTCTTTTTAACAATAAATAAATAAAATAATAAATCAACAAACTAAAGCAGGAGAAGAGAAGTGAATTTTGGCACAGCTGACCTGGCCACCTCTGGATCCTGTTTGACAGCCAACAGAATGGACTCAGTGTTAATGAGGATCGCCCAGCAGGGGAAACACGCCAGAATCAAAATGAGGATGGCCCGCTGCAGAATGACCCCAGCTCTCAGGAAGTTACGGCCCCCAAAGGTCTGACACCAGAGAGAATTGTCTTATTCTTTTTATTATTACTACACCTTTGTCAGCACTTACGGCTCATACCTGAGAAATCAGAGTATCACAAGCTGCAGACAAACCAGATCCAACAGATATGCCTGTCACATTGATAACCTGTGGATATAACACAAGCATTAGTGGGTAATGTTCTGTGGCTCTGTTAGTTTAACTTTCATTTTAAGAACATCACTATATTGTACTTACTGCTATGGCCAAAGCCACTCCGGCCAGCTCTGTCTTCCCCAGATGGCCACAGAATATGCTACTAACAAAACTCACTGAAAAAACCATGAGCTGGGAAATAATCTGATGAGAGAAAAAAAAATAATGAACAAAAAAGTAGCTGGGACAACAAAAAATATATTGATTAGTTTATTAATAACTGTTAGTGATGTGGGCTTCTTGTTCTACTTTAACATGAGTGGTACTAGCTTCCAGTGGTGGAAGCGCATTCACCAAAGTACTGAAAATGTGTTGCTTTTACTTTAAATTATGGATGGAGATACTAATCAGTAGATTCATCTGTAATCAAAATAATTACTGTCCAATCCAAAATAGCTAAAAAGCTCCACAACAGTGAGTAATAGTAATACTTTTAATACATTTTTTTTATATTTTCACTTTCACTTCAAGTAACATTTTGAATGTTTTATCTCCTTCTCACAGAGTGTTTTTACAGTTTGGTTTTGTAGTACTTTTCCTTTAGTAAAGGATCTGAATACTTCTTCCACCACTGCTAGTTTTATCAACAGCAGTCCATATCCACACAGAAAACAAATGTTAATTGAACTTGGTTTTATTTAGATTTTTGATCAGTGACAGTTAATTTAAACACATTCTACTTACCACTGGTCCGGCCAGTTTAGACAACTCTTTTATTTCTGCCTTAAAACCAACAGGGACCAACATGCGGATCCGTTTTATTACAAAACATTCACTCCATGTAGAAACAGGTGAACTCTGTGTGCTGCTCTCCATGATTCAGCCGCTACAACTGTTGCTATGTTCAAAGTTGCTGTAAGTTGCTGTGTGTTGCTGTCAGGGCCACAGTCCCGAACTCCGTCAGTGTGTGTCTGATGAAAGCTGTTGTAAATGTGAATGATCAGCATATGACCCACGTGAAGTGTCAGTTACTTCCTGTGAGTCAGCTGCTGGGTAAAAAAGTTCAGGAGCTGGTGTGAGCCTGTGATGTTGTCTGGTGCTGCATTTGCCAACAGATGGAGCTATTTCCCAATAACACACGCACACTGATCACAGTAGCTCTTTAAAAAATGTCAAGTGTCACAGTGGATTTGAAGGTCTTTATGATGAACGCATTACAAATGAATGAACATGAATTATTAAACACTTAGGACTGAAGAGGTGGTTTGAGCTCTGCTTGAACATGCAATGTATCCTTAAATGTCCTTCATTTCTCTATAAAATTACTGTTAATTATTCATTAGACATGCCAAAGCCTAAACAATCTTTGTTCAGTTCAATTGTTTAAGGGAAAAAAATAATGAAATCACCAGACACCCGTAATTAATCATTCTTTATGCCCTTTGTTAATGATTTACAAGGTTAATAATGAGTCATTGGTGTTATTAGACCCAATATAAACAAGGCCCATCAAATTACCCCTTAAAAATTACTTTAAATCGTAACAATGTAAAATGTCTTTTTCTTTCTTCTTGCTTTAAGCATGAATGGTATACCCTTAAATTGAGAAATAAACAATATTGACTCCGTGATTTGTTTTATTTCGTTATTTAAGTAGTCAAAATATTAAAGGTTTCCTTCCCAGTCTCAAAAAGTATAATCCAATGGATATAATACTCCTGTGCCATTAAAACACCATTATCTAATTTAAGGAAGGTTAAGGAGAGATGTAAATGTAGAACAAATTAATCATTTTTAAATTTTTAAAGGTTATTTGTAATGATAATGGTTTTTAGAGCTCTCCTAATAGGACAAGTTCAATTCAGAATCTGTAACCACCAACCTATTGTTTATTGTTAATGTAAATTAAGAAAAAAAGGCAATTGCTTTCACACAGGTGTAACACCAATGACTAACAATGTAACTGTACCATGAAGTCACGTTCTGGTTAGACTCTAGATGTCATTTATTCTGGCCACCAGGGCAGGACAACAATCACAAAGATCTCTTTCGTAATGGGCTCTAAGAGGAAAAAATGCTCAATTTGTTTGTCACATTGAACAGTCTCAGCATCGGTTGATGTTGTCCTGAAGGAAAAAAACATTGGATCAGGGCACGCACACAATGTCTGTGCTTTGTTTTGACATGCAAGAGAAAAACAGACTTTGAATTAAGCTAAGAGTAAATGTCAATCTGAGGCTCAATTGACGAGGCTGTTTCATCAAAACAGTCTATTGAGAACTTCAGAGAGAGGCACACAATAGTAGGGTTGCCTTGCTTTAACCTCTTATTACACTTAAAAATGTCCTTTTTGTGAGTGAAGTGGTGCAAAGAACACGTGAACTGTGGTCATACAGTGCGATGAATCATCCTTCACTCTGTCTTTGAGCACATGTGTGGTACACGCACAACAAGTGTCTAAAAGGAGCATGTTCCCTAAGGTGACGGGTTCTGGGTGCAGGAGGTAGAATCCTATAGAAGTAAAGAAGTAAACCAGTAAACATGAATCAACTCCAGACTGAGAGTGTGTTTGTTGAGATATTTCAGTCTGGATCAAAGCTGTAGACCGACTGACAGACTGACTTTGAGCAACAGTGCAACAATCAGAATATTATTTCTGTTTCCTGTGAAAATCATTTTATATATACAGTCTGTATAACCCAGTCAACATGAACAACTCTCTTCCCCTTCCTGAAAGCAGGATAAACTAAGGTTTGATCTGTGATATCATCAAAATCACTTAAACTAAGACTCATTGTTTGAATATACAAAAGGTCCAGTGTGTAACATTTAGGAAGTCTGTTGGCAGAAAATGAAATATAATACTCATAGGTATGTTTTCATTAGTTTTATGCTCACCTGGAAATCAGAACAATAAATTTTTTTCGATTATAGATGAGCTGTTTTTATCCTACAGAGGTCTCTCTAACGGGAAGTATCATGTTTCTACAGTAGCAGAAAGGACAAACCAGCTCTAGACA
>NW_023340257.1:19488282-19504972 GCF_004916995.1 Morone saxatilis | reverse complement strand
TTGGCAGAAATGAAATATAATACTCATAGGTATGTTTTCATTAGTTTATGCTCACCTGGAAATCAGAATAATTGTGTTTTCATTACTAGAATGAGCTGTTTTTATCTACAGAGGGTCCTCTTCTACGGAGTCCATCATGTTTCTACAGTAGCCCAGAAAGGACAAACCAGCTCTAGACAGGGCCTTTTGCTTTTTTTGTGGCCACTGTAGTTTCTCCAACACGCTTTGAAGGGAAGGGCGAATGAGTGCAATCAGCAACTAAACTGCTAGATGCCACTGAATAT
Organism: Morone saxatilis; assembly: GCF_004916995.1. Taxonomy (NCBI): domain Eukaryota; kingdom Metazoa; phylum Chordata; class Actinopteri; family Moronidae; genus Morone; species Morone saxatilis. The sequence goes on along the minus strand of NW_023340257.1, from coordinate 19,504,688 downwards.
TACACACTGGTCCATTAAGTGGTGATAATATAGTGAGCTTTTTCTGTGGCAGTGTTACACTCTCTGAATCAGAGGTAGCACCATACTTTTCAGAAAGTTATTCTTCATCATCTCTTTCAAGTCATTGTGTAAGTGTCTCTAAATGTATGTTTAGTAATTTCAGCTAAAGTTTGCTTGCTTTTAATGTGTTTGTCATCACCTGTATTTATTGTAATATTACAGGTAATGGAAAGTTTGATCTGTGCAAATTTGTTGCTGTAGATATTTGATTACTTTTGAGGTAATAAATGTTTAATGATTTACCTATTATCCCACCAAGGAAATAATTCTAAAGGCACTATTAGTTTAGCCTGGTCAGTATGAATGTACTTTGGCCAAAAGAGTGCAAAGAAAGGCCCTCTGTCCTCTTCTGGATCTTTTAGATTTTGGCCTGTTAACTCCTGCCCAAAGCCTAATTGGATACTCGGATTGCTAACTGAAGTCTTTATGTGCCAGGAAGGATTGATTGTATCAGACAGGCTGCATATTGTCCACACATGTAACTGATACAGAAAGGGTGGAAAGCCAATGTAGCTTTAAAAAGCCTTCTCATCAACAAAATACCCCCAAAATGCAACAGGTGGGTGAGACACAAAATGTGCTTTTTGACCCTTTGTGTGCCTGGTAAAGCTCTTGAATCCCACATGACAGTATTCTCGACTGGTAGTCATTTATTAATTTTCTAACTTGCTTACTTAGCAGCCAGAAGGCCTAGTTTCTAATGATTTAATAGAAATGTGTTTTTGGGTTCACCAGAGGTCTTATGTGTGCAGTCAGTCGCATGAAACACCAGCAAAGAGAACAACTTGCATGTTGCATTTTCTACTGAAGCCTTACATGTATATATAGCCAATAATGGAGGCTATGATACATGAGGATGTGTTTCAATTGGATAATGAGTGGGTGGCTGAGAGGCAGCAAAGGGAGAGAAAGGCACTGTAATTACATAAGCTTTTTTCTCTGGTGGGACCCAACATCATAGTGATCTGAATTGCTCTATGCACCCAACCGCTTGTTAACCACTTTTAAACCATATAACATTTTAATTGTCCAACAGAACTGAGGTCAGAACTTTTATGTGATCCTTTCATTTCTTTCTCCCCGCTACCTTTGCTGCATGGTGTGTAACATGTTTTCCACTGCCACACGATACCACCAATATGGTTTCGCGCTGTTTTGTTGGAGTTGTGTGTCTCCTGTGGAGACCTTCAGGTTTCTGGGATCCACAATCTCAAAGGACTTAAAGTGGGCGCCCAACCTTGAATCCATCATCAAAAAGGCCCAGCAGAGGATGTACTTCTAAGGGCAGCTCAGGACACTCAACCCTCCCCAGGAGCTACTGATAGCTGTAAATCTATCACTGCAGGACAGGAGACTACGACTGCAAAGACAATCATTGAATCTACCTTCATTTCAGGAATCGGCAGGAAACATAACTGCATACCCATCACACACCCTGGACACAACCTGCTTCATCTTCTCCCCTCTAGTGGGCGCTACAGAGCACCGTTCACCTAAACAACCAAACCCATAACAGCTTCTTCTCACACACATCACTCCCATGAACAACTAAATCAGTCACATAGCGTGGATAACACCAAAACATCCACTTATCTACAAATGACAAAATATGTATTTACAGTTTAAAATACATGCTGTGCTCTAACATGTAGGCTGTATATACTTCATTTATACATTCATATACTGCACATAACTACCTACTTATAGTAGTAGTATCTATTACAAAATATAAATCTGTTATTTGTATTTGTCTACAATTTGTTGTTGCTTTTCAGATATATTTTGTGTTTTTACCCACTTGTATGTACATTATAATTCTATATTTATTTTTACCTATCACTGTTTTGTTTTTAGTTGTACGTCTATTTCTGTCCTCCTGTATATTGTTCTTGGATCTGTGTGTATTACATTAAGAGCAACTTCAAACCGTAGTTCCTTGCAAGCATATACGTACTTGACCAAAACGCTGATTATGATTATGATTTACTGAATCTTATGATTGATGATAATCTTTTGTCTTGCTCTAAGACATCATTCTCATCATGGTGATAGATACTCTGCAGGGATATAATAATAAGTGCTCTGGGGTCTTTTAATGGAGACATGTGAAACGTCTTCTTTGAGCTCATAATGTTTATGACGCAAAACAGCGCTGGACAATAACTGCCTTGACCCTTGGCTCACGCAACGCCTCGGCAAAAGGACAATGACACAGAGCTCTTGCCTACATACATTAGGTGTGTCCTTTCAGTGCAGGATTACTGTGGCTTTCCGCACTGTGTTTACAGGATTATATCAGCTTTATGCACGAGACAAGAAGTCACTAAACAAGAGGCAGAGAAACACGTGTGCACTTTAGAACACAGGATATTGTCATGTGAAGTTGAGAAAGAGCCGACTGGTGATGAAAGTGGGATCATTTTGTTTTGGATGACACTGAGGGATGACAATGCTGTTTTTTACAGTTAAGACAAAGTTGTCTTTCCACAGATTAAAGCTTCTTTCTTGTTTGAAAGCCTATACTAGGCCATTAATAGGCTGTAAAACCAGTACCTTAAAATTTAAACCAAGGGTTTTGTTGTAAATGACTAAAATAACAGATGTTATCATTCCTTGTTTGTTAAAAAACACTGTATATGGAAAATTATTGAATTAGTCAGTAGATGTTTTGTTCTTCCAGTGTTATTAAACCACTGTATGTTGAGGCAATGTGACAAAAAGGACATTAAAATGTATTATATTAAAACCAATGTCTTTTATTTTTCTTGTTTGTATTTGTTATTTCAGCAGAGAATTTCACAGGTACAACAGTATTGGAATTGAAAATAAAAAATACACTGTTTCTTAAATACCACTTTATTACAATTAAGACATAATTTATTATTGCAGTGAGATAATGTCACAATGTCAAATGTCAGTGTCAAAATATTGAAAATGTGTTAAAGTGTACAATAAATCAGTACAAGTCTGCAGAAGGCACATATAGGTTTCTTGCTTTGTAGTGACAATGCATTTCAAAGTTCAACTGATGTTGAAACAGTAATAAACCATGAGCCCTGAAATGTTGGTCATTGCAGAGGTACATCCATGCAAGGGGGCAAAAGTACATGTTTACTTGTGTCAAGTCTCTGCTTTGCTGTGCATATTAGCCCAGAATCTATAAAAACCAAAATGGCAAACCTAACCCACAACCTTTCCTAATCTAGGTGCACCTGATGTGCTTAGAAAACATACAGTACTCGATAGCGGCAGTGGAAGACGTATTTAGAGTTTTACTTAAAATTGAAGTAGCAACACCACAATGCAAAAATAGTTGATCTCAAGTCTTGCATTCAATATTTTACTTAAGTGACAAAAAAATGTATGCATAGTAAAAGCACTCATTAGGCAGCTGAACTGCCCTCATCAGTGTTACATTATGTGCAATGTTATTTACAGACTTTTAATGTTTTTGCAGCTGGGTAGTTTAACCTATAATCATAGATTAATCAAGTAACTAGAAACTACAGCTGTTAAATAAATGTAATAAAAAGAACAATATTTCCCATATATAAGTGGCATGAAATGTAAATATTTAAGTGAAGTACAAGTACCTTAAAAAGTGTACTGTAAGTACAGAATGACAAGTTATGTGCTTACATTAAACCATATGGCTTATTGCTATTAAGGCTACATGTGACTACGTAGAACATTTCTAATAACTTAGAACGTATGCATAGCCCTTCCTATGATTTCCTTTGATAAAAAAGAATGGACTTGAATAGTGTTTCTAGAATTGGCTGCTTAGGAGTATTGAACTCTATTTGAGGAAATAAATACATTGAAGTGTAACTTAATTATGATACAATGTAAATAGAAAAAGATTTTAATTTCATTCTCATTCTCAACCACTCTTCTTCCATTCCTAATCATTTTACCACCTCTTTCTTTCACAAGCAAGACTCAGGTGTCAATGAAAACAAGCCTTGAGAGGCTTGTATTCGAGCATCAGTCGGACGCATTCGGCCCACCATGTGGTCCTGTGCTGTCGCTCTGACTGGTGGTCTTTGTCTGGCACCTGTGGATAGGGAGGGCAGGGTGTGCGTGGAACATCTCCTATGGCAGAAGGCTCACACCCCGGTGACGTTGGCCCAGGTGGGGAAGGAGTCTAGTTCAAACATGGCTTTACCCCAGCTGTTGATTGCCAGTGTAATACAAAGGATGCCAATGATGTTCATGACGATTCCTGTCCTGGCCTGATGGAGAAGAGAAGTGATATTAAATCAATAGTTGGAAATATTGGGAAATACTCGCTTTCTCTCTTTCTTTCTTTCTTTCTTTCTTTCTTTCTTTCTTTCTTTCTGAGAGTTAGAGGAGAAGACTGATCTTATATGGAGGACAGCAACTGCCAAAATCGAAAATAAATAATTTCTGTATTATTTCCCCTTTGCATTTTTCTCACTATTTATTGCCTCAACTCTGTAAATTGATAAAGTTGTGTTCTTGTACTGTAATCAGTGAGATCCAGTGTTGGGTCATAATTAGCATCATTCTATAATTTCTTTAACCTAATCCTTGTCTCATTTGTGGTCTGGAATAAAGAACAAATTCATTAAATTCAGTGCCCCATATTGCCATTTTCCAAGTTGTAGCTGTTGTATTTTGCGGGACCAATGTGAACATGGAGTAGGTTAGTGAGTTAGCTTCTTAGCTAAACACTAACCATGTATTCTGTGCTCTTGTGGATCCTGCGAAATAAGACAGCTACTAGCTTTGAATTTGATGAATTGATGAATTTACTGTATTTAGTGCCTAGTTTAGTGAACCAGCTTCATATTTACTACATAGGTGTAAAAGTGAATTAGATTTAGAGGGGATGTGATGGCATGCAAAGTCAACGGAAATGTCAACAGTCAAGCAGTCAAATTTGTGAGAATGATGTGAGGTGAAAATTTGCATCGCTTTCTGTCTGAACACACCCTAAGAATGTTATCAATCTTCTCAATTGACATTCGGCAAGAAAATGAACAACATTGAGTTTTTCCACCAAAGGTTTCAGGTCATAACTGCAAGTGAACTATGAATACATAGTACTTTACAGTGTAAGTGATGACTTTGCATGTTTGACATATAATTTACTGTATAAACACAACAAACCACTGCCATACTCACCATGTCAGCAACCTTGAGATATCCATAAGAGAAGACGATAGCGTTTGGAGGCGTAGCAACAGGCAGCATGAAGGCAAAAGAGGCACTCAGAGTACAAGGCACCATGACGTACAGTGGATTCATTCCAATGGACTGAGACTGCAATAATGACACAGAAAGTTTCAACAGACTGAGACAGGGATGAACATAGCCTTGATAACAAAATCCTCCACTCCTTCATCTGGCTATTTTTCTGCAACTGTAATCACTGACTCATAACTCAGAGTGAAATGTGTGCAATTCTGTGTGGAGTGAAAACTCTCATTAGGTGGGTGTAATTAAGATGTAATTCCTGCAAGCTCGGGGCTGAGTCATGATATCTAAAATAGAAAAGCACTACATATGTAGCGATAATGGCAGCCTACTAAGATGCAGAAAACATTACTCTGGAATTTGCTTCTGAATTACATATCCCGCAGCACAGTAGTGCACAAGTGCACAGTAATTTCTGGTTCTCAAAATAAACAAAGGGTAAAAAGACCTAAACTTTATAGTTAGTCTTCTTTAAACTGTAGGCTGTATATCAGGTCCCTACAATGACAGTGTTTTGTCTTGTCTGATGTTTAAATCAAACGCTTAAGATTCACTTGACAGGATGACACATTCAGTGACATACCACAAGCCAAGACTACCACAAAGTGTCATCTCCCCACTTTCAGCTGCATGTAACTGATCAGATGTTCTTTTCTTTCTCTCTTTTCTTTCTGCCTCTATTTTCACACGAGGGTTGGACACCCTGGTGGAACCCACTTGGCTTCTCCCTCCATAAATATCTATCTGAATACCCCTCCTTGGCACTGTCTTTCACAACCCAGCTTTGGCATTCTCTCGAGTGCTTGACCAGCGGGCACAGTATTGCCATTCTTCAGCAGCAGCGGGGTGGGCAGCATTACAAGGCACTGGGCTGAACTGGTGTGTTTGGCAGGTTATTAATGGGAGGAGGGGCCCGGGGAAGGGGACCAAACATATTCAGCCTGAATGACCGACTAGATGGGTAACCAAACAAGGGAAAATAGGCCGGCTCAAACTGGGAGTAGTTTCAATGCTGGACTCCAATTGGGGAAATCAGTTCAAAAGAAATTACACTATGTAGCACTTCACCTCACTGAACCACTGCTGCCAAACATAACTGTCTGTCTCCTGCAGTCTGAGATTCTGTTTTTTTTCATCAAACACATTTCACTCTCTTTGAGAACTTACCATTGAGGCTAAGACAGGTAGGAAGAGCGTCGCAGTGGCCACATTACTGGTGCACTCTGTGAAGGTAGCAATCAGCAGGCATAAGATGATAGCAATTGCCCAGGGAGGGATGTTTTGCAGAGGAGTCATTTGATCTCCCATCCACTTTGAGAGTCCTGATTCCTACAGATATATATATAACATAAACATATACAGGGTTAAAGTCTCTTCTGGAAATGTACACAGTATTCATCTACGGCTGAGTTAACATTTGCTTATCTACTGTGTTTATACTATAATTCAGGTTTGTGCATTTGAAATGGAACTCAGTGGTAATTGCAGCATAAAAAATAAAATGAAAACACATTCATGAGAACATCTGAATTACCAGCAGTAGAAAATGTTCAGTTTGCATAGCATTACAGCTCTGATCGGAGCAAACCATAAATAATGAGAGACAATGAGATTAGTTGTAAAGCGTTTCATGTGAATCCCTTGTGCATAGAATCCAGTTAAGGAATGACTCTGCCACTAACGATAAAAAAGACTATATAGAAAGGTAGTTAAATGACGTAAATACATTGAATGGTTATTGCTTAAAAAGATTGTATAAATAGTATAAAAAAGAAGGTTTGACTTGACATGAAAATATTTTGTAACTTTAAACTCAGCCAACCATGAAGCCACCACCACAGATATTGTTATTCTCACCAATTGTGTGTAAGTTCTTGGCACAGTTTCCCATTAACATTATGCCACTGTCACTTACTTCACTGCCCTTGGCTAGAGCAAAACCTCCTCCAAGAAGAAGCACGATGCCCCATGGTAACTTCTTTTGGGCAACTTTCCAGGTGAGCAGAGGTGGAGTTGGGCCAGCAGCTTGATGGGGTGCTACAGATACAATAAACTCAGTGTCAGTGTTGCACCATTGCACAGTCTAGACCTCTTAAAACTTGGTTATAACTGTATTAAATGTGATCTATATTGTTGCAGAACAATGCCTCACCTGTGTCAAAACTCTGTGTCTTCCATGAACAGAAACGTGGTGGTTTAGAGGGCAGAACAAAGAGAAGGATTGCAATGAAGATAGCCACCGTGGCATCTGTCACATACCTGAGAAGTGGAGCGATGAAAGAATGAACAAACTTAAATGAAACGTTTTTTTCAAATAAAATAATAAAAAAATAGAAACACATTGTGTACAAACTCTGCTTTGGAGTTGAAGATTTCTGTCGCCCAGCCATCGACAAAGCCTGGTTCCCTTGTGAACCACAACACCACCAGCAGAATAAAGAGACCCAGGACACTTATCTCTCCAAAGGACATGGGCCCCAGGAGACGATGCTGCTCACGGATCACATTATAGGCAGCAATGTCCTTCTCTGTTTTCACAGCTCCACAGCCCCATGTCTTTTTAAAGCTAGACGGATCACAAGGGAAAAATCTTTGTGTCACCTCTACACTAAATCACACTCCTGAGCGGTAAAAATTTCTTGATGTTGATTCAAGTGTCTGTCACTATAATTAGGCTTTAACCATCACCAAACTCACTTGAATCCCATGAAGACAAACTGAAGCCAAAGCCAGGCCAGAGTGAGCATGAGGATCATGTTGGGAAAGGCAAAGCCAAACCAGGAAGCAAAGTTAATCACATCTCCGTTTTGAGGAAAGAGTCTAAAGAAAACAACAAAAGGGATTTTTTTTCACACATTTTATACAACAAGATTTAAAGCAATAGATCATGACTAATCAATGCTTTAAGAAAACGCTCACTGATTCATCTGGCCCTTGAGCACCAGATTGGGACCTGTTCCTGTCAGTGTGGCTGTGCCTCCGATGCTGGCAGCGTAACAAACACACAGGGTCATCCCTTTACACATTTTCCGCTTTTCTGCCGCCTCCTTTAGCCTCGCAGCCTCCACTGCGGCATCTAAGAAAGTCACCACCACTGAGCCTTCAGACAAAGAGCAAGGGATTAAAAGAGCTGCGTGTTTTCTTTAAAGCGTTTTCTTGGCCAAACAGATTGTGCTCAAATGTGAGGATGGCTCACCTTGCCCCTCGCTCTGCTTCTCTGTCTGTGGAGGCTGTTTGCTGTCAGTCTCTGATGTCTGGACCTGCTCCTCTGAGCTGATGATCTGAGGTATCTCTGCCTCATTGTTGCTGAGCTGCTCCAGCACTGCTTGGACAATAGGCACCATCATGGCTGTGGTTGCTGTGTTACTGATCCACATGGACAAGAAGGCTGTCACACCCATGAAACCCAACATCAAACTGCCAGGAAGATAAAAAAAAACATAAATACTGTTAGTGGCCTTGGATTAGAAGAGGGAGCTTTGGCGGTTTCACAACAATCAATAATAAAAAGAGAGAAAGACAGTCATGATGGCAATAAAAACACTTCCTTTATCTATATTGGGTGTTTTTTATGATGTAGTTGATTAGATACGCCTAGGAAATGTAAGTCTGAATGTAGATGACAAGCAAAAAAGAGAATTTGCTGTGGAGGTGTGCATCTGAGCCACTCACAGCGCTGGACGCACACCAACAAAGAGCAGCACCCTCAAGGCGATGCGCTTGTGTAGATTCCAATGCTCCACGGCTACTGCAACCATCAATCCCCCCACAAACAACAGGTTTGTGTCCTTCAGGTACTGCATACACACCTGAGACAGCAGGGTCACACAGAGTAAGATACGTGTGAGCAGAAATGTGTCCTTGCTGAGCAAAAGTTTACACACTGGTGTAGTTATTTTACTTACGTCTTTGGATTGCATGATGCCAAACAAGGGGAAAAGGAGGGCTGGGAGCAGAGCTGTTACAGCCAGTGGTAGGACCTCTGTGCACCAGTAAACCGCCATCAGGACTATCACATAGGCACATTCTGCTTCCTGCATAAGAACATGTAAAAACATACAGTAATGGTACACAAACAAAGGATCCCTTCTGGCTAATGCAAACAGTATTATGTAATTTTTAATGGGATGTTATTATGGTTCAAAGGGTAAAGATAAGTGTCCTTGTCCTGTTGTATTGTTTCTGGTCACTTGCTTGTACATTCGCTGAGATCAAACCTATGAGGTCTATAAACACATCTATTATAAAAATGACTTGTTATGTTTTTTTTGCCCTGCAGCCTCTGTAATTAAACATTTCATAACGTTTTTTTTTTCAGTTAAAAGAGTGCATTGGTTGCTTTTTAATCTTGTACTTAAAATAAAATCCTTTGTCTTCAGTTTTTGCACGCAAGCAAATAATCCTAAAGTTTGATATGTCACACTCTTCCTCTACCTGATGTCTCTGTTCGTGGCTGCTTTGCATTGCAGTTCATGTCTATCATAACATGCTTATACATGCCTGTGTGCGTGTCTCTTGTGTCACATGTAGGCTAGTGGTCGCAACGTGGACAGAGCCCTTTGACTCTGTGTTTCCCACGCTGGACATGACCCTTCATGTTAACAACAAGGAGTTAAAACAACAAAACTTCAGAGCGCTCAGCCTCAGGCAACACTGGACAGTTCTCATGCGTTTTGCTCCAAGTGCGCTGCGCACTTGCGAGCAGCATCAACAGGTGCATGAGAGAACCAGTGCAAATCAGGCTCATTCATTTAAACGGCATTTTAAGGCGAACACATACGGCGCTCTGAATTTGCGGTTGAATGTAGTCCATTCATGTGTTAAAACGGCATGCAAACGAAGTGTTCTCCTAATTGAGCAAACTTTAAAAATAGGCTATATAATTAAAGATATTCTGAGTGAAGTATATGTTGCCAAATAGCAATTAGACATCCAACACTTCAATTATTTTACGTTTAAAATCACCAAGAGTTGCCGGATTTCTCCACTTTAAACACTAAACATTGTGGCAAAGTTTAATCTAAATAAATCTACTGTTGCATCCAAATCATTTACATACCGATGTCCCGATCACTAAAGGCAGTGGAAGCAGAAGAAATGGAGCTGAGAAGAGGATAAGCTCATTCTTAACAGAGCGAAGATATTTGAAGAATGCCATCCTGAAGGAAAACGGAGAAAAGGAGACTTTCGCACCATGGATCGCGCTTTTGAGGCGCAGAGGAGAGGAGGAGGGGGAGTCCCACAGCAAATAAAGGAGAGAGAGAGAGAGAGAAGCGAATCACAATGAAGGGCGAAAGAGAGAGAGAGAAAGAGAGAGAAAGAGAGAGAGAGTGCTGGGGTGCTCACACCAAAACAAAAGAGCTGACTGCCCGATTATCTTAACAATAAAAAGTTCTTCCTCTTAATCAGAAAAATGCTATTTTCTTCTGGCATAGTACTGTAATAACTGCTGCACTGGGTAAACCTGATAAGAGTCAGTAAGTGAGGTCCCTGCAGCTGCTGACAGGTGAAACCATGACTCCATTTACTCCTTCAGGGAAGAGGATTTTGTCTGTTGTGACTGTTCAAGAACTGTGTATTTTAGTACAGTTTATTCATGTTTTTTTCCTCCTTTGAATGAAGATAGGATGAATACTTTAAGCCCTTGGATAGAACAAACAGGCTGTGATTCACCATGATGTGAAGTAACATTTTATCTGAAAAGAAGGAGACATGTCAGGAACCTGTCAGGATTTCCTCCCACAGGCTTTACTCCAGAAACACTACCTAGCAAAAGAGTTCCTTGCAAAGGTGATTACACAGGGGCGGCAATTTAAATTATTGCTGCTCCACCCTTCTGTTAGACCAGGAATGAGACTGTGAAATAATATTCATCATAGAGGTTGTTTTTTTTTTTACCACAAAATGATGAACAACTAGGGGTGTAGCCTTGATTTTCAAAATACTGAGGTCATGAGTCCAGATTCACACCCACCCAAGAAACTTTTCAGTATCATTATTATTATTGATTTATATGAGGATGTAATTGTGGTGGAAAAATTACAAATACCTATTAAACAGGTGCATCCAGATACTACAGAGAAAACAATTATTTTGTGGTAAGAACGTAATTTTATGACCAAGATAATTTGTTTAGTATGTCAGTGCAGATAAAATTATATTACTTATATTAAATTGTGGTTTCTCAGGCAAAATGTGATGAATTCTTCCCCCGCTCATTTCAAACCACTATGCTACACCTCGTTAAACATTGGCTGAAATCCAGTTTGTAATCCAGGTTGTAATGCTTTAACAAGTGTTACACCCTCCCCTTCCATGCAACTAAGAACATGCTTTTAATAATTATAGAGAATGCCAAAAGCAAAAAGAGAAAAAGCCCGCCCTGAAAATGTTGAAAGCCCACTCCGAGGATTCTGAGAGTTCAAAAACTTTTGTCTTGTTGTCTGTATGGAGCCATTTGTCAACTTGAAGCTAAAGGAAGTGCGGGTAAAATGTGCCCTGCAGTCTCTGGGACCACCAAGCCTGCACTCTAGGATAACCAACATTTATCACCATTGTGACTCTGATTAAGGATACACACATAGTTTTTTTTTCAGACCTACACTTTCTTTACAATGTCAGAGTGTTTTTTTTTATTTCAATAAACTCCTTTCTGAAGCATATCGCTTGGTGTGACTTTGTTTTTGCTTCTTTTGTCTAATTGTTACAATTTACCCCAGCATGTCTATACTGTACAACCTACACCGGTAAAGCTTGCTCAGCTCGCAATGTGATTAAGTTGAGGCAACAAAACTAGGTTAGGTTTAGAAAAAGATTGTAAGTTTGCACCTGCTGTAAGTTAAGTTTGTTACGTAAATTAATTTACGTTCATGATCTAAAGTTCAAGTTGTCACATGGGACCCAAACAGCCGGCAGTCTCCTGAGTGCTGTGTTTGTCTGAACCGTCCCTACATGGACTTTTATACTGCACAGTCATACGCTTGTGTACTTTTCACGTCTATTTGAGGCAAAACGTGTAACTGACATGGTATCCTTTAGTGGATCTGCAGGTCTGTTACATGCTTTGGGCTGAACCTTAACGACACACAAGTGTAAAGAGTTAAAGGAAATGTAGTGTATACTGGGAAATTATTAAATGTCTCTTGCACTCTTGCATGTTGTTGCCTGCTCAAGAGCACCACTCTTGAAAGTGTGTTGCAACCAAGTAGCTTCCATTCAAACACTTGTATGTCTGCATCAACTTGCATCAATTTTGTGCACTAATTAAAGGACCAGTGTATGGAGTTGCAGATTACAACCATTTAAATACAGCTCAGCCTTCCAAGCAGGGAAGGGGAAACTACAGTGGCTGAGAAACTCGCCAAAAATGCGTAAGGCCAGTAAAGCCAGTGTTTGGTTTGTTCAAACATACTTATGAATATTATATTCAGTTTCTGCCAATTGATCCTCCTAAATGTTACTAGACCTTTATGTAAATTACATTTACCACTTACTTCCTCTTTCCAGTGTGCTGATATGAATACTTCAGCCCATCTACCCTTCAACTGAAAATACCTCTCTACAGCCTTTTGAATGCTTGTATCTCCCAGAACTGTGAGCTATTCATTTTCAATCAGATTTCAGAACAGGTCACTAAACTGCAAAAGGGATTGTCACAGTATGCTACAATGGGTTCTCAACAGTGTAATTAATGGGAAATTAGGAGAACTATTTTGGGCATGTGGGCAAAATGGCCACTACTTCCTCAAAGAGTTTCAGCAGATCAGATTGACTTTATTTGTGTGCATCAATCATTTTACACATAACAAACCCACAGGGAGTGTAAATGCCTGCTGGATGATTTAAACTGATATTTGTGTGTATTTGGCAAGTTTGGTTTGGTAAAAATCAGTGTATGGGAATACATTGATGTTTACTGAACACTCTTGTCAGAATGGGAAAGCCTGGCTTCCTCAAATGCAGCCAATTCTATATAAATACATTTCTTTACCAGCAGTTTTCATATTTTTCTTTTCAATATTGTGTAAGTCACCCTGTGGTGTCTGTGGTGGTTGTTCTTCTGGTATCTAGTCTGATGTTGTCTTAACATTCTAGTCTTAAGGTTCAAAAATGACTTCACTTAACCCCTGAAAGAAAGCAGCTTAATTGAATTTTAAACTCTGAATCTATTTTATATGAAGAAACAACCTTTCATTCATCACAAGCTTTGTGAATATCTGGGTATTCTCCTCCTCCCCTTCTAGATCATTGCTCTTTTGTTCCTCCTGGATATCTGAAAAAATCTGATCTACAACCTGCTGAGTACTGCACAACTAGGGGTTCTGTCATCTGCAGCACCTTTATAGAAGGTGCCCCCACTTCTGACTGCGTTCCCCAGTAGTAAACAACACTTTCAAGAAATTATTTTGTCTGAAATTCTGTTCTTTGTGTCAGTTTTTTCTGTGAACTTAAATCATGTGTGGGCTTGTGGATGGGAGATGCTGCACATGCACTACAAAGTATTTTTTTGTATTTTATAAATTCAATCAGTAGCACATATATTCTCAAGTTCTCATTGTGCGTGTGTCTGTGTGTGTTTCGCTTTCCCTAATGTTAAGGTCACTCTAAGAATAGGCATAACATTTCAAGCAGAAAAAAGGGAGGTTTTTTTTCCTGCTGTTAAACACAGTGGCTGGTAATTTTGGACCCTTAAGATAACACGAGGTTCAACCTATTATTTCATGGCACACTTTACATTTGGCTGTTTGGTTCAAATTACTGCATTTGCCAGTCAGTGGATGAAATGATATTTGGTACAAAACTGAAAAAAGTATAAAGGAGAATCAGGAAATTGGAAAAGTCTTGTGTTTTTTTTTTTTTTTTTGCTCAGTGCTGGTGAACCGATGGCTTGGAATTCTTACTGGTAAAAATACTCCTCTATGCCATGTCATATTTTCTAAGGGTCACTGAACTATGTCAAATTGCCTATGCCTGCAAGAATTTGGCAACTAGTTACAGAAAACTTTTTTTGTGGGTAATTTGAATGTGATACTAAAAGTACTAGTAATTTGTATAAAGAGCGAGAACAAAAAAACCTTGTTAATGAGTGTTTTGAGGGAGGCCATAAAGGGCTTTATAAATGGTTACATGATGGCACTCGCCAAACCAAAAACCAATCATTTTCTTGGCCCATGGGGTGTTAAAGGTCACCTCAGGCTATTTTCTCAGCCCGCAGAGCACCACATATGTCTTTTAGTGACTTTATGAGATGTCAGCCATATCATTTTGAATGATGCGACACACTACAAAATCGAAAAATGTGTATTTATTGCATGGCTACTGTAATGCACTGAAATACAATGCACAGCGTGCTTCATTGTGTCCACCCCATTTTTGTGTCCTGTGAGTTCAGGCCATTTGCAATGAATGCTTTAAACCAAAACCAACACCGCGCTTTGGGACATAAAACACATTCAGCCTGGCAGTACTATAAAACAACTAAGAGCAGAACTAAGAGAAGAACGTAATATGCTGAGCCAAGGAATGTCATGTTCTCTGGCTGTATCTGCTGTAAAAGTGCTGACAGTAATTACGCTGCATTGGTGGTATGCTGAGATGAGAGAAGCTTTTCATTTGTGTCCCTGTAATTGTGAGTTTATAACCCAGTGTGGGATTTCAACATTCATGCCCGTAGACTAATTTTTTACCAATTTTGAAGACATGCAAGTTGTTATAATCAGAACAGTCCATTTTTATGAGTTTTAACAATAATTGCTTTTATTCTATTCCTTTGCTTTATTAATTGTGCCTGCTGTTTTGACTTCCTTACAAAAAATGTTTAAAAGTGTATTATGCACCCAAAGTTCCCAGCCAAAATATGCTTTTAAAACATCCATACATAACATTTAAACAATGTTTAAAATGTCAGCAACAAAAACAGAAGTAGTGTGTAGTAGCCCAGTCACAAGTTATACTCATTCATAACGATCTCAGAGGATATATTTGAAAAGGAATATTGAATATCAGCTTAACATCTTCTGTGTGAGAAAGTATTTGAATATCCTGTGTGACACTGTATTGTATTCTGATAAATGGTCCAAGTTAACTTTAAATTATTGAAAGTAGCCAAAATCAAAGTTAGTCTATGAAAAAAACTCAGTAATGGCAGTTGGGGAATGTTGTACTAGTCAAGCAGTGATCACATTTGGCGTCCAGCCATCAGTTATACCCAGATTACAACACAACACTGTCCTGACGCAGTTATTTTTTTAACATTACAAAAGATTGAGTCAGAGCTAGAGCCAATGAATCAAAATCAAATGACTGTAAACTAACATACTGTATACAGGATATCTGCACAAGACTGCTGAAGGATTTGTCTGTGAAATTATACACAGAGTGCCACCTTGTGGAGAAGTATCTCACTGCAGCCCAGTCAGGTAGTGTAAATAAATATTTACACTTAAGACTTGAAGAACTACCAGTTTGGGAAGAACTAATGGGCTAGTTCTTCAAATAAGATAAAGGCCTTAAAGGACAAAAAGGTGGCAGAAAGTTTTTTATTTTTCACATAGGATTTACAGTGAAAGCAAAAGACAACAAAAACACAATGTTAATTATAAAAAGGTAGGTTTCCCCCACAAGGAAAAGGCATAAAAGAGATTTTAGCTATGAGGAAGAGTCATATGCTACTGCAGCCCTTTTGCTTATGACAGTCTTTTTACACTGTCTCTGTCACTACATCTAGACCAGTGGTTCCAATAGGGGTCGCTAAAATTTGATGAGGTTTTGAAGTGTGTAAGAAAACTTAAAATATATACAAAGCAGGCCTATATCTTAGCATTAGGTCCACGTCTATGAACATAAATGTAAAGTAAATTGTGTAACATAACAATGAGAAGAAAACACTGAATTTGTCAAAAAAACAAAGCCTATTAAGTCTGTTAAAAATGATAAAATACATCATACAGATATAATTGTATACTAATTGTATACTGAGTTCCTTATTCGGGTTCATTGATAGGAAATATCCATAAAATATCTCACAGTCAGGTGAAAAGGTTGATCTAGACAGTACATCTACAGCTGACTGATGAAGAGCAGCTCCTTCAGCGACAGATATCTCTCCTTCACCCCAAATGTGT
>NW_023340257.1:19453971-19488182 GCF_004916995.1 Morone saxatilis | reverse complement strand
AACATGGCTCCAACTAGCCCAGAACAACAAAAAAAAAATAAAACTGACTGACTGTGGTCTCTCTGCTGACACGCATCAGTAAACATCACAAAATGGAGCAAGTGGTCAAATGTCGGCCGGCAGTATGTTCTCCTTTTATCAACTTAATGTAGCAGCAAGTCATCATGAGTGAAACCGGCTCTGCATCGTTAGCTCAACGCTAACTAGCCTAGCTGTCAACTACAAGTGTTGAGGTGAGCTCGCTCTTCGCTGTTGTTCGGTGATTACAGTGCGCTTACATTCAGTCAGTGTTGCTGCTCTTGTTTGGCTTCGTGTCAGTGATCTCAGTAACTGTATGAGGGTTGTTTTGTTTGCTTTGAGTTAGATATCGTAACGTTAGCACTTCGTTAAAGCTAGCTGTTAGCGTTAAGTTGTCGCTACTTCCCCAATTTGTGTTCTTCAAGCTTCCGGCTCACTTTTCGATGTTTATAAACGTGGAAGATGTTTGTCATTGGCTAAACAGCAGTTGTATGTTTTGTTTGAAGCTTGCAATATGTATAGTATCGGTGTAAGGTGGGCTTTATTTAGTCTGTTTGATCTACCCAAGCTAGCAGCCTAGCTAAGGTTATACGAAATGAATTCAAACTTTTAACTACTGGGGATAAATTAACGTTTGGGAAAGTTAATGTAGCATTTCGTTAGAAGCCCTGAGCAATAGTTTCCTCGTCGTTAAGTTACAGTTTGAATGTGTTGGTGGGGCAGAGGCAGTTAAGTCATGTGAGCTGAGTTCAAACTTCAGGGACTTGGACAAAGACAAGAAGTCATGTGTGTTCACTAACATCACTGTGTTAGTGCAGCAACCTACTTTTCTCCTCTGAAAACACAACCGACACCATGACTGTGCTGCACAGTAGTATTATTGTTAAAGCCCTTACAAAAGCAGTATTTGCTCATCTAATTGTCCACTTTTCAATTATTTCCTAGGACGAACAGGCGGATAAGGAGATCACGTCTGCCCTTGATGGTTTTGATTTCTTCCTCCATGAATGTCTGAAGGTCGTCCTTGTGGGAGACAGCGAGGCTTACGCAGCAGGACATCGTGCGACTCTTAACAAGCATCGGAGACTCACCATGGATTGGCTGCTGTGTGCGGTTGAGAAAGACTTGGGGGTTGACCGACGGCAGCAGGGCTCAGGTCCCCGTCCCCGGGAGCTCGTAGCCCTTGTTCCTACACGCTGGGTGATGGGCTTGAGGGAGAGGAGGGTCATACGCTGTGCCCGCTTTGACAGCATCAATGAAGCAGAAATCCGCACGTACCTTCAGTGTTCCCAGGCAAAGCTGCCTCCTGGCTGGACACGAGTGTGCATTCAGGGTCTGAGGAAAAGCAAGCTGAGCTACAGATTGGCCAGAGACCCTTGCCATCAACAAATGGAGTTAATGCAGCAGGATTCTTATGTCAAAACCATGCAATGTGTGTCGCAACATAATGTCAGGTGCTGTTTATACTACTACGCTTGTCACCTTACATCTGTGCTCAATCTCAATGTGCCTTTTGCTAACTGATTACTTGATTAAGTCATTTATCTAGAAAAAATGCCAAAACGTTCTCTGTTTCTATCTTCTACCATCTTCTCCACAAATGGAGGATTTACTGCCGTTCTCCATTTTATATTATATATTTTTTTACTATTTTCTGACATTTTATATGGTTAATCGAAAAAATAATAATTCGATACTAATGAAAATAGTCATTAGTTCAAGCCCTATTATCAGGGTACCTGGAGCTTTACTTAAAACTAACAAGACCTTGTCTTTGTGGATTCCTTTAGTGTTTGTGTGTGGTTTTTGAATCTGGATGACTTTTATTCAGTAGCAATTCTACCTGCTGTGGTTTGTGGGGTTTGTGTAATTGTGCACTTAATAACATTAGGTGTTTAACTCTTGCTTGTAGCTTTTGGAGGTTTCAGTAGTCAGAAATTCAGACTTAACTTTTTGCCTTTTTAGGCGATTCTAAGACTAGATGTCCGTTAAAAGGAGAAGTACCATCGAGTAGAACATGTTTGATGTGTGTTTGTCTAATGTATCAACTTTTTGTCTTTTCCCCCTTTTTTAGGAATCTATGGCGTGAAGCTCACTACAAACTTGTGCAGCCATATGCAGGAGCCAATGAGCAGATGCATGCTGCGGCAGTCGATGCAGTGCGTCATGCTTTACAGAAGCTTTTCAATTCCACATTCATCTCATCTGACAAAGTGTCACCATCCCTTTCTCCAGCCAGAGAGAAAGAAAAGGAAAACTACTTGCCATCCAGTTCGTCTTTCTTTCCCAAGTCCCACTCAGACCATCTGTGTCCTAATGTTCTACCTGCAGAGTGTCTGCTGGAGACAGCAGAGATGCTGTACGTGATTCTACCTTATACTCAGTATTCACTCCATGATATTGTCTCCTTCAGCCCAGCCAAGCTCGCTAACAGTCATGCCAAAGTGTTGTTCATTCTCTACCAGTTGCTAATAGCCCTGCAGGCATGTCATGCAGCAGGTCTGTCTTGTGGAGAGCTCTCCCTGCAGGACATAGCAGTAGATGAGCAGCTCTGCAGCCGTCTCAAGCTCAACCTAGCCCATTATGAGGACCTGGGGACAGAAGGGGATGCAAACAGTGATGTTACAGGCAGACAAATGCCAAAAAGTGTCCTGCCAAGGGACAATTCATGTGTGAGCCAAGAGAACAAAAGACTTTGCAAAGACTGCTTTGGTGAGCTCAAGATGTTGGTTCTGGACTGGGTCCATGGACGAGTCAGTAACTTCCGCTACTTGATGGAACTGAACAGGTTAGCAGGACGACGAGAAGGAGACCCTAATTATCACCCAGTCCTCCCGTGGGTGGTGGATTTCACTGTGCCATTCGGAAAATTTCGGGACCTCAGGAGGTCAAAGTTCAGGCTCAATAAAGGGGATAAGCAGCTGGACTTCACATATGAGATGACCAAAGAAGCGTTGGCGGCTGCCGTGGGTAATGGGGTAGGTGGAAGCGGCGTAGGTGGAGACCTCAGTGGCTCTGTAGGTGCTGGCGGTGCTGGACAGCCTGACCACCTCCACGTACCTCATCACATATCTGATGTGCTCTCCGACATTACCTACTATGTCTACAAAGCCCGGCAGACACCCAAGTCAGTGTTGTGCAGCCATGTTAGATCCCAGTGGGAGCCTAATGAATACCCAGCCAGCATGGAGCGCATGCAGAGCTGGACCCCTGATGAGTGCATTCCAGAGTTCTACACAGATCCCTCCATTTTCCGCTCTATCCACCCCGACATGCCAGACCTGGATGTGCCTTCCTGGTGCAAGTCTTGTGAGGAGTTTATTGAGGTCCATCGGCGCCTTCTGGAGAGCAGAGAGGTGTCCCAGCATTTGCATCACTGGATAGATCTCACATTTGGCTATAAGCTATCTGGTAAAGAAGCTGTCAAGGCCAAGAATGTGTGCCTGCACCTAGTGGACAACCACACAAATCTGACTACCTATGGCGTAGTTCAGCTGTTTGACCAGCCCCACCCGCCACGCTTATCTCCTTCCCAGTACGCCCTCGCAGAACCTCCTCTCCTCGGCCTTGCTGCTCTCAATGTGCCTTCTCTACACATCCCTCAAATCGACACTGTAGCTGACACTGTGGATGGAATGGTGCCCGAGTCCACGGGTTGCGAGTCCAGTGGCTGGACTGTGGTGGACAGAGATGAAGAGCTTGAACAAGGTATGGAAGCCCTGGACTCATTAGCGTCCACTGGCTCATCCAGTTCTGCATCGTGCTCTGTGCCACTACCAAGCATCAGTACGGCAGGAGGAAAGATGGGAGGAGAGCACACAGCACTTATTGTATCTCAGTCCCCAAGTTCATTCCCTGGTGATTTCACAAGCGGCTTAGGCCCTGGTTTACGCAGTGCCGTGTTACAAAGAGGTGGGTCAATGAACAAAAAACATGGGGATGGGAGTGGGACTGCCGACAAAGCAGAAGAGATCAAGATTGTCCTCCCTGAAGGCTTCAACCCATTGCAGCCTTTGGAAGAACTGGAGAAGTTGAACAATTTCCTGGTGAAGAGTCTGCACGCTGAAGTGTGGCATCCTGCAGGATCTAGTGACTGTATGAGAGACAGTGTGGTATTTGAATCTCTACCCTCTCTTACACAGCTCTACCAAAGAGACATGCAGGCCCTTGGTGTTCTCATCGCCGAGATATTCTACTCCTCTAAACTGAGAGGGCTGAAACCAGGCAACCCCCTCAAACAGCGTTTCCAAGCTGTTATGAAGCTATGCTCTTCCAGCCTCCGTGATGTGCCACTATCTTTGCATCATGCTCTTGAGACACTGCTGCTAATGGAGAAGAACTCTGGAATAGCACATAGAGAAGTTCCAGACTGCCCACGTCCTCTCCTTTTCAAATATGACCCCATCTGCGATGGTCTGCCTCCCCCAAACCCCTGCCAGTTATTAAACTCAATAATCACTCCCTTTCCTTTCCCTTCCTATTTTGCAGCACTTCATCATTTTATCTTTTCCTACCACACCAAGATGGAGACTACATATAGTCTTCAAGGAAGAGATGTTGTCTTTCATCTGTGGCAGCAGCTTGAGACACTGTTGCGGGGAAACATCACAGCGGAGGGCCTTGAGATTCTCTTGCCCTTCATCCTAGCCCTCATGCTTGAGGAGTCCACCGCTGTCTATGCTGCTTGGTATCTTTTCGAACCCATCTCTAGAGTACTTGGTCCCAGAAATGCAAACAAGTACTTACTGAAGCCACTGATCAACGTTTATGAAAACCCTCACTGCCTGCGAGGACGTTTCTATCTCTACACTGACTGTTTCATTCTGCAGCTGATCGTGAGGCTCGGCCTGCAGGCCTTTCTGTCCAGCCTACTGCCTCATGTGCTGCAGGTCATCACTGGCTTTGAAAGTGGCATGTCAGGCTCTGGCGGGGAAGCTTGCAAAGGGATGAGAAGTGGCACATGTAATCTAGGAGAGGAAGAGGAAGAGGACTTTCAGTGTGGTGAGGTGCGGCCGTCTTCTGGGTCTGTGAGCGGGAATATGGGAGGTAACAGTGGAGCCAGTGGAGGAGTCGGAGCTGTGGGAGACGCGGGGCTGGTCGATTACTCCTCTGGCATCAGTCTCAATGACCAAGTGTTTCTCTCAGAGGCAGAGGACTTTCAGAATGGGTTCTATGTCAACAGTGGAGCAGGGGTGGCTGCTGGGAAACAGCAGAGCCAGAACTCAGTGGCCAAGGATCAAGACCAGGAGTCTCTAAGTGTGGGGAAACTAAGTGATAAAAGCAGCACAAGTGAGCTCTCACTGGGTGATGGAGACTCAATGCGGGATCGAGCCAGTCTCAAATCAGCTGACAGCAGCCAGGACTTGAAACATGCCAGTGAAGGAGAGGAGGGAGGAGAGTTGGAAGAAGAAGAAGTGACTGAGACTAATGAGGGGACAGATGACCCTACTGCTCCCAACCTAGAGCTCACTCTTTCTGGTTGCACAGATGCTTCAGGAACCACAGTTGCCACTCTGGAGGGCGAGTTTGTGAATGGAAGGGCACTGGAAGATACCGATAAAGGCAATGTGGGAGAGCAGGAGGATGAGGATGACCATGATCCATCAGAAGAGTCTGAGGAGAAAGAGCAAAAGATTCTTCTAGGTGCGTGAATGATGGTTTATGTAAATTAACCGTTTATTAACTGATTAATGTCTTATGTTTGTAATTATGTCTCCACACACAGATACAGTCTGCAAAACGGTTCGCTGGCTGTCAGCAAAGCTTGGACCAACGGTCACGGCTCGATATGTAGCCAGAAATCTGCTGCGATTGCTCACAAATTGTTACATTGGTATGTAAATTTATAACATAAAAAAGTTTCACTGCCTCATTTATACCTTTTTATATTTTGCAATACTGATAAACCCATGCTCTGGAGTTTTGTGTTTCAAATCAAGTAGTTACTGCTACTTCACTTACCCCTTCTCTTGTTTTCTGCCTGTAGGTCTAGATAAACACCAGTTTGTTGCCCCTGTGTCTGAGGAGAGCAGCCTGGAGAGTGTGGGGATGGGCAGCGTGTATGAAAAGAAACCTGTGGTTGGTGACCAGACAGCAGGACCTGTGTTGGAATGTCTCATCTACATAGCTCAACTTTATGGGGAGCCTGTACTTACTTACCAGTACCTGCCTTATATAGGATATCTGGTAAGCTGGGAAAATAGGGCATACATAAAACCTTGTCTGGTCTATTAGGCTAGTTTGATTTTTTTGGTTTGTAAGAAGGTAATTACTGTCTAAGAACATTAACAAAATATGCCTTGATGTTTCCAGGTTTCTCCACCTTCTTCGCAGCGTCTTAACACACGTAAGGAGGCAAGTCTGCTTGGAGCTGTTGCTCTTACACAGAAGATCATTGTCTTTCTCTCTGATACCACTCTAATGGACATGCTTATGAAGATCAATCAGGATGTGCTCTTACCACTACTGGACCTGCTCACCACCCCTCGTATGGGGTAAATAGCACATACAACAACACATATTCTAGATGTGTGTTTAGGTGTAACTTATGATAGTGCTTGAGTATTCAGAAAGCATGCTACAATAGATTTGTCATTCATCCTCTGCTTGCCTGTACCCATTCTGCTGTACTCAGGTTCCCCAGCGGGGTGCAGACACGCACTGCCGTCTGTCTCAAGACACTCAGCCTGATGGCTCTCATCTGTCTGCGCATAGGGAGGGAGATGGTGCAACAGCATATGGCTGACACTCTGCGTCGATTCTTTGCTGTTTTCTCTCTGCTGCATTCTCTGCAGCCCCAGGTATGCACACACACACACACACACACACACACATAAATAAATAATACCTGAAGACTGACAAGCATCATGACAGGTGTATTTCTAGAATTATTTCAACAAGCAGCAAGAGATTTACAAAAACAAATTACACAAAGATAGATGAAAGTATAGATGAAAATTAAAACAAGAAACAAAGGTACAGAGTACACACATTTGTGAGCATGGCAGGATGTGTCTCCATGTAGTTACACATACGTCTTTTGAAAACAGAATTGGAAATACACAGTGGTGGTGACTGTCTCTATTTCTTTGTAGCTGGACACGGCTCCTCGTAGAGTTGTGGGAGAAGTCACAGTTGTGGATGTCAGCACACCTGAAGAGTCGAATGTGACGTACGAGTTGGGGGTATTGGAGGAGCTGCAGACGGTATTTAATCCTGAGATGGCCCATGCCTCCTACATCCCCTTCTACTGCCTCATAGGTAGGGAATGCCTCATATTGTGTCAAATACAAAGTACCCTATCCTGCAGAAAGAAGGCAATTTACTAAGGATGTCACGAGAACCAATACTTCGGTACCAAGTCGATACCAAAATTCTGAAAACTTGATGGTACTCGTTTTTCTACAGTACCAAAGGTAACTAAAGTACAGAGGATGTCATTTTTCCAAACCTGAAGGCGACAAGTGCAGCTGTACAGGTGATTTATTAGAGAAACTTTTGTCCACAGTGCTCTGTTAACTGTCAACTCTCTGGTTCGTCTGTGTCTTTGTCACTGTGGTGTGTGTGTGTGCACCAGCTCAGCCCCACCTGCAGTGAACACGCCGCGGGAGAGGCTGAGCTGCTGCTCTGGGGCGAAACAGAGAGTGGTGGAGATGCTCACTCACCACGGCACTGCAAGTGCAACAAAAGCCCCACAAACAATAAGCCAAAAAGAGTAATTTATTAATGTAATTAGTAGTTAGTTCAAGTAACTCTGGTAAAGGCTGCACTGAAGCAACTCAAGAAAAGATTGAGAAGATCAAAAAATAGTAATAATAATAAATGAGTTTGTTAGGCTATAAAAATTTCACCTGTATTATTAAGGAAAATAAAAGTATTAGATGGTTAAATGGGGATTGGGGGCAAAAAAAAACGTAACATGGTATCGAATTGGTATGGACAATCGAGGAATTTCACTGGTATTGGTATTGACTACTAAAATTCTGGTATCGTGACATCCCTACAATATACAAAGTGCTAAAATCAAATATATGCTGTGTTGTGATTTCTTTAGGTGACATGGCAATTCGGAAACTGGTTCCCAACCATGAGCTGGTCTGGCAGTTGGCCCAGTCCTACCATCAGAGTGTGAGTCAGGGGAATCCAGATACAAATCTCACAACAGCGTCTAGGGCGGAGCCTCCTTCTACCACGGGTCTCTCCTCTGGTTTTGCCAGACGTGTGGGTTGCAGCCCATTCCCTGCACCCTCCACTGGCTCCACCCCACTGGGAGACTCCCTCCCTGAG
Source organism: Morone saxatilis (assembly GCF_004916995.1). Taxonomy (NCBI): domain Eukaryota; kingdom Metazoa; phylum Chordata; class Actinopteri; family Moronidae; genus Morone; species Morone saxatilis. The sequence goes on along the minus strand of NW_023340257.1, from coordinate 19,479,878 downwards.
TCAGGCACGTTTGGGAGCCACCTGGTAGGAAACCGTATCCAAGTGTCTCGGGACACTGATTATGACAGTAGCCCGAACCTTGGCTTGGCCAGCTCTTGGGGACGCTCGAGCCATACCACCCCCATCATCACCACTGCCTCCACTTTCACCACTCCATCTGTTGGCACAGCTTCATTTTCCTCCTCCTGGGTCACAGGCCCCACCCCAGAGGACAGTGCCCTGAAGCAGGAGCTCCCTCGCAGTAGCCGCTCCCTGCAGGGCAACTGGCTAGCCTACTGGCAGTATGAGATTGGCCTCAACCAACAGGATCCACATTTCCACTTCCACCAGATCCGACTGCAGAGCTTCCTGGGTCACTCAGGCACCACGAAGTGTTTGGCACCACTGGCAGGAGAGGATTACTTCCTTTCTGGTAGCAAAGACAAGACTGTGAAGCTTTGGCCCCTATATAATCACGGAGATGGAACACAGGAGGTGGAGCCCAGACTGACGTACAATGACCATCGAAAGTCAATCTTCTATGTGGGACAACTTGAGGCTTCACAGGAGGTAGTCAGCTGTGATGGTAATGTGCACCTGTGGGACCAGTATACAGGTAAGCAAGATTGGGCACAATGCATTTCTACTCATGATCAGAACTATGCATCTTTAATGTTATTCATGCGCTTAGTTGTAATACTCAAATGGGTGGAACGAAATGACTGTACTTTTCTAACTACTACTACTCTGTTGTTCCTAGGCAAGCAGATCCGCTCGTACGAAGCCGTGGATGGGAAGAATCCCATCACAGCTGTCACCACCATGCCAGCTCCACACTGCAGTGTTGTGTTTGGCAGCGCGGATTCTGTTCTCCGCTTCATTGATCCTCGCAAACCAGGATTGCAGGTAGCAATTTCACTCATTCACGCAAGCTCATTCTGTCTGGACTTTCTCCATACAACGTCCACCAATTATCAATGAATATGTTTTCAAAATGGTAGCACTTTGAACACTTCTCCGCTATTGAGTTATTTAAGCCCTGACAGTGACAAATCTTCCCCTGTGTCCCCAGCATGAATTTCGTCTGGCATACAACAATGTGAGTGCTGGGCTCATCCGCTACCTGGCAGTGAGCCCTTCAGGGCGCACTGTGGCTGCAGGTTTCTCATCTGGCTTCATTGTTTTGCTAGACGCACGTACTGGACTTATTCTGAAGGGCTGGCCGGCTCATGAGGGAGATATCCTCCAAATGAAGGTATACTTAGAGAGAGAGAGTGTGTGTGTGTTTTGTGTGTGGCTTTACCTTTACGTCAGTATAAACGTGGAGTACGGGCTGACTCTGCTCGGCTAACAACTTAGTCAGTAGTAAGGTGCAAATTTTATTATATATTATATTATATATATATAGTATATATAATAGTAGTGGACGAAGAATACAGCATAAACATGGACAGATTGACTCTAAAATGCCCACGACCAGGTTGGGCCAAGCAAGAAAACAATGTTTCCTGAGTTGTCCCTAAACACGGCACGTTAGTTTACCCCAGGCTGACAGACACTTCTAAGAATTTAAATCAAATGTGCCTATTTAGGGCTACCAAGGACCAGCAGTGAGAGGGGACCATGAAACGGTAGCAAAAGAATCAGTGTGAGGAGAGAGGCAGGATGTGTGCAACAAAATGTCTATGGCCAGATTTAAAAAGGAGACGTATGCAACTACATGGAAAACCCCCTAGGGCCCACCCAGGAAATAGTATTGGGGGAAAATCTATGCAAAGCTGTTCAGGTAGAAAATGACAAAATAAGGGTTGTAAATATTATTCAATAGATTGAATAAATGAATGCATAAGATAAATGGAGAAAAAAGTTATAAAAAAAGGGTGGTTAGGGTATTCTACTAAAGTACACTGTTGGACAACCTAACCAGTCTTCAAATGAGATGAGGGAGATGAAAAGAAGGAGTGAGTAATACCAAATGTGGGTGTTTCAAAAGAAAAATAAAGAAACAAAAATATTAATAAAAGTCTATTTGCAAATTTTTCGTTCGGCAGCCAGTGTGTTTAAATTCAGCAACAATGGAGGGCTTTAAAAACAGACACTCTTCTTTACCTACATTACCATACAGGATATTCGTACAGATAAGTGCATTGCACATTAAAGACCGAGTGTGTAGAAGTTTAGCAAGTGGAGATTGGGGATTGCAGACCAACTAACTGCTTGCCTCAGCTAGCGTGCAGGACAAACTACGGGTGGCCGCCGATTCGTGGGCTACTGTAGAAACATGACTGTTCAACATGGCAGACTGAGTAGAAGACGACCCGCTCCCTAGATAGATAAAAATTGTTTTTAATTTAATTTAATTTTAAAGTAACGAAAACACAGCAATTCTTATTTTCAGGTGATTATTCACTATAATATTATATTCCATTTCTGCTAATATATCTTTCTAAGTGTTACACACTGGACCTATTTAAGGAGTCTTTTTTTGTCAAACAGTCAAAAATCCCTAGCATTTTTAATCATTTCAATATTTTTAATAATTCAGCAATTTTTCAAAAGTTCTATATTTTAATTCAATAAAATATGATGTAGATGTTTTTTTATAAGATTTTTATGTTCATTTAGCACGGAAAGTATACCGAAATATCTGTGAGCTGTGAGAAAATGATATACCTCAACCAAATGTTGGCCACACACTAACTTGAACCCTTGTTACACGTATTATCCATATTTCCAACATGTTGACAACAGTCAAGTTGAAAGTCAAGACGTGGTTTGGGGGAGTGTGTCATATAAATGGGCAGTGTCTCTACCAGATAACCACAGTGGACAGTTTGTCTAACATGACTCCATTACTTTGTTGAGCATGGTGTGAATCTTGAAAGAACAGAAGGGCTGTATTGGGTTTGAAGGGTTCGATGATCAGTATATCATTAAATACAATAGGCTGATATGTTCTGTTTATTTGTTGTTTATTTTATAGTAAATTACATATATAAATACGTCTTTATTGTGTTTCTATAAAATCTCTTCTGTATTTTGAGCAACAATATGGGAGACTCAGAGGAGAAGAATATGTACTTCCATTAGCTGATTTGTGAGTTTTGATGCATCGACCAGTAGAATCTGGTGGGTATGAAATCAGGCTTTGTGGTAAACAGTGGAAACTTTTGGATGACCACAAATCACAGCCTACGCAGTACACATCAGCCAGGTTATCACTTGTGTTGACTCTTTTTCTCCGAGCAACCCACATTACATCCATACGTCTGACCTAGACCTCATGTTGGCTTGGCTACATGGGATATTGGATCATTTTACTCTGATGCTTGACCTGTTGTTGATGCAGGTTGAGAGCTTAGTGTAAAAGGGGTCACTGGTTTTGTTTGTCCCTAATGGACATGAAGTAGTGTTAATTTTATACCCTATATGTAAACCCCTGAACTACTCCAAGACCAAAATTACCCAATTACCCAACTTTCTTTCCAGAAAATTGTTGTAACAGCCTATTACTGTATTCCTGGACCACATCACATACTCAAGCCAGAAGGTGTGGCTGTACTTTTCAGTCGTCATGTGATGAGATATTAAGATGATTAAGTGACTTTATTATTTTGACATTCCCTAAAGGTAGTGCAGGGATGGTGAAAGTTGTACCCAGCAAATCTGTTGATAACAGAGCGCAAGGATGAGCAAACTTTATTTAACCCCAAATTAGGTCAAGGATTGTGTCTCTAGTTTTAAAGGCACAAGTTTAGGCAAATATGGACACAGGTTACTCATTAGAAGGACCACATTGGTTCTCATTGGCACATTCATATTACTTAGACTTCCCCTCAGTTGTTACGTGTATCAACCAGTGGTTTTCATATTTTTTAGCTGGGACATTAAAAAAACCCTAAACTCTGTTCCTTATCTTATTTGAATTACATTTTGTAGCAAATAAACTAATTCAGCTTACTCCAAATTAAAGGTTCTAAGTTTGTGGGCACAGAGACAATAGTAGTCCAAGGTTTTTTTTTATTTTTATATTTTTCAGTAAATTATGAGTTTTATGCTTTAAGTATAGGGCTGTTACTATCTATTTATATGTTTGTCACATATAAGTATTATGATTCTTTTCTTCAGATCAAAATACAAGTAATGAATTTTGATATGAAATAATAATAATTAAACAAATAATAAAATCAGAGTTTTTGTAGTATCTACTTTTAAAAAAAGCATTCCAGTTTATTTTCAGGGTATATATAAGGAAATTTGAATTGGATTGCTAGTAATAATCACAAATCTTGGAAAAGGATGTTGTAAAACTTAGACTTGAAGTGTTTACTTGGATATGACATGAACAGTCAGTGACTTCCTTTCCTGTGTTTTACTTTTCAGGCTGCAGAAGGAAACTTGGTCATCAGCTCCTCCACTGACTACACACTCACTGTGTGGAAAGATCTGGAACACAAGCCTCTTCGCCAGTACAGGTCGCAGTCCGACCCCATCCACGCCTTTGACCTTTATGGTTCGGAGATTGTAACCGGAACAGTGGCTAACAAGATCGGGGTGTACTCCATGGCAGATATCTCCCTGAGCCCTGTTAGTAGCACAAAGCTGAGCTCGGAGAACTTCCGCGGCACTCTGACCAGCCTGGCAGTCCTGCCCACCAAGAGGCTCTTGCTGCTTGGCTCTGAGAACGGAGCCATCCGGTTATTAGCTTAGAGAAAAATCAATGGCTCCCTGCTATACTCTTAACACTGACCTTGAAAGTGTCTTAATTGTGAAGACACCAGGTGTCTCTGCTCTCTCTGTCTCTTCTCCCATGCTTGAAGTCAGTTGTACTGTTGGGGCAGTTTGGTTTGTCAGTTCCCATAAATTGCTTTTTCAGTGGAGCAGCACAAGCAAAAGCATTGTATAAGCTTAATGTCTACAGAAACTTGCCACTCTGGCTGCTTGAAATTCGATGAACGGGAAATGTGTGCCACGCAGTTTCTCATGTACAGTAAAATCCCTTGATTTTTTAAAAAGCCTATAGATGTATAGATAGTATATAATGGGAAATTCTTATCTTGACAAGGTCATTTGTTCTTTTGACTAGGTCAGTTATTCTGTTCAAAAGAATGAATAAGAAGACGTGCTCAGGAAGGTGGAGCCAAACATGGTTCTTATGTAGTGTTTACACTTTCCAAATAGATGCATAACAACACCAAAAATACATTGACCTCAGCTTTCATTTCCCTTCATGTTAGAATACATGCGTATCCAAATGCACTGATTAAACTATGCAGTATTTGTAGATCAAATCATTTGTGTTAGCGTCACTGCGTGTTTCATGACAGATGTTTCACAGTAGATTGTTTATACATCATGAACAATAAAAGTACACTCACTGTTATGTCGACAGTCTTGGTGCATCTTCTCAGAGCGGAGACGCTTCAATTGTCGTCACGTACTAAAGTCAGTTACTGATGCACAGCCTTTATTATACTGCACAATTATGGCCTGAATTGTAACATTTAGATTCTCACTCAGATTTTAAAGACTGAATGTTTTTATCCACTAATAAATTACTTGAAGTTGCTTTGGGATTTTTAAACAGTTGATTTAGCAGTCACAACCTGTAGCAGCGATATACTAGGAGTGCATTAAGGCAGATAACACTTTGATGCCAGCTCTTAGACTCACTCTCCACTTTCTAATTTCTGACAAAGGCTAACATAGGAGCAGTCAATGCCAAGATAAACAGTTTTGTATTTTAACATTTATATGTAACTGCATATGAATATGTTAAAAAAGTACTAAGAAAATTTATAAATCAATACAAATGTGATTTAACTAGCTCCCTTTTGTTTAATGCAAATATACAACAGAGATTTTTGTCCCTTAAACCTAGCCCAAATTCCACGAAGCTCTTAATGAGATCAATCAGTTTTCATACGCCATTATTATCCAGCAATCAAAGCTCTCTGAGTTCTATCACTGTTCATGTTGTAAAACACAGTTTGCCTACTTTTCTAATGATTTGCCCAAAGCTCAAAATGCTCTGATAAGTATATTACACCTTTTTGATATTTTGTGTTTTTTGTAAACTCGGAGTGAAAGCTCAATAATCATAAAACGACAAACTTTGTTTTAAAAAGACAATTTGTAGTTGCATATTGATAATTGGTTACAATTGTTCCAGTATCTCTCTGAACATTTTAAGAGAAGTCCGTGAAAATGCTTATTTATTAACTGGATTAATAAAAAAGATTTGCTTCCATGTTTTTTTGTGTGTTCCAGTTCTGTGTGATTCACCTGGATTCATCATGACTTCCAGCCTTGCCTTCCGATCTTGGCTAAGTCACTAGTGCTCAGATTGGACAAAGTCCCCTCTTGTGTTTGCAGATGGCTGTCATGTGATTTAGAAGATCACTTTTGCTTAGTGGTGAAATGTTACCAAATCAGCTGAATACGTTTATTTTTTAGATTTAATGTCTCTCCCTCTCCTCAGTTATTATTGGTCCCAACATATAACCACAGTTTTTAGACCGAGCAGTACAGTGTGGCTGTCTGCTTTGTGAAGTGGGTAATATCTCAAAGCCACTGGTTTCTGGGAAATGTGGGCTTGTGTTCTCCAATATTAAATGAGTAACTCTGGTGTCAGCAGGCAGTATTTGTTTGCCCAGACTGAGCTGAATTACCCACATTTGCAATAAATCTGTCATGTGTCCTGTCAAAAACTTTGTTGTGTCATGATATTATCACCTGCCCATTGACATGCAAAATAGCTATGCGTCTCAGGCTGAGATATTTAACCCTGGATGAGTCTCAGTAGCCACATTTACAAACAAATAGTGGCTTAAACGAGGCCCCAATCAATGCAAGTTGATATTTAACTGTTTGCTGAGTAAGTGCCAATCTTTTGCTCTCAGGAATTCTGCCATTCGCAGTCACTTAGTCGCTCCTTTTTTGGACAAGGCAGCAGGTTTTTTTTCTAATTTAAATATAAGGTAAGATCAAATATATTTTGTTGAACATATTGGGACACTATTGTACATTTGAATAATTTGAAGACATGGTAGAATACGCTAAATATTACTCAGTTATTCATGAATTTTTCATGGTCTGCAAAGAAGGCTATAGCGTTAAACTTTAGACTAACATTTGGATATTTTATGCAGATGTTAATACAGAATCTCTGTGGACACCACAAAGCACTGATAGTCAAAATTGTGGTGTGCATATCCTACAACTGTATTTCACTGAACAATAACTTTGCATTATTAGGATGTGGTTCGAGATGGCCCAAATAATTGCTGAGAACACACACTTTGCAGTTTCTGTGTAATGTAATGTTGGTGCACCGTCCACATAATCCTCTTGTGTGGCTCCCATGTTTTAGGTATACTTCCAGATGATCTGGGTTCTTTTAAAAGAGAGGGCCGAAAGTGTTTGAGACCTGCAGACAAAACAACAAAGAAACTATAAATAAAAGGTGAGATTGTTGTTGTTTTAAGAGGTTTGAACACAAAAGATAGATTTATTGTTCTATAAGAGTGACCAAGCCACGCGTAATTTCTCTCTTTTACAGTAACATTGTAAGGACATGGACCTTCGTCTGACACTCCTGTTGATCTGTCTGTGCAGCCAAGGAGCCACTGTAAAGCACTGCAATGACTTATAAATCACTTTTAAGATTATGAATGCTTGTGTAGATTGTCATTTTATACTGTCTTTCTGCTCAACAGAATGGTGAGGTGGCAGACAATGAGTCAATCCCTTTGGTGCCTCTCATTCCTTTGATGCCCAGCCACCCCATAAAGGTTAGAGGCGAAATAGAAATGTTTGGAAGTTGTTTTCCCTCTCATTGTGCTTGTTGGGTCACAGCTGTTCCGGTAAATTCACGGTTTGGAAAAATGTGTCCTTGTACTTAACATTTTCTCCTATTCCTGCCTTTAGAAAGTAGAAAACGAAAGTACAGCACAACCAGAAACTGCATATACCACAGAAGCACCTGTAATTCCCACAACCATAACTAATAGGCCAAACGGGAGCTCATCGGAGGAGGAACACGATGAGGATTGTCGGTCCATTGGCCGAAGCCCACAGTCCAGGGAGGCCATTGCTGCTGCTATTCAGAAACTGGGTGTGCAGCTGCTGCAGAACCTGGAGACAACGCCAGAGCAGCCAAATGTCATCATATCTCCTTTCAGCATTTCATTAGCGCTCTCCCAACTGGCTTTGGGTATGTGCTGCAGCTTTCACATCGCACATTGTACCTTAACAGCTTGTTTTCTACACATACGCAATCACCACATTTGATGGATTTTGTCAGCAACTTGCCCAGGTTTATAGTCGTCTAGAGACTGTCACCTTTCTCATTCAATTATTGCACCCCTCCTCTTTGCAGGTGCAGTAAATGAGACACAGAAGCTGCTGATGCATCATCTCCATGAACACACTCTCCCCTGCTACCACGAGTCTCTGCATAATGTCTTAGCGCAGCTCAGAAACAATGACCTGCAAATTGCCACACGTATCTTCCTGCGCCAAGGTGACTTCCCAGAAAGAACATGGTCTTTGCTTAAATCATTTTTAATCATACTAAAAGTCGAGACTGTACAGCTCCTGCTTGCATAAACATTCATTTTCTTATAACTTCTCTTATAAGTATTGACCCTAAAGAGCAGCTTTAGGAGAAACAGAGCCTGAGAGAGTGTGTTTATCGTGTGTTTCAGGGTTTCAGCCAAAGCCAGACTTTGTCAGTGAATCCCAGCGGTTATATGACTCAGAGCCAGCAGTCTTGGAGAGCCTGCAGCAGATAAATGACTGGGTAGACAACGCAACAAATGGAAAAATGACTGACTTCCTGCTTGCTTTACCACCCAATCTGCTCCTCATGCTCATTAATGCTGTCCATTTCAAAGGTGAAATGTCATCATATTCATATAATTACCCTATTTTCTAAGATGTCATATTTGCTGAGAATACTAATTCCACGGGATCCTGGTAAAAAAACAACCAATGAAATGTCCTGTTTGCAAGTGTTCCTTTTTCACAAGTCACTGTATGTTTAAATTATGCTGCTGAATAAACCTCTTTTCCGTGTTACCCACAGGAGAGTGGAAAGCTCAATTTGACCCGCGCTTTACCTCTAGAGGGGTGTTCTACCTCGACGACAAGCACATGGTTGATGTGGAAGTGATGGAAGATGCCAAACATCCCTTGAGTTTATTTATTGATAATGAACTGGAGGCTCAGGTAAAATGCAGTTTCATCACTCAGCCGGTTTAACCAAAATACACAATATACAGTTTGAAATTAAACTTTAATTTAAATTCATTCATTCTTTCTGTGCAGGTAGCGAGCTTTCCATTCCAAAACTTCATGAGCTTGTTGGTGGTCATGCCAATGTCCGGCGAGGTGAACGTGTCTTCACTTTCTGCAAAGCTTAATGTCTCAGACCTGTATAATCGTCTGCCCAAAGAGAGGGCCGTTCAAGTTAAAGTCCCCAAATTCAAACTAGAGTATGCTCAAGAGCTACAGGATGTTTTTACCAAATTGGGTAAGACCTCATTATTTTCTCTCTTATGTCATTTTCACCACACATACAAATTCTGATTACCTTACGGAAATTTTGAACATGCTATGGACTAGAACTGACCCTGTCCTCTCTGCTCTGTTAGGCCTTGGAGAGTTGTTTTCCCAACCCAACTTGGCTGAGATGGCAGACGGCCCCCTGCTGGTGTCCAGTGTGATGCACAAGTCCAGCATGGAGATAAATGAAGAGGGTGCAGAGGCTGCCGCAGCTACCACTGTGGTCATCTCGCGGGCATCCAACCCTGTTTTCCACCTGAGCCAACCCTTCTTCTTCGCCCTAATGGATGATATGACTCAAGTGCCAATCTTCATGGGTGTCATCAACAACCCAAATCCCGGAGCTCCTATCTTGCAGAGAGGAGAATTCGGAAGCAAAGATAAAGTGGGATTTCCAATTGATAAGAATCATGTTGGCTCATTTGGAGGCCCACCTAAGTAGGGACTAATACCCACACTGCTGTTCCAGTGAAAACCAAGACCAAGACCTCTAAAATTGTACAAATTAAAAGTACAATATCCCTTTGCTGGATCAGAATGTGTGTGAAAACAGATGCTTCATGTGTCTTTATTTCACTGTAGAATAAACACACTGAGTAGCTCAGTATCCCTTAAAAAACATACAGTTTTGCTGCATTAGATGACATGTCCTGGTAAGGCAACTCTTAAAATTATAATTGGATACAATAACTAGTTGGTACCCATAGCAAAATCTGTCTACATCTATGAGATAATTGATTACACTTTAAATTTCAAAGGTGTCAAAATGTAAGGTCAGCGTCACAGCATTACTGCATCATTTTGTGTGTAGCTGAATTTTTAAAGATGTCATTAAATGGGAATAAATTGAACTGATTTGAATTACAACCTGTCAAGGTTGTGGGTTTTGTTGTCTTCTTGAACTAAAAACTGTTATTGTAATCTGAAGGTAAATTGATGTGTTTATTAAAATAGGAAAAATAGGTTAACGCATAGGACAAGTTTAACAGACATTGCCAGTGTTATCCAGATGCAAGCAATTTGTGTTTGTAGCGAATAGAGTAGTAACTGGTATTTGGTTATTAATAGTTATCAAATTGTCCACTATATTTAATATACTATTTCTATAATAAAAGTGGTGCGAGGGAAAATAATTAAGGGGAAAAAGTTACTTCTTGCATAACGTTGTTAGAAAGTGTGTAAACTGCCATCGGATGTAGATTTGTGAGATTGAAAAAAGGTTCACTTTATCATTATTTTAAAAGTAGTGAACTAATAATTTCTAAAATACGACTAACCGGTGTTTTCTTTGCATCATTTAATTTTTGTTTTTTTATTGTGGAATCGTAGAACTCCAATTTTCCTTTTCATTTGAACGCATCGTAGCAGGCGCCTGACGTCACTTCATGTTTAGCGCTGACGTTTATGCGACTGATCTCCGGTCAGTTTTACAACGGTTACCAGGCCTGTACATTTACGGCGCTAACAGACTGCAAACTGAAGTCGGATCTGTGAGCGGAAACGGAAACTGCGGCGGCTCCTACGACGCTTCGCGCGTTTGTCCAAGCTGTTGGCGCCAACGACACAACTCACAAACTACTGTCAGCGGCAGAAGTGTAGACTTGACTTTTCAGCGTATATTTCAGTAAATTTGGCTTTTTTTTTTGTCGCCAAACCATCTCACAGACATGACGCAGCTCACAGAAGGTGCCATTGAGGTAAGACTAATCTTCGCAGTATTACAAATGAGCTAAAACACTATTTTCTAGACGAAAAACTGCCGACATTTAAGATGGATTTTGTGTGTTGAAGTGCAGTCTTTGTTCAGCTGGGGTAGCTGGCTAGTCGTTTGTTTTAATTTCCTCTCTGTGTTAACCGAAAGACCAAAAAACACGAACGTTAGTCAACGCTAGTTTAATGTAACCTTACCAATTATAACGTTTGTGTCTTTTTAAAACACCAACGTTAGCGTACTATTGTCTGACGAAGTCGAAATTGAGCTACATGTTAAGAGTTAATTAGTACGTTAAATATTGAGTTAGATAAAGTTGAGTTAGCTTAACTATTTTAATGTGAAACGTGTCAAATGTCGAACAATAAATGGCTTAATTGAACTAAAGATGTGTGTTTACAGGCTCTATCAAATGGCACCGGTTGTAACGACGCAGTGCTGCAGCTGGTGGTGAGTAACAAAAAGCGAGGATTACACAATGTCCCTCATAACATCCATGTTTTTTTTTTAACATTACTGCTGATTTACTGACCTCACTTTACATATATTTGGTAACAATTTAAAACACCTGCCTGTCATATCACCACATTATGTTTGAATTATATGAAGCCTTCTACAAACCAAACCTGGATCCTCTTCAGGGTGGACAAAGTTTCTAAAATGACATTTCAGATCATGACACTCAACTCATAATTCAAAACACTACAATATTTAGTAGTATATATCTCTAAGGATGTGTGTCATGTTACACATATTCAACAACGAAACACACCCTGAATGATGCAGCTCACTTTATGAGCAGTCGAGCTTGTGTAGATTTATTTTTGAATGCACCACAAAACAAAAACTAAGTGAAATGAATGCTGCCACAGGATGCAGAATCACATGAGCACGCACAACATAATATTTGGGAATCATTTATTGAACCACCTTTCAGAATATCCGCAAGATTGAGGGGGGAAATGGTTCCCCTCGCTTTCGGGTGATGATGAGTGATGGAAAGCACACTCTGTCCTGTAAGTACCTGCTTTTTTTTTTTTTTTTTTTTTAAACACAGCTGTCACATAAACTATATAATTAGATCTGGATACATAACAGACAATGGGAGTTATTATTTGTTGTGACTATTTAGATTCATGTTTGTGTATAAACAAATACTAAAGTGGTTGCAAGTATTCAGACTAGAAACCATCTTTTTTTTTTTTTCAGATTCTCCTTAATGAATGTTGTTTAATTTAAAAGTTAAATGTGGTTGGCATTCAAATGCCCGCTGCTAGACAAGTGTTAAAACAACACGCAGGGTTTGTTTGGCTTTTGTAAAAGCACATGTGGTGATTTCTGTTTTTAATAGACACTTAATGTTGGATGGGCATGGAGTTGAAGACCTGAAGCTGCTTTTAGGAGCAGTTATTCTCAAGAGCCCTTAGTTGAATGAACCTGTGCTGCCCCTGTATGATTGTCTTTTTCTCACTTTATTACACCTTTGCAGCCTTCATGCTCTCAACTCAGCTGAACTACATGGCTGAGGAGAACATACTGGCCCCGAACTGCATCTGTGTTCTGAAGAGGCATGTGACTAATATACTGAAGGATGGACGGTATGCAGTGCTTATCTTTTATATCCAGATTTTGCCTATTGTATGTATACATTTGAGCATGTTTAGTAATTTGTCTTATTACAGACGCGTGGTAATTATTTTGGAAATTGCTGTCATCGAGCCTGCCGGAGAGGTTGCTGGAAAATTAGGCGACCCTGTCCCTTACACCGAGGGTGAGGATGCAAATCACATTTCATAATATTTGCTGCTTACTGAATAATTAGTTTGTCTTGAAGCAGTGCTCAGGGAATGTGTTTATGTGGGATTAATATTTTCGTATACATGAGTCATACGCAATGGGTTGTAGTGTCGCCACAAGCAAATGCTGACGTCGAATCTTCCTTTCAGGTCAGAGCAAAGGCTCGCAGTCGGCGCCAGCCCCTGAAGTCCGCCCGCCACTGCAGCCACAAAATAGAAATGAAGGTTAGAGCAAGTTTCTTTCTTAACGCTTAAACATGAATTAAAATGGGTGGGACTGAATATTTCACAAACGACCACCAGATGTTGCTATTTCTCTACTGCTTTCTATAATGTGGGTGACCCAGAGATTTACAGGACACAAGTAATTTTGTCAGCCCCGTTGAGAAACATTTTCATTTTTAGCTTTCTCAAGAGTTTTTTTCACAGTGTTATTGACACTCATTCTCCAGAGCTCTCCTTTTTTCATGTGGATGCCTGGTATCATAAACTTTAACAACTGTGGGCCTGTGTTGATGGGTAGCTGTCTCTGCCTGTGCACGTCAATCATTGCATTTATTTATTTCTTTCTTTGGATGCACAGGAGAATACACAAACAAACAAATATGTACCAAGGCAGACTACCTCGAGAGTGTATATTAACCCCCACGAACAGATTTATTTTTGATACACTGGCAGTTGCTCATGTCACAGATAAGCGGTGGATCACAGAATAGCAAATAGCTTGGACCAGGAGAGATGTGCAATCCAGCTGTCAGGAAGGGTTTTGCTGTCTTCTTGTGTGTGTCATAGCAGGTATTCATCCCTCTAATCTGCCATGTGGGAATTGAGGTTGTGGCAAGCACCCCCCTCATCAGCACAGTCATTGTTCATTTCTCTGTATGTGCTGCTTGATCTGGGGGCTTAATTACCAGAAGTGCAGTGGTTGGCAAAGTGGGAGGACTTAAGTGGACACTTTGAACTCTAATCCTCCGCGTGAGACGCACACAAATCAAATGTGCAGCGCTTGTTCAAACGGAAAATCTCAAAGTCAGGCAGTGCCGCTCTCCTGGGGAAGAGCAGCTCCAGTTTGTTATAGCATTTCACACTCTGCCCTGATTCTGTGAAATGTGAATCATCCTTCTAGCCGAAATGCTGGATCACACATCTCCAACAACGTGCTTTGACAAGATTTTTGTTCCCTGCTCGGGTCTTTCCTCTCGCTCGACTCGAGAGTCAACGGTGGTAAATTTACTTTAAGTCATTAGGTTTTTCTTTGATGAAACTTCCCTCATGAAGTGAGATAATTACAGTGATCAAGCAGTTGCAATCCAAAGAAATTGGATTTTTGTAATTCGTCTGATGAATAATGTATGTGCCTCTCTCTTGACTTCTCTCCATCATCTTCATGGATCATTTATTTCTCTCTTCATTCCCCCAGCAGTGAACAGAGGTTTCAGTAAAGACTTTGGGAAGAAGGCCCCATCTGCCATGCCCAGTACTCCAGGGGGCAGCTCCAAAGTTGTGCCCATTGCCAGCCTCAACCCCTACCAGTCCAAGTGAGTACATTCCCCAGTCAGTGGGAAATTTTATGTCAGAAGTTTTATATTCGCCATGTTTGGGACATTAACAATACATCACTACATACACTTATTAAAAAAAAAAACTACTATGCACCACCAAAGCCATGTGAAGCTAGATACAATACCATGAACACCTATATGAGTTTTAATTCAGTTTCATACAATAGCCTATGTGATTCATATGTGAAGCTGTCAATTGAGACTGTCCCAAAAAATGCTGAATCAAGTCTGGCCATTGTAAAGCTTTAGTATTTTTTGTTGATTTTGATTCTATTTGAAGGTGCAGTGTTAATATTTTTACATAATCTGTAGAGCCAGACCTATAAATTGAGCTATAATATCAGCCAATAGTACCTTATTCCAAGCATATCAATATTAGAGTATATGTTGAGAGATAAGTGATGAGAGTGCACAACAGACATGCCGAAGATGTGATTGAAGTAAGTTACACTGACTCTTACAGGTCCAATGTGTCCAAGGGAGGGTGAGGTGAGGGGATTGTGATCTGCAGCTGCATGGCTAGATGCCACTAAATCCTACACACTAGTCATTTTTAAAGGAATGAAAACAGAAAGTGTTTTGGTCTTTTTCTATTTACATTTTTAATACGTTAGTAGAACACCGTAAATAAGCAAATGCACATGGTATGCTAACTGTCAGTTTTCCTGCC
This sequence comes from Morone saxatilis, assembly GCF_004916995.1. Taxonomy (NCBI): domain Eukaryota; kingdom Metazoa; phylum Chordata; class Actinopteri; family Moronidae; genus Morone; species Morone saxatilis. The sequence goes on along the minus strand of NW_023340257.1, from coordinate 19,464,593 downwards.
ACCGTATACTGTGGTATCGGTATAGTGCTGCAACTCCACTATGTAGTTTATCCACTATTGAGCACTGTAATTGTATAATCTGCTCAGCACAGATTGTGGTCTTAAAGAAAAATATCAGATTTATTTATGTAAAAAAAAAAACCCAAAAACTATAGGATAATATATATTTTTTTAAACTGTTAAATGTTAATATTGGTATTGGCCTCAAAAGATTCAGCCTTAAAATAGGGAAACCAATACCATCATGAATATTTGTGTTCGACGTAAACACTGGTTACAGAGACAAAGTGTCAACACCTGACCCTGCCTGCGCAGTTCAACAGCACACAGAAGATACGTGGATTTGACAGACACAGGTGTTAGTGATAACAGTGCTAACGACTACATTCCATTGAGGAGAGCCAGTGCAGGGCTCACGCTGACTTCCTGGCACAGCTCAATGTAACGGAGCCATGGTTAATGTCATTAGCTACACCTGTTCTTTTCTCTCCTATGAGTAATCAAAATGTCCCTGAAAAGCCTGTTGCAGAGGAGGCACAATAAATGATGCATGTCCTCTGTTGACTTTACACATTGCCATTCATCCAAAGGCACACTAGGGAGCAGATTATTAAAAAGTTGATGAATGAATGAATAAATAAATTAATGTGTATGTAGGGTTAGGTTCTGGGTCCGGTCCATGAGGTTTTCTAAAAATAAACAACACTGACATGAATAACCTCACACTTGTCTCCATCTGGTAGGTGGACCATCCGCGCCCGTGTAACCAACAAGAGCAGCATCCGTACATGGAGCAACTCCCGTGGTGATGGTAAACTCTTCTCCATGGAAATTGTGGATGAGAGTGTGAGTGTTCTTGTGGTCCCACTATACATTTTGATTTCATGTAACTAACCTACAAGATATTAACATTATTATTAGTCAATCATGTACTGTCCCTGACCTACTTTAACATATCAACCAAATGTTGTACATTCTTACAGGGAGAGATACGAGTGACTGGTTTCAACCAAGAGGTGGACAAGTTCTTCAGCCTTATTGAGGTTGGCAAGGTGAGACGTTCCTCCAGATAATGATTCAAAAGGTCCTAATTATCTGCCAAAACTATCTCTCACTGTGCTGTTAAAGACGGATTTGGCCGCAGACTGTTCTAGCAACAACTGCCAGTACTTTGTGAGTTAAAACCACAGAGACTGTGAGTGAGTCATCTGGCTACACTGTACCCATACAATAAGCGGCTTATGATCATCTGCCAGCCTTTGTTGATCCCATCGACTGTCTGAAGTCGTATCTTGTTTGCACCATTCAGTCAGGTGAAATGCTCCCCAGATTTCTGATTAACATGTGTTTCATCCATCCGTACGGGCCAGGTCTACTATGTCTCCAAGGCCTCACTGAAGATCGCCAACAAGCAGTACACATCAGTGAAGAATGACTATGAGATGACGCTTAACGGAGAGTCCACCGTCATCCCCTGTGAGGACAGCTGTGATGTTCCCATGGTGAAGTGTGACTTTGTCTCTATCAGTGACCTAGAGAACAGAGACAAAGATGCCATTGTTGGTAAGGAGCACAGAAATGATCTACAGGGCATTTCTTTTTTTTCTTTTTTTTTTGGCCTTTTCATGCCTTTATCAGATAGGTGCAGCTGAAGATAGACAGGAAAGCTAACCTGAGCTAACCGGGCGCCCCTACAGGGTATTTTTGAAACCAACCTGTGTGATTAAATCCCTACACAAGTGTAACCAATCAGTTTATGTTCCCTACCTACATATACAGAGACATGACATACTGGTAAAAATGAAACCTAAAGCTGTCTACATGGCCCTGAAATTCAATCAGCAAAAACTGTGCAGAGTCCTCAGACCTGATGTCTCCTGACAGTTCAAGCATTCAGTTGATACTGTCATCCTTAAACCCCTTTAAACCCTCTAAGTACTATGCTGTAACAAAGAGGCTGAATGAAACATTTAAAGGCAGCCTATGTAAGACGTTCGATAAACAGAGCTTACAGTCCTAGCAGGTTAAAATATATAGTGCAGGAATAGAAACATTGAATATGTTCATCCCTTTTCTGCTTGTTACCCATGTATACAGCTCAAAATAATTTCTTAATGGGCCTTAATAAAGTTTTTCCTTTTTAATTGAAGGCCCTTGTATTACTTATAAACTACACCCCTCCAATCTAAACAATGTCTTATAAAATATTGTGAAACATTGTGTAAAAGCAGCTAGTTAGACCAAAACATTATTTGACATTGAGAAAGCTGTCCTGATACCTGCCTGATACACACAGTCCCGTGCCTTTTACCCAGAATTATGCCTTGCACACCTTTTCAGGACAAAGCTCGAGGCTTCCTATGCTCCATTGTTGTAGTGGGTCGATCGGTCTAGAAGACACTTTTTGCCAACCCTCTTTAATTAGACATTAGTTTTGAGATTATGTATTCTTTTCCCTGAACAAATGTACAGATGGCAGAGTTGTGCATAGGGGAACGATAGTCATTTCCCATCAGTGAACATACTGTGCACCAAACTACTGGTCGCTTATGTTTTTGTCTTCTACAAATCCTGATATTTTAGTGAACATTGTTTTCCTTCTTATGTGGGGCTTGGGATCTGCGAGGCCTAAACACACATCCTAATTCTCTACCAACCAACTGATGCTCTGAGCCCAGCTCCTGCTGAGTGTTCCCAACCACCCAATAATATGGTATCATAAGCAGAGGGTAGATTTTGTAGTGGAAAGTGGAGCCGGATATGCTGGGAGGTTGAGGTAATTACAGTATACGAGCTCAGAGATAAAAGTGGTATTAATAATACTGATGACAGTAATGGCCTGTAGTGCAGATTGACTTTGGGCCCTATGGCAGAGCCGATGAGAAAATGAGAACCTGCTGTCACAGGTAAAATGAAGTAATAATAAGGAGTCTGCCTGTAATTATTTTAATGAAGACTGCGGCTTGTACTCCTGTTTGAGTAATTTCTCTCCCTCCAGTCTGCATCAAACGTTAAATTTTGTTCATCATGCTTAAATAATGTTAAAATCCCTTTACTCAGTGGGTGGAGGTTTATACTGTAGATGAGTAATGTTGACGATTGCCGCTCTTGCACCTTTACAGATAAATGGCTCTGCATCTATTATGCTTGATTGCATTAGTCAACCAAGTATGCTTGAAGTGCATTGGTGGAAACAATTAAAGCCCATTTCATGCATTTCCTCCTGCATTATGGATGTGAGTTCCTGGTACACAGGCCAGTGACCTCACAGCTGATTTCAAATAAATTAATCTCTTATTTCCCAAGAGCCAATTTGTGCTGCAAACCATGGGACCTAGAGTGACCTGTGGGCATCAACACCCCAATCAATATTTATGATATGTATATGTGGAACTATCCCGTTGGTCCTGGAAAATTAACCCATATGTGGTCATTCATGGTCTTCTCAAGAATGTCATGCAGTATACGATACAATGTTAACTGTAAAGTGTGCATCAGTTAAATCAGACATAGAGAAATAGTTCCAGTTATCCGATGCTAATGTGTAACACGGATTCATGTTTTCCCGTTGCAGATGTGATTGGAGTTTGTAAGGGTGTGGAAGAAATTACCCGCCTCACCACCAAGACCAACAGAGAAGTGTCCAAGAGGACGCTCAATTTGATGGACATGTCTGGGAAGGTGGTGACTGTCACGCTGTGGGGAGAGGAAGTGAGTACAGGCATTAGACGGAGAGTAAAACATGTAATGGGGTAGAGGTGTTGTGTCTGGAGCTTTTTTTAATTGGATGGTAAGAATCAATACCAACCTTATAATGTGTAGACGTTCCTATTGTAATGGTTTCTTCTCAGAACACTTCTTTGAAGATGTTAACCACCACCTGAGAACTGACTAAGTTTTCTACCCAAAATAATTTTTTTCATGTAATGTAGGAGAGTAACCATTTACTATAAATGACTAAAGCTAAACTAGTGTTAGGTTACAGTGACAGCACCTGCAACACAAAAAGCCTGCAATAGATTCTCCCTTTCTTGAAGCTTTTGTTCAGTTTTTGGCGAGACTGTCAGAAAGGTGTTTAATTAGAACCACATTTTCTGATCACTGAGAATTGACAATCAAATGCATTGAACAATGTGTGCGGATGTGACTGAATTCCCTGTCACGGGGTGATGAAGTCACTGTCCTGCTACAGTTGATTTTTACCTGTGGCTCAGAGGGACTGTGCGGCGTTTGCTACCATTACTTTCTGCCTGACAAGAAGCACAGTGTTCCCTGTTTGTTTGTTCGACAGATACCCCTTTCCGGAGGGACTCGCTGAGGTACACAAGATGTATAGTTTATAAAGAACAGTTGCAATGCCAACAAGCAAGTGTTGGATTTCTCTCTGAGGCCTTTACTGTCTCCCCCCCGCCACCTCCTCTGTTATTGTTTTTTCTCAGTTAGTGTCCTCAGGTTATTTTAGTAAACAGCGCTGAAAAACTATGAACCTAACTGAAAATCAACCAACCGTGAAACATTTTCAAAACAATTTGACAGCAATCATTTTGGAACTGAACTAATAAGATATGTGTTCATAGTTCATAGCAGTGTGGCTCTTAGTATCACAATGTCTGTCTTTTGCTCAATAAATCGTGCCACCACTTTGGTTTGGACTGAAATATCTACTATTGGATGGATTAAGATCAGGTTTTGCCTCGCAGCATTCTGTAGATTCTTAATCTTAAATCTTAATTAAATCCAAGTAACAACAAAGTTTAATGATTGTCTGTCCTCTGTCCACATCTCTTGTTTTGTGTAGGCAGAAAAGTTTGATGGCTCCGGACAACCCATTGTAGCCATTAAGGGGGCGAAGCTTTCAGACTTTGGAGGCCGGTCCCTCTCTGCATCCTTCAGCAGCACCCTGATGATCAACCCAGACATCCCTGAGGCGTATAAACTCAGAGGCTGGTAAGTGAGCCTGATTCATAGATAATATGTATGGGAATATATTTGTATACCCATGACAAAGTGCTTTTATAGCAGGTATGGTTTTTCTATTCGACGCCAGAAGACTTTCTCTTATTTATTTCACCCGCTGGAAGCTTACTTCCTGGATGTAAGTATTACTGTTGAAATTGAAGAACTCTGAGGATTTAAATGGCGAGTTTCCATTTCCTAAGTTGCAAGAGTGCATGCTCTGATTCTCATTATCAAGATTAGTTTCCCCCCATTAGCCACAATGTGGGGGGTGCTTCAATGAAGCATTACATATAAATGGAAATCATACTTAATCTGTGGAAATGCGCTTTTTACTCCTCTAATCGCCTTTCCAGATGAAATGAAATCCAGACTAATTTCTATGTGATTATGTTGATATTTTTCTTTTCTCTTGGTGTGTGTGTGTGTGTGTGGTGTGTGTGTGTGTATTCTCTCATGTTTTTTTTCCGCTCGAACACATAAGATTATGTGGAAATTAGACAAGATATCTTTGTCTTTGAAATCAGAGTGGTTATCTGTGTACATGTACCTTGCATTTTGCATTACAGTTGAATTTATTATAAGTACTAGAGCCAAATGCAGAGTCGTAGCATAGTGCACAATTAAGGCATGTGACTATTCCTTGAAGATTTTTTGTTGGCTTTTCTTGCAGTGGAATAGAGAAACATTTAAGACTCAAGCTTTCATCTTTTCTTTGGGCTCACTTGCCAGTTCCTTGATTCCTCCTTTTGTGAAATATTTCCTCTCCCTGGTGTATAACATGGACAAAAATAACCATGCTCTATATGTACGGATTTTTGCCAGAGGTGAGCATAAAATACATTTTTGTTGTTTTTGTGATCTACTTCTAAACCAGTGGTTTTTCTCATGTGCAAAGCTTCTACAGTTTTTTTTATAAAATATTAGTGAAAAAAAGGTCAGCACAACAGCACCAGCATAGTGTTTGATTCCCACATTATTCACATGTGATTTATGCCCCCTCCTGCAGTGCTTCTATGCCCCACCTGTTTAAGAACGACTGTTTTAAACAAAGACATCATGTGGTCAGTGTGCGGTGTCAAGGTTTATACAGATGGCTGTATGAAGTGGTACAGGTTGTTACATGATAGATGAGGCAGTGGTCACATGGACCTAGATGGGGGTTGATACTTAACCTCACTCCAGCGCTGTGTGGCACACTGATTGATCTGTCCTCCGTATAGATCCTGCTTAAACAGGCCGGGTCCGCCCCTCCTCTCTGACACAAAAGCAAATGTCTCGATTTGAGAGTGGAGATCCAATCGATTCAATCTAAAGGGTTTCATTTGTTTACCTCCCAATACCAGTGCCTGCTTTGCGCTGAGGAATAAAAGACCGTAAACTAATTTATTTTGTGACAGGTCCAGTGCAGTCTCCTATTCTGCCTTTGACTAATGTGGCTGTGAGTATTTATACATGATCAGAGAACCTGATCTGCATAATCAGAGCAGTGAAATGTGACTCTTCTTTGCAGGTGAGAAAGAGGCAAATCACAAAATATGATCAAATGTGCCTCTTTAATCAGATGTCTTGGCTCATGTAATGTAATAATGATAGTTTTAGTGCCAGTCTCTGGCTTCTCCAAATATATATTTTTATTTTATTTCATATTTCAGAATGCCAGCTACTGTGAACTGCTGTTAGGTCTTTCTGTAATGGGATTGTTTTATATTCACATAGCGATAGAAAGTGCTCCATTATCAGGACCACTCCTGGGTCTTCTACTTTCTTTTACCTGAACACCATTAACTCCTGAATCACGATTCCACATCCCTGCTGTTGCATAGGCTTTTTACACTTCATGCTCTCTCGTCTGTTTAATGACAGAAGGTTGTTCCCCACTTTCTCCAGTCACTTCTCACTTGGACAGCCAGAGATAATGATCCATAAATCCTTGTGTTTGTTTATCCAGTGCAGAAGAGGGGTTGGCCCATGTGGGTTCTCTTTGGACAATGGGATCCTGCAGGTTCGCAGGCATCCACTAATGAACAGTTTAAAAGTCACAGATGGAAGGAGGCCAAACCTGACTCGTTACTCTCGATCCATGTCAATCCAAGTGAGAAGCATGTGAAAGATCATTATGCGGCATGTCTGAGAGCTGTTACCCAGCCAACCTCATGCTGTGAAGAGGATGGAGAGAATAGGCTCTTAGCTATTTATCTTTATTTTAATGCTGCTTTACAGAGTGGTTATCTAGTGATGAGAAGTAAGACTGCCAGCTGTTAAATACATAATGTGTATTTTGTTGTGCTGGTGATAAGCCTTGGTCTCAGGTTGGTACCCGTCCATAAAGTGGGTCGCTTAATGATTGTTCTGTATGACAAAATGTGAATTATGGAAAACAGATCAAGGAAGCAAATCAATTACACTCTGAATGAATCTTTTGATGGTTATTTTTTTTATCTTGCACAGAAAAACCCAAATCTGTTTCTCCCTCAGCCAAACAAAGATACGCTTTTATTGTACAGCCAAGGCTGCTGAAACATCATTGTTTTACTCATGCGGAGGCGTCTTAATTTGATTGTGTTTTGGCGCAGACCTTTGGGACTTCCTCAAATGAATAGTCTATCCTTGGTGGGCTGTTGACTCAAACTCATGTGGAGTATTAGTGGTGCCGCTCAGCACTTTGCAGAGAGCTTATAAATAAGAATGCTGCTTTATGCACTAATTATCTTGATCTTGGATTAATCTGGGGCCTTGGTGTGTTGCTAGAAGGGCATGTGCTGTATGCCCTCACTCGCTTTTTAAGATTACGTGACACAGGTTGCCAATTTGACATTAAATGTACAGTAATGTCTTCTTTGTGGAAATTGTGGATCAGTGTTAAAAAAAAAAGAAATCTGACTTTACATTCCCCCTTTCATCCCTCTTAACTGTGCAAATGCAGTTGTCCATTAGGGGGCAACAGAACATTTGGAGATGGTCATGCTGCCTTTTCCCATACTCCGACACAGCAGTCACTTTTCTGTTGACTTCACTTTGTCATCTTTTTCCTCAGTGCTTGATGCTGTCAACCTCAGACATTTTCCAGACTCATTTAGTCACACAAGTCTAAGCTGACATTTTCCGTCTTCCTTATCATGACTCCAGTATATCCACATGGCCACAGCATATCGTTAGGCATTAATTGTGTCAGCCCAGAGCCCAAGCAAACAAGCTTTTAGTCTAGTAGTGACCGTGATGCCTCATTATTTAATTGACTGTTATTTTTCCCAGTTGTTTCACTGTGTTGTATTGTTTTGAAAAAAAGTGTAAGAATTTCTAGCTGAAAAACTGGTGTTGGCTTATTAACTGAACTGAATTTGTAAATGACTGGCTGACCTAATGTGCATTCTCGCTTATTTCAGTCACCACTATCAAAGTACCCTTCAACTAAAGCACCCAGATGCTTTACTAGGTCTGCAGCCTGTGATCTGTCTATTATTAGGAAACATAAACACATTGCCAGAAGTAGAATAAAGGAAAACTCGTGTTCATCCATGTTTACATTATAATAAACTTACCACTGTGGCCTCCTTTTAAGTTACTGGTAACTCACAGTTTGACCACATGTCAGTCACTACAGATGATGCGGCAAACACCAAGTCACACACAACACGAAGTAATCGCGTTTGTGGTGTGTTTGCCACTCTCAGGCCAGGCATTAGAGACTTAGCCTGCAGCTGAGAACACTGCTTACTGAGACTTTCCCATCATCCCCCTCACGCTTCGAACTCTAACATGTCTCCACTCCTGTCCTTTCCTTATTCATTGACATTTGACATGTGTATGCCATGTACATGTATCTGTGCTAACCCCCAAGTCATCTGTCTTTGTGTTCCTGCAGACTTGTCTCACTGACGCCATGCTGTGCTAAACTAGGATCTGCCTGCTTTCAGTTGACTGTTGCACATTTTCTGCCAGGTCTAATTGGTCCTCTTTTTGGTCTCCTTCATCATGATCACTAACTACTGAGCCAGTTTTGTTTCCTGTGCTCCTCGCCGTCTTTATGATCTTAAAAAACAAACTGCTGCAGCTTGGCAACTGCATTCTGTCCCAATGGCATCTTGTTGATTGTTTTACAGTACTTTTTGGCATCTGTCAAATCCGATGTCCACATCAGCCCTGTAACACTGTAAAGCCTCACTAGTCTGCAGTCTTACCTTTTTAAAGTGTGATGCATTTTTAATCATCTCAGCTATGTTGTCACTAGATTTTTCTCCTCTGCAGAACATCTGTCGAAGGAGAGCTGTTGAGCCATATGTGATTTGATTTGTCAGAATAGGTTTTTCGCAAGCTCCTAAACGAGTGCCGGCACAATTAAAGCAAAGCAGCACAGGTACACTATTGAGAAACCTGGTGCCACTGGAAAGAATTGCCACATTTGTCAGTAGGAGTGGAAAAATTGGCAGCCTGTGTGTCGTCCTGGCCACAGTCTGAACTGTTAATGGGGATATTTTCAATTAGTCATGCCTCCAGGAGCAAGGCATGCTCTCGCTGTATTTACAACCTGACCTACCCATTGTGTGCCACTCTGCCTTGTGGCCAACAGATTAGTAAGCTCTATTGATCTCTCTGACCATTTTAAACTGTTACCCCCCCCCAAACTGTATTTTACCTGAAACCATCTTTCTTCTCCTTCTACCCTGCCTTCCTCCTTCTTCCCATTGTCTTTCCTGAATTACCAGGAACACTGGGCAAAAATGGGTTTCTGATATCGCTGTAACAGCCCTGACCCCGGCCAGCTCATCTGTCCCTCTGCTGTTGATTCATTTCACAAGCCTTTCAGCTTGCCTTGCTCTCAGCTGAGCCATTCCTGCCTGACAAACACAAATGGATGCTCTGCTGATTTTTTTTCTTAAGCTAACTGTTAAATGGACAGCCTCCAGTCTGTTGACAGTCATGTGAACAGCAGTGTTGCGTATGCTTTGCTTCAGATTTATTAAAATGAATAAAGCTACGGTCCGAAAGTAGGTCTTGGCATCCACCGTGGAAATGCAGCTTTCTTAAACTGATTTTTATCAATTGTGGTGATGGGCTGTAGAGTTTATTCATTAATTTATATAGAGCTCAAATCATAACATTGAGCTGAACCTTTCAAGATGATCGATTTAACGTTAAAGTCGTTTTTTAAGCAAGATGGGGGAAGAAATATCAAATTGTTCCCGCTTTTCAAATGTGTAAATTTTCTGATTATCTTGGTCCTCTGTGATATAAAACTAAAGTCTTGGTTTGGACTGTTAGTCAGACCAAACAAGCAATCGCAATATCCTAACTAGCTTGGGCTTTGGGAAAATTATAGGGCTAAAGATAGTCCTAGTCAACTAGTAGTTGTTTGTTCAAGCCAATAGTTGAATAGTCGTCAGACGTTTTTAATTATTTCAGTATATATTTTTTAACAGCTGTCTGTTAAATGCCAACAGAAAAAGCGTTAATGTTAATTCTGAATATGTTGGAAAAACCAGCAAGGACACTGAACTTTTAGTTAATTTATTTCCAACTTCACAAAAACAAACACATGCAGATTTACTGATACAGTGGACCGCTAGTGGCAGCGGCTCGGTAGCAGTTACCACATGCAGCAGTGCTGTGTACTGTAATTATCCGATTAATGAAAAACTAAGACTCTTCTCATCGACTAACAGTTT
>NW_023340257.1:19436909-19453871 GCF_004916995.1 Morone saxatilis | reverse complement strand
ATATATATATATATATACTGTTGAGAGAAACTGCTCATAGAAGTGTATAAATTGTCTAGAGAGAATAATGGGACCTATGCAGAGATCTTAACTTGATTAATTTACCATAATTTAACATGCTCTGCACATTAGTAATCATCACAGTATGATGGAAATTTCCCATTAAGACTAGGGCAGTTAATAGGTGCAATATGTGATAGGGTGCCAAGATTTTGCTCTGGATGTAAAAGACGAGTATGACACTGGATATTGTCTATTTGGAAGCCCAGAGAAGTATTGAGGGTTCATGATTCCCTATTAAACAAAGAGAAATGGAACAAAACACGGATTAAACAGGAGCAGCAGTTATCTGTAAGTCTTAATTAAGTGAAAAATATGTTTTGGCGAATGAGTAATTTAAGGATTCCAGTGGTGAAACTGTGTGCGTTTGTCTGCTGCCTGAGGCTGTGAGTGACCATGTCCGACTTCTGGTGCCCTCATAATCCTTTCTGCTATTTCCAGAACTTCAGCATTCCCTGTCACAGATAGTAAATGGCTTATTGCTCCCCCTTATACCTCTTTTAGTGTAGCCACTCCAGTGATTCTATCATCTGGAGGCCTACAATGCAGCTTAAACATCTTAAAAATCTATTTTTTTTTTCTTAAATTCCACACCCCGAATCCTGACTAACCATTAGCACCCTGTCAGGTGAAGGGCTTCTCCTGGCATTAGCTCCCTGCTGTTCAGGAGGAAAGGTTTGACCCTGGGCTATGGAGGCTCTTGCTGCTCCTCAGCATGGCGTGTGATGAGGCCCCGTACTGACACAAGAGCTGAGCCAAAGCTGTCCTCAGCCCCTCCGAGACATCCTATACACAGGGGCATGGGGGTCAGGCCTTTCAAGACCCACCCTAACCAAAGTCTGTTGCAATTAATTGTCCCTGTCACGAAGTCTTTGTGTCACAATCTCAAGTTTCCACATTGCTCCCGTGCCCTCTCTGACAGTAAGTGGTCAACCTCCGCTTTTTGGCTTGACACTGCATTTGTAAAGGCCCATGACAGAGGCGAGAAACAAGTTCTTCTGTCCTCTCCCCACTGCGACAGCCCTGCTCAGTCACACACTAATTGAAGAGGTATTTAAGTGATTAATTGGACCTCTTTTGGAAAAGCAGCAAAGGTTTATGTGTGGGTTGGTTTTGGTAAATCAAAACGGTAATTAAAAAAGTATAGCCAGCGGCTCCTTGTGTTGAAGCAGGATGATTTTCTCTTTATTTTGTTGCTGTCATTTACCACACTCCTAAGGGCTTTTTACTTAGCCAAGGTGATGTGGAATATCAATTGTCCTGTTTTGGAAGTTAATTGGGGTCGAAAGTCCTTCGCATGTGAACACAGTGGTCAGCATTTGGCGAAGAAGGCGAGAGGAAAGAATTGATTTTCATTGTACTTTAGGGAGAATGAATTGTTTTCCTGTTTATTTCTTTAGCAAATGTTAGAACCATTAGTACAGTAAGAGTTTAATTTCTAACGCTCTGTGTACCACTCAGCAACACATCTTAGTTTTGTACTAAGTTTGAAAAAGCTGTTCTTGACATCAGGATGGTCAAATCACTGACATTTTTAAATTTTAAAGATGGCTTTAATATTCCAGTCCATTCAACTCTTAATTACAGCTGACTGTGGCCTTCAGTGTTTCTTCACAGCTAACATAACTGAATTTACACAGTGGCATTGATGATTGGTTGATGTACTTGAATGTTTTAGCTCCAGGGTGGCAGGCCCGTTGCTCAGCTCCCTGACCCTGAACAGGCACCTTTTAGCCTCCATCAAAGCATGCAGGGACCCAGTCTCGTCTCTGTTACCACAGCCAATGCTGAGGTTAGTAGGAGGGGGAGACGCTGTCCAAAACAATCAGCTGTTCAGGAGCGACAACTATCTGTCTTGTGTATTAGGGCCTGCCTTGCATGAGGAAACCTTTCCAGAGGAAGAGAGGTGAATGTGACTCATCTGCAAACATGTCAAAACGTTTCATCTCTTCATTACAGCACACCCAGAGCTTCTTTTTCTATTCATCTATTTCTATCCAATGTGAAATTCATGTCACTTACTCGGGTGTTCTCCGTGCTCACTAGGAATGTTTCCCGAAGGCTGTTTATATGCAGCCGGTTTCTAAAGTTCGCCTCTTCCCCACAAAAGCAGCAGCTCCTCACACGTTTGCATTTATGTCGGAGCCATTAGGATTCTGGTTGGGAGTGAAACTTGTGCATCTGCTACACAAATTTTGCTTTCTGACTGTTCACATATACCAGTATATGCTCCTTAAAATGTCATCTTAATGTTAATTTCATGCTGTTTTTCTTCCTGGTTTTCAACAGTCAACATATTTAACATATGAAACACAAAGGTCGTGAGAGAGAGAGAAGACATCTAGCAAAAAGTTTTTATTTTGTTTGTTTATATTCCCTTTTAGGCAGACTACTACACTTGCATAGCTACCATAGTGTACCTGCGCAAGGAAAACTGCCTATACCAGGCCTGTCCCAGCCAAGACTGCAACAAAAAAGTCGTAGACCAACAGAATGGCATGTTCCGCTGTGAGAAGTGTGACAAAGAGTTCCCCAACTTCAAGTACCGCCTCATCCTTTCTGTAAGTGACTCAGCCCTGGCTTCCTCATTCATCTCACACACACACGCATACCTATATGCTAATGCACGTATCTTAAATGCCCAGGTCTCATGCATATTCCTGTGCAGATGCATCTGCTGAGGATATGGATATCATCCTTTAATCTTTCTCAGCTTTCTGTTCTCCTGACTTACTGTCCTCATTCATGTTTCTGTCTCCTAGAACTCAAGTCACTCTCTCCCCTTACAGTCCACTCCCTGTGGTTCAACATTGCTCCAGTTTGCTCTTTGCAGTTACATTTAGAGGCATTTAAAGCACATTTCAACACTTGTTTAAATCTGCGAGATGTCATGTTAATTAGTGCAGACTTTCAGTACTGTGATCTTAGTTATTTTGCAGGGAGGAACACAAATGCAAACCCTCTTCAGCTTGTTTGCAAACAAACATTTTAAAAAAACAAAAACAACATTGCATACAGAAACTCACTTAGTCAGTAACATAGCAATTGCAGCCAAGCATCTAAAATAAGCGGCTTTTGTTTTGTACCACTCACCACTCAACATATTGTTATTCTTCACAAGCTGTAGCATAAGCTGTGAATTTGCTTCCACTGTATGTATCACAAGAGCACCATGACTGTGTGTTTTGCCAGGCTTGCCAGCAGGATATAGGCTCATTAGAGAATGTAATGATTTCTTAAGAGCAGAGAGATGTGTTAAGTTAACATACCACATTTAAGCTATCAAAACTAAAGAGTACATTGATCTGTACATATGTATGCATCTAACTTTTCTTACCATTTACTCTTGCCTTTTCTTTTCTATATTATCTGACAGGCCAACATTGCAGATTATGCGGACAACCAGTGGGTGACTTGCTTCCAGGAAAGTGCAGAGGCCATCCTGGGCCAGAATGCAGCTTACCTGGGGCAGCTCAAGGACTCGGTGAGACTCCTCTTCCTGAATATAATACTGCCCCCAGGAAATGGCCAGGGCAAGAGCTAAACCTCAGACTTGGTGCCAAACTCTCTCACACTCTCACACTCTCTCTTTCTCTGTCTCTGTCTCTGAGTTGTCAGACACTTTATTTTGCATTGGGATTAAACTAGCAAACGACATGTGTTCATCTTGAAAGTGAGCCAATCAAATCTTTCTAATTTTCAGAACGAAGCCGCCTTTGATGAGGTCTTCCAACAAGCCAACTTCAACACTTTTGTCTTCCGCAGCAGAGTGAAGCTGGAAACGTATAACGTAAGTAAAGCAGGGCGGTAATTAGTCTGATAAAACGCCTCCGGGTTTGTTGTCATTGCAGCATGCTTTTGTAGACGGACCATATTGGTGCAATACAATAGAAAACATGCCTGGAAGGAAGAAAAAGGATGCAGCCTCAATCCCTTGAACCACCATCATTCCTTTCCAAGCTGAAAATGCACAGCACGTAAACAGGTTCTTTATGTTTTAGCTGTTTGTGGGCTTTTTCTCTTTGATAGTTTTCCCATTGATTAACAAAACGACCCTGCTTTCATTTTGACTGACAGAACTGTCTCTAAAAAAAAAAAAAAAACAGTTTGTCCTTAAATGCTGCTCATTTTCAGTGGCAAACAGATTAGTCGTGGTCACTGTTTCCTGTAGACCACACAGATAGAGGTTTGTTGTGAGGGAAGCACATAAAAGAATTGATTGGGCTGGGACTCTGAGCAGGAAGTCTGGAGCCGAGCCAGAGGCTGCATCCGCCTTCAACGCACAGAAGAGGCCACTGTGTTTGTCACATTCAGCTCAGCATCCGAACTGCCAATGGCACTGCTACAAGCATGTATTGGCTGCTGCCTCCAAACCCCATATTCCTTCAACAGGGACACCTGCAAACCCTTCTTTCAGTTTATTTTGTGTTTCTCAATGCTACAAGCCAGACATTGTTCCGTGCCCTCACATGTTGTCATGTACACAATGTTGTATGTGCTTGATGTGGGACTGAGCAGGTCCTTAACAGTTAATGACACCCATCCATCTTGTTGTATCATAGGGAGACTTGAGCTTTGACTGGGTTCTCTAACAAGGTTTATCAGATCAGCTGAGGAAATTATATTCTTCATTTGTAATTTAATCCAGAACCGGCAACAGTCGCATGAGGAGTATGATGAGATTATCCATTATAATGACTTTAAAACACACATTTAACGGTCACCTTGGCTATAGGCTAACTAATGCTGGAAAGGCAGATGTTTGGCCATGTGCTTGAAGCTGTAATGTTTAATCATTTAGTCAGTCAAAAGATTTTTTGTATAATCAATTGTAATTTTTTAAGGAAATTAACGTAACATTTTCCTTGTTTAACCTCTAAAATGTGACGATGATCCCATTGAATATTTTGGACTGTTCAGACAAAACCTGCAATTTCAAGACATGTGATTTCTTTAAAAACTTGATTTAATAGTGAAAATAATTGTTAGTTTCTGCCCTTCACAGTATATTACATATAGCTAAATACATCTAACGTGATTACTATCACATCATTACATAAAATAATGATAGAAGACTTGTTATAAAGATGGAGTCTTGTGCTACATTTTAAACTAAAGTTTGCCCATCCATAATTAATGTCATTCTGGCTTTAAAATTCCTCAATAAATGAGCATAAAGCCCTTTTAAGGATAAATATAGGGTGCCTGTGATTAATTACAGCGTATTCATCAAAACAAGTATGATATGCAGTTGGTTCATGTGGGCGTAATGCATAATGTAATTATTGTCACATAAATCAATGTCAGTTGTATTTTGTTACTCAAAATGCCAGTGTTTTGATATGTGTAGGTAATTTTGTTTTTACACTCAAAATGTCAGTGCATGAATGATTTAATTACTATAAAATGTGTTATTACTGTCAAAACACAATCTTTTAAATATTATCACTCTATACTTGAGTCTTTGACAGTCTTAAATGTTTAACTTGCCTGACACCAGGAATGTCTGCTCGAGGCCATAATATTCAAACTGTTGTGTCGTTATTAAGGTCTCATGGTCCCTGTAGGCAGTGTCTAGACATTGTAACTGATTTAAGTGTCTCAAAAGGATGACACTGATGGAGAAAGTGATATTGAACACTGAACAAGCCTTTTTACTGCAGCACTGACCCAGTCTTGACTACTGCAGGCCCAGTTTCAAACTGAAATTTAGTGGATGTCAAAGCAAACAGCTGGTCGACTGATATTTTCTCATTCATAATTCCTGTCTGTCTTACAAGATGCTAATTACATAATGAAGTCTGGTACATTATTCTGGGGTTACAGTGAAGGGAGTCTGTGTAGAGAGTTCCCAACACTGGTTGTCCTGGTTAAGAACCACTGGTGTAGCATTGTGTGCAATGATCTAATATACAGGTGACACCTAGGTTAATGACTTCAGGTGAACATTTGATGGATTAAGTTACTCATCAGATCCTGATATGAGTGCCTGTGCCAATTTTCAGCCAATTTGTAATCCCTCTCTCTTCTAAAGGCTGCATAGGAAGTGTTTCTGGCAAGTTCAATCTGTTACAAAAACCTAACTGCGGAACTGTATGTGATATTTCTCTTGTGCTTGTGTGTATACACATTCGCCGTGGTGGCTGTAAGGGGAGGCAGCACAGGATGTCCAAGTGGGGATCAACACCCAACTTGACTGTGTGATGTGGACTGCTTGCAGATTCAAGCACACATCTCATCTTACTCACCCACTCGTCAACTACAACCACAATCAACATTACTGTCAGTGTGGATGTGGGATACCACAAAAACACTCTAATAATCCCCTGTTCATACATGCCCTGCAGTTCTTTCTTTAAGATGAGCAAGACAGCATTAATTTTTAATGAACTGGAGGAAGAAACTCTATTCTTATTGTATAACAGTATAAAACCAAATGACTCCAGGAAAAAAAATGAATTAGATTGGTTTGACATTTATGTTATCTACTTAAATTTAATCTTAAGAGTTCTACAACAGGAGCACATGTAGGGGTGGGCGATCTGACGATTTTAGATCATGATTGATCTTGAAGGTGCCCACAACCACTTTTCAGGCAAATTATAGAGCTGTATTTATGTCTTATTTCTTTCCAAACTTCACCGACTTGCTGTTCTGCACTGTATGAACCAGTAGCGATAACGAGACGGCTGTGCTGATTGGACACATTACTTCATGCAGCTCTTCCTTGGCTCACATTATAAAGAATGCAGCACGTTCGATGTCAGTTATATGGGAATGCTTTGGATAGGCAGTGTCAGATATTTTCCAAGCCAAAGTTATCTGTAAATGTTGAGCTCTACTGTACAACAATGTTTATATCCATGTTTGCTAAATTGTCGTCCTCTACATGTCCTGGCATGTACCAACTACAGTTACTACTACTACTACTACTACTAACCACACGTAATCCTTCTACTGCACACTGAAGAGGGATTTTAACCTGTTCCCATGTCACACCTGTTTCCTAACTAATGCCAAGATAGTAGGCTGGAGTGACTGTTTTTATGCAACGCTTTATTAAAGTATTAGTGTCCAGTTCATTTATATATATTAGTTTAAAGAGTGACTTCATTCTTGCTCATTCTTTTATACGTCAAACCACGATGAAGTTTTCACTTATTTTATATTTCTGTATATAATATGTCCGTATTCCTCCTGCCTCACACAAAACAAGCAAAGATTTATAGCAGGCTATTCTTAAAGACTGTGGGCAACAATCCAAAGGAAGATGATTTACATTTCACCCACTTGAGCTGCAGAGGATTAATGGAGACAAAATGAGTGTAACCTCTGTTTAAATGCAGAGAATAATGGCCCTGGTAGAAATGACCTTCCCCTGTCTAGACAGCTGTGGAGGTGGTTATGGCTTTAAAAGCGGCCTCTTTTTTGTGAAAAATTGATTTGAATGCCAACACAATTCAGATACCCAGTCCAAACATCTCACATTAACCCACTTTGTCACAGAGAAGGTGCCAATATTGTACGTTTCCAGTAGACAATAATGGATTGCATAAATGCGTGTTTGTGAGAACATCTGAAGACCTCAGTACCTATTTTGTCACCTAACTTTCAAATCCAAGCAGACATGTACAAGTTAATGTTCATACCAATGGGTTTTCTTCTTGTTTGTCTGACAGGATGAATCCAGGATCAAGGCTACAGTGATGGATGTGAAGCCTGTTGATCATAAGGACTACAGCAAGAGGTTGATCATGAACATAAGGAAACTGGCTGCCTAGTAGCAACTTGTGACACAAAGTATTGTTTTTTGCTTGCCTTTGCAAGTTTCCCTTTGTTTCTGTACAGCCAATAAACAGCTCTAAACCTATGAAAATGTTTTGCCTACAAGGCGATTGTTTTGTTTGTTGTTTTGTTTTTTTTCATCTTCCTGTGAATGTGTAATCCCATAAGTACTTGCGACTGTTGGCCTTTCTTTTGAAAAATAATGTTTGGTGACCTAATTCTGACTACTTTTTTTTTTTTTGGGTTAACGTAATAGACAATGATTTTCACCTTACTCTTTTGTTACTTGGGGAAGCAGAGAAGAGAGTGGGTCAGGTCAGTAAGCCACAAAAGAAATCATCACTGTCTGTCTTAAGTCAGCCAGTTGTTCCAGCATGTACTGTGGTCATGCGGGGGTGGTGAGGACCAGCACAGTGCTAGCACTCTTTTCACTTTCTGACGCGCACTCAAAATGGCTGGGCTGGACCTGCACATCCCTGATAAGACCGTTTACTCTCCCACTCTCTTTTTCTCCCCGCCGTCTCCTACATACTTGCAAACATAAGCACATATACACATGCACAGTACAGACTTAATGGGAAATGTACTGCATTCTATTTAAGTGGATACAAGGTGTTGTCCATATTTTCAATGCCTGTTAGTGTATGTGTGTTCTGTATTTCTCTAGTTCTGTCCTTTATTTTTGTTGTGATGAATAACTCTGAAAATAAATGTTTGTAAATCAACTTGACTTTTACATTGGCCTTCATTTGTATTAATTTAAGTACCGAACAGTAAAACAGTTAAAACAACTGTCCCTTACAGCGCCTGATCTGAGCCTATTAAAAGCAAACGAAAACATGTAAACTATTTATTTATTTTTTTATTTTTTTTTTTTTTTTTAAAAGGAGTTGCACCATGTGTATGGGATTTATTCAAGGGCGGGCACACAATGCCCTCTATCTCCTCAGGTTTTGCTCAGATGTGCAACAGATTCCCCTGCAAACTTGACTTTCATGTTGTATTAAAGCAGAGCATCAGTGAGGCTGCACCTCCCCATATTTCTTGTGATAACATCTCGTTTCTGCTGAGCGCTGCATCTGTTGCCTGTAGTGTGCCGAGATGGATTAAACCTGTCTTTAAATGGTAAGGAAAGGTACGTTGGACTTATTTATTTTATTTTGCCAGGCATGCTCGGAGATATTGATTTGAGTTTGCCTGTGATCGCATTCCCACATCTCGTTGCTGACGCTGTTTGGTTATTTGAACTATTAATGTGCTTCCTCTGTTTTTCCTAGAGGTTGCAAGACATCTATGAATCTTTTATAACACCACAAGTCCGTTACTGTTGTAGGTAATGTCAAAGGTCGCCAGTGATGTCTCACCCCATTCCTGCCTCAAACTCAAGAGAACAACAACAGGAAGAGCCTGATAGGACCTGGTGGCTCCTTAGCCATCCAAACTGAAACATTTTATTCAGTGATGCACACAGCACTGCTGAGAGAGAGAAAAAAGGTTGTACTTCTGCCAGGGTAAATCTAGCAGTTTCCCTTGGGAGTCAGAGGAAGAGAGTTATTTTCTGCCCTCATTTACATCTGGCATCCCATAAGCTTTTATTTGAAACAAGAAAACTGTAACTATTGTTCAACCCTCAGCTCAAGTGAAGTCCTTTGATAATTCAGTTCGCACACCTGTTTTGTAATTTTGATTAAGCTGATTAGACCCTTCTAGTTAAGTAAAAAATTAGATTGTAATGCATTTATAATTGATTTTGCAGTGAGATTGGCAGACTAACTGGACTGAATTGCATTTGTTACTCCGGAATAGTTTGCTCTTGCTGTTTTTATTAGGAGTAGATGAGCGTGGCTAAATGGAATTGTCACACAGCATGGTGAAAATGAAAAATATTGATTATAATATGAGTTGGCACTCTGCTGGGGTCATGGGTTTGTTTCCACCCCATCACCATTTACGGCATACTGAAAATGTAAAATGGTGTCTATTAGAGGCACTTCTGATAAAGGTTTTGACCAAATGTCTTTATGATTAATTTATGGTTGTAAGAGAAGCAAAAACCTGTGACGGATGTCAGAAATGAATACAAATCAAAGGCATAATTGCACACAATGTTTTTTTTTTTGTTTTTTTTTTAATATTTGACTTGAGTGAAAATTTGGACATAAATACTTTGAAAATGTTGAAACTCAGTGTGGGTCATAAACTAGGCTACATGCAAGGCAGCATTTGCACTAATTATTGTGCTAATTATCCAGCATTGCCGCTGTGGTATCAACAGATGCCACACTGTTGAGCCATTGATTGCTTTGTTGCCAGGCTCATCTGTTATACTGATGTGTTTATGGGTTTGACATTTTGTGTCCTGGCCTGGGAAAATATCATTTATAAGTTTTTATGTCTGACTTAAAGAACATCAATTTTATTCTAAATGCAATTGCCCATAAGATTGAGCACCTAAGGCACATTGTAAGGCGCAGTGTTTGTTGCTTGGCTTTGTATCCCCGTTTAGATTCGTTGGCAGCTGCTCCCATCTTTTCAAGAATAGATACCTCTCATTTCGATCAACTCTTAATTCATGTTGGCGTTCAGTACTGCACATAACAGGTGTGTTGAAGGTTTAAAGCCTCAGGTTTCATTTGCAGCCCATCACCAGAAGGAGGTTAAGGTGTAGAAGATGTACTGTATTCTTCATCATTAGGCTGATAATACATGCCTGTGCAGATTAAATATTAACTTGTATACATACCAACGCTTCATCAACAAATACAACATTATGTAACTATGATGCTCCCTCCATGTTGCTCTAATGAGACAAATTGTGTGGTACGTTGTTAGGAGCTGCTGTTATATGAATATGGCAGTATTGCCTCCTGTTTCTCACAGCTTAGTGTGTACACGTACACAAAAGTAGATTTGTAGATACAAACTCTACCTTTAATAGCTATACAGTAATTATAATGATGTAAAATCCTTCTGTAATGGGCCATTCTGCATTATGAGTACTTGTACTTTTCTACACTATGGTATGGCTACTTTTACTTAAGTAAAAGATCTGAGTACTTCTTCTATTACTGGTTGTCTTTTCCTTTGCTCTAAGGCACATACCTAGCCATTTTGTGAATGAAGCATTTAATCCTATGCTAACTCAATTCTATGTATTAATGGAATCTGTGTAATGGCGCTATTACAGAAATTGAATATGCTCTGATAGTCCATATTCCACCGGAATATGAAACCAGTCTAGCCGTGGGGTCCAGTCAAAGTAATCACCAGTCTAGTCTTTAACATTATGGAGTGCTTAAGTACTAACAATGTATTCACATACTGTAGAATCTTTAAAAAAAAAAAAAAAAGCACATATGCAAATCATTGAGTTATTGTGTTCGTATTCCGTCTGCAGTGCCTTATCCGTGGCCTTGCCCTGTCTGACAGTTGTTTGTTTTATTGCTGGTGCTTCTCCTTTGGACCTGTGGAGCCCGGCAGGTTGAGACTCTATGCTGATCTTAAAGTAGGGAAAGCCTGTGGCCCTGACACTATGGAGACAAATGGGCAGGAGGAAGACCCCTGGGGTGCTGTTGTAATGAATGGGAGTAAGCAGTCTGTGTGTTTTTCAAGATTCATGGGTCTCGTTCCTTTGCTAGGCCAGGGGTATGTTAGCTTATGTGTATGAGAAGGGACAGGTGCAAGACTTTGTTTGTGCTCGAAGTCTAGACTAGGGACCTGTTGACCAAACACTGGCCATGTGGATGCAGCATTTTTTTTCCTCACTGGCCTTGCCAAGAGCTGTGCTGGTGATTGGATAGAATAAGTGTTTCTGGCAGGATCTGTGCTCCGTCTTCAAATGGGGTGCGGAAAATTGCAGTGACAGTCAAAAAGTCTGGCAGATGGAGAGCTGATCGTTACAATAATTGTTGCAATCAAATAAAGTAATAATCCATTGTTGCTTCTGAAAAGCAGTGCAGATTGAATCTGTAGATACAAATGTGTCTCGGGCCCCTATCCTGTTTCCACTTTAATTGGATTTGGGTGTAGATAGAGTTCTGTTTGTCTTCTCAAGCACTAGATTATAAGGCCATGTAGCGAATTTGTATTGTTATTTTCTCTGCGTTGTGTCCTTGTCATTGTGAGGGCCAGAAGTGTCGAAAAACACATTTTACTTTGATTCGATTTCAATGAATTGTTTTCAGTTTTGTGTTTTGTTTCTCCATCGCAACTCTTCTCAGTAAAATGTCAGACTAGGGACAGAGTTGCTTTGTACATTTCTCATGGTAAATGTGGTAGCAATCTCTGATCCACAGATTATATACTTTTAGCTGGTGCAATATTCTCCTATACACTAAACAGTTCAGGTAATAGCATACAAAGTGGACATGTAGTGTGTAGTGGTTTGATATTTTAGGGCCTAGAATCAGACTGATGTGATCTCTGGGGTAGACAGTGTTTTGTAGTTGGTTTGTAAAACAGTTACTTACTTTTGTGCATCAATTGAAATGCACATGAGTTTCTGTTTATTTATTTGAAACAGAAGATTATTTATACTTGTTTAAATTCTGTCCTCCTGTAATTCAACATTCAGTAACCTTTATCTCGACTGTGTGCGTGAGAGGAGCTTATTCATATACCGAGGTGATATGAATGTGGCTCGCAGTCTGGTTTACCTCAAACATTGCTATAGGAAAGAATTGGGTTAGATGTAACAACACTTTTATCTACAACACATTAAAAAAAGGTCTTATGTTAGGTAGGTCTGGAGGTATAAATCCCTGAGGATGGGACCATTTTTTCTTTATCATGTAAAGAAACAAGGTAGTGCATCCCTTAAACTGTACCTATAGGTTAGGATGATATTGTACACACCAGCATCATCTCATAAACAACAGAACAACCTTCCTGAAAATACAGATTCTCTAAGGAGGCTGTTTGTGTTGCATATACGGTCTCTTGACATAATTACTGCATGTGTGTGTATATATATATAATTAAATTAATGTAAACTTATAATGAAAAATTAAAATACAAATTGGCTTGGATTCCATATGTATGAGGAAAGACGATGTAGGGGTTTGTCAGGTTTTTTTTTTTTTTTTGCTTTAAAGGACCAGAATCAGCACCACAGGGGCGTTTTGAAAGGTGCTGGTAGAATATATTTCAGATAGTCATTACATTGAAGGAGGAAAGGAAAAAAAAGGAAAAACATCAAAGGTTCAGCACGTCACTGAAATTACTATTCCAAGTATGGTTTCCAATATCAAAATAACTTTGAAGTTTCATGTTGCTCTTTTGTAAACCTCACAAAGGAACTGACACCCCATGCTTTGAGATCCGCTGGTCTTCATTCTGTATGTACAGGTGCGGATGACCTTGTCTAGGTTCTCTTTAATTGGATGACCCAATGCTTTGAATAAGGGCTGCTCATCAGTGAATATTGAGGAGGGGAATCATCTCTGAGTTCACTGAAGTGTCAAGATAACAAGTGATTAGACAGAGAAAGGAGACATGGTGCGAGACTGTCAGAGCCCATCAACATACTGAAAATATCAAATCTATGTGTCCATTTCTTTCCCCTTTGGAAACACTTCTGTCTCCCTGAATGAACCGAGAGAGCGTTCTAAACAGTCATTTATTGTGATCCTGATACTGTACAGTTCAGTTATTGGATTCTCGTGCATCATCACACCCTCTCTATCCAGTTCCTCCCTGCCTGTCCGCTTTTACACTACTCTGCTTTGCTCTCCTTTCCAGCCTCTAAACAGAGACATTTTTAATAGTCCCTGTGGTGTGGGATTTGGGCAGGCTTTTTTAGTTATGTAACTGGGCCCCTGCTTCTCTTTTTCCTCCCTTCTTGTTTTTTTTCTCTCTCTTTTCTCTTTCGTCTTCACTTTTTCATGCATTGGGGCTTTAATTGTTTAGAAATGCTGGTGGAGTTCCCTTCAGGCTTGAGTGTGTGACCTGCACTACGTCTGTTTGTGTTCCTGCGCACGTGCCTCCAGGACACCACAGCTGTAGAAAGGCAGCTCTGCATTAGCTCAGACTCACTCACTCCCGTCCTCTATGCTTCCTTCTCCCTCTCTGTACACTCCACAAGGTTTCTAAATTTATAGTAGTCCTCAGTGTGGAGATTCACTTTTAGCGGTCCTGTTTTTTCCCTTTTACACTGTTATCCTATGTTACTTCAATATCTGTCTTCTGTGAGCGCTTGCACATTATCTCCTCAGTGAAAGTCCAAGTAGAACTCATGCATTCAAACATGTTTGTTTGAATTTATGCTAAGGTCTTGTTGGGAAAACAGAATTTGCTTGCTCCTCTGTTTCTCCCCGGGATACAGATTATATCTCCATGTCAAATAGGCCAGACCGGGGGAAGCGTCGCCCCTTGAGGGAGGAGGCCACAGCCTCGGGCCCTTCTACAATATGTTTCAGTAGTCCAGCTCTCATGATGCTGTTGGTGATGCACCGCAGTGACAGAGTAATTTTTTCCCCCTGCGTCTGTACAGTATTCCATTTACACAAACCCTTTTGAGTTGCCCCCCTCCAACCAAAGTGAAGAGCGATTGGCTTATTTACTTACTGTCAGCAGAACCGTCCCCTGTTTCTGGAACAAGATGAAAAAAGGGGGAAGTCAGGGAGAGCGACTGCGCTGTCTCAGGAGCTGACAGCGTGCCTGCACTGGCAGCTTTACACACTTCCTGTTGGAGATGATATTTTGACATCTTTTTACAGACCCCTTGAAGACAAGGCTGAATTTGGAGAAACCCTTTAGTCAGTCATGTGCATGCAATGGAAACAGAAAAAGAAGAATGAAGGATAAAGTGAAATGAAAAAGAAAAATCCTTTTGGAACTATTTTTATTGTTTTTGTCACATATCTTGCATTGTGCCGTTCAAATCATCGCTGTCTCATTTAAAATATTTCCACAGAAATGTTTCCGTCTTGAGCTTATTACTGAGACGATGTTTGCAGTAACTGAAGTGAAACTCTGGACCATATACTCCAGACTAACAATTAGAGCTGTACAAAGTGACACTTGAAAACTAGAGTTTAGTGGAAAATCTATTTGAAACTGTCAAATCCTACTATCACTCAAATAAGCAGGTTGAAGAACACAATAAAGGAGCATTTTTCTGTCACACTGTGCTGTCAGCTCTTTGGTCAAAGGCTTAGTATGTCAGCTTGGGAGATCAATACCGTCTTCAAACCAACACAACAAGCAGAGCAGGTAGTGGGGAAGTCTTGGCAACACCAGTGACTCTTGGTTGTTTCTTTTTCTGGCATGGTGCTTTTAAATTATAGTGTCTTCTCCCTCTAACTGACTCTCACATTATCATCCTGGAAAAAGAGCACATACTCTGCTGCCGACACAACTCAGCTGTCAAGGTGCCTCAACTTCTGTCCTGCCAGCTCCATGGCTTTGAATCAGCAGATGCCCTGCAGCTATCATCTCCCATCATTGCTTACAAGCCATTGTGCTTCGTGTTTGACTAATAAAATCAACAAACTGAAAACCGGGGTAGAGGGAGAAGCCGAGGGATGCTTTATGACGATCATTAATGAGGGAAAATTACGGTAATGTGCAGCATTACTCTGAAGATCTATAATTAAACAAGAATGTCCAATGCCAACTGTGTGTCTTCTGAGGAGCTCCAGGCAATGTATGCATGTCTGTAGTGGGAGAGATAACGCTGCTGTGTGGGTGGGAATGTCTCCTCGAGCCAGTAGTAGCCTGAACTAGCACCCATTGTTTTTGCCTAATTGAAGTCCTGATTTGGCCAAGCAGTGACCTATGTGTTTCCTGGCCGGTGTTTGAAGTTTCCACGGTGAGGTAGCCGCGGGGGAGAATTTAATGGTCTGTGTATTTGGATTGTTTATCCCATCAGCAGCTGCACCATTGAACCACACAGGAAATGTAACAAGAGTAGATGAGCAGGGAGGGAAATATGTCACAGTTGAACCTGAGGATATGTCTTTGACTGGGAGCTGGGCTGGAAGCTTTGCAGCAGAAAGCAAGGTGGTGGGACAGTGTGATACCAGGCCTTACTTGCAGGCTTCAAAGCAAGGTGGAGAGATGTTTGGGTCAACATCTAAATCCCTTCTTTTCATGCCTGTCAGTTCTGGAATCAACAACAACCCCTTAAGACTGAGGTTTACACTGCAAATAAAGACAGAGGGCCTGGTACTGTCCCCTGCCATGTTCTGTACCCTGAGTTATCCCGATAAAGAAATAAGCCCAGGATCTGGTGTCACCAGGAGCAATGCTTCAATCACAAAGGATTCTGTAAGGTTGTTCATTCTGTTATGAATAAACAGTGTAGTACAAGAGTTTATGTTTGAAAGAAAACACAATTTGTGGTAAGAATGAAAAGAAACAGAGAGAAGGATTGTAACATCGTCCTCAGATTGGGATGATACTCTGTGATAAGAAATGTACACAAGGGGGCGCACCGTAGCTCACCTGGAAGGAGGAGTCCTTACTGTTTATGAGTGATGAGAAGTTCAGGAAATGTTTTTTCTGTAAATGATATACTCGGTGTTTCATTACTTAGAAATATTGGGACTCGCTCAGATAATCCTATAGGTTTGTGTTATGGCCATCAGTTTTAAATATTCTAATTTCTGATAAGTTGTTTTGTTTTTGGCATGCAGATGGCTCTAAATACTACAATACCCATACAACTCTACTGTCGTATACATGAATCAGAGTAGTGGGGAATACAAAACACTTTGTTGTTCAATTTGTGAACAAACACGTTCCCATAATTGCCAAATTAATCCAAAACTGACTCAAAATTCGAAAGTGAAATAAATTCAGCAGTGTAATTTTTAGCTTCTGCTTGTCGTGTTTTTAGTAAGTCCTTTGCACTGACGATTCAACTAGGAGAGTTGATGTCCAACCAACTGGGAGTCAGTCAATGTTTTCTATGACAAAAATGAATGGGACTTTTACTTACGGAACCAGGGACAACATAAATAACTCCACCCACTGTGAAACTCTATTGAAATTCACTTAATTTCCTGAACTGAGTTGCTTTAAAGAGTTACTGAACACCCCCTAAAAATCTTGTTTTGCTAACCTCCAGTTTTTTAACTTCTCACCTTGCCGCAGTGATGCACAGGTGTACTCCAG
>NW_023340257.1:19430183-19436809 GCF_004916995.1 Morone saxatilis | reverse complement strand
CTGCTGCTGAGTTTTTCTAATTTCATTATCAGGGTTTTTGAGCACCACAGAATTCCATTCACCCCCATTATTCTGGGGTGAGGCATTAGTCTGAGCAGTGGATATCTTAAAACCATGGCAAATAAAAGTAAAACTGTCTGCACTTTTCAGAAGGAAAAAGTGGGAAAATGTGTTTTTTTGTGATTTGGTGAACTGACCCTTTAAACACCAGATACTGAATATGCAGATATGAAAACAAAAACAGCAGAAAAGCAGTGAAGAGTTTTTCAGGGAGGTCTTTTTGATGTTATGTTGACGTTTATTTATGCAAATGTATCGTGGACAAAATATTAAACACATTTTAATATAATGCAGTCCAGCACAGCACCGCCACAGAGTACAGCAAATGCAGTTGAGTTAACATCCTCTTTATAGTGACAATATAACCAAGATAATTTAAGGAGCTTGATAAAAGACTAAACCGGTCACTCGCTGTATGTAAAAACGACACACAGCTCTATCAATATTGTTTTGCAGATAAATGAATGGGGGTCTAAAAGTCCTAAACACTCAGAAAAAGACCTGCAGTAAAATAACTCTGATCTTACAAATCAGTGGTTGCATCTTTCATTGGTAAACAGCTGTCACAGAAGACTTGTCTTTTGGGGCTGATATTGCTTGTTCCAGGATAAATGGGAATCCAACACACCACTGAGAATGGCCTTACAAATATTGACACATCTGTCAGCCTGTCTGATCTCTAATGATGGCTTTCTGAGCCTACAGGGACGTCAATTCTTTTCACCTAACCACATGACAGTATCTTCTGGAAAATGGCAGCTAAAGAGAGCT
The DNA here is from genome assembly GCF_004916995.1 of Morone saxatilis. Classification (NCBI taxonomy): domain Eukaryota; kingdom Metazoa; phylum Chordata; class Actinopteri; family Moronidae; genus Morone; species Morone saxatilis. Next base: position 19,435,978 of record NW_023340257.1, on the reverse strand, counting down.
AGTGAGGTGTGGATTTGACAATATTGTGTGACAAATTTTATTTGCAGGTTCAGTCAAGCAGTGCTAATGATATCAATGGGCAACAAATTGTTCCAACCATGCTGATGCTTCACATTAAACAGGTCTGATGCTATGCCATCTCATAGGGCAATAATGTTATTTGTATTGTCATATCTTTGAGTGTTATGTATGAAAACAATTTACCAAGATACCACATACTGTAATTGTTGCAACCATATAGCCACTATAAATGTTTACTAAGATATTATCGCTACTGCATATTTTAGACTTTTGTTCAAACAACACAAAGGGAGTTTTTATGGTTTGAGATGAAGAAGTGTTTGTGTCCTCGTCTCCACAAAAACCACCAGAGGCTGTGTGCACACTATATCTTATAAAATGAGTTTTAGATTAGCTCCTTTTCTCTCCAAAAGCCTCATGCATATGCAAGCAAAAGCCATTATTTCTGTAACACTCGCAGCCTCCATTAGCTCATACATCACACTGGCCAAAACTCACACTATCTGTCACTGGAATTCTGCAGCTGTAAATATAAACAAACCCTTTCTGCAAATATCAAAATTGTTTAATGACACAATTCCAGTCATCTTCAGCTGTTTTCCCGACTGCTCGTCAGAGTATTGGGAACAAATGAAACGAGAAGCTACACCTCCAGCTGAAAGGCTACGCTGCTCAATGAGAGTGAAAAGCAAATATATTTTGTATTTGCCATGTTAATGCGGTCGTAACAACAAATGTCAACATGAGTGTGATTAAATCATTTGAAATCACATTTTTCGTTGGTTTGCAAGGAATGTTGATTTTATAAAAGAGTATCTTGTGCGCAGTGGAGCTATGAAGTGAGAGTTAATAAAAAGCAAGCTGGCATTCAAGGTGGGTAATAATTAAAATCAGCATGTTGAGGAGGAGATTTTGCCCTGAAAGACAGATACGACAGAGCACTGTTGTGCTGGCATGCGTGCGTGCGTGCGTGTGTGTATGTGTAGTCATGAACTAGATAACATCAAGCAGTATACAATAGAGCTGAGCCAGATAACAGACAACAGAGACAGATTGAGCAAACTGTCTGAATGAAAACTTGTTGAGAGTATAAGTCCCCATGTTCTCTCCTCTACCAGGAGTTATTGATTTAGCTAAAATTGATTATGACTTGAAATGGCTTTTCGGCAGACTATGGGCTACGTAGAAATGGAGTGATTGGGTTAAGATGTATTATGGGTCATTAGGTTTGAATAAAGACATGTCCCTCCCAAGACAGCAAGTGAGCAGAGGCCATTCTGACTGTCCCAAGCAATGGCTGAATGATGAGGGCAAGACAAACCCTGACAGAGATTGTTCTTTACAGACACAGATCAACATAGGTCAGTGATGAGAGTTTCTTTCTAAACACTGAATGTTCCTCATAACGGCACCACATGCATGCATATTTGTTGGTGTCGGCATGACCTGTAATCCTTCTGCACCAGCATGGTGGCTATTGTTTTATTACAAAAAAAAGTTATGATGGCGCTCACACACAGTGACCCTGAACAGCCTTGCTGATCAATGTGCAACTGGGCACCAGGCTTGTGTTTATTGGCAGCCACTGGGCGCCTGGATTTGGTTGGCTGCATCTCTATTGCTACTGTAAACGCTCCCTCATTAACCAAAATCATTTTCGCACAGGATTAGAAAAGCTCTGCCAAAGCTGCCCCTTGATTATTGCAACCATTGATTATTTTGTGGCATTCTTTAGTGGCTTTGGTGTTTGTGTGTGTTTGTAGGAGGATGTAGTGTTCATGTGTATTATGTGGATTGATTAAATGCCACTGTTAATAGAGCTTAGCAGAACCGAGGGTGCTTAAAAAAAAACAAAAAAAAAACTTTATGGCATTTTATTATATGAATGAATTACTTTTTCATGTAAACGTGCTACATCACTAAAATATCAGATTAGTTCAAAGTGCTTAACAGATTCTTTTGGCCACTTGTGGGCAGCGTAAACAAGGCGTAAACACGGAAATTCTCACCTTTTAAGTTGATATGACTAATGTGTTGGCAAACAGTTACTTTTTACACATTGGGCAGACATACAGAAACATAATGATTCATTTGAGAGAGCTGTGTAGATTCTCCACCTAGTTTATTCAACACCTACTACACTAATGGAAATATGTGGCTCTTTAGCTGATAAATGCTCAGCTATGTTCACCACCTAGTTGGTAAATGTGTGTGTCTGTTAAATGCCAGGCAGGTAGCATGCACTGGGTTTTTAGAGCATTCTTATGCTGAAAACAATTATGTCTGGAAACAGTGCCAATGAGAGCAGTGAGTGTAAACCAAAACAAAGTTAAGGAATAGAAATCCAACAAAATGAGCTGAAAGACACTAAAATGCTTTGCAGAGCTTAAGGGAGTCTGCGGGTTCATCACAAGCTGCAACCTCCATGGCTGGCAAATGAATCCAATATGGAAGTAACAAAAACTGCAGTTCCTTGCATGGCCACTTGAGGTTGGCTACAGAAGTGAATCAATCTCCATAAAGCCCCACAATAAACTTTACTGGTCTCTGTAGCTAATTTCCCCTTCATGACAACTGTACACAAGGTTAATTTGTGTATAAATCACCTCTTTAAATTATATTAAGGCTTACATTTATGCATAAATGAGGGCATGGCCACTTTGAGTGACAGGCCCGTTCTGTCACACACAGCTGTTTTTTGTAACCAGGCTTCATCCGGGTCGCCTCAGCTCCACCCACGCTCCATGTGGCTTTCAGAGTCAGGACTGCCAATTGGTGACGTCACTGAGACAACGCCCATTTTTTTTGTCTATGATTTGTGAACTCCTTTTGCATGACAAATAGTCATTCGAAGTCATGTTAAAAACACTAGTATTGTCTGGACTTAGCCAATAAGCTATGTGACTGCTGTATGTTGTCATTATGATGAACATACTTTCTTTTGCTTTTGCTTTTTCTTTTGTTAGTTTGATTTAAAAGCATTAAAGACTAACATATCTCCACCATGTTAGTGTCTGTAAGTATCGGATTCCCACATAGCTTTTGCTGCCACTTCTTTTGTAAACTAAGTAACCATGTTGCAGTATTGAAGTTTTGCACTGATGGAATTACAAAAAAACGAAAGACTTGCCAGTGCGCTTAGAAATGTTTTGCGGTCACTTTCATAACACGCAACTACAAACTAAGCACTCCTCAGTGTTAAAACACGGATGAATAAATCAGCTGAAATGGTGAGCAGTAGGCTTAAAAACAGGTTACCATGGAAAATATCAGCTTTGTTTTCCGTCACAGGAAACTGAATGGAGAATGTGTTTTTGTTGATTTTTTATTTCAATTCCCACTTGCTTTGGTAAAAATAAGTTAATCCTTGTATTTCTGATGTCAAGAGTCCATGAAATAGGTAGAGGAGGGGTGGGCGCCCCTGAAGTCAGCGCAAACTGTCATCACGTTGATAGTGTTTTTCTGAAAGGCCCATAGGAGGAGAACTGAGGACTCTCACTTTTGTATGGTGGGAATAGAGGAGAGCTCTTCACTCGCTGTTTACATATTGTTGTCCCCTCTGAGAAAGGAATAATAAGTAAGATGCTACATAAGCTACGGCTCCTGACTGGGAATATAATACAGTTATATTTATAGTGTGCATCATATTTTCGTTTTTAGCCCTGTCCCATCATTTCAAGTGGTGAATATCTGATTAAAATTAGCATCATGATTAGCGCATATTATGTCCTCTTGACCCCATACATCTTAAATAGGGCACATTTGGAATTATGAATGGCAGAGATATAACCTCTCACCTCTAAGTTGGAGGCCTCTGTCATGTTAAATTTATGTATTTGTGACACATGCTGCCAAAATGCTTAGTGTTGCGTGAGGATGCAGAAGGACATTTGACCTGATCTCTGTCATTAGTGGGCTTATTATGAGTGTAAAGTAAAATGTCCGCCAGGTGTGTCATTGTGTGTGCACTGACGTATGGGCTGTGGCAGGGAATAAAGTGCCCCTGAACCCAGCACCATCTAAGTTTTTAAAATCATGCAGCTACAGTGGAGACTTCTATTTTGTTCATAGATGCACAAGGTTGGTGCGATTTAAAGCGTGATCATTGGTCAAAATCGGTAAATTGCGGCATATAACTTTCACTTATTATTTGATTGAAAGACCTTGCTCATTAATAATTACACATTTGCAATTACCTTTGTGATTGTTTTATCCTTGAAGTCAAACTCTCGCTTCCTAAAAACAAGGATTAATTTTGCTTTGTCATGCAGGAGAGCTCATATCTGTTTTAGATATCCATTGTTTACCTCTTAAACATTTAATTAGCTAATTTAATAGAGACTGGGAAAGAGATGGTAGCTGCCCTTGTTTGAGTAGAAGTCAAAGAGGCTGATCTAACCGAATCACAGCGGATATCAAAAGTTTTTTGGCAATCACGCTTTTATTAAACATCTCACTGTCCACTGAGCTCATTTGCTAGCCATGTCAAGATAACAGATGAGTCATTATGTACAGTTAAAAAATTATAGGATTTTCATTTCACCACATTTATATTCCTCCGGGTTAAACAAAATCACTCTCAGTAGATTGAACTTGACTGTTTTTAGTGACATTTTTCAGATGCACTAAGCTCAGAAGAACAGGCTGATCTGTGCTCAGGTCAAGTCAGAGTCATTCACACACTGCAGGGCATCTGACAAAACACAATCATTATGGGCAACAAAGCACATCAAGTACTAACAGAGAAAACTTAAGTTATCTCTGTTGAATGTTGACATGTTGCCTGTGTTTGTGTGTGTTTGTGTGTGTGTGTGTGTGTGTGTGTGTATGCCTCTGCTGAACTGGCAGTGAAGTAATTAAGTGATAAAATATGGTAAAACGAAGAAGTAAAGCAAGTGTATGGTGTTTCTAACCTTGACCTTCCCACATAAAGCTCCTCTGCATCTTATGTATTCCTCTGTGAGCATTTACAAGGCCTAACAATATCATCATATCACTGATACAAACCTTTAATCAGCGGTTTATTCTTCTGTTATTTTCAAACGCTAATAAGGACTTCCTTATGTATGGAAAGGTTGTTTAAGTATTTAAAAGAACAATATTTAAATAGGTCTGGCTAATGTACATCTGCACATACTAATAAGGCATATTAGTGATATTGTATTATAAATGTATTATTTTATATATATGTGTGCCACTTTTTGAGGCTGTTTTGAATGTATGCTTTATTGCTGTTTTCATTGTACTGTGCATTCTTTCCACTTTACTGAGGTTTAAAGTTCTTGATCTTAAAAATAGGAGAGACCAATCTCATCACAAGTTCTGTTAAGTAGCTGTTCTGATCATATGACATGATCTTCATCAGCAGATTAAATAAAAGCTCACAAAAAAAGGAGAAGAACAATCTTTATTGGTTTTGTGTTTGCAAAGCCTTTTGTTTATTCTGAAGAACTGTAATTTTTTCTAATATCAATAAATGGTGTAGAAAAATACCAATGCATAGTAATAATGATAATAATATACATTGTTTAGTATTGTTGCTTTAATTGTTTTATCAAATGCTGCAGATGAAGAAGAATAGTTTTACTCTTGCCATCAGATTCTTACGACGGAGTATTAGGGCCATACTAAGAGAAAAAAAAAGATTTTGGGGGGAAATTACGAGAATAAAGTCATAATATTACGAGAATAAAGTCGTAACATTACAAGAATAAAGTCGTAACATTACGAGAATAAAGTCGTAATATTATGAGAATAAAGTCGTAATATTACAA
>NW_023340257.1:19403855-19430083 GCF_004916995.1 Morone saxatilis | reverse complement strand
AGATCTTGATATCGAAGCTTTTTTCTCATTAAAACAACTTTTCTTTCTTGTATTATTATTACATTATTCTCGTATTATTGAACTGATGAGTAACTCAAGATAATCAATTATAAACTTTTTGTCTACATTCACCTCTCGTATATACCTAACGCTAAGGACTGAAACTTGTTTAATGGCTCTTAACAAGCACGGTATATACAATTTTATTCAATGTGTAGACTTTTATCTCTATCAAAGCTTTCCTAATATAAATAATTAATGATTTCTTGAACAGTCTTCTTAGTTCGTCCCCTAAAATCCCAATTATACGGCATGTTATTGTGGGATATAGGCTGATGGGATATACCTCAAGTGAGGGTGATAACAACTTATTATAAGAAGTTCACCTCGAGCGAGTTGATGAACGAATAATAGAAAGCTAAATAGACAGAAGGTAGGGAGGTGAGTGAGCGAGATGTCTTATTACGAAAACAGCTGTTTAACAGTCTTTATTCTTTAAGCAGGAGCCGCCAGGTGAGAGAGTGGACACACAACCAGTGAAACAAAGCAAACCACTGCACTGACCGACAGATAGCGCTAGTTCCGCGAGGAGGCAGGCAGACATGCAGTCCTGGGATAGTACAGCAGTAGTGAATCAATTTTGGAATAAAACAGATGATGTTTGACATTGAAAGCATTACTATATTCCCATCTTTGTAGTAGAGGACTGTGTGTTCCTGCATTATGAGAGCATTGTGTTCTTACACTTGTGAGTGGGTGTATGTATGTGTGTTTGTATGTACCTATGTTGGTGTTGCACAATAAATGCTCAGTCCAGAGCATATAAAAGCAGATCAAAAGCTTTCATTGAGCGTGCTGTTAATTGAGTACACTGGACAGTGTGCATGTGCCTCACAGTATCTCTGGGCAGAACCGACGCTTGTCTGCATCTTTCTTCTCCTCACCATGAATTAAAGACATCGCCTCACTTCCTTGTGTCCTTGTGGGGGGTTGTTATGTGTGTGTGTTTGAGAGAAAGGGAAAAGCAGAGAAAGCCTGTTTGATCTGACAAGCTTGAATTTAATTGACTGTGATGGGGCTACAGAGGACACATAAGAAGAAGGACGGACAAGAAGCAGAGGTGGTTTCCATTTTTGCCCAGTTCTTTCAGTGTTGACAGAAAGGAGTGCCGACAGACTGGGTTGGCACTTGTTACTTTTGAACCACAGCAACAGTCTGTGTGGCTTCTCATACTTAAAGTACGGGTTATACAAGTTTGAAATTAAGTTTATCTCCAACCACAGAGACCCCAGAAGGGCTTGCAAATGTTTTGTTACCCACCAAAGAGAGCTGAAGCTGTTTTTCCCACCACATGTATTCACAGAAAACTCTGCATGCTTTTTGGTTTGGGTTTACAAATTCATGGCATCACATCCATCCTGAAATATTTGTGATTCTTTGATCAGAAACGTACCTTCATGAAAAGACCTTGAAAAGATGTATTTTTTGCACACCACCTTCCACGCTGACTGATGTGAAGCTCTACAGAGGTAATAATTTCAATGTGTATCACAGCTTTTTTAGATTCTGACAGTTGCCTCCCTAGTGTTTGTGGGATATAGGCTGATGGGATAGATGGAATCTCTTAGAGTCTCCCTGTTGAGACGACTTAGCAAAGCAAGAGAGGTGGGAGGCAGGTTTTTCGAACAGTTTTACATCTTATTTTTAGCGGCGAGGAGAGAACGGCACGCTGACACGAGTAGCGGTACCACAAGTCCCCTGTGACGGCGTGGCACTCACAACGCTGCCTCACAACGCTGCCTCACCGTTTGCTGTCAGTGCTGTGGGGATGTGACGTGGGAGCTTGATTCTCCAACTCAGACCCCCAGGGAAATGGCAAAGGACACCATTGGGTACATTTTTACATTTTATAGCACATTCCGCAAACCTTATTACACATGATGGCAGGCCGTTCCTTGCCATTAAATCAAAATGAAAAAGAAAATCCTTACCATTTTTCATTTTCTTTGGGCTCTGTTTATCTTTTCATTTATCTTCCCATTTATCACACTTGTCACGAAGACTTACATGTTTTTCCTTCCAGCCAGTTAACCACCTGCCTCCAGTAAACATTCACATGCCAAATCACTTTTTCCTTATTGTGGTTAATAGCTCAGAGTCAACAACTTTTGTTTTTGAGACAACCTTTCAATTACTCAAAAAGATTACAGTGGAGTCTGCTGAAATAACCCTCAATGTCATTAAAAGAAAATGAATTTGAAAAACCAGTTTGAGAAAGGAATTATGCTTTCCTTTATATATGAATATAAATATGCAAAGAATGGACAAAACAACATAACCACTTCATTAAACAAAGCAATCCAGTACACAGACAGCACAAACAATGGTCTAAAAAGATTAAAAAGTTTCTACACTATCTATCAAAATAAAAGATAGATGAGGTGGAGGATTTCCATGACATGCCAGGTGTGTTAGAAATCCAGTGGGCTGTTGGTATTCCTCTTCTGTACTCCACTAATATCACCTACTGCATTAGATAATAGACAGTAGGGAGTACCGATAACTCTCTTGCATGTTGGTTGCACATCTGTGCAGGCCAGCTGTGCTCTCCCAAAGCCAAGAGAGACATGATGGGCAATGTCAGTAGGGGTTTGATTGCGCAAAGAGAGGTTATGGTCCAGATCTACACACTTGACGGGAGGAGACTTAAAGGCACCCTGTGGAGTTTCTAATCGCTAGTGAAGCTACTGTATGGAGCAATTTTTTAATGAGTGGGTTTGCGTTTTGTATGCATCTAAGCAATATAAATTCCTGCTGACGGTAAACAACACAATTCCACTGAATGTGGAACTCTGTTGTTGGCAGCAATGCTACAGAAATGTAACAATATGCCAGAGAAACATAGGCATCGCCAAGGAGGGGCTTATGGATGGTATAGCTACCCCTAAGATTTCCGTAGCACCCCCCTATTAATATAACAAACCAATCTTTTTAAGATAAAAAAAACATGATGATCTATTGATCTGATTTGGGAATGGGTGCACCATGCATTGAACTTTTGACCTTACGTCCACTTCCTGTTAGCCAGAGTGCACGCAACTGACTCCTTGTAGTTAACTCTGTGCAGTACTTATTCATATAATATTAGGTCTATAGCACTGAGTACTGTTGATTCATTAGTCGAGGTGTGTGTGTAACTGGCAGCATAAGTTTGTGATTTTAGAATCTGACGCTGAAATGTGCACTCTCTTTTTCCACAGCCTTCACTGTAATACACTTCTGCAGCTCTGCAGCAAGGAGAGAAGTCAGTGGTGGAGGTCCGCAAGGGCAAGATTTTTTAGGGCAGTTAATTTGTTCTTTAAAGGAGCTATGTAATAAGTTTATTTTAACACATTCAAAAATCACCATAAATTATCAAAGAAATAACAGTTTTGATGTTATGTCAAAGAATTGTATTGTGTTGCCTCAAGAGTCACTGTAGTGTCCAGTCTGGATGATGGAAAGACACCACATTTGGCAACATAGAAAGAAGTGACAGAAATAGAGGCAAAACAAGAGTTAACATTGGTGTCGCTTTCCACCACTGACAGCTCTTGGCGAGTTAGTTATACATCAAGACAAGCTGTTCATGCTAATGTTGGCTATTTAGCAATGGTTTATAAAGGTAGCTCATTATATATAGGTATAGGTACATATAGTATACCATTACTGACAGTGTCAACAATTCAATTCAAACCACAAGCACCAAAGTATCAAATTATCAAATTAATCATTCCTAATTGATATGTTACTCAATAGCCTAATTTTAGCCTATTGGTACTATTGATACTGGTTTAAATAGACAATCTGATTCTAGTTACCATCTTGACTGAGCAAAAGTTTTGTGCAAAAAGGAATTAAAGGCCTGTCTCAAATAAAGGCAGGTTGAGTTCAGTGACTAAAGCAAATAAAAGCCTGGGCTATTAATTGAACTTTATGGTATATCCATTCTGTAAAGTGGGGTGAAACCTCCACTTAGAGATCAATGCCAGTTGGCTCACTCTCAACCTGCAGCAGCCCACTACTTACACTAACAAGGATGTTTTTCTATCTTCACACATCAGCTATTGACCAAAACACTTGCCTCCCAGGACGATATTGGCGTTACAATGTTGTCACACCAGAGACACATCAGTGATAAAACAGGGCCAGTCCTCTGCCACCGACCTGAAGTGATTATTCTGTACAGAGCTGCAGACCAGGCCGAAAGTGTTGAGTATCACGCTGGTCTGGTCCCAGCAGCACGTCTTGAGCTGCCATGGCCTTGTGCAATTAGCTTGGAGGACTGCAAATGCACCTATCAAATTAAAGCAGTGCCTGATTCACTTGTCACAAAATCAATGCAGATCCGTCCCCTAATGCAAGAGGCAACATCGTCCAAGAAAGTGTGAACAAAGTGACGTCTCTCTGCCTTTACCATCATGTTCCTTCCCTCGGCTCACTGAATCTGATACAACGGCCTTATAGTATTGAAGTACTGTCAGGGAGCAGCAAGTGAATTGTTATAGCAACTGCTATGGATCACAGACACAGTATTTTGTTTTTCATATTCTTTGTTTTTGTAGAGACGGTTGTATTTTATAAAAACAGACAATCCTTTGGATATTCCTTTTCTTACAACCTGCCATCTCCCTTCCTGTACCAGTCTGGCACATTTTAAGGCTAATGAAAAGAAACTGACAACCATCTCAAAGGAATATTTTACTTTGATATAACATTTTGTTTTAACTGCATGCTTACTCAACTTTTGACATTAGTTGCCCTGTAAGCTTATTCAACTTACAATACTGTTTTCTCAGCAAATTCCTTTATTGATAAACCAAATATAGATTTTTACCTCAAGCTTAAATTAATTTGCTTCATTAAAAAATAAGCAGAGTAACACAAAGTAATTTATACCATGTGACACATGGCACAATTTTCTCACATCCTGTTTTCTACCAACACTGGTTTCTTTCAATCATGATCACGATTGTTTCCTGACCATAACCAATCAACCTAAACATTAAGTCATAATCACTCTTTAACAGTCCCAGTGTATCAAGTTTAAAGGGGACTGAAAAGAGTCATCCTGCTTATCGGGGCGTCAGATCAGAAGATTTTCATTCTGGAAGCCAGTGATTATAGCCGTATTGTTAAGGTAAGAAACAAAGAACAAACGGCAATATGTTGTCCAGGGGGTTAGTCTTGTCTAACAGTACAATGGGTGGCAGAAATTCATCTTATTTTTTTAATTTAAAATGAGACTTTGTTCTAAAGTTACTGCTGAATATGATATATACGAACTGTTGTATGTTGTAAAGAACTGTACATAGTGTGTATAAATTCAGATATAGTATGAGTGTACTGGCATTTGGCCACAGTCTTAGAGTTTATCAGCGTGGTTTGTTTTCTGTAAACACAGCTGGAGTCTGGTACTTGTGTGGGCAGTACAAACCTACTTGGAAGCCATACAGGCGCACTGATACCCATGTGTGCTGGTGTATATGTGTATGTGTCTCACAGAGATGATGAGAGGGTGATGAGCATCACATGTAAAAATATGTGCTTTTAAGTGCATGTTTGTGTATTATTGTAATGTGCCATGCTGCGTGTCAGTGTGGGTGTGTGTTTATCTGAGTGATGCCTGTGCCGCGGGGCAGGAGCACAGAGTGAGGGAGTGAGACAAGCTTGAACTCAACCTCAGACGCCCTGGAGCTTCCCACTGAGTGGGAGCATGTGGGTGAGAGGGGACACACTTGTGTTGTCTTCTTTTGTTGGAGTGGCAAATATCTTAGCAGCAGTGTAATCTAGGCATGGTGTTATACCAAACTCTGTGACCTGTTTTTATCACATACATAAAATATGGATAGCAACACACAGCATGTCAACATTAAATGTACTTTGATAGTCACATGTTTAGATGAAATTTGTGATTCTGTAATGCTAGAGCAAAAACCACATGAAAAAGACAAAAGGGCTGATAAATATTCATAGGTAAGGTGTGAGGGCTCTATACACAGACAATTTCTGTTATCACGACAATTAAAATGTGTTACCTTTTCTGTAGCTATGGGGTATTTTTTTTCTTAATAGCTATCAGAATTTGTGACCCATTAAATCTACAATGAAAGAACATTTGTTGATCCAGTTGCTTTAAAAAAAGGTTGCTCAAAACGTTTGCAGCGGCAACATAGCTTAACTTCCCATTTGGGTCACAGTATTTGTACCGGCAGCAGAACAGCCTCTTCAGACGGAGAGGTTTACTATCCCTCCACTTCCTCTCTTACAGTAATATTTAGCCTTAGCTGATACACAGAAGTTTGTTTGATTTGTTATCTCTGTTGTCTTTGTTAGAATGGATGTCGTATTTTGTCTTAATCCTCAAAATGATGTGAAATGCAATGTTGTTTTTAAAGACAAAGAGATAAAGAAACAAAACCCTCTTTGATTATTAAACTCTATTTTATTGTTGTGCATAATCAGTACACAGCATCAAAGTATTGGCTTTGGGAGTGTTTCCAGTGTGGTATTGGAATGTGTGCAGAATATGACATGATAATTAGACACTGCTGGCCCAGTGATCAGGCCCATCAGCTGCAACTGACACCCTTCATTGCATTTCAAACAGCGCTGTGGTGAAGCACAGTGGAGCGTTCTGTCTACTCTGGGAAGTTCGTGTTATTTCCCTGTACATAGAGAGGCAGGGAGAATTAAGAGGGTTTGGTGGGAAGGTCTGTCACTAACTAGCCTCAAGGTGAGTGACAAAATCACTACAACATCAGCATATTTCATTCTCTTTGTACCCAGTGGTAAAAGAGCCAGAGAGCCACTTTGTCAGTAGATCAGAACAGAGTTTTATTCAAATTAAAAACTGGAAGATATCTGGACATGGGATCCCAAAATGTGCTGTGAAAAAAAAGAAGCTCCAATTTTCCTTCTCTTGCTCAGTGCTTAAGTAGAGCACTTTTATGTCGCCCGTACCTCCCCAGAATTCCTCAGGATGGATTTGAATTATGATTCTGCAACAACATTTTGCAGTAACTATGTGCTTTTGCTTAAATTTTGTTTACTTTGCTTATCATAATCAGAAATACTTTTTTGGGAAATTTGTTTGTTACAGTTGTTACACACAGCATTAAAGAATAGAAAAGATACTTAAATTACAATATCTAACACAATATATAGAATAGAAATGTATGTATAGGTATATACATATAAATAGAAAGTAAAAACTAAAATACAAATGCAAATAGAAAAATAATAAGAAAGATATACTAACATGATAATAGCCTATATACAAAGTAAATGTAAATGTAAACATATTCCACAGTATGTGCTATGTAGAATCATAAGAATAACTGCACGAGTTGATCAAAGTAAGATGCAAGCCAACATTAGTTTTATATAATTTTAATTTCATAACTTTCTAACTTTACAGGAAACCTCCTGGGGAATAACTATTGAGTAACTATTTTGGTTCCAAGAGAGTTATTTGAGTCAATTTAGTCGAGTTGAGTTTATGAGTGCTCCTGGTTGCCCAGCAGCTGGTCCCAACCAAGAAATAGCCTGACACATAATCCCCCGTAGAACTGCAATTTATTTCTCTTACTTGTTGGATTAGTTAGTGAGTTTTAGGGAGTCTGCTAAGTGGATTTTGTTCCCTTTGGATCGAGCCAGGCTAGCTGTTTCCCCCTGTTTCCAACCTTTATGCTGAGCTAAGCTAAGCTGAGATAAGCATAGCGAAGCAAAGTCTAGCTTCTTATTTAACACACAAAAATAAGAGGGGTACCAAACTTCTGATCTAACTCTTCAAGAAAAGAAAATATCTATAAAACAAATATCCCTAATTATTTTTCCTTTAAACACAAATAATTTGAAAGACCAACAGATGCACATGCTGATCTCATAAAAGATTATGCCAATAAGTATTTCTAGGCTCTTGGATCAAATACTATTTTAACACTAATACCATCACTCTGTCACTGTTATATAGTATAACATGTTAAAATTGCCTGCTACTGTTTCCCTACTGTATATTCAGAAATTGTATTTGACATTTTTGTCTCTAGGTTATATTTAGGATAACTGAAATTCAGCTTACAGTGAGTGCAGAACATAAAGTGACATCTCATCAGCAGCCCTGAAGAGGACGGAATAAAATGATGCTGTGAAGAGTTTTCCTTCTCTCAGATCTGCCAGAGGAATGATTAATTGTGGGTGGGGGGAGTGCTGTGTGTGTCATTAGCCTCTTGACTGGAGCGTGGACCCCTCCAGGAGTGATGGGCTCCGCGGCTGCTTCACACTCAAACGACGACGTCTCTGTTCCTCAGGCCTCCTCAATTGATTGCGTGTGTTAATTGTAGGCATTGATCAGAAGAAAAGCAGACCAAAGAGCCTTTCCAACGGGACCGTGAGTTTGCAGGAAAAAAAAGAGTGTTACTGTCTTAAGGGGGAATTTAGATTTCTAGGAATTTAGGGTGTTATTTTCATAAATTTGGCCATCATGAATAATGTACTTACCAAGTTAAATGGCTAAGACCTGAAAACGCCATGATATTGTCATGTTTTTTTCTCTGTTTTAAACAAATCTTTTGGTTAGCTAAACTTATTTGAAAAGATGATGGGAAACGGTAAAAGTTTAACCAAACTGTCTGCTGTAAACATTTATCTGGTGCTCTTACCCCCAATATGTACTGGACATGTGACTGGATGGTTTTCCTCTCATGTGTTTTTGCTGGACCAGCTCATGTCAAGCATAAAGATCTAAATAAATGCAATAAACCTATACAAATGCTTAACTTTATTCACAATAGACATTCATTTAAATTGAATTATGCTATCAGTAGATATTGACGTTATCTTGTTTGTGGAATGCTACATTTCCCCCCCTGCTAATATTCACACGGAGTTTTGTAGGATGGTGCTACTTTACTTGAGTGACAGACAAGACAAGTAATCGTGAGCTGATTGTGAAGTCAGGGCGATGCACCACTTTACTTGAGGGTGCACAAAAAGAGTAGTAAGTAATAAGTAATCAATGAGTAGATACTACTTCTGTGACTCATGAAGAAAGTGGTTGGAATGTCAATTCCCAGATAGCCTATTATCAACTAATCACTACGTAATGATTCATTAATTTAGCATCACAGAGTCTCTTCTGTAACTCATCATTATCAAGTTGATTCAAAGTTATTGACAACTTAGTGATTCTGCAATTACCCGAAATCTGTACCTTATTGTAAAGTATGTGAAAGCACATTAATTATGAATGATCTGCAAATGAGTATAGACTTGTACAACACAAAAATATGTTCTGAAAACAACTGCTCTAGTACAACAAACTTTATTCACCTTTTTCAACTATCTTCCCTTCATCAGGTTGAGGAACATCTGCTTGCTAAAGTACAGACTTCTTAAAGGTGCTTTGCCTCTGAAATGCTTCCAGTGGACATTTGAACTGCGACTGAGCCGCAGTGCAGCTGGAAGGTGACGCGATCACATCCAGCAAACATCCAAAACACCTTTCAGTTTCCCCTCCAAATAAACTGTTTATCCAGCTAAATTGTTGGCTTACTTACAACCTGTTTAATGGTCTGATTGTTTGTTTCCTGCCCTGGTCTTTGTAGTAGTGTTTTCTGGATCTCACCACTACAGTTTTATCATAGCAAGATGATAAGATGCAAAAAAAAGTTATAATAAACTAGATTTTTGTGTAACATTCAGGAGGGTCTATTGGCAGAAATAGCATATAATATGCATAACTATGTTTTCATTAGTGTATAATTACCTGAATCTTGTTGTTATCTGTGTTTTTGTTACCTTAAAATTAGCATTTTCTATCCACAGATGCTGCGGGTCAGCTGCCATGGAATCCACTATGTTGAATCACTATGTTGCTAAAGAAGGATCAAACCAGACACTGGCTAGGGTAGGCAGGGTGGAGTGTGGGAGTCGCTATCTGCAACTACACCACTAGATGCCACTGAATCCTACACACTGGGCCTTCAAAAAATCTTTACTAGTGAATCAGCTCAAGCCAAGGGCACTGCAGAGCACATAACAGTCAGCATTCTTTACTGTAAAATCAGCAACAGGGAAATGTGATTCATGAAAAGTAACACTGCACTAACCAGCCCCTCCCTCCTCCATCCTCCCCCCAAAAAATCATTTAACCTAGATGTATTGTTATGGAGAAACATGCCACGCTGACTTTCAGTAATTTTTCTGCATATTCCGTCTGACTTGAGGTCAAACATGAGAGGATTAGCGAGCCTCTAATCCACGCAGGTGGTGGTGTGGCCTTGGGCTGCTCAAGTCCTCTCAGTTTAGTATGCAGGCTGGCTGGTTAGAAGAATTGGAGCACACCAGCGCTCTGGGGGGATTTTAAGCTAAATAAATAGACAAAATAAAAGAGCTGGAATAAGAAAGGGTTTTATGGAGAAAGAGGTGATATTAGCTTTGTGATTGAGTGGGGAGAGTGGGACTCGGAAAAGGAGAGGGAATAGGTGCAAGTGTTGTGGCATTTTGTGGTGTGTCTGCTCTTAATTATCATGTCCCCCTGTGCACCGTCTCCCTTCCCAGCTCACCCACTTTCTTCATCTCCTTTTCAATTTTCTAATTGCTTGGTTTTAATTAAAGCCACACAGAAGTGACAGTGAGTCAATTTAAAGGCAAAAAATGGGCACAGATAGTCAAAGGAGGCATTTTTTGGAAGGGAAGGAGTGTGTTGGAGGGGTTGTTTCCACAGTACTGTCACGCCTTAGGATCTGCCGCTCTTCTGCATGAATAAGTGATGTGAAATCTCACATGCTGGTTCTATATTGGGAAGCCTGTATTGTGTTATGGTGATATGTAGGCTTCGTGGTCCTTATGTTTGTATCTTCTACATACATGGTATATTTATACGAAGGCAGCTGGAGTGTTGTTGAAGTAGCACACACCTATTTCATTTATTTTCCCACTGTTTCTCACTTCTTATCTGCTCTGTTTCATCACTGTGATATCTGGTTGTGTTCCCTTTGTGTGTCATTTCCTCCCCCATGAATCCCGGCCAATTCCCCTCCCTCTAACCGCTCAATTACTGATGTACTGTAGCCTCCCGCTCTCTCTCCCTCCGCTTCTCTCACTTTCTTAATGATACCACATTCCACATTTTAGGACTTATTTCTCCTCATCCCATCTTTTAATTATGCAGCAGCATTTTGGCTCCAGCTTCTAACGATACAGACGGCGTCCTACCTGTTTTTACACAGAGGATCTTCTCGCTGAACTGGGTCCTGACTGTACGCCGATCGCTCCTAGATTTCATCTACAATGAGACAATTACAATTACGTCCCTGCCTTTGATGTGCTTTCCAAATAACTGGGTCAAGTCAATTGAGAGTATCTGTGAGCCAGATACTAATTTACCAAAGTTGAGGAAAATCAAACAATTCTGTGTAAAACTCTCCACCGACAAGATAACTCTGCTGGAAATGATGGCCAGTACTTTAGTTTTAAGTGCCATTTATTTTCAGGTTTTTGTCTGCATTTATTTTGAACATGTTAAGAAAACTCTGGAAATGCTTGCCGAGCTTACCAAAGGTTACCTTATCTGTTCTATATATATTATATAGTGGACTATACAATGAATTTATAACACAGTAAAATGTCTAATTGTCTTTTTCATTCCATTTGCTTTGATAATGAATGACAGCTCAAGGTCACGTTTTGACCTTGAAGATGTATTTGTTTTTAAATTAACAGGTTTTCAAAGGGTTATATTTGCAGATGGAAAATGGTTATATCAGTATTTCCAAACAGTTGAATGACACAATCTCAACTCAAGGCCCACTTTTTAGCTTTTTAGGTGCTTCCAACCACATCTCATGGTCTTCAGTGCAGAGACCAGATGATATGTTTGATACCACACTCATGTTTGCCCTTTGAATATACAACTAGGAGATGGTAAGCTTAGCTTAGGATAGACTAAACATTATTATTATTATTATTATTATTATTATTATTATTATTATTATTATATCAAACACATTAAACTGTCAAAAAACAGTGTTCACCTCCTTTAATGAATGATAATTTAATAATAATTTAAACAATGTAACCAATGAGTATTTCATCCTAGCCTGATAATTGCTACTTTATTTCACTTCACTGATTTAAGGTGGTACCTTGTGGAACAATAAATTCAATAAGACACATCAGCATAATTAAAACATCCACCAAGGCGCACATTAGAATAAGGATAATTAGCAACTGCTAAATTTAATCGCATAAAAAAAGCTCCATCCAGTTTTGAACAAATATTCCAGCCACTATGTAATTGAGATAAGAGCTAATAAATGAACGGTTGTGATCAGCTGCCACCAAATGAGTAAATTGGGTAACATTATATATTAAGACACACTTGTGGGGCTCTTTAAACTGGCTGTACATGTTGTTTGGGATCTGGGGGAGGGGGCAAGTGAGGCGGTCTGCAGACTGGATAGTACTAGGGAAAAGGTGGTGTCTGTTTAGTTCACCTTTGTCCAGGACTTGCTTTGTAACACTGTGTTTATGTTTTATAATCAGCCCGTGCACATAGACACAATGGGCCCTCGGGCTGCCAAACGCAATACCATGGTGAAGTTATCAATTTGAGTGAACCATTTTAAAGCTTTTACAACTTAATTCTGAGCAAATGTAGCTGTACTGCATTGTGTCTACTGCAAACTCTACTGGTTGGTGCTCCAGTGACAGAGGCTGGAGGGATGGGCTCTCTGTCAGTCAAAAAAGTAAATTGACCTTAAATTGAGATTATATTTTCACATCTACTAATCCTGCGCAAGTTGAGAAGTTCAACCACCAGTTTAGTAGACAGTTAAAGTTAACCTGAGAAGAGTCAGTCATTATTCAAATGAATCTCTTTTGAAACATTTTAACAATTTTTAGCTTTCATAAAAAAATTGAACTTGCCTTTTATTCAAGCTACAGTCAGTATTTAAGTAGAAAGTTCATGTAGAAATGGAAAACGTTCCATTTCCATTTCAGCTGCAAATAAACACGTTTATTCTCAGATTTATGAAGTTTTGTACACTTTACTTTGGTAAATGCATGTTTCCTTTTTTTTTGCTTAATTACATTGATGGATGTTTATGTGCATGTGGACAGGCTTATTAGAGAATCCACACCCCATCAGCTCCTGCAAATAGTTACAAATGGATTCAGGGATGGCTCATATTTTTCCCTTGTCCATTTAACATCTCATTCAGCTCATTCAAACATGAACATGGAAAAAAGAAAATTACCCTAAGCTGACTTTGGACTTCATCGTTATGGATGAGATTGACTTGGAGTCCAAAAATATCTGCATAAACACTGTATATTTTGCGGCATTATTTTCACATGGTAAGAAGTACTTTAACTGTGTACATTATCATCAAAACTAGAAAATTAGGATTTTTAGTGTGGGTTCTGGCCAAAGTGTACCTCGTTAAAATTGACTGTAATAAAATTGGAGTAGCTTTATTAATTTAATTTAGTTGTTTAATTTTCAGATTTTTGGGCAGCAATAACTTTTTGCCAACAAAAATAATTATTTTAATAAGTTTTGTATAGGAAAGCAGAAAAGCAACATCAGGGAGATGCAAAAAAAGAGGTGGGCGTTTGAACAAGCTGGGGAGGGGTGAAAGCTGCTGGTGGTGAGTAGATGAGCATCAAACACCAGATGCCAGACCTGCTATCAGTTTAAATATAATTACACAGCACTTTCATCCATGCATATAACCACTTCTTCTGTGCTCATTTATCATTTAACAGAATTTGAAAAAAAAAAAAAGTTTAATGGAACACTTACTTGTGGATCAATTTCTATCACGGTGAGGGCAATGTAAAGAAGAGGAAATAGAATTCATGTTCTAAAGGCCCATTAATAATAATAATAGCCTGGAATATCTACAGATTCCATGTGACACTTTCATTAATATCCTTAGTGCTTTTCAGTGATTTATTGAACTGCAATATATCATACCACAGTCTGCATGTCATTTTTGAATTTTCTTTTTTTCCCCCCTGTTGGTCAGGAACTTATTTCATGTTTAACTTTTGTGTGTTTACTAATATTTACACTGTAGCTATACTGTACATAAATCCTAGATATGTACAGGAACAGGGGATCGGTTTGTAGGAAGCAGCTATAGTTTAACCAGCAGCGTCTGATCAGGGGAGACAAATTGCAAACTAGAGCAAAGAAAGAGGGTGGAAAAAGCTAAATTTGCAGACAGAATCAATTTCTGGTTTAAATGAATTGAAAAAAAGAAAGAAAGGCAAGAAAGAGGGGTTGAGGTTGCCTTTTACTTTCTCCAAACAAGCCTATAAAACCTTAAATACAGCAATAAACAGACTCAGACTGCAACGGTAGACATAAGAAGATATAGATTTTAATATCTTTATAAACATTTTTGTACTGTTGTTTTCTGATGATAACTTACTGAACAATTGGATTATGACAAAGAAAGAAGATGAATAGGCATACAGTAGAACAAGAAATAGGGAGGTGAGGAATTGTGCATTAGCAACAAAATAAAAGGTTCTAAAAATATAACATGAAAAATACGTAAATAAACAAATCACCAGAAAATCAAAAATCGAAAGACTCCTCCTGACAGGAGGAGCAGAAAACCCTGTTATCATCATTGATGTCACTGATATTGTTTTTTCTCATAGTAATACAGTAAATGATTAATATCAGCACTGCAAGAAGTCCTCTTGTCTCCACTGTTACTGGTACAGTTCACATCATTGATACAAACACCATCTTATCATTAGATTTAAGGGAGGCACAAAAGCTCCAGAAGTACAGCAAGATGTCCTGTAATTGTCCATCTGTCAGTCTGCATTGTACTGCATCCCCTTGTTACTTCAGAAGCGATTGTCTTGGTCTTGGATCCCCCACATCCATGGACAATCACATCAGTTAATTAAGACGCATTATTCTCTCTGCATGATCCCTGTTTTGCCATGCTCCATTCAAAATGTTTATTTTTTGTTGTATCTTTTGTTGATCACATGAGTCAGTTAAGGTACACACACATTTTTTTTCTTGAGTCTAGTTATTGTATTCCTTTGAAGTTAAGTGATTAAGAAAAAAAATGTGTTCCTCACATTCTCAATGAGGCAGGTATGCCCTCACTGAGGAGGAAATCAGTTCAGCACAACCTCACTGGGAAACTGAGAAAGCCCCGTTTGACCCTCGACCTCTAAGGCTCCTATTGGCCCTGCAGCAGGGATCCGTCTCTAGGTCCATTTTGTGTCATAGAAAAATCAAATGAACAACATCTGACACAAGATATAGACAAACTCTTCAATATTCACAGCTTGATCTCCCAGAGACACACATTGTTTTCCAAGCAAATGAAAATAGCGCATGGCAGTCCTTGTCATCTTGAAACAATTAGCAGCTTAATATTCAGTTGCACAGAGGGAGAGAGGTGGTGGAAACGAAGAAGGAGGCAGAGTTGTGTCAAGAAATGTAAAACCGATGAGAAATACTGTTAAATAGGCAGAAAGGTTGGTACAGTACCTGAAAAAGCCAGCATTATGTAGTGAGTAGTTACAATTTGTTAGGGCTTCATACAGTGTATGAGCTAACTGGTTGCTCTCTTAACATCTGTGGCTATAGATTTCCATTTTGTTGTAAGAATGGAACATTCCTATGTCTGATACTGACTAACAATTTATTGCCATGCTTACACTTTACCTCTTTATTTCTGACAACCACTTACACTCAATTTTTCCGACCTGTTGTTAGCAAAGGATGCAACAGAAAAATACATTTGGCTGTAAGGATGAGAGCAAGATAGGACTGATGCTGGAGGCTTCCCATGGTTATTGACTTTCCATTTGTACCTTCTTGATAACAATTTACAATCTGTGAACTGAAAATTAAAGCTGGATGGAGCAGCTTATGTATCTCAGAGCTAACTAGCTAACAAGTTTTACCGTGTTTGCTCTGTCAACTCTTTTTTTCTCTATTTTCACCAAATTTTGGTTATCTGATCTCCAGTTGAGTGAAAAACAGAAGTTATATACCAAGACATATGAAGATGAAATCATACTGGCATAAGTGGCAGTGCAAGCTTGGTCTGCATTAACCTTTCATTGTACTCTGGCTCTCACTCCCTCCGATTCTTGTGCTGCAAGTCTTTCTCTTGTAGATGTTTGATGCTTTGATGCCTGTTTCAGTCTGAACAGTAAAGCTCCCTACACAACATTTACACATATAATCACACTCACACACACATACATAAAAGACACACAGGCCTTGTAGTGCAGGAGCAAGAGAGGGTCTGAGGGCTGTGTTTTTTTGTGATTAGCATTTGCCAAACCCTATGTAGGTCAGCGGAGAATGTAGTCAATGTTTGTCGTTATCAAGGCCACAAAGAGGGCATAGACATGTAGTAAGGACTGGGATAAGGTTGCCCTATTGTTGGCTTGCTGAACCCCACTAGGGGGGCGTACAGTGGTCCGGGGAGTGCACTTGTGCTTCCTCCGTGTGACGGTGCCGTCTGGAGACGTGTGGTCATGTTTCCCCCCATCTGTGAAATCTGGGGAGGAATCCTCCTTGTCTGCCATGACCTCCTTTGAGTGGTGAACCTCATTGTCACCCTTCCCCTTGCTCACCCTGTTACGAGGCTTTGTGCAGTTCCGAGAACGGCCAGGCCTCGAGGGGTGCACTATGTGGGTCTGTCCTCCAGAGCCCACCACCACGCCACGATTCATAGACGGATTTACCGTACCAGATAAATTGTTAGTCTGGGCTCTGGACTCCGAATTAGGTACAGTTGGTGAACAGTTGGGGAAGTCCTCCTTGCGAAGCTCCTTGAGGTCTTTCCCAACCATATCAGCCGGCGCCTGGCAACCCACTGAAGACGTTGAACCTCGGAAACGTTTCAACCACTCCCATAGTGACTGGGCTTTGCAGTCACATGACCAGGGGTTGTCGTTGAGGCGCAGGTATTCCAAGGCGGGCAGCGTGTCCAGGCACTGTCCAGAAAGCTGTATCAGGGAGTTGTTGAACAGGTAGAGGGTGGTCAGACGTTTCAGGTCATGGAAGGCCAGGCGGTCGACCCACTCAATCTGGTTTTGGTGCAGAAGCAGTCGGTCCAAGGCTCGAAGGCCTCTGAAGGTGTTCTGGTTGATGCTCCACAGACGGTTTCCATGCAGGAACAGATGGCTCAGGTTGTGGAGGTCCATAAATGTGTCATCCTGCAGGAACTTCAGATGATTATCCTGAGGAGATACAGAGAGCACATAATTACAAGATTATGATGCAATGTTTTGATTTCCAACATTATTGTACTGTTACCTTAACTTGTGTCTACATGCCATGAATATATTTGATAAATCAACATATTATGCACATATGCTTCTGCAATCAACTTTTCAAATTCAAAATACTGGAGCCTGTTCTATAGTACATATAGTGCCTAGCAACCATGCTGAATGGATGACACCAACCACCATCTTGTCACTCAAGTGAGGCAGTGGAGCCACTGCAAATGAACAGAACATTAACTCTGCAACATAGTTTAGGATTTGGCTTTGTGGGGCATGTTTGAATTAATTTAAATAAATGTGGAAGTGTTCAAATTTGTTATTCGCTAAAGTGACATCCCTACAACAGTCTTGGTGGTAAAATGAACCAGAATAAAACTTTTTTGTGTACCTGCAAGTAGAGATACTGCAGGTTTCTGAGTCCCTGGAAGATGTTATTAGGAAGTGAACTGAGCCCACAACGGTACAGGTGTAGCGCATTGAGCCGAGTCAGCCCATGAAAGGTGTCTTCAGCCAGGGAGCGCAGGTGGCGGTTGTCTCCCAGATCCAGCTCCTCAAGCAGCGTGAAGCCGTGGAAGGTGGAGGGCTCGATGTATGTGATGTTATTGGAGTAGATCCAGAGCGTGACCGTGTCGGTGCTGAAGTGGCCCCGAAGTAAACGATGGATCTTATTGTTCTGTAAGAAGATGCGCTCACTGTCAGGAGGAATGCCTTCAGGGACCGACAGGAAGTTGTGGGCTTGGCAGGAGACTGTGCTCGGTGCAGTGTAGCAGATACAGTGACGGGGGCAGGACCAGGAAAACTCGAGCCCACAGAGAACCAGCAGGAACTCCAGCCCACAGCCTGCAGTGAGCACGCACACAAAGAAAGAAGAAAAAGGAAATGAATTAATTGCAGAGTTTATTTTAACTTCATAGTTTTAACTTCCCTCTTGTCGATTTCAAAACTTGAAAAAGAGAAATATATATGAATAACACCAACAGTCTACAGCTGATCTTGAGCAGGAATAATGTGTACCATGATCACCATCTTACTTTACCACATTAGCATGCTAATATTAGTAGCACTAAACACAAAGTACAACTGGTGGTGGATGAGAATGCCATTAGCTTTCAAACATGTCAAATCTGATGGTGGTGCAAAGTCAGGGGATCACCAAAAGTCATTAGACTTTTTGTCCTTGGATGTCTGTAGCAAATTCCAATTAATCTAATAGTTGTCAAAATGTGTCGCTCTGAACTCCTCTGAACCACAAATGCCAACCCCATGACCATCAAATCATTGTTGAGATATTTTAGTCAGGACCAATGTGGGGGACTGACCAACAGACTGACATTGCCATCCCACACTGCTAGCAATGCTAAAAATTGACGTTATGTACTGATGTCATACAACACAAGTCGCAGTTCAGGAAAAAAGAACACAACAGAATCCACAAGAGATCGAGTCGCAATTTTGCAATTTAATTTAGATGTTGATTTTGTACCAAATGGGGATATGTGTTGCTCAGCAGATCAATTTTATGTTTAGTTTTTTCATAATGCAGCGATATTGGGATACAGTGACTGTTTAGACCACAGTATTTGTTACACATATGGACCTTATCTGTGACAGTTTATTGCCCAAATCCACTGAGTGTGTTTAGGCCCACAACGAAGAGTCTATTGAAGAGAGCAAACAATAACACCTGCTCCAGTGAGTCACAAGACATCTCTGTGAAGCTGATTGGATCCCTGGTGCAACACTCTTGTCTGATTCGACACATATGCAGCTATTTCAGAACCTACCCTTTCCAATATTCTGCCACCTTAGGGAGATGTGCTATTAAGAGTCCAATCCCTTCCCTGAGTCCATTGGCACTACTTTGCAGCGAGCGGAGGCTGTGATCAGTCCTTTTGTGTTGTTAAATGGGGCGTGGAATGCTTATTTAAACTGGTAGTAAGCTGCTCTGAGGCGCTTTCTGATCAGTGACATGATTCCCTAGATCCATGGGATGGCAGATGTGACTTATCCACAGTCTCATCAAAAATGAGCACAACTCACAAACCATCATGAAAGTTCTATCAGACAACCCCTGGCTCTCTTCTACTCAATTTATTATTCACAGCATAGCAGAGGCCTGATTCACTGCCTCTAATCGATATGCCTCTGTTGCCTTTTAGCTCACCCTGTAATCCTGGGTCTTTTATGCTGGAAATTCAGGAGCTGCAGAATTACTCTCCACCAAGAGACAGGCGTATTTATCTAATGTATTTTCTCGCCAAACTGTGGCTAAGCTGTGACATTCAGCGTCTGACTCCACTGACCTTTAACAGTAATTCTCTGTGTCTAGTTGCAGAGCTGGAGCACAGAGCTGTGTGTCACCTGAACAGGAGTGTGCTCTCCTGGGCATGGATCTAATCCTATTTGTTAAGCCCTGCCACTGGGCAACAATGGAAATGCATGCATCCTCCTAAACGAGAAATGTGCCCACTAAATGAGATGATTCTTCACGGTTGAACACTGTCAAAAGGTTGACTGTGAGTGTGTGTTCATGTTTGCTGGTATGCATGTGAATATGTTGTTTTGGAGACCATGACGTGCCATCAGAGCACCACAACAGGCATCGGCTTTATTTAGACTTTCCGTTTTAATGTCATGACCTGCATCACGACATGGACCCTTTATTACTGACTATATTCAGATTTGTCACACCGTCAAGACCAAACGAGAAAGCTGTTCCACTCCTTTGTCACTCTGCAGCTGTTTTTATCTCAATCTTTCTCTCTATTCACCAATTCCATGAAGATGTATCAAGCATGGCACGTACTGACTGAGTAAATATGTGAAAATGTATTGCATTACACTTGGGAAATAAAGATTTGCTTTATTTATCAGACAAATAAGCAAGACGAGACACAATAAATTTTCCAGCCGCTGTTTGAGGAACATTTGCATTAAGTAGCAGCCACCAGGTACTTCAGATGCAGCTTTCTAGTCATTTGATATTTGGTATTGGTTCACATTTTATCATACTACTGACCCTCAAATAAACATTCTTATAAAGAACACACAAAATACAACAAATTGAATACTGTCTTTTGCTTTTACATTTGTTCTGAGATAAAATATTTGGTTTAATCACCTGCCTTATACAGGGATTCATCCAAGAGATTCCATTATTCATAAAACTGATCCTTCTCTCACTCCAGTAATTATATTTTTGAGACCCTAAACTATTTCCATTAACATTTTACTTCATGCATGTCAATAGAATTGGGTAGCAGATATCTAACAGGAAAATGATCAGAGCAGGCGAGAGACAGACAGTGATAAGTGTGATACACAGGGAGAGCGAGGGAATGAGAATGTAGATGCTGCCTAGATAGTGAGACAATTTGAATCAGCGATCTGCTAATCACGTTGGACACAATGATGCGCCTCCTCTCCTCAGCTTGTCAGGACAAAGTAATAGATTCTTTACCCTGCTTAATCTGCTCCTCTAAAATGGCTGTTTTTACTGCATTGCCAAATACAGAGAAAAAAAAACATGGTAGATATGGAGTGTAATGTCTTCCTTCTTTCCTTCCTTATGAACAAAATCTTTTAACTTCATCCCTGATGAGGCTTTAGAAGATGTGAATTTATGATGTGAATACTTTTTAGAGGCTCAAAGTATCTCATACACTCTCTCCTGCATGCAGATTGAGAGACAAGGGAGAAGCGTACACAATTTTTCTTGTTTTCAGCCACACTTAGGCCATGTTTGCTCTCTATTGAAACTGGCATAGTACGCACTTTCACTGGGTACTTTAACACCTGCTAACTGACTGATCTCAGCACTCCACCACCAAAACGCTACTTTAAATAGGGATGTAAACATAACTTTCAACATGCATTCACACCACAAGGTTACAGAAATGTCATATGTGATTTACTGCACGTATATATGTATGAGCATGGATACACTAACACATACATTCTCAAGCATTAACATGTGAATCAGGTTTGGGAATGAGGCAGATCATGTCAGTGACAAGCATAAAAGGCTGAATGATGCTTGTTTACAGAGCTTTGAATAGGGAGCATTTTCAGCACAGAGGAAAAACAGCGTATTGTGTGGGAATGCTGTCCTTAAATGAAAATGTAAGAAATTAATGTGTGTCATAACTACATTGTGCGCTCACACAATGAGCCATTCAGCTCAAATTGTATTATATAAATAGCTTTGGACAGAACGGAGCATATAAATGCCAATAGTGCCTATTGGAATTTGGCAGAATAAAGGAGAGGCTCTGACAGAGAGATAATGTGTTTTTGGACAGGAAAAGACGCAGTTATTTTTGGTTTGAGCCTGGGCTGTGTTTTAACACTCTCGTCACAAGTCTTTCACGTCCAAGTTTCTCCCCATACAACTTCCCATCACCCCCTTTTCCTCCCCACTGATTACTGATGACAGATGCTAGCTCTTCACAGTGAGAATCAGGTTTGACCCCGTGACCTCATCATCACCAAGTTCCCTTTTTTCGTTGGGGGTGTAGAAACGGAAATAGATAAATAAATGAATAAAACACAATGGCTCTGGTCCCCTGGCAGACTGAGAAGTGACTGTGTAGAATATCAGTGAAGCATAGTTCACACTAGATTTGCCCTCATGAATAACACATCTTTGCTAATAGGAGGGAAACGGTACGTCTGTAGAGCTGCGTGACTCTGTCCATCATTAGACTGGACAAACTCAATTTCCTGTGTCTCTCCAAACACCCCGATAAGCACCCTGGTGTTTTCTCTCCTGCTATTGGTTGGTTCTAAATAATGCCTGGACTCACTCCACACTCTCATGGTGTTTACAGTCATGTTAATGCACACAGTGGTAATCAAAGTTAATGCATTATAAATAATATATTATTGACTGAATGGGCTCACTCTTCTGAGGCGCATGACATAGAACCCATTTGAGAAAATGTTTACAGTGTCCGTATTACCCTGCAGTGTCAATATATGTAATAAGCTGTAATATTATACAATAATACTGCAATATTCTAATATAGGATGTAATAAAATGGTACAAAAATATCTGTCATTTACACCCCTTATGTGTATATGTATATGTTTAGCTGGCAACAAAATATTCAAAATGACCATTCACTTATATAGAATTAATACAAAATAATGAATTAATTTAGGTACATGACAAATATATTAGCTATGTGTGACTGTTAATGGTCCGTGTGAGTTAATAGTGAAAATAAAAGAGGTTTTGGCCATTTCCCATTATTTCTCTTCATAAATTGGAGGGTTTGCATGTAATTGTCCCTGATGTCTGTAAGGCACAAATCTAATAAAGGCTCTCTTTGGTTTTATGGCAAGCACTTTTGAGACAGTCCCTAACTTCAGCTTGTTATGTTCCTGGTCCATTTTTCTAATGTAAAAGTTATGCAAGGCGCCAGGCTTTAGTATTGGATGATGGTAAGAAAAACACATTACAGCAAATTTTCACTATTCTGAGCACAGTATTTGTTCATGTATTATTTTTACATCCTTAATTATGTTATCATAAACTCTCAATTGTTTAATTGCAGGCGTTTTATAATAAACTGAGACAAAATCAGACATTAGCCAAATTCTTTATATAATATTTTATTTAGTATTTAATAATACCAAATGCTACAATAAAGAGTAGCGTCTATAAATAAAAAAGTTTTACATAAGCCTTGCTTTCACAGTAAGCTGAATAATCCTCTGAATAGAACTAACTTCTGCCATTTTCCGTATGGGTCAATGATTGCATATTTATTTTAATTAACAGAGTTGGAAGAAAAGCAAAAATGCAAAAGTATTTATTCTTAAAGAATAAAGAAACAGCAATAGTGGTACAGAACTAATATTTTCACTCAAGCTGTTTCTCATTACCATTTTTAAAGAATGTCTCTGTTGACTTGTTAAAAACACTGATTGCTGCCATTATTTTCAGACTGAAAAGCAAACTCACACATGAACACTCCTGCCAACAGCTGTGACCAGCAACACTTCTGCCCGGGAATATTTGTTTTTTTTTTCACAGCCGACTGCAGAATGTTATAGATTTTGTCTCATTTGCCATTCCCCGGTTCCACTGCAGGCAATATTGCCTCATAAGGTTGCCTGACTATTCTTCTAGTGAATGAAAGGAAAATGGGGGAGAGAACAATGACAATAGTAAGATCTCTGAGAAATGCACTAGAATAGAACTATTTCAGAAATATATCACGTCGCTGTGATATTCTTTTGGCACAGAGGCATCAACTGAGAGATTGCTTACAAGTGCGTGTGTGTTTCTGTGTTTCTGTTTGTATTGGAGCAGCATCGTAACTGGCCTCATCTCTTATGTCATGCATAGCACACTACAAATAAAATAGATCACACAGAGCTGATAGTGAAATCACCATATACAATGAATTTACATAATATTAAGGGTATCTTACTGATACTGAGTTCAAGTCTTTATATGGAAAATCTTCATTATATTTGTCAAAAACACCTCTGTCTCTTTTTCTTCATCTTCTCTTTTGTGATTGATATAGATGCTATGAGAGAGATCAATCCGTTTTTTACCTCAATTCACCTCTTCATTCTACTTCATAAAAATAATTTTTTAATACTTTAATACTCTGAACATTTAGGATTCAGACGCCCAAATGAAGTTCAGACCAGAAGGGCTTGCACTATTGATTTCCACTTGGTTGTTGTTCTACTCCATGTTAGATTCCTTTGATTCGTGCCATGTGTGTCGGCACAATATGTGCTGTGAAACTGTAAATTGTCAACACTTCCTGCAAATTAATTATGATTGGATTGTTCTTCTGTCAGGTTGGCTTCACATCAAGACACAACTGCTTCATGTTTCTGACTGCATCCCTGCCGAAGCAGACGGACGGTTAAAGTAAAGAGCAGGTGAGAACTGGAGCACAGTCACATAGCAGGTTGGCATACAGAGTGCCAAGTCATGTCGGAGGTTAAATGGACCAGCATGTTCACCACATTATTGATATTTATGTGTGCTAAGTGCTATTTTATTGCTGTTTGATATTGTGAGCAGCATTGGATGGTCAATGAGGCGGGCTTGTCGATAAATCTCTTCAGATTCACTATCTGGAATGGACAAACTGACAGAAAAAGAAAGTAAAGGGATGTGGTGAGAAAACTGCACATAGGTCAAAGGGCCACAGGCCTGTGCAGACAGATGCAACTGCAGAAAGCTGAGGATCTTATTGGTTATTGTGCCCCTCAACACACAAACACATATGAAAGCAAGCAAGCAAAACATAAAAAAAAGAAAACGATGTGAGTGACAGCAGGGTTTCTCAAGATGAGGAATCAGGGGGCCTAAAAATAAGTCCTCCGAACAACAAGCAGCGCCATATGGAGGTTGTACAGAATAAAGAGGATGATTTGTGCAGAGTATGCAGGTGAATAAGACTCATTTATTTCGAAGATGGAATTTGAAGATGCTGAGAAGCCAGGCGGATGGGTGATGGCTGAGCTATCCACAGATGTTTAATACCTACATTTTAATTAACAGGCTTAATGGATGTCTAGTAGGTGCTAATTCCACTTGCATATACTCGCAGATGCATGTGTACCCACTGGTCTTTTACTCTTCTCGCCTTCACAGCATTCTGTTGAGCACTGATAGACGCCATACGGACTTCATGTGCACACATGGATGCAAACGCACGCACATGCACAGTGTACATATACCACAAAATACACAAATATACACAGGCACACTAGCCAAATCACCGCTGTTGGGGGGAACACTATCAGCCACCAACTACATTCATTCATCATGACAGCACAAAGCCAAATGATTCAAATATATTGCACTCCCTGCAGCGGTATTGCACTGCACTAGCCAAACTAAACTAATGGATCCGCAAAACCTATATAAATCATCCAAGTGTATCTATATGTAGTTCAGCAAGTGATAGAGAGCATTTATAATGCAACTCCCGTTGGTGGAGTGGCTAATAATTATCCTTCATGGTTGAAGGTGTTTGATATAATCTAGGGGCTCTTCAAATGTAGAGAAATCTCTACAGTCTGTTTCACAGTATATGGGATGGGTCGTTGGTGTCAGTGTCATCTCACAAGCTAGTGGCACTAAAATGCATGGTAAATCTGTCTCATTATCACAACATATGGCAAATTCCAGTTACATTTATTGCTGGATGAAAGGACAACAAGCAAGTTCTGAGGCAACAAAGCCCTCCATCATGATTTACTTGTAAATATGAGTCAATTAAAGGGACACTTCACCCCATTGTGCATTAAGCTTTGTATCAGTTAAGAAACCCAGTCATATTTTTGAATGTGTCGTGCACCATTCCTTCAGTCTTCCATTTGCTTCAATGATGTTACAAAATCGTCATTTTGCATCACGTGAAGCAGGTAAGTTCTCATATTCGAGAGAGAGTGAGACTACAAACACTCTTTTTCGGTCAAAATAGGCACCCAAATCAAAATTTTATGTTACATTTCAACTACATATATAACCCACTTTCAATAAAGATTTAATGTTTCCACGAGTGAAATGCTTCTTTAACCAACAAGGATCTTTGTTCACAGAAATGTAATTAAGCACTTCCTCACAGGGGTAAAGGTAGTGTTTATTTTGTCTGTGATCTTAAAAGTTCAAAAGGTCATTGTACAGCACAAAAATTTAGGACAAAATGATAATTAATGACAACAGAGAACTAAGAATTTAAAATGATTGCCTTTATAGATTTAAATACAGTATGTGATCATGGAAATACTTAATTATTCATCAAAGTGACCAAAAAGTGACTGAAAACTCAATACAGCAGAGTAATTGCAGATTTTCAGGGGACTGTGCACTAATTATTGCACACATTGTTATTCATATTATATTCCATTTC
>NW_023340257.1:19393830-19403838 GCF_004916995.1 Morone saxatilis | reverse complement strand
CTCCTAAATGTTACACACTGTATTGTACTTTCTACAAAAAATGTTTGACTACATATTGTGAAACATAATTTTTTTTTGTTGAATTACTGATTATGCAGTGTTATTATATAAGGCTGTTGTGGAGACCATCACCTTATAAACTGACTATTCAAACATGCTCTAGACAGCAATTTTTACATAGGAGTGAAATTCTGTATTTTGTGGGCAGAATATGTAGACTTTTTATGTTTTTTTCTTTTTATGGTAACATTTTAAACTCTAATGTTGCCTTAATTTTTTATGTAGATTAACATTCTGCCTCCTCTTTCACACACTTGAGATGTAGTTATACTCTGTTGCGCATAGTTTGGAGCTGAGTTTATAGCTTTTAGCAGCCGGCTGGACGGTTGTCATTCTGCCGGGCTTTGCACATGAGGAAACATGTCTACAGGACTGGTACTGTACTGCATGAACCAGACCAAGACCTGGTTACAAGCCTTGTGTCAGCGAGCATCTGCCTTATGAAGAATCTGAGCAAGGCATTGAATCATTACCAGCTCCAGGGCAGCTGCTCTTGAACTCACCCTGTGCTTTGATGTTTCTGTGGAAGGGGCCGAACAAAATAGCAAAATTTCCCAGTGGAGTTAGTAAATTAACAGTGTTTAGAAAAGCAGAGCAGAATGGCCAAAGCCAGGCTGCAGCCAAAAGTTTAAAAAAATGCATTTCTCCTTTTGGGATTCATACAGTGACACAAAAAATATAATAAGCTATTATATATAACGTTCCAATCAGTCTAATAGCTGCTGATGTACCCTACAATTTGTCTCAATCTGCTCTGCATTTTTATCCCAGTGTCCTTCATTTCAGATACCTGTCAGCTCAAACACTATAATCTGCATGAGCATGGCCTGAGAACAGTTTATTGCATGACTTAACAATGCCCATGTGCTAACATGAATAATTTCACGTTATTTACCAGACAAATCTATTCAATTTGTTTTAGCTCCTGAATTTTTATTGTGTTGCTGCTTGGTTATCAACAGGAAAGAGAGAGTAAATTGTGTTGCTGAGTGTTTTGTTAACTCTGAGACGTGTTCTCCCCAATGTCAACAACCTCCGTCCTTTTTATATCAGACATTGTTTTGATTTGAAGTCTCAATTCTGGTTTACCTACTTGAAACTGCTGATTAAAGTTGCATCATGTTGACGTGTAAAAATGACATTGAAAACACCCACAACATTTTGGCTATAGGACATGCCACTAAAAGCCTCTGTGTATTAATGATTTAGAAGTTGCACAGCTCTGCTTTGGAACCATCAGGTCAGTATAGACCTATACCTACACTGAAAGGTGGTATTTTCCAGTTCACCTGTCTCCACCTCAGCTACCTCTTACATGTTTCTCTTAAAACAAACTGTAAGGTACCCTCCTGCTGCAGCAGCAGCTGCCTCCTTGCATACAAACCTCATGTGCCCTAGATTCAGCAGATCAATTATTCATAGCAGGTGAGAGTTTGGTGCTCCGTGTACGTAAAGGCACACACACACACACATATACAGAGAGTTTCAACAGTCTCAACTAATGGCTTCAAAGCGGCAAGGAGAAATGTGAAATCAAGCAGAAAAGTGTGTGAGGGAACAGCAATGCACTGTGGCTCATTAGTTCAAGAGACAGTAGGATGACCAAGAGATGAAGAGGACTCACTGGATGGATGTCAGACCTGAAAGACTACCTCAAGGGAGGACATAACACACAACACAGGCATGAGCGTGCACAGAGGTATGTACAGTACATGTAGTGGTCTACCAACACAGTATGAATTTGAATGTGCACACTTCTATAAGTTATGAAGTGAACAATATGCTACATGTCAAATTTATTAAGTTGATGCAAGCATATTAAAGGAATGCTTAAATATTAAAAAAAACTGTTAGTTGGCTTAGATGTACGGCATTGGCACTGGATTAAATTGTTGACCCAGACTCAAATATACCAAAACCTCCACAGAAACTTCTCAAACAACTCCTGGAGCATAATCTGCTTTACATATGCTCAGTATGTTCCAACAAACAATCAAATTACCATTAATAAATAACTAAAATACTACTTTGGCTTTGTAAGGGAATTAGCTACGTATTTAGTTATTTTGTGGAGAAACTATGAGTGATTGGAGCATGCTGAACATACAAATATGGATCAATAGCAGAATGGTGGATTATGCTGCAGGAATGGTTTGTTAAAGGACCAGTGATTTAGTGGCGCACGAGCAAGGTGGTAGTTAAGATTCACAAACTCCCTTCCGCTTTAACCCTCTCCTTTCAACAGTAAAACAATGCAAAAAAACGTGGTTACGCTACACTATATAGAGTTTGGTTTGTCTGGGGCTACTGTACAAATATGGCGGTTCAACATGGCGGCCTCCATGGAAGTTGACCCGTAGCAGATGTCCAGATAAATATGGACAAAGTATTTTGACATATTGCCACATAACCATACAGGATTTGTATTTAAACCAGTTGATTGGGGGAAGACATGTCAGATTGTGGACAAAATTGGAATGTGAGGGTTTTCTTGAGAAAGGGCAGGGGAGAGAGGAAAGAAAACACAGCAGAATACAAAAGCGCAAACGAAAAGAGGTAGAGGGAAAGTGGAAGACCTTGATCTTAAGAGAGTAATCCCTTTTCATTAAGTGTAGTTTTTCAGACCCTGGGAGCTTCACCATTGATCCTGGTGTAATGTCAATTCATTAATATACTGGGCCTCTACAGGGCTTATCACCTCGAAGGCCTCCAACACTCTCCCAACAAGCACTTTCGGCATTTACTGTAACTTTTTCTCACCACGAGACAGGAAAAAAAGACTATTCTATACTTTCAATTCTCATCAAATTGAATTTAGATCTGTTTTGCTCCTGATTGGATTCCATCTTGGGCTTTCCACTTTTTTAGCAACACTGTTCTGTCTTCATTCAGTTCGTCTTCGGTTTCATATAGTCTCAGCTCCAACTGAGGATGATAACTTATCATCATTTCAGTCGCTCAATTCTCTGCAGTGTATTAGAGTTGCCCTTGAGTCACTGTTGTGTTTCCATCTAGAAAATGCACACATACTTGCACCTGTTTATCGACTCTACAGAAATTTACCAGCCTCCATTGTGAAATCTCCTCAATTTAAAGTCTAAACAGCAACAGTTCATGAATGTTACCTGATACTATAAATGGATAAAGTTAATGTCTCCCTTGCTCATTCAAATTGCTGTTCCTCTTTACGACCTGTCTCTACCATTATTTACTCCTCTCCTCCCTCATGTCATGCCCCCTTGCTGTTTAATTGATTCTGTTGTTGTTTTCTCAAAACTACAAATCAGGAGGAAGCTTCACTGGATGAAACACAGTCACTGTCTACGTGTGATTAAAGAAACCCCGGTCTGGCCGTTAGAGATACTATGGCAGCTTATGGGATTTAGTGAGTCACTGGAAAAGCACAACACCAAACCAGTTTCACTTCAAAGTGTTCCATCACCAAAACCTTAAAAACATACAACCCAATAATGAATTTCTCACTCTCATAATTGTGCCCAGACGCCTGCGTTTTATCCATAAGGAGGAAGCTGAAGATTGTGACAAATCACTTGATCTTTCCTTGAGTTTTATCATGTGATGAGTGCTGCTGCTTTTTGCTTCAGCTCTGCCATCTGAAGTTTCTATTTTGCTTTCCTCCTCTCCATTGTAAACCTGAACCCTCTGGAGGCGAACCACACAAACTACTCAGCTCTGTGAGTGCTTTCCCCTCCCTCTCAGCTGCTTGTCTGCATGCAACTACCACTCACTAGTGAGTGCTCCCAATCCCCTCTCTCCTTATAAAGCCAAGTGCCTTGCTGCAGACGTTCCATAGATAAGTGGTTTATTTTTTTTCCCTCCACAGTGACGGCCTGAGACTAATTTTCGTTGCATGTAATGACTTGGTCCCTTGAACTTTTTCAACGTATGACCAAAGAGAGAGCCTTCCACTGAATATTGTGCCATGTGAGTCATAAACAACGATAATATTCAGACAAGCAGCCGCAAAAAGAGATGTCAGGCTCCATCTCAGTTCATATGGCTGGATGATGAAACTTGATTCCCTCCAGCCAACCACCCCCCCAACCCCACCCCCACCCAATCTCTCCTTGAAGACGGATAATGAGAAGTTAAGTCAAGGACAGAGAGAGAGAGAGCCAGTGAGGGGTTTGTTTACACAAAAAATTGTGAGTGTGGTATTTCAAAGACAGAGAGAGAGACAGAAAAATTAAGGAGGGGGAAAGGAAGAGAGACAGTATAGAGAGATAGGGGAGGAGAGTAAAAGGGTAGGAGAGATGTGTTGTAATTTTGAACTTTAACTTTTAATTTGGATCTTAAAAGAGCAATAACATTTTAGAACACCTTAAAGTAACTTAACAACTACTGTAAATCTTGTCTTGTCTGACCTCCAGTGGTTTAACTTTTCACCTGGCTGCAGTGATGTACGGGGTGGTGGACTTATAGTAGCGGTTATAGTAAAAAAAAAGTAAAATTTTAACATTGAAAACTTTTTTAGTAAAGATTTAAAAGTGGTCAATTTGACTCAAACATCACATCAGGGTTAAAGGGCAAGCTGCCACCAAAGTTGTTAAGGTGAGAAAAGTCCCATGAGCCTCTGCTCCTTTAACAGAAGCACAACTCTTACACAATCTGCCAACAAAAAGCCAAAAAAAACCCAGCAAAAGCCAAAGAAAACGAAATGTACATCAAACACTGGACATCTACTACAAGAACTCTATTTAGCACTGAACAGACAATACCAAGTGGCAGATGATCAGGGCGCCATGAGCGACTAGAAACCGAGAAACTCAAACACTAACTGAGTGACCACAGTCTGGCTATTGAGAGTGGT
The DNA here is from genome assembly GCF_004916995.1 of Morone saxatilis. Classification (NCBI taxonomy): domain Eukaryota; kingdom Metazoa; phylum Chordata; class Actinopteri; family Moronidae; genus Morone; species Morone saxatilis. The sequence continues at coordinate 19,398,947 of NW_023340257.1, read as the reverse complement.
GGACAAACCTGGCAACCCAGAGAAAACAAACTGTTTCACCTCTGCCAACAACAAGAGATAGAAAAAGAGCAACACTTCTTGCTAAACTGCAGCCTGTATGAAGTTCTTTCCCAAAATAAAACTCAAATGCTCTCAGACCAAAAACCAAATTCAATATTTACTTCCTGAAAAAAATCTGGCATTGAATAGAAGCTTCATATGTCAGAACATGTCACAGCCTGAGGGAAATCCAACACAACACATGAAACCGTACTGATCTCCTTCAAAATCATCCTCTTCTTATGTCTTTTCTTCCAATGTTATAATATATACTACATAATATTAGTCATATCATTTGGGGAATGGAGGGCATTTTTGAGATAGATAGAGACAAATACACAAAGCATTCACATACAGTATAAATATGATAGAGACACTATACAATTAGTTGTGGATAGTAACTGATATATAAATTGACATTAAAGGATGAAACTGTTCTAAGGACAAGAAAAACATATAAAACACAAGATGAAAAAAGATAAAATAGTATAGTATTACTGATTTTTTAATAATGTAGATGTATACTGTACATCATGTAGTAATGTGTTGTCTCTTTTAGTGAATCACAATCTGAATCCTACATTGTAAACCTTGTGCAACACTACTAATACTGTATGGTCCTACCAAAAAAGCTAAATTTAATTTGAGATGATAAGAGAAAAGAAACAAAAAGAGTGTGAGAAAGAAAACAAGAGGAAGCAAAAGATCCAAAGCCACCAGTTGTATAAAACAGAATAAGCTGAAGATTACTCTTTCAGTTTCTGTGTGCAATGCAGGACTCCTTCACACCACACTGACCAAGCCTCATAAAGCACCCCTGCCTTGCATATCTCCCCATTGGGGCTATTATCTTCACACCTCTCTGCCCTCACCACCACAACCGTTACCTCCTCACCATGTCACCCTCTCTCACCCACCTATTCCGCTCTACCCTCAGGCAGCATTGTTGGTAGGGTTGCTTCAGAGGTTAAACTGGGCCCCAGTCAACCATGGGAAGCTGTAATGGCGAAAGCCCAAAGTCAAACACACCAAGTTTACCAAAGTGATTCTTTCTGCTAAACTCACACTGTTGACAAAATAACAAACTTGATGTGTATACAGCACTTTTAAAAGAGAGTAAATTGACTTTGCAAAGAGCAAATAACAGACAAAATCATTAATATAAACAATAAAATGTCTTGACATTGATCAAACGCAGGATTGAACAACCTAAAGGCAAATATAACAAAGTCATCATACCTAAACAATAGAATAGGTAATTTAGTCAAAATGACCTATATGTTATTTTCTAATCTGCCACCTCTAAGGATAAAGTTAGTCAAATTTAGGCAATTAAAAGAATATGGACCTTCTAACAAGTATTGTCTGTGTACTATCCAAGCTGGATTTAACCTATTTCTCTCCTAGAGGCCCGTTTTTATTCAGAAATTATTAAACTGTTCCTTCATTATCATGAACACAGGCTCTGTTTTGAGTCAATCCAACACACATTACCTTGCACACCAAATGTGTTTCAATCCATATTCGTCACTATTTATTCCTGTTTGAGTAATGACTGTTGAAAATGCAGAAACAAGTTTTTTTTTTAGAAAATTACTGAACCTTTTATAAAAATGACACTCGTCAGTATTTACTATCCACTTTTAGGCTTACATGAGTGTCACAATCAGAAGTCAGAAAGTGTTGACTTGAGATGGACTAACACATTGTTGGCTTGATTAATTTTAATGGGATTTGTTGATAATAAGCAAAAATTCACAAAAACTCCGGCCTTCGAGATTATGGAGGAATTCATGGTTATTGTTATGAGAAAACAATCTGCTGCCAGACAAAAAACCTGCAAACTGTGCCTCACACTATTAATACAACGTGTGAATCCTTTCTTTGACTGCATTAATTTTCTTTTTTTCGCCCCAGCACCTGTAAAGGTTTTTTTGGTTTCATGTGCTTTACACTCAATTTGTTAAAGGCTTTGTTGACCCAACCATCCGCCTTGTTATTTTGGGAGAAAAACATCTTACATAGGGCAATTTTCATTAAAAGAAACAAATGATTTAAATTTTTTTTACAGTGAACGAAAAAAAAAAGATCAAGAAAGAATGTCAGACATAAAAGAGATAGAGTTCAGTCATTAAAACCTCTCAGGGCCATAACATGGCACGATACAAAGTTATGTAGCAAACCAGCCAATGCTTGATGTTTTTGGATTCAATTCTGGATGTTCTTCTTCCTGCTTCCCTTGTGAAAATGCCCATAAGTCTTCATAGAGAATGTTACTGAGTGAAAAAGCCACGTTTGGCTGCATTGAAATCTGGATGTGTGGGTGGGTGCGTAGGCGGTCTGGGGGTAGAGAGCTGGGGGGTCTGTACAGTACTTTTGCCTAAAGAGATGGGATTTATTAATATACAATATGTGGTTATCTTAACAGGGATAACTGGAGCTATAAGAATGTAAAAATTTTGTGGTGTGATAATGGGAATATCACATATAATGCAAATTCCATGTTCTGTGTTGAGTTTGGCTGGGATTCTCTTACAATTGAGAAAATTGAAATTTTATTGCTATTTGAATATTTTCTCTGATGTACTGACTGACTTCAAACACCCACACTACAATTAGTTAAAGTACTAAGTCTCACATTTGTGATTGCAGAAATGGTGTAAAGAAACAATGAGTAAATGAGCAGTTTATGCAAATGCTGCCTATGACAAAAATCTAAATGATGTACTCCACTACAGTGTGTAATAATCCTTACAGTTAGAATCATGATGAAACTTAATGTACATTATATTAATGGGTATCAATTTCAACATTTAATACTTTATATCCACTGTATTAATCCTAATTCCCCATTACTTGAAATTGTTCATACTACACTATCGCCCAGACTGTTGCAATGAATGTAATGAATCTTTCTTTCACAGACACATAATATGATCTTCCTTCTCTGCTTTCTCTGCTGCAGACACTCAGTATCTACTTAATTAGACAACTCTATTTAGCACTGGGTGGTTGTCTGCTGCTAACCAGTCTGTGACAAATTCCAGTAAATTATGTGTACTGAGAAGCTACTGGTTATTTGTTTGTGGAGTGCCAATCTTGACCTCTTTCATCATGTGCTCCACCGTAAAACTGTGTTTCATCACAGCCAATCGGACTCCTCTACTGTGCACAGGAAGCCTATAACAGTAAGGTCTATTTAAGAAGAACTAGTATGTCTGGAATTAACAATAATTCCAAAGGTAAAGCTTAGTTTAAAATGTAACAGATTTCTCTATAGCATTAAATATTCATGACTAAATAGCAACAGGTCAAAGTTAGAGGTTTCTGTATCACTTATTAAGAGTTTAACAGTCAGCACTGAATGGTTGTGGGTAACCAAACAGCCCCACTACTCTACAGATTCTTATTATTATGTGTTAAATCCTGATTGCTGTATGGAACTAGATCACCTTTCCCCACTGCAAACCAGTGAGAAGGGTAAAGACAAAACAGCAGTCTGAATTCAAATTTGGCAGAAAGAGTGTGTTTATGCATAGGGCCCTCTTTGCTCGTAAGAAGATAATTGAGAAAATAATGTTTTCAGATGTGATCCAGCAGTCAGTGTAACAACTCAGACAGCCAAAAATTAGAACAGCAAGCTCTCTCTGTATTTTTATTTTTTTATTTTTTTACAAGAAAATCAAAAACCTATCCTTTTAATCTGGATTTAATTTAGATTAATTTTAGTTTTAAGGTTTTAATCTTTGGTTTTATTTATTTTGTTATTTTTATAATGTTTTACCTTTTATTGTGTTTATTGTATTAATTCTTTGTCTTGTCTTGTTCATATTGGTTTTATGTGTTGTTTTATTTAATGTGACTTACTTTGGGCAGCATGTTTGTATGAAAGGTGCAATATAAATTAAGTTGAGTTGATTTGTTTTATAGTAACAGCGGCCAGTCTGGAGACCTTTTTGCATTAGGTCCAAAGCAAATTAATATTCCATGAAAACAAAGAAAAGAAACTTTTACACTAAGCTTTTTTTTTTACAGAGCTTGCTAACTGCCACTAACTGGAGCTGATCTGGCAGCCATACAGTATATGTGCCAGACCCAACTCACAGTTGGTCATCTGGTGCCAGAACACAGCCGACGCTCTGCCACAATCAGCCCAAATTGGCTGGAACACCTGAATCTCTCTGTTTGTTCTGTCTGCCGTCTGTATATAGAAAAGCACAGCAGATGATAAACTGCAGGAGAGAATGTGATCAGTTAAAATAAGGTAACATACCTTGTACGCTGCTCTCATCACTGCTCTCAGTTTGTGACTGCCTTCAAGTCATCTACATATGACACATTTTCACTTCATTTTCAAGTTCTCAAGTTCAAAACTCTTACAGTATTCCTTCCAACATTTCAGGATTTTCGTGTGCTGCTGAAGCACCGCTATAAGAGTCAAACTGTGTGTCTTCAAGTGTGTGTGCATCTGTTTGTTCATGTGCAAAGCTTTTTAAGATGTGGGCTTCTTTTAGGGTTAACAGTGAGCACCTTCTTCAGAGAAATGCACTGTGCAATCATAAACCAGGCTGCATGTCAGGGGAAGTTTCACTCACTGAAGTCACCAATACTTTTCACAACACTTTATGGACCACATCAGTTGTTTTGCCAGTTTCATTTGGTCCATTTAGTGTAGTTTTGTTTGATTTCTTAGCTTCTTGTCAGTTTTTGTTTCAGTACATTGAGTTTAAAAACCAACAACTTCCTTAAGATAGATTAACCATCAAAATAATTAAAACATTTTTTTTTCTTTCATATTCACCGTGTGCTTATGTAGTTGTAAAGAAGAAATGGTACGGAAACTCCACATTCTTGGTAAATCACTGTGCTAGTAGGAAACTAAAAAATATGAGACTTGAGGTGCAAAAATTCTAATGCGAGAAATTTACATGATACTTCCAGCAACAATCATGTTAGTTCGTTTTTTGTCCTCCAGCTTTGATTTTCCAAAAACATAGCTTGTGAATGTCTTGTCAAAAAGTGACTCAGATATAAGATGCCAGATCTTCCTCGAACACACCAACACATTTTCAGAGCTG
>NW_023340257.1:19387563-19393816 GCF_004916995.1 Morone saxatilis | reverse complement strand
GGCGAGAAATTGTATGCTGTAGAAGATGGTCCGAAGTACACCTGAAACATGGTTAATGGGCTAAAACATGAAAGACCAATGGTATAATCGAAGAAAAAGAAAAATCTCCACATAGTAAAAACAAATTTCTTGCACAGATTTTTGTGTCTAAATAAAAAATGACATTGGAAAAAAATATTTTAGTCCTGTTATTGTGTTTCTATGTGTCATTAAGTGATGATGAAATAGTCATAAATTGCAATGTCAATATGAAATTGGACATGGGTCAATTTTTTTGCATCAAATGAATCCAGCATGTATGAACTTGGCATACTAATTTTGTGGTCGTAGCTGCCACACACATCGAGTGAATGAGTGAGCGACCGACAAATGGCAGTACTTTCATTATATTCGCCGCCCCAGTGTTATTATCCCCAGGCAGCTCCTCCACCAATGACAGCCTACGTGTTTGAAAGTGTAAATCTGCGGAGATATAATGCACTGAGCCCTGCACTTGGAGGGAAAGAGAAAATGAACCTTTTTTTTCTCATCCAGAGACTAATGACACCAGGGGAGTTTGAGAAATAGTGATGGTGAAAAAAATTGTGCTGCAAATGCTTCTCAGTCAAGAAGAATTATTTCCTGTTAAGTGCAGGAGATTTTTCTGTATCCTTCCTCACTTTCTCTCTGCCTTTCTCTTTCTGACATGTACTTTGGTACTCTGGGAATTCATTCGGTGGATTGCTCCAGTTAGAAATGACAAAACAGAAATTGGAAGTATATTTCTCTTACAGAAATAACCGAGCTGGGGCTGTAGAGTGAGAGCAATGCCGCTGATGTGTTGAGGGACGGAAAATGCAGCAGTGTATGGCATTTAGAGCATTTCAGATTTTTACAGTCCACCTGCCCCACAGACTTTGCCAATGATGTGCATGAGACTGATGAACACAGTCATATGAAATGCTGTAAAAGCAGCATGACTTCTTCTCAACTCCCCATAGCTGGTGAAATAGAATCTGTTATGGACCATTTTATAGATTTGGAATTACAATGTTGACAAAGCATGCTGTTTGTATGTTTGTGTTGTACTCACAAACCAAACTCAACATTTTTCTGTCGATTCAAAGGTCTGCAGCATATACGACTTAAGATAAACCAGTTGGTGGCCAGCATTTTTGGATGTGTAGCACAACTTTCTCTTCAAACAAATCAACATGAGAATATACATCTATTAGAGGCTGTTTGGGTTGTTAAATCACACTGCACTGGTATGATTTAAGATGCATGTTATAGAGTAAAAGCCAGGAACCAAAACATATTTCCGTTTCAATCCACCTCTGTGCTGTCACAACCAAACTCTACACACATAACTGTTTTCAAGAACATTTACAGTCATTATTTCTTTCACATTCACTGTTGGTCTGTCCTAATGCATATAAAAAGCAGGGATTGATTTCCAACCAGACAAAGTGCAGCCACAGACACTACAAAATTCTCTCTAAAACACAGGAAGTCACTGTTCCCGACCATGTTGTACACATAAGCCCCCATCAAACCACACCTTGTTGTTTTTACAGTTTTTGTAGGGATTAAACAAGCAATATATAACATATTTGTGGGCTATAGTGGTTCGGGATTTTGTTTGTACAAAGCCAGGTTAGCTGTTTCCCCCTTTTCTCAGTCTCTGTGCTAGGCTAAGCTAACTGGCAGTTGGCTATAGTTTTATATTTACCATAAAGACACGAGAGTGGTATCAATGACCCTTGACAAGAAAGCAAATAACTGTATTTTCCAAAATGTCCAACTATCTCTTAAAGTGGATCCTGCAATGTTGCAATTCCCTTAATTGATTTGTGTTCAACCTAATTACCACAAACATGTTCAATAAGGGTCCACAGCTCCTGTGTCCCAGAGGCACCCTAGCAGGTAATAAGCATGTGAGCAAGTAGGTGTATAGCTGTATGTGTTAGACAAAGTACATTGTGTAGGACACTGTGAGGTCTATAAGCGAGAATGTTTGTACATGCGAGAGGGTGTACTAGTGTGTGGGAGAAAGCAAAACAGTGTATGTTCAACATTATGATGCTGTTGGTAGAGCAAGTAAGATTTATAGCCTAAACAGTCTCTCTTAACCTTGTATTCATTGCTCTCTTGACAAATACACGCACATACGTAAAACAGTTTTTTATTGTTCTCAGTAGTCAGCTAGCAAAAATGGTATTTTCCTATACCTTTGCTGCTATTTCTCTATGCTCTATCACAGTGTTAAAAAATAAAACTGCACAGGCCTGTTTTACACACTTTTCTCCCCATACAACAATAGGCCTACATCCCTCCAGCAGTGGCACATTTGACACGTACATGCAGAGAGAGAGACAGAGTAGCTGCAGAGTTTTTAATGGTGAATTTAAAAACTCTGTGGCTACTTGTCATAATCATGAAGTAAGTAAGTACTTAGTAACCACTTAGTATAATGTATCACTTTACTTGAGGGGACACAAAAAGAGTTACTAATGATTAAGTAATTAGCTGGTAATAGTTTTGTGCCATTAGCAGCGGGTTCAGAGTTAATCGAACGACTCATAAAAAAGTGGTCAGTATGTTGAATCACAGATGTTTAATCATTGTAATTATTACCTGATGATTCACTAATGTAGTATCTGCCAGTTAGTTCTGTAACTCATCACTATCTACTATATAGTCCTCCATTTGGAGTTATTCACCTACTTATCAGGTTGTTACTTAGTGATGACTCACTATATATGTGTGTGTGTGTATGAATTACAATTATATTTGTCCAATATTCAGTTTTTTAGTTAATTTCAAACACAATCTTGTGAGTTTGAGTTAATATAATTATTGCTCCAGCCGGGAACGTCTTAGGAAAACTTTCTAACTGCTCCATCAACATAAATCATGCTCATAACTTCACTACTGGGTGTCAACAGGTTCATGTAACAACTACCCTTTGCCAAAGTAATGCCCCATTGGGTTAACTACTGAAACAGCAAATGCCAAGCTGGATAAATGGATTCTGTCTTGTTTACCCTTTATAAATGCTTCGTTTTGCTGCTGCCCACTGCTATTTTGTACTGTCGGGCTTTGCTGACATATCTGAATTCCAGCCTGAGGAACCATTCGATGGCTATGTCGCCATATGTCCCACCTCTCTGTCTTTGTAACTGCTATTTGCTCTGCTACATCACTCACGTCTTGTCTGCTGTCTGCATCGTCTCAGACTCACAGTCAGTCTTCTGTTTCTGTTTGTGCAGAATGGATTATTCATGTGGCGACTAGGTTAATTTATCCTTTTTAAATATCACACTGACATCTGATCTAGTGCGTTTACAGTTCAACTCATATAACAACTCATTCAGAATGTCTTGCTTTTGAAATTTCATTGACGTTTGCTTTTCATTTACAATTTAAATAGATGTGATGAATAAATTACATCTAAAATGAATTTGATTTCTATTCAAGAGTTAAAAAGACAGGAGGGTATTTTGTTAACTTTAATTAATGCTTGATATTTTAACTTTATGTGCTACAAGTTTCCACCCTAAGCTTAGAATTCCCCATCCCTTTCCATCTCATCTCATCTCACCTCCACAAAATGATTTTCCCTGCACAATTTATTTACATTTTCACAGTGGGGGAAGACATGGCCCCAGCCTAATGCACACTCTACATGGCTACAGATATTTAATTAAATGTTTTCCCAATGCCAGCCATCTCCACTGAGCTGTTATTGGATTGTTCCTACAGCTCAAGAACACCTGCATTATCTTACCTTGCAGTTACATTAAAGTTTACTATCCATGGTTGTTACGTTTGTAAATCTATGGACCTATTTTCCCTGCCAAAACTTAACAAACAAACAAAACATGGTTTACAGATGCCGTATGACTCACTAAAAACACAGTGTATGTAATACACTACCTATCACCTATCAAACAAATACACATCATATTTCTTATGCATAATGCTTCCGAAACAAATTCCACATCAAGCACAAAAAATATATCCTACAAGAGCAAAACAATATCTCTTGACCTTTGGCACAATCTTTCCGCTGCGATTGTGCTGATGATTTTCAATGTCCAGAGTAATTTGCCCTCCACAACAGCATGTGGCGCTATTAATTTAAATGCTTCAGGAAATATTGCGTTTCTCCAACCTGCTTCAGAAGAAAGCAGAAGAAAGCTGTATATGTAGCTTGGACAATAGTATTATGCGTCACTAAATTTGATTAATTTACTGTTTATCAGACCACAAATGAGACAACAATTAGTTTGTCTGATAGGTATGTTTTTGTATTTGCAAATCAAAAACATTACTTTGTTGATGGTGTTTTGTATTTGCAAACTACATTGTGTTTGTTAGTGAATCACAGGGCATTTGTAAAAAATGTTTTGTTAAGTTTATTTAGATAATTAGCTCCATATAAATATCTTCTTACAACTATCCTCATAATGCACAACTGACTTGAGACCACTACACAGTATAAATAGCATGGCCTCACATTCGGACTGAATATTTTTTGTTTCGATGTTACATATGTGCTGGTAAGTCACCTCTTTGTACATAAAATGATCCCTTGCGAGCTATTCTGCAGAAATAGTTCCAGGTGAATTAGGCAGCTCCATTTGCCCTCCTGTGAAAACATGGTACTACTAAGGAGTGACTTCCCCAGAGCAGCATCATTATATTTTGACTGATCTGCCCTGAACTCTCTCTAGTAGTTCTAAACAACCTGCACCTCATATTTTAAAGCATTTATGAGCCTCCTCCTGAAGGAACTCTCCTGTTTAGTGCTCATTTTTAAAACTACTCCACATTTTCTCTTCTCTTCCTCCAACTGTCCATTTTCATTCAGTCTCCTGTCGCCACCTGTTGCAGAAAGTCAGTGGTACTGTCAATGGCAACGCTAACAACCCAATCCTGTAGAGAAGACATTGATTGATGACATTCTCACCAATTTCCCACTCACTATTCATGACAGGCAAAACTGTGTCAAATGTCAGGCATACTTACTGCTCCCAAAGATTGCATCTGCTCTGTTCTGCTGACAGATGACTGTTTTCTCTGCTTAGTTCAACTGGTCACTTGCTTTCTTTATGCTGTGCCTTAATCACAGGCCACAGCTGATGGTCACATCAATAATCTGGCTGGTGGGGCACTGGAAGGTGTTACAGACCTCCCACTGGTCACACAGGGGTTAGTTATCTTACTGATAAAAATGCCATGGTAACTGCAGGTATAACACAGTCATACAGCTTACAGTTACACTGATGTAAATGCAGTGTCGGAATAACTATAAATACACAATAAGTAAAAACACAAACAAGTACAACAATAAAACTTGTGCATTTAAAAATGAAATACCTTTAGTAAAGGTATTTAGGTGTAATGTAATGTAAAATATGACCAACAATGTACTTAAAGTCTTAACACTTATGCAGCCTCTTTTTATATTAAACTTTTATGATCATTGTTACTGATGCATTAACATGTAAGCAACATTTTAATATTGTAGCTGGTAGTATTTTATTTCATTTTATTTCTTTGGGATACCTAGATAAGTGCATATTTTAGAAACGCATCCTTATGTTTTGTGTGTAAAATCTGAATCTCCAAAGTACCTAGTAACTGGAGCAGTCACATACATCTAGTTGAGTAAAAATACAATATCTCCCTCCAAAATGTAGTGCAGTGGAAATATTAAGTGAAAATTAAACTCCTCAAAATTCAAGTTCAGTACTTTAGTCAATGTTACTTTTCACCACTGTTAAACGTCTTTCAGTAAATCCATTTTCAGTCAATGACATAAGTTAAATCTTTAATGATAATTAAACAAAATAAATCAATATGAATACATTTGATTACAATGACTGAACTGTGCAAGATTATAAAGTTTAAAATAAAACAATGCAAATTCAGAATTCAGACAATCCAAACTGCAGAGTAACAATCAATTTGTTCACAGGTTGTTTAATTTATCAAAATAGATAAATGGCCAAAAGTAGAAAACATAAGATGTTTTCAGCCAACTATAACCCCCCAATGATTGCAGAACATCAATGATTTCAGAGTTTGACTGCAGAATGTTTATGTTGTTGTGGTGTCAGGCTCACAGAGAACAACAAATTATCCTTTCTTGACTCACCATTTGCATTGATGTTCAACGCTCACAGTGAGAAATATGTCGTACAAGAGGCAGAGATGCCAATTTGTTCACAGCAGCAGCTTGAAAAGACCAAAATGCAATGCAGCC
>NW_023340257.1:19360756-19387547 GCF_004916995.1 Morone saxatilis | reverse complement strand
GCCTTTGGAGTTACAAGTGTGATGCTCATTTTTCCTCAACTAGAATTACTGCTATTGATGTTCCTGCACATAACTGAGTTCAATGTGTCACTTTTTCTGTCTCCAAGGGTTGTTGAAAGACATCAATAACTGAAGAGCAGACAGGGCAGGTTGAGAGAAAGTTGATTCACGAAAAGTAACAGTGAAACATACTGATCACAGATTTTTGGCAGACATGTTGTGGACGGTAAATGCTGAATAAGCCTAATGCGATCAATTAAAAAAGAAATACAACCGGAGGAGAAATTCTCACTTTAAGAAAAGAAAATCCTACATGACATTGTGTAATGACCTCCTAACATGTATTTAAATGTACCATCTGTTGCAATGCCTTGCATGAGTTGATACAGGTATTTTTGATAGCCAGGTTCTGTCTATCAATGAGTGGGCCTATAATAAAGAGTCACTAGGTGATGCTGTGCCATATTTTACACTAACCACCAATCAGAGAGTACTGAGGGAGGGACTGTCTAGCTAGTGAGAGTGTGTTATTGAGTGACATTCTGCTCTGGAAGCCATTTAAAAAAAGAAATCTGCATAATTGCTGCCCTAAAATGTGACAGGCTATCATTATCTCTGGACAGCAGCTCTCTTTGAGCCGGGCTCATTCTTTTCTAGAATATGATGTGGTCAAAATTGAGTGGACACAAACCCCATATTCTGTTCCAATCCTGGTGTCTCTCACATCCCCACAACACTTAAAAGCTGCACTGGTGCAGTAATTACAGTCGCACAGCTCTGATCATTTGCCAGAAGTTGGATGTTTAATCTTATCAGAAGCAATCAACACAAGGGACAGCTTCCATATGCCCGATGAAAGACTGTAAATGCAATGTCCCTTGATGTTTTTTCATTTTTATTCTGCAAAAAATTATATTTTTATTTCCTTTTATGAATTAGCCTGTCTGAGCTGAGGAAGTGCCAGTGGCTCTTCCATGCTCCATTACAGCTAAGCATTTTGGGAAATGGCATTTTCAGCTCATCTTCAAAATTGCTATACTCACACAAGCATACACATAAACACTTAAAGACTTTTTTTTAAAGTTTGTAACTGAACAAAATACTAGGTAACAAACAAACTCTGCCCGAGTATTTGTCATGTTTACAATGCCACAAGCTAATGCTCTAATAAGGGTTACAGGTGAAAGAAGCTTCTCAACAAAATTGCTGCTGCAAATAACTGCAGACACAGAGCAGGCCAAGTACATTCATCCTTTTCTTAGGCATCCCTGACATCTGCAAACCCCTCACTATCAATCTGCACATTACTGAAGTTGCCAAATATGATCACAAGCAGTCTGCATTCATAAGCAAGCTGGGATACAGCATCTACTAGAGACTTTATGACCTCACTGAGTAACACTCTCTCCAAACTACGGCCAAAAGTCCAGCTCCAAAACAAACCTGAGACTAACACAAATTAAATAAAAGTGAAAAATGCCTATTCACTACTATTTTCTCAAGATGTTTTATGTGCCAGATGACCTCTATTTGTGCTGACTGGATGATCTATTTAGCATCTATGTATATGCATGGAAGACAAGGGCATATATTTGGTTTCAGAAGTGGTTTGGAGGACAATAATAATAATAAAAAAGATGTTTCCTGGATTTCGCTTGCTTTTTTAGCCCTCAGGACACTGGGGCTAGTGTCCTCAGGTATTCCTTTCAGGCTGCATACAACCACAACAACCTTCCATCTGGACTAGGAAACTGGACAGTTAGAGGACACTGTTTACACAGATTACAGTAAGAAAATCAACCTGAAACAATAAAAAGTCATGGTATTTTGAAAAAGAACATGTATGTAGACTATATGAAGGCAATTTAGATCAAAGTGCATGAAACAGACCAGCAGTCAGCCAGATGTGTGAGAGTTTTTCACTTCAAGCTCATAAAAAACAGGTGACAGGAGTCTTAATCCTTTTCTGATGAGTCATGGTAAAGGTTTGAGCTTGGCTTCTCACAGTTGAGTCAGACATCCAGAGGATATAACCCCCTCCTGCTCGTGAAGGAACATGTGGAACACGGGAGCAGGCAGCATAATCACCACATGACATGCATCTCCACTGCCAGACATTAAGGCGGATTAGGGTCCTTCGTGCCAGTTTCATAGCATCTTCATGGGACTGAATTTTTGTGTCGTTTTATGGAATCAAAAAAGCGTTCTTTTTGTGTTCTTTATGGACAGATTTGTCATCTTGCAGATGAATATTTAATAATGACCCAGAGAGTTTTAAATCAAACCTCTACTGCATATACATCCCTAAATTTTTTGGCATTGCTACAGTGAGAATCGAATCTTATTTCGGTCTAAGCTCTTCCGATCTGCAGTTTCCTCTTCAGCACTGGAGGTTGATTGACTTTGCCGTGGAAGATTCCCGCTCCATAATTACCAGTAATTACATGTTTCTCCTTCCATGCCAGTGTTTACATGTGTTGTGTTTAATTTTAGATTGCACCATTAAACGATTCCCTACTCTCACTTATTTGTGAGAGCAGTAATAATTACAGTGATTGTCTGTGTTGGGTAAAAGCAGGGAATCAGAAGAGGCTTTCAGTATTGTTTGTATGAGGGGCTGTATTTCCTGTTTTATTGCTGCTGCTGATAGAAGATGAGGGATGGAGGCTGAATGAGGTTGCTGAATGACAGTTTTATTTATTTTTATCTATCTATCTAGTCTATCCTATCTATCTATATAATTTTCTATCTATCTATTCTATTATCTTCTATCTATCTATCTATTATCTATGTATCTATCTATCTAGTCTTCCATCTATTGCTATTCTACTCCTTATCTATCTACAGAGGAAGGGGACGGTGTCTTCCCAAATGTGGACAAACACCTGTCTCCCTGGCTTGAGACTGTTGTTTTTTTTTTTAACAAACTCCAATTATTTTCCCTTAATGAGCTCCCGTAGTGGTGGATATGCTCCCCCATCATCATTACTGTAGGGACAGCAGTTGCAGTGCTGGGCCTGACTGGCAGCTTACACAGACCTGTTCTCCCTGACTGACTACAGGATGCACTCCCTGACAGCTGGAAGCCGGCCTCCTGGAGCACAGCATACACTCACACAGAAAAACACACAAGCACACAGATGCATGAACTTGTGTGGCCACGCAGAGCATCAACTAGAATTATGGGGATTTTGCTTCAATATCATGATGACTTTTAATATCTACAGAATCAATATTACTACAGTACCACAACAAATAACAGAATGTCTCAGATCAAATAGTGTGCTTTGGTTCAAACCCTTAACGTGTTGTTTTCCCTATATTATTTCTCCATTAAAGTAAAAAAAAACGTTCTTTATTGTATCTCTTGTATATATATATATATATATATAGAGAGAGACTTAATGTTGTGTTATGGCTGTACCATTTCATCAGATGGAGATATTCTGCATGTTCAACATTTCCTGAAAACACTGACATATCTTTGAAAACTTTGGGATCTATCACTACAATTTAAAATAATGTCCTGTGGGTCTGAACAATGTATCTCTGGACAGTATATGGGTCGCCTTGGACTGATGGTAGTACCTCTAAATTTTCTCATTTAAACTATACTAATCTGTTTATGTCACAGACATGAGCACTTTGAAGATGATACTGACATTGAATTTTAGCTTGCAGAAGTTTTACACACAATACTTTTATTGCATTTGATAAAAGTATTGAACATTTATCAAATAAAGTCTCAGGTTCAATTATGCAAATTTTCAACAATTCAGTTTCCAAAGAGAGAACAAGGATTGCACTCATTTGTGACTGCATTTCTACACGCAGAGGAGCCCGGAGCAGTGGCCATAGCAGACCTACAGGGCTGCTATTAACCTGGCATTATGTTCTCAGTCTCAATATTTGATTTAAGCAGGTACAAAATGGTAAATGTCCTCCATCTTTTATATGCCTTCTTGAGAAAGTATGGTTAAAAGTCTTCAAAGTGCAATTTTTTCTTTCCATAATGTGTCATTCCGATGATTATTATAACTTGTGCTGCTTCACAAAAGCTTTCACATCACATTTCACAGTATTGACTCTGCCTGCCGGCGTCAGACGCAGAGGGGCCTAAAAGACACTGTGAAGAGCTTGAAAGAGAGGCTGAAATAGAGAGCTGTTGCACTGCAGCATGCTGCAGTGTACCTACACTTTCACCTGATTAAAGGATGAATGGGAATGCACCATATTATTGTTGCTATATAACCATTTAGGACTTCTGCAGCAGACGTGTAATGTTGGGTCCCAGTTGACCAACAAACATACAGCCAACAAATGACGACACACGACACCTTCATTAATCTGCTGAAGGTCCTTATTGAAAATCAGATTTTAAGGGGCGTGGCCTACAATCATGATTTGTAACTTTACCAACAGTTTGGAAGTAAATTCTGGTCCAACGTGAGGAAGTGTGAGGTAGAAAGTTGAAGCCTCCAGTGCACATATACTGAGAACTGACTTTACAGTGAAGAAGGAGACATCTTATGTCGAGCAGGAAAACTTTATAAATTAACAAAATTTGCATATTCATAAATTCTATCATTTCTAATAAGGTAGAATGCACGGTTGGTAATCCAGGTTTGTCCATATGTATGTATAGCACAGTACCGTATAATACAGTATGTATTTTATCATTATAAGATCATCTTCCCCTGACTGTTAAGAAGAGTGGGAGTATGTGGATTACTGACTTCCTGTTTTAGCATGTTTTGTGCTATTGAAACCTACTGCACTTCTTATGCTTAGGCTTAGGCTGCAGATATATATCTCTTATGGATATATCTAAACTATCATTCATTCCTATTCAAGTTTTCTTCATGTTTTACAATAATTTAACATCTTTAAAGCTGCATTTTCCCATCCCTCATTTCATTTAGTTTACCCACTAATCCCCAGTTTGTTTTATTTGAGGGAAAATCGCTTCTAATTTGCAGACTGTGAAATGTTTATGTATAGTCACAGTAACGGATAATGAACAGATTATTTTCTGCTTTTTCATATGTAAAGTGAATGGTGGTTGCTGGGGTGACTTAACAATATGAAAAAAAGGATTTGATTTTACTTGTGCTTCAAGTACACATCCCCCAAAACACACAAAAATGTATATATTATACATGATATATTTTTTTGATACCCTTTTACTTTAGGACAAAAATATTAAACCTTTCAACCAACGGTGGAAGTAGTAAAAATAGTAAAAGTGCTGCATTCAATAATCAACAGTTTCATTTTACTGCACCAAATGTTTTTTTTAAATAAAGTCGGAATTGGCACTTCATATTTCCTTACAACATAAAGAACATATGCATTCATAGCCTAATGATGTGATTGTCAGAAATGTTCATGATTGATGAGAGTATGCACAACTCTCTTTTATATGAACCATTTTTTTATTGTCATAATAATAAAGATGCTTTGTGAACATCCAAATCTTATTTTCTAGTTGTCTTAATAGCTTGATAGCTGGGTGTTGGGCTTATTCATAGCTCAGTCTATTCATTGCTGTCTTGTGATAAAGTAAGTGATAAAGGTGCTCACAGTAAAGCAGTCAATGTGCGATTGGTGAATTAGTTCATATGCAACTAGTTGAGATGGAGCTCATTTTAAATACTTAATATACTGTTGGGCTTTTGTTTGTAACAGGAGTTACTACTAATTATAACTGTCAAATAAAGGTAGTGTGGTACTTCTTTAAATAAACTACTGCCTTTAAAAAATGACTATAGATTAAAGCCAGCTTCTTTCTGACAAAGGGTTTGAAACTGAGCATAATTTCTATTGTATTGCATTACATTATAAAATGCTTTTTATCTGTGTGTCACTTTGTGTAGTTTGATTTGATGGTCATGTTTTATAATTAGTATACACAACATTGTCCTCTGGTGTTCTGAAAAGGACTTCTGGGAAATACAGTCCTACATATCCAATATATGAGTGGTTCAATTATCTTTGTAACAAGAGTATTTACACCGGGGGGTTCCAACATGAAGCATCATCAGTGTCAGTCACTGCAGGTCCTAGTGCCGCCCTGTACTTTTGTTTGTCACGTGACTCTCTCACTGTCTAATGAACAGGCCGGCCGTGATCAGTGCACCTGTGCGCTGCCAGCAACATTGCACCGAATGGGCCGAACACAGTGACCTTGATAGCCAGGCTCAGAGTGGGAAAAGAATGAAGATTGACAGAAATGTAATGAACTGTTTGGGAATATTAAGTGCCATTCTCACTGACATTGAATTGTAGTTTAGAGGGGATATTATTTCAAAATTGCCCACTGCACCTGTAGAATGTCTATCCAGGACTCAAAGTCACCCCATAAATGACACGAAGAGAAGAAAACAAATGGTCTGAGGTGATATTGCAACCTGTGATGAAAAGCAGCCAACTCCCTGTTTTGCTTTGATTTAATATAGTGGAGATACTCTTACTGGCCGTCAAAGCAGACTTTAATTGTATCAGCAGCAGAGGTGAAGTGTTTGTGTAACCATATAATTGCCCAGGAGGTAAAACACATTTGACTCCACACATTGTGTACAGACAGACAATGTTTGTCTGCTTTCCCAGACAACTGTTTGCCACCCACCCATTTTTCTGTGGCCTAGATCCCCACTCCATCGAAGCAAGATTGCTTCTTGATAACACTGTTCTCAATCCTCAATCCCCACAACTCACAACTGCAAACACTTTGACGTGATTCAGAATGGGAAGAAGAAAAAAAGAAAGAAAATAGTGGCAATGTGGAAGGTGTGTTGCACATATCTGGAGAAGAAAAGTAAGACTTTTTTGATTCACTCTCACACTCTACGTTAGGTACGCTACATCTTTTCTAATAGTGGTGTCAAATTTCATGGATTGGAGGAAGGTTTTCCATCAATGCTTTGTGATATCCTGGCACGGTCTATTCTAGATAAGTGCAAATTACAAGAGGATCATATCCCAAATGTTATAACATTTTTGAGAGTATTCATATTGTTTCTGACAGCACGCATTAACATGGATTTCATTGTGCACAGGAGTTTTCACAGGAATTTTAGAGCATGCATTTCAAATTCACCTCATCAAATTAGGCATTTTATAAGAAATAACTGAATGCTATTCTTCACAATATTTCAATGATCTGAAGACATTTATTGGTAATATCATTCTCCTAATAATAGTGCAAACAAAATGATTTCAAATACAATTTTCTGAGACTTAATAAGATACAAGACAAAAAGGTATGACTATGAAACATCCATCACTATGAAGCATGTGCAAACATAATCAGACTACATCCTAAGCTTTCTGTCACAATACATCCCTCCGGTGTACCAACTCTGCCCCTCCAGCCCCACAGCCCTTCAGGAAACTGTGCTGATTATAAAACTATTGATAAAACTATTGTGTGATGGATGATTCAGGGACGGTGGATGAATCATTTTAGATGCCCCTTCAGGAAATTTGTACCACCCCAGCCACAAGCTAAAGGCAGAGGAAGAGGGAGCCTTCAAAAACTCTACAAAGGAAATTGGAAGAATCAAACAAAAAAGTACAAGAAAAACGTTTTGTTCTGTTCTGATCTGAGGATGCAAAAACATTTCAGAGAAGTTCGACAAATTAAAAACTTTTTGTCGGCTGTTATTAGTGGTAGAATATTTACCACTTCCATGATGAGGCATTCTTCTCTTTCTTGTCCTTGTCCTTAATATAAATAAATTGATGTGTACTTTCAATACCTCATCACAGGTGGCTGCTACAGGCTGTGATCAATTTAATATTTTAGATACATGATGTATTACAGTAATTAACAAGAAAAAAAAGCAAAGACTAAAGGAAATTCGGAAAAAATAAAATCAAATAAATAATTATATATTTGTTCCACAGCACTACTATTGGTCACCAAATCCACAGGGTGTCTTTAACATGTTGGAGATGTTTGCAGAATTTATTAAACTTGTACTCTGCAGCTATATCTAGTCTGTTTTATTGTTTGATTTCTTTATTTTCTACAACTTGCATTTCCTCTTTTACAATTGCATGACATTTGTAACCACATCACTGAAAGGAGATTATTCTGACAGTCACCTGACTACTGTAATTCAACCTTGCTTCCTGCGAGACAGGGCCTGACTGGACTGTAAAGGCCATGTTAAGGCTTATGCTGGAGCAAGCTGTGGGTTTTTGGTCTTATTCCACTTGTGTCTTGTTCTTTCTGTCTCAGAGATTTTGGCAGTGGCAAGGTGCACTTCTCCAAATTGATTTGTCGGGATTTGAATCAGATATATCACTGAGCCCTTCTCTGAGTGTGAGACCTGAATATGATACAGGCTCTTCAGGAAACTTGTTGCTGGCAAGCAGGGCATTTCTGTCCAATAATGAGATTGTGACTGATTTAAGTAAAAGATAATTATAGATTAAACATGTAATCCTAATGCTCCAAAGGCAAAGAAAGATATTTAGCCAGATAAGTTTTCCAGTGAAATAAGGATTTGGGGCTTTGCAGGTGATAATAAGGTTGTGAGACAGAGACCTGCACTGCTCCGATATGCCTTTAAGACAAGATTGGATTTAGAGGAACCCCCATGAGAGGAGATGTCCCACAGTGGAACATCTTCTTAAGGGAAAATGGGTTGCATAACTTGAAGTTATCCTCTACAGTGGCATTCAGGAACAGTCACCTTCTTTCATCCTGTCTAACTCATCACAATTACTTTCTGTCCCACTTCACCAGCAGCACAACACACACTTTATTTTATTCCGTCTGCATAGTCCATACAAGCCAGATTCCAATTTCCTAATTACTACACCTCATAAAAATTCTCGGTGCTCTTCCTCTCCACTCAACCTGACACACTGTAGAGATAGTTTAACTGGCAAGAGTTCAGGGAGTGAGAATAACACTCACCCACCTTCATCTCCATTTATCTATTCCTAATACATTTTGCATTAATGCTAATATTTGTAAATGGCATGCTGAAATGCAGCTCGGTGTTGTTTGCTGAAATGGTTCACTGTTTGTGGATACATCGAGCATAATACGAGGTTGAGATAGCTCGAGGAGATAATGGGAAGGAGTGTGTACGAGGAGAGGAAAGGGAGTAAAACTGAAGCTCGCTGGCACCAATAAAGACTGGATGGACAGGCCTGGCTTGTCCAATTATACTTGATCCGAGGTCAGTAAGAGTGAGAGGTAGTAATGCAGGCATTCATGTCACCTTGAAAAACTAGAACGGCATGCCAGCAGTATCTATTATAGTTTCACTGCTTATACTGTACAGTGCATAGACACTGGCCACCACAAATAAAAGAAAAGTCTGAAAATGTGGATAGTACTTCGTTACTGATGTATTTAAGTACTATTAAGTGCTAAAACTTAAAGCTCCTGAAAACTTGGTTTCATATTTTATGTATTTCTGTTTAACATGAAATATCCCTGATTGAATAAACAATAATCAAAGTGAACTTTTTACTTTTTGAGACTTCCTTGCACATCTCACCTAATCTGCTTCATCGATATTGTGCAGGTGTGGTTTGATCGGATTTAATTGACCGTGCTAGCAACATAAACAAACAACCTCACAACAGAGTTAGATTCAAATATTGCTAAATACTCATTAGTGCATGGCTGTTTTCCACCATCTTCAAACCAGTGAGAAAAACACCATTAAAAGGGAAAAAAAAACACAGACCCCATCCAAACGGTTGCTTTGGGAGAAAATGTGTTTATGTAGTGTAAGATTCCATTGCTCAAACAGATTTTTTTTTTAAAGGAATTTTTGAGGGCCTTTAAGTTCACACATTTAATACAATTACCTCTATTTATAACTATTACAAAAGTATAGCATAGGGATATATGTATGTCTTTAATGCACTCTGGCATACTACTGTAACGGACAAAAAATGCAGACTAAAGATGTTATGTATTGTGACCAGGGTAATACAAATGCCCTAAATAGGTCAAGGTGTGAATGTTTTTGCTGAACTACTTTTGTGTTTCCTCACAATACTTTTACATTCCCTTGCAATATTTTCTGTTGCTTACCAATCATTTTTGGGTTTGTTCAGGCCAGGCTCTGATCACAGCCAATGCCACAGGCTGTGATCACAGTGTGAGTAAGCACTCTGCTATGTCTGGCTGTGAGTTGAACACTGAAAGACTACT
Organism: Morone saxatilis; assembly: GCF_004916995.1. Taxonomy (NCBI): domain Eukaryota; kingdom Metazoa; phylum Chordata; class Actinopteri; family Moronidae; genus Morone; species Morone saxatilis. The sequence goes on along the minus strand of NW_023340257.1, from coordinate 19,377,361 downwards.
CGTAGCTATGGCTACAGTTCTGGTTAAAGGCCACGCGTACCGCCACATATTGCATATATGGTGGTTCCCACCAACTTCCCACTCATTTTTGTGGCAAATACGTGCTTCTGCACGGTTTTGTTACAGTAATTCTTGTCTTTACAGACCCGATGGACTGTATAAAATAGTTCACTGATTTCTCTTTATTGTGTGAGTGGTAATGACGTAGACTCTGTGCTCATTCAGGATGTGTCACCTAATTTTTTTAACAAGCACAATTAACATGGGAAGAATTGTATTATGGAAAGCATCAATTTCCTTCCTCTTTCCCTACCTTCTTTTCCCTTTCCTTACCCAATTTCATTCTACCAACAGGAGTGTATGGATACATCCTTGGGATTGATGGTGTGCTATTTTCCAGCAAATTTTAAATATGTGAGGACAGCTGATGACACAAGTTTTCCTCTTCAGAAGCACTCTTCTGTCTTGTGTTGTGGGAGAGCTGTCCAATGCATACCCTTTTTATATAACTGTAGGAGCAGGTGGTTTGTCATTTTGGCTGATTGATATTGGATCCTTTAGTTTGTTGCATGGGGTGTAATAAAAGCAGAAGTAGACAAAATAACAGAGCTCACCTGTGGGGCCCCAGGTAGCCCCCAAGACAGACAGAGAAGCCCTTATAACTTCTCACCAGGAGGCAAAATGATCGTGCAATTGTTGGTAGCAGATGGAGAGCATGCTGAATGGATAAGGAGGAGAGGAAAATGGAGTAGGAGAGGAAAATACAGAGTGGCAAAGGTTTGGCCGAAATAATGCTAACATGTTTTCTGCTGCTTTAGTCAGATAAATGCACAAAATGTTTCTCTGTTGTGCTGCAGTGTGAAATCAGTGTGCCTGCTGATGAATGGCCCTTTTTTTTCTCGGCCTATCTTTAATGAGTATTTTTCAGATCTTTCACTGGGCCTCTCCTCTGTCTGATGCATGTGTTGTGGTGAATCCCTGGAGGATAAAGCCCTTCAGAAAACTAACTGCAGAACTGCACTAATATGAAGAATTAACCATTTTCACACTGGCTAGCTTAAGGACAACTTGTTCATTAATTGCCTATTTTAAAATATCAGGGGCAACTTATATGTACAGCTTGCAAGCTCTCTCTGTTCTGTCTCTCTCTCAACATAGGAGCAGAAGTGTCAGAAATATGCGTCACAACAACCGAAAAGATGACACTGGTGAGAATATACATAACAATTTTGCTGTCTGCAAGATTCGAAAGGTAATTCAGGAATACATAATGTCTCCCTTCTGCTTCAGGGGCTTTAAGTGGTGTTTATGCAGAGAGATTGGTGCTCAATGTAAATATTTATTTGTAGTCATGCTTCCCTTGATTGATTTTCTGGCAACTCCTTTCTCTGGAAAAACAGCAGAGGGCTTGTGCAGAATTGTTAAACACAATCCTCCCGAATAGCTTCTAACTACAGCCACAAACCCATACAAATCTATGATGACACAGGAGTCTATCTATTTAATTTTTTACATGCTGCCTCCATTGTCCTCAAAATACAGCAAAGCCAGCATGAAATTGCAGATGCATTACTCTGGCTAAATTACAGCTTGCGGGCTCAACTGGCGCTTCCTAAAATAGATGAGAGACAAGGGGTCAGTTACAGTTTTGTCATCCACTGATAGGAGCTGCTCATTCCAAGTCTGTTCCAGCTACTTATGTCACCAGAGACAATTCCCGCATGTGTGATGGGCACGAGAGCTGTCGCTTTGATTAATGGGACAATAACATTTACAACCACCATCCAGTTTATTCTCCCTCAAATGCGTCCCCTGACCTCCCCAGTTTCGCCCGCAGATATTTTACTTTCCTGTCTTTGCTGGTGCTAAAAGAGGGTGATATGAGGAAAACAGTACAGGAAATTCACTTCCCAGGCTCTCCATCTCTTTCACTTATGCCTTGCCCTGCACAGAGAGTTAATATGGGGTCGTACGAAGGATCACATGGTACTTTGAGCATGTGGGTTTCAAAGTCGTAACGGGAAGGCTATATTAAATCATTTCAAGTCGTTTAGGTTGCTGCCAGCCAGGTGCAAAGGTGCACAAAATTCACAATAAGTGGATTTTTCAGAGCAGCATTTGCATGCTTTATTTTTATTTTTTAGCAGAGCTAGATAAGAATATTGATAGCACTCTCATATCTGTATATTAGTAAATAAAAAGCTAGAGGAAACAGAGTGAAACAGCTTGCCAGGCTCTGTCTAGCAGAAAAAAATCCAACTATGAGAAAATAATTAACATGTTGTGTCTTGTTTGTTTAATGCATACAAAAAGCCATAAAAACAACAATTTGTGTTTTTTTCCCCCACTATTTATGCTAAACTATGCTAAGGGACTGTTTGCTGTAGCCTTATATTACTGATGTATATGATATTTAAACATGTACATGTTTTGAGCTCTACCTCAGCATGTGTTCATTAGGTATAGTGTTAATGATTATATTGACCTCTGCCCCACATTAATCATTTTGGCCATTACAAGTTTATAAATAACATTTATTTAAAACAGTCTCAACTCTTAAAAAGAGGCTATTTTGATTTTTATGAATTATTATTAAGACTATATACCTCACTTTACTGTAATCTCATTTTCTGTGCCTACCTATATAAGTGTTTCTAAAACTTTTCTGCCCAGATTGCCTCCTGCAAAAAATACCTTTTTGGCTTTCTCTCCTCTCTTATTACAGGATCCGCAGGGGGCACGATGAAGCCATAGGCCTCATCGAGACATGCACCCACCCTGAGTCTCACTGCCTGGGTTCCTTGCTACCCCACCTCCTGGAATGTCATCATTCCCAATTCAACAGTCTGTTCATCCCCTCATACTTGACCCCATGTTTCTTACCGTTTTCTGCCCAGATTGTCTCACAGCCCTCCCACAAAAAATGCCTTTTTGGCTTTCTTTCCTCCTTCTCTCTTATTACAAGATCCGCAGGGGGGCACGATTAAGCCATAGGCCTCATCGAAACGTGCACCCACCCCCAGTCTCAGTGCCTGGGTTCCTCGCTACCATACCTCCTGGCATGTCATCGTTCCTGATTCAACAGTCTGTTCATACCCTCATACTCAACCCGATTTCATCCCAGTCCTCGATACTTCTCATTCACCCTCAACAACTTTAGTGACATTCTAATAACCTAAGTTCTGTATTTACAATGGTGTGGTCTTTGTTACTGAATCAAAGTAGACTACCCTTATGACACTTTAGAAATCTGCAATAAGTTAGCCTCTTCATGTAGGTCTGATGTCCCGTGTGTAGGGAGTAGAATGACTTATAAGCCTTGGTGCACATGTATATGTGTGTATCTGACTTACAGTTTTGATGTGTGTATGTGCATATTGTGCGTACTTGGCTGTCAGGCTAAAAGCAGGGCAGTGACAGGTCCTGACTGTGAGATTGACAGGCCTACTGGGAGTTGGACAAGAGATGGATTTGGCTCCTCTAATTGAACTGTAAGAGCACTGAAGCTTTCAAAGGAGCCAGACTGAGCACCATTTTCACTTAAGATATGTTAAGGAGCCTGTGTGTGTGTGTGTGTGTGTGTGTGTGTGTGAATGCATGTGTGTTTTCACATTTGTATCTTTATTAATGACTCTGCATTCTGTCAGGGTTGATGACAAAGCATGTATGTGATTCGTGTTTGCCATAAAGAAAGAATGCCTTGATTGAGATTTTCCTTTGTTGCTATGAATTGTTTTTGACAGGCTGTGCCGAGGCCCCATGCCTCACCATTGACAGCTCTAGCTGTAGTCAATGTTATGTTACATTTGTTATTTATCAGAAGCCTCAAAAGCAGACTTTATTGGGCCTATATCTCAGTCTGAGATCTCAGTGAGGAGCTTGTTTTTATAAAGCTGACACTATGATATCTACATTTCTGTAATGTTTAACACTAAAGGACATATTGCAGGTCACTATGCAAGGTTACACACATATACGCATGCACACACACACAGACACACACACACACATCATTGCCTTTTTCATGACAGGTTGATGAATCTTTTATATGTTTATCCATTTTAACTCCATGGCTGGTGTATTATTAAAGTGCTGGTGCGCAGCTTATATTAACCCTCTCAGACAGGGCAGAGACAGGCTAGGATGGGGCTGGCCCTCTCTCTCTCTTGTATCTTGCTGTCTATCATCTATCATCATCTGTTCATCTGCCCCCGTCTGTTTACTAGCCTTGTCTCTATTCATCTCCGTCCTGCCTCTCATCCTCTGTCGCAGCCGCCTTCTTGCTCCTTGCTGCACCTCTGCAACGTCCTTCTCTCAGTCACCCCCACCTTCGATCTTCAATATGTGTATATATATCTTTGCTGTCAGAGAGTCCCTATGCTTTCTCTCTGTCTCCCAGGAGCTATCTATCAAGATGAATTGTCTGTCTGTCTGTCTGTCTGTCCTTTTCTCTCTGTGTGTCTGAGCTGAGAGACCTAGTTCTCCTCATGGACGGCCTTTTGAGTCTGACTGAGCTTTGGCCATGGAGCTCTGACAGAAACTTTAGAGAGCCTGTCTGGAAGAAGACAGTGAGGGGAAATTGAGAGGGCATTGAAGAGGTTATGAATCCCTGTACCAAGTCCTCTGCTGACAGTCAGCTCATCTCTGCTGGCTCCCAGTCAGAGGCTGAGATGGATGGTAGGGATAGACAGGATGGACGGGTCCCAGCTGGAGAGACAGCTATGAGTGGCGACACTGGCGAAACAACCCCAACAAGGCATAAACCGAATGATGAAAGAGTTCGGGCGACAGTATGAGCATGAGCGCGCATATGTTTGTGCACGGCTGCGTGTTTGTGTTTATTTGTATCCGTATGGTTGCAGGGCAGAGAAGGATAGATGTGACTAGTGCTGAAGCACTGCAGAAGGCAGGGCAGATTATGTCTAGAAATCCCTGCATACATGTGTCAGCATTACTGGTGTGTGGTCTGTGAGAGAAGGAGTAAATACGAGAGAGGCCATATCGGGCCATGCTGTTTTAATATGCTGTGACTCAGTGTGGCCTCGGCTTCTGTTATGCCTTCTTCCCAACCTACCTATTGTAATCCACCCTGCCTGGCACCGGGTTCTGGTTACGGCTCTGCCCATCCCACCTGGACCCTAGGAGGAACACAGTATTCCCTCCACAGACAGGGCCTATTGATTGCTGTGTCAGAGGCCATTTTATACCAACCCCTCATTGGACTGGCAGAGGTTTTATTCAGTCTGTCTCGGGCTATGTGCACAGCCAACAGATGACATTTAAACTATGGCTCGTGCAGGCCTGCTGGACTGGAGCTGACAGCCTTACTAATGGCTACTTTACAGATGGCATTTCACTCTTGGCTTATTAACACTATTAAAACACAGCTTGGTTGCACAAGGTGAAAGCCAATCACATTGTTTTGGCCAGCTATAGTTTCAAGCTAAAAGGTGCAAAAAAGGTTCATTAATAGGAGATTTTTCAAGCCCTTGCAAAATAACAAACATAATTTTCTTTTATTTTCTTTCTGAGCTTCTGAGTCATTCATGGATGTATAGACAAGCATGTAATTCTCTTGATTTACATTACTGGTTAGTTCCCCCTTATATTGAACATAAAGGTCACACCAGTTCTCAGTAATGCATGCAAAGCCCCAGAGGACCACTGTAGTCAAAAAGTTTTACAGCCAGTCTCCAGACACCAGGAGCTCCAGTACCTATTAGCCGCCAACCTGCTCTTTTCTCCTCAGCAGATCAGCCAAGCGCACCAGCTCATTTAGATCCCATTTAAAGAGGAATCATTATTGTCACGGTATCAACCACCTTGATGCACACCGCAGCTCAAAGACATGTCAAAATTGGTTTAACATACATTTGAATCCCTCTCTGTATAGCTCTTGGGGTAATTGGTTCTCTGCTCATGTCCGCAGGCAGATGATATGGTTACATGTGGGAAGAAAGGATTGCCTTTGATTATAATGCAAACCTGATCATTAAATATGAATGGGGCAGAAACAACCACAAACAAATGCACATGGTCAAAGGAAATAGCCGTTTAAATTGTTTGTTATGCTGTAACAATGCAAGATATTTGGACACACTGTCTTGTCAGCTGGCAATGTCTTGTTTGTAGAACCATGATTTAGATGTAGAGCATGTACCATTAAAATAAATAAAATTGGATCAGCATCTTATAATTGGCTACCAGGCGGGGAGATTGCAGTTCTAATGGTGTCCTTCAAGTAACCAGCAATGATATATACTAAAAGGTGGTACTTTTACCTGGAGGAAAATTAATTTATTACTATTTGTTGACAAAGTGATTAATGCAATCACAAAATGACAAATGTCACTAAAAGGCAATTGAAGAATTATAGGTATAATTGAATAAATACATAATGAGTGATTCAAATGAAGCAAACTTATTTTTGTAAATGAAAACGTTTTAACTCTCGTATTTCTCGTCATTATTTGCTTTGCCTCAAAACAGTCCATAATATAAATGAATATTGCAATTACTGTAATCTACAATTTAGTCTTTCCATGTTTTTGTTAGATTCTTCAACTTCCCCTACTTTGCATTTAAATCAGTTATCTGGTTCCCTATTTCCCTCATGTAAGATTTTCATATTTTCTTAGTCTTAGACTTTATGGTAATGAGAGGAGAGAGTTTGCCAAAAATACATGGGCAGTATTGATTTGTGTGTCGAAGTTGACATTAGGGACCTCTTTTTTTTTTCATTCTTTTACTTTTATCCAGGAGCCTTAGTTTTCTAAACCACTCCCCCTTGGCTGGAAAAACTTCACAAAAAGGTCTAAAATTAGGTTCAGGGTTAGAGTTAATTGGCACTCAGTAGCTAAGCTAAAAGCCTTTCTCTTGCCAAAACAGCTTTTTGGTTGTGTCACTGCTTCATAATGCAAACTTACTGCTAAAACTGCCCAGGCTCTTATTAGGTATGTGACAAGGAAAATGTGAAATGCCTGGGAAATCGGGAAATAAATAATCATCTAAGAAAACAGGAAAAGTAAAGAGTTATTACAGATTTTTTGTGTGTAAATGATACACATAAAAATGCATTTATAATTTGTTTTCTGGAGCAGTTGGAGGTTATTTATGTTTATTTATTTACATTATTTAACTCACTCTATTATGTATTTGTGTATGTAATTAAACTTTTGATTCATCAGGAGAGCCTGTTAGTGATGTTTGTCATCTTTAAGATCACATTGGAGACTATGTGCTCATTTCACACCTTCTGTCTGCGCCTACGCCTCTCGAATGGTGTAGTATTTTCAACAGCAACACCTATGTGTGACATTTTCATTCACATAATTAGGATGGTAAAGACAGGGACTTGGTAAACAAATGCAGCTTAATGTCAATGCTAATAAGGTGATAAATAGTTGTGGTCTCCTCTCCTGTCATGGCAGGAGAGGAGTGCCGTCTGTGGGGATGTTGGGGTTGGGGTAAGAGCTGAAAAAAACTCACCTGCACAACTGGGGGAAGAGAAGAACATGCAGAATGACAGAGGACAGAGGTGTGGAAGATAGCGGAAGAAGGAGACATCAAATGCGAGAGAGAGAAGTGGGATGCTGTCATTACCCCTGAGAGGACAGGTGTGGACCACGATTAAGACTGAGTTTCACTGGCAGCCATCTGGAAACAACCCTCACATCACCCGCGAGGGACAGGACATTTGCAAGCATCCACAGCCATGCACACACAAGGCCACACACTCTGATGCACGTATTCACGCACGCACATAGCAGCATCTTTATGAGCGTGCTGCTGGGGTGAAACAAACAAACTATGCAGTGATGCTGCAGTTGAATTGGAGGCTAGAGGGACGCTTGAAATGAATTATGAATACAATAATATTTCCCTCCATTTTAGATCTTCCTGTTCCAGCCTCAGCCTCAAACCCAGACACAACCCCTGCTATTAGGTCTCAGTCAGTCTGTCCTTACTACTCTGCTGGCTCAACCCAAATCATTTTCCCTTCCAAACTGAGCTGCAGGGTAATAAGGGAACAGGAAAAGGGAGGGAGAGAAAGAGGTAGAGTCTAAATGAAAAACCAGCCTCGGTTTAACATCTTCTCTTTCTGGGGCACGGCTAAGCTTTATTGGATTTTTTTTTCTTCCAGTTTTGTCGAATCAGAAGGAATTTTCTCATAACCTTTGGCACATGTGCAATGTCAAATTTAATCACTTTCCTTGTTGAAATACACTGTACATGAAATTAAAATTCAAAGACAGTGACAAATAATTTAGTGTCTGACAAGAATTGCATATTATCCGGTCCCTACACCCTTTTCCCTCTTGTTAGACAAAGTGATGCTGAAGTCTCTGCTCTGCATCTTAACACTACTTTAATCAGAAGATATATGAGATTCAGGAATCTCATGAACCCTCTTAATACCCAGCCTCATTGTTGTTACACAGTGCAGTAACGGAAAGACAATCCTCAACAGCTCAACTGTTCTTTTTTGATTGGAGACACTGAACCGGTACGGTCAATTTCTGGTTGTGTAGTGTGAGGGTCAAGTTGGAGCCAAGCCCCTTAAAATGTAATAGCATGATGCAGATTGGCTGGAGAAGGGCACTTAAAAGCAAAAACAATACGGTATGTTTTTGATGTGTGACGCAAGGTAAAAGGAGGAAATCTTCTAGTTATACAATGAAGGTCATATTTAATTGTCTATGTTCTTGATTGGTCATAGAAATATAACATGGAAACCCACTTGTCCATCCACCCATCAATAATATGATAATACAATTTGCTGATGAGGAGTAATAATAATACATGTGAAAGGCCGCTCGTAATTGCCTCTAATGGCCCGTTGATTATCGCACATTCTAAACGAAAGTATTGCCCTCTATATTTTATTGCAGGGTCTGTCTCATTAATTCAGGTCTATTTTTTGAGAGGACTCATATGTGAGTATTTCAGCTACAGCTATGATGAGTTGCTGTTAAAAAGTGAAACATGAATTCAAAGCAATTCATGGCATTTATTCGTCATTCGTCTTATTGTTTAATCCTTAAAATTACTGTCTCTCTTTAAACTAGTATTTGTTAATCTGAGTGGATTAACACATTAAGCTTGTTTTTTACTGATTTTGTGGGCCAAAAACATTGTTCAGTTAAAAAGTTTAAGTGATTCAGTTCTATTAGTGATTATAACATTAAGCATGTAGTGCATAACCTGTAGTCCAGATTACATTTTAGTGTTTTGATATTATGTTTAAACCTTTAACTTAAAACCAAATTGTTCTTATTTGCCTCAATAAATAAATAATGATGATGATAACAGTATCAATAAAAGCCATTAAACAGTCTGAGCAGTGCATTAACTGCACAACTGCATTTAAATCAGGTTTATATTAAGGTTTATATTAAGGCTCATTTCCTGCTCCCACTATTAATGCATAGTTCATCAGCTCAGAATCCTTTCTACCCAAAAAGGTGCTTGTGCAAGTCACTGGGATGGAAAAAACAATTCATTAAAAACTAATATAGTGCATACAGTATCTGTATAGTGTGTTTGGAATGAGGTAAAAAGATCCTTGGGCATGGTGGTGTAGTGAGTATGAACCAACTAAAGGACATGTTTCAATTTGAATATTAAAACCAAGATGCAGTTCTTCATTTGATATGAATCATCATAAACAAAGAGGCTCTCAACTGCAATCAATTGATTATCGGATATCGGGTAAAGTTCACAACAATTTGTTTTGAAGTTGTTGAGGTAGACAAAATTCCACTTGGTGTTTTTGTATCTGTTTCCTCAGAGTAAGGAAAATATAAATCACAGCATCATGAAGTAAACTATTCTCAATCCTGCAGGAACTCAGCAGTGCAGGAGAGATGGACTCACTAAAAGTTGCTCCCTTGGAGAGACCTCATTTGGATGCAGTTGATAGAAAGTGATTTTTGTCTGTGCACAGTTTGTAAAGTAGGCTTTCCCCTCTCATGATAAATTTCATTCTCAGTAAGTTCACAGATTTGCTCATATGGGTTAGTTTTCTGGTGTTAGCTGATAGGTAACTGATATTTGTTGTATGTAATACACAAATGTGTAATTACGGGATTTATGAAATTATGCCATAGTGCACTCGATATATTCCTGCTACTACTCCACTCCTGCAACTCGTACTGATACGCCTACAGCAAACAATACCTTTGCGCTCTGAGCAATTACACACCAGAAAATCAGAAATCTCAAATATGAGGATGTATTCTTTTTCTCACTTATTACAGTTTCTGTTATGTTTCGCAGGAAGGATGTCTGAGATAATCATACTCAGCATGTCTTGAAGATCCCTGTTGTCTGTGCTTCCCCTACAGACGAGCCACTGACTGTTGGCACCATTACTGTGAGCAGTGAAGAGCTGAATAAATGTGGCTTGCACACAGCTGTGATGGGACTAATTTTTAATGCCTCTGAATCTAACAGAATCGCAACCTCAAATGTAAATGTCTCCTAAATGTTACAGTACGAGCAATTTTAAAACCATCTGTTCAATAGAAATGTTATATTTTTTTTGTGGTTGGCTAATATAGCATTAAAAGAAATACATGATAATACATATTAAATAACCATAATGTTATGTTTGGAGCACTCTTTTAACAGTTTACAAAATTACATAACATGTTTTGTATTTTTACCTTTTTTGGATGTGCAAAATCAGTGTTTTTTTCATGCACAAGTCAATGTCAATGATAATATTTTCTTCTTTCAGAACAATGGAAAGAAAACACAGAATTTACACATTTGTGTCTATCGATTCCTCCTAAAATTACCAAAAGCAACACCTCATTTGCATATTTAAACATTCAATTTCAGAAAACCTGAAGTACAAAATAATTGTCTTAACATACGTCAACTGGGGAAGTTACTTAAATGTTTGCCTAGTTAACCTGTAGTGTCTTGCACAAATCAAGGAATTAGTTTTTTTTTGTTATACTCGTGCTTACATACACCAGACCTTCCAGTTTTATTCCTATCGATATTCTAAAGGTTTTTACAGAGGGGTTTGTTCATGTAACATTGATATCCTGATTTATATATCCGATTTTATTCCTTAAAGCATTGTGAAAATTGCTTTCTGAACTGATTTATGAAGTGATAAAAAAGAGATATACTACATTCCCACTGTAACAACCTTTGGCTAATATGTCAACAAAATGAAATTTTGAACCTCAATCCAATGTTCAGATTTCTGCTCTGTGTGTGCAAACCATGAGTATTTAATTAGATAATGTCTCATTTGCATATGTAAACATACAATTTCTGAAAACTTATACAATACAAGAAATAATTGTCTTAATGTAAGTAATCAACTGAGGAAGTTTCATGGTCATACCTATTAGTTAAAACGTTTACCCTAATGTCTGGCCTTAACATAAAGTATTTTTACATATTGGATATTAGAGAAAAATATACTAAAAATAGAAAAAATGTTGGCTGTACACGAACGACTAGGGTTTTCTTATCTTAAATAGTAATGGATAAAAACTTAAAACTTTGTCCAGCTTGTTTGGAACAGAGAGTTAGAGATCTGAGATCACCTGCAGCGTTGCCATGTTGTCCTGGATATGCCTACCTCAGCTCCATCCAGGCCGTCTTGCATATCTTGCAATTTGGATTTTCTTAAAAGGTCGCTGATAATATAACAAACAAGGTAAACTCCAGGCTTCATTATGTATGTCTAGACAGCTCTGGGTGACGTCACAGACACTGCTGTAGTTCTAGTCTGTGTTCAAGCCTGCATGTCAGCAAGCATCTGCCAAAGTGCCCTAGATAGACACGCTTGTCCTTTTATTTCTAACTTTCACTATAAGGATCATTATAATGACAATTATTGTGATTGAACTAAACTATCACTAACCTGAGAGGCAAAAGCAGACACGTTCGTCATATTTTTATCTCCTGCCCCCTTTTAAAATAACCCTCATTCATTGCTCAGTACTGTATTTCTACAGCAAACTGTAACTTGCGTAAGCCAGTAACCTCTCCACCAGAGTTTAGCCTGGCCCATCCAGCAGCCTACACCAGGCAGCGAGCTAATGGGCTGGTGTGGTGCACGGCAGAAGCAGGCGCTGCTAATGACCCATAACTGAGCAGCACTGGGCTGTACAGTAAGAGCACTCAGGAGTCTCGTGAAATCTAACACCGATCTCATTTTGTAACAGCGTGCGCTTCCTGTATAACATGGCGTCACTGGTGGGCGTGAATAATAGAGAAACGAGACAGGCTCCAAGCACGCAGGCTGACAGCAGTTGTCCTCTCTCCACAGTTTTAGTGCATTTGTTACAGTACCCCCTCCCATGTCTGCTGTTGACCCACTAGCATTGTTGGCCAGCTAATAAAATCTGAGATTTTCAATCTAGCCCGCATTTATTCAAGTCTATTTCATCCACTAAAGTCACTCCTACATGCATGCAGACGGGGTGAGCTGCTCTATTGTTAAAGGAGGGAGAGCAAGGGAGACTGTGCCGCTGCTTCACAGCCACTAATCCTATTGGAAGTTAGGCCTGCTGTTTGTTTCCCTGTGTTGGCCCTATCAGTCACACTTAGATGAAGCCTGAGGGGAAGTAATATGGGTAGATTGGGCCTGAGTGGCACGGGGAAGTTGCCAGGGCAGATGGGGGACTGCAGAATAATACTGTGTGAAGTACCACAGCCAGAGGTTCAGTTCGCTATGGATGGATGTGTAATGGTAATGAGGAGAGATGAGATGAATCTGATACTCACAGGAGGAAAATGTCTCACACACATACACACGCACAATACTCTCAAGAATGGCCCTATGGGTTATGCGCTGAAACGCTTGCTCGCGATAAACATCATTCGGCATGGTGCTATTTCTGCAGTGTCTCCACTTTTAAATGTTTCAAGAGAGATAGAGTGAAACTTAGAAGAATAGTACTCACTGATATACACCATGAAGGGAATGTGCTGACATAATACATAGTCAGTTTTCGAATCATGGATGCCTTGAAATAATTTCTGTGATAGGGTACACATCCACAAGCTGTATCAGTGGGTAATGAACTTCCTCTGGTATGCACCGAATAAGGACTCTCGAAGATGGAGAGGGAGATAGGCTGGCATTTAAAAATGTCTACACCCGATCCGGGCTCTATCTACCTTGGTGGGACAACAGTGTCAATGGGATGATTCACTGTGCCTATTTTTAAGCATCTACCAGACACTTTTAATGCACGGCTAGCTCATTTTTTTACAGAATGTGCTATGACTTCTAAAATATGCAGTGATGAATGTCACATTCAGTCAGAGAGAGCATTTCAGTCTCGTTGCAAATAAATAAAATATAGATCTGATCTATTTTTACAGCGTTTTATCCTGAGTGCTTAAATAAGCTGTAATAAAATCAATAAGTAGACCTTTGACAATGCTTGTTATCTCATTAAAAGCTAAACAAATGCATCCAGTGCTTTCTTAAAACAGCTGTTGTGAAGCCCAGTGAGCTACATAATGAGAAATAAGGAAAAAATGAGAAATTATTTGCAGTCTGTTTTCCCACCCTAGCTTGGTATCTAATGAGCTCTGAGTGTCTAACAATGTCTCGGAGAGTAATGAAGGGGGGGGGGTGTTGCGTTTTTATTCAAATTAAGGTAGAAGCCATCAATAATACTCTTTAGTCGGTTGCAAGGTGCAGATTAGTGCTTGCACCGTGACTTCAGACCTATTCCTCCATATAACCAAACAGCTCTAAAGAATCAGAAAACAGCTACTTTCACTTTTTCTACCTTAATTCTAATGAAGATTTACGGCTGGCGGTGTCAAATCATAGATGATTTACATAACGCAACGGGTAGCCTGCCACCAGTGGAAGGAGAGCGAGAGCGAGCGAAGGCGGGAGGGCTATTAAGAGCTTTGAGGTTCTCCAGCAGGCGTGACGCCCCATTAATATGCACACATATGTGCCACTGTTAAATAATTTTGGGCAGATGATCATATCTGTCAGATTCATGAAGCACAACAACTGCAAACAGTGCACATGATATAATGGTGATTAATACACTCACGCTCAGTGCCTGCAACTAAATAAGTAAAAGTCAGATGCAGTTGCAATTTTGAATTATCAAACAAGACAATTTGTTTCTCATTTGCATGCTTACAGCTAAACCTAAACTTACACCCTGCATCATCTTTAAGAGCTAAAAAAACAACAACTTAACATTGTTTTTCACCTTGATATGTCGTTGGAGTCTAGTTGATCCCAAATATAAGTAATGTCACTGTGTTGGATAACATACTGTACATTTTTGTGAAAGACTTAAAGGAAAATTTGTCAATAAATAGCCAATTAAATTGCTGTAACAATGCTTTATAGTCATTTAAGTATTTTGTTACCTTCATCAAATGTGCAACCTCAAAAAAGGTTTTTGCCAAAGGGAACGATAAGCGCTAAAATACTTTTCAACATACTGGGTAGGGCTGGGCGATATGGCTTAAAAGGGATATAAATTCTCAGAGTTGGGGGCTACACCCCTAACATCCCTAGGTTATCAGATTTTGTTAATTCCGACTTTGCTTTTGTATTTTTTTATTTATGGTGATTGTGGCTGGGATCCTGTATTATCTCGCAGGACAACATTTCTCCGACTCGGACGCATTGCCTCTTGCTTAGTCTGGCAATAAATGTCGATTACCTGTACCTTTTTGGTGCACAGCTTTCAACACATATTACCTTCTGAGCGAGTTGTTCGGTGACGCCACCTATAAATCCAATACCAGTTCCAAACAATCGATATCACTGGCCTTTTGTTTGGGGACGAGCTCATCCTGGCCGTCAAATGGTTTTTAGTCGGGAGGGTCAGCGCAACTCTGTCCCTTACGTGTATCTTCCAGGGACACCGGTTGTGGAATTCAAAGAGAAAACTGATTGTGAACCGTAAAAATTATAATCGTGTATTTAGGTCTACAGAAGGTTTCTATAGGTAAGCATAAGAGATCGATTTATCGCCCAGCCCTAATACTGGGTTCAAAACACAATATCAAAACACTCAATGAATGTCAACAAAACACAGGGATTAAATAGAACACCTACCAACCAAGAGTTTTGCAGTCAGACAGCTATTTAAAATATTCAATACATTTTGAACACAAGTGCAAGCCAAAAGCATCTCGTCTTGAGAAAGATAGTGAAAAGAGTGCAACCCTCATCTTTTACACTGATCAAGACTGATAGTCATCAAAATTTAATTTCACTTTGCCTTTGAGGGACTCAAGAAGCAGGTGGACATTCCAAAGCCTTAAGCTTGGAAAATCAATCAGGAACGTAAGCGTGAGTTCCACACAGTTCTCTTGTATGGCCGTCTTGCTATGCCCAGGTTAGCTTTAATCATCACTGATCCCTCACTACTATTCAGAAGCTCACAGCTCCTTCTTCTGCCCTGAAAGCCTTTGATATGGATAGGTGTGAAACCGGCTCTCATTGCTGATCCCTACCACCACCAGGCTCACCATCCCAGTAATTCAGTTTGCAGTCTCCGGTTTGTGAATTGATTACTTTGCTTTGCCTCTTTAAATTGCTATCTAGAGAATGGCTCACTCTCTCTCTCTTCTCAAAAAAGCTCCCATCAAATCAAATGAAAATCTAATATAGGAGGGTAATGGGAATGGATAGTGGATGACCTATAGTTCTGAATGATATGTGCGAGTGATGATTTGACGTCTGCAGCAATGAGTCCATAGCTGGCTGCATCTCACTCGTTCTCTGGGGGGATTCTCAGGGTCTTAAAGAGGTTTCCTGATGGGAAAATATTTACAACAATACCTCCTTTGATTCTGAAAACTCTCCTCTCCTCTCAATCCTTTTTTCCTTTCCCTACCATGTATCCAGCAGACCAGACCACTCCAGCGCTGACTTTGGTGCACTCGGTGATTGTATGTTGAGATTACATGCATCATGGCTTGCCAGCACTTAGGATTTTGCCAGTGCAGCAGGAGGCTGCATGAGAAAAAGGGCCACGCAGTAGGAGGTGAGGAATTGAGGTGACTATGAATAATTATGTAGGCATGTGTCAGTCTGACTAATGCATGAAGAGCTTACAGTACATTTGGACATTTCTAGACTCACCTTAAGCATCACACTTTTGCTGTGTCACCCTTTTTCACATTCATCACACCTTTCCTCAATCTTATTTCTTACTTCTCTAATCCTGTCCATCTCTGTATTCCGCACCACCCTGCCATGTCTAGACAGTCACTGTTGAGGCAGACTTTGCCATAACACTGATCAATGAATCACCCGGGGTAACACATGCAGCACAGCTGGGCAGTGTCATTTTCCTTGAAGCCACAAATACACAAGCAAAAACACGTACGTACAAGTACTTTGACATTACATAGCCCCTGACAGAGTCTACATACACTGTAACAGATGAATGTCATCCTTACAGGCATCCCTGCTTACCAATCAATGCACCACATGCAAAATGTCCTGCTGCGATGTTGTTATTGTATGTGACAAACACTGGCAAGATGTAATTTCAAGGAAAAGGGCATCTGAAGGGCAACTTTATCCCAGTAGGTTAGAACACAACCTATGAATTACTTATGGTGTTGTTGCAA
>NW_023340257.1:19358957-19360734 GCF_004916995.1 Morone saxatilis | reverse complement strand
AACTGACATGCCTACACTCAACGTGCTCATGCTTAAGCAATCTCTCTCCAGTCTCTTCTGGGCTTTATGGAACGTCACTGACCGACCCCAGACTCTAGTCTTGCTTCCTACACCAGACCAGTTAGAGTCCTTATGGAGGGTGTGTTGACATGCAATTAAATAGGAACAGAAGTGTTGTTTAAATATTTCATTACCCAAGTGAGAGAATGGCAGTGCGAGAGGACTAGTGTTGGTTTTAGTTCAAAAGCACAATTTTTTTTGAGAGATAAGACGTGTTTTTTTGGGCGTGAAGGAGTGAGTGAGCGAAGAATGTAAGAGGGAGGGGAGAGATGGATGGATGGAGAGGCAAAATGTGACAAGACAATGGAACATGGGGAAACTGAGTGAGAGGGAAGAGAGAGTAAATAGACTGGACAAGTCAATATGTTTTTGCTTCTCGACTCAGGAAAAAATGGCCCATGGCTACAATGCATGTTTTTACTTAGCCACACCATGCGAAATTATTAAAAAAGGGGGCATGGATGGATACGAGTAGTGCATAAAATGTGGCAACTATAATCTTGTTCCCATTGAAAAATTTAAGAAGGATGTGCAGTGAAGCAATTTTACCAAGGGAAAGAAAATACATCCGAGACCAAGGACTTGCTCAAGGTCATTCCTTTTTCCTTCTCTCTCACGACGTCTTTTGAAAAGCTTTTTGTATTATACAATCATGAATCACAGTTATATTCCAAACACGTGCACAGGTTACAGAAGCAGCAGATGATCAATAATTTCTAAGAAGTCAGCTTGATTTTTAGCAAAGCAGGTTAGTTTGAAACGAGAGATTAATGTATCAGTTTACCATCAAAGTGAGTGAAAAGACTTTATCTGAATACCTGAATACCCTTTTTCTCTTCTAGCTGTTCTGTAAGTTATGCTTTGTTTTTCCTGGTACTGCATAGCGCCAGTTATTGCATAATTAGATTGTGCCTTGAAACTGAGAACAAAACGGCCTAACTCAGATAAAGTTACCGTCAGTCCTCTCCAGTATCACATATTATATGAACATATTTCCTTTAGTTTCTCTTCCAAAAGAAAAAAGCCATAATTAATAACTGCCTCGGCTCACAGCTTTCAAAAACCTCTTGAGAGTGTAGAGGCAACTGTGGTGCAAGCAGAGCCTTGCATCTCTTGTTCCGTGTGCAGCCTAGATTTCCTCCTCCTGAGATTGGTGTCTCCCTGGCGACTGTCTGGTCCAATTCCACCCAGTGCTGATGGCCTGTGAAATCCCAGTTCTTGGAGCGCCAGCTTCTAAAACATTCATCATTCCCTCACTTCCCTCTAGGTGCAAGCTCAGCCTATCAGAGGATTTGACAGGAGCTTTTTTGTCCCCCTCCAAAACCCCTTGCTCACAGAGCAGGATCGGGTAATGGAGAGCTTTCTAATCGCACTTCCATTCATCTTACTGGTCAATAGGCTGGCTGGGTCAAGAGCTATGTGACTGCTGCGTTCAAAACCCAGCTTACATCGACTCACCTGGCATGTCTCTGAGTCTACCTCCATCCATTACCTTCGGATAATATAGTTGTGCTACAGCATCAGGACAGGCTATTTCTATTAGATACTTGAACAAGTTTGAAAGATGATTACTTACAGTTAACATCGTGGAAATGTTCAGCTTTGCAGTTTCTTATAGTTCACTTCAACATCACTTAAACTACATTAGGTACAAGTACGAGAGCCAACATTTTGTGCAAATAAACATATCCCAGCCTGTTAAGGCCTCCGCACACCA
>NW_023340257.1:19354728-19358932 GCF_004916995.1 Morone saxatilis | reverse complement strand
GCCACGAGAAACAGAAGGTGGACGATTTGGTAACAACTACGCCATGTTCTTGTATTATCTAGCCATCGTATTTTTCTGTTTCAGCCGGAAGTTAAGACCAATAACTTCCTTTGTTGACACTATCAACACTCTCTCGGCATGAAAAACCAATGCACTGGGGCGACAGGGCGTGCTTCTGGGTGTTTTACTAGGTCTAGAGTGATCCGTCATTCCGGTTTTCCACAACACAGATTAGCCGCCGCCCTGTTGCTTATGGGCGACGTACCGGTACGCCCTCGCGCACGCGCAGGAACTTACCGCTCCGTTTTGGCCCGTCGGTTTTGGTGTGTTGCGAGGCACTTTTTGATCCGCACTCAAGGAGACGGCGAGCCCGACTGATCAGTTCCCGGACTTGCTTTTTTTCTTGGCCGCCACGGTCGCCGTCCGGTTGGTGTGCAGAGGCCCTTAGTGTGGATGAGTGGCTTCAGATGAGGTGATAGAAGGTCATATTCTAGCTTTGATTCATCACTGTAAAAGCCAGAGCTCACACAATTATGTGTTGCCTTTCAACACCAAGCCGGTCTGTTGCTTTACCTACACAGACTGAAATTAGTTGTTGCTTTAAATCAGCCAACAGTGACGAATGTGCAGTTTTCCACAGTTCTTGCCAATACCTCTTCACAGCCACAGGGCTATTTGTTGCTAAATAAAGATCAATACAGAACAAGATTTCCATGCAGATACTAGTGCTCAGGGATATATACTCATTAGTTCAGCACATTTGTGTTTGAAACAGACGTGGCCTTTGTACACAAGAAAGGATACTCATTCTATAGTCAAAGAGGAGATAAAGAGGGAAGAGAGAAGTTAAGAAAAAAATAATTTGTTAAATCAACTATGATTTTTGTGGCAAGACAATTTTAATAGCTCATTACTTAAACATAGAATTGTCTCCAGTAACTCTGCCTCACCTACAGTACATGAAACCGTATACAGTAACCACTGTTTGTGCTGTAGTTGTCACTTTGATCAGAGCAAACACAACATGTCCTTTAGTGCTATCACTTACTGAGTCACAGTCTGTTCTCATCTTGTGTAAATTCAAACAACCTTCTGATTGTATATTTTTCTCTTTTAAAATGCTTACAGTTATCTTATTTGATTATATCTACAAAACTGAGATAGAATACATAAGGAGTCAGTTCAGAGGCATGGACTTGTGTTTAGTCCAAGGTTGGGTACTAAACAAATGTATCTCTTCCCTGTTACTGCTGACGCTGTCTGTTGACAGACCTGTAAGTGTTTGGCTTTATCACTACTCCTCTGGGAAAGTCCAGCTAATAGAATTAATTGCATTTCACATTCTGTTTGCATTTTCAATTGTTCCATTTGTGTTCTTTTAATCCCTTCCTTCAGTTGTCTTTATCGCGGTAAATCCCAGTATATAAACGGCCTGCCTGACGACATCACACAGCATAACAAACTCTACTCTCTCCAGTCATCCATTTGCTCTTTGTTTCTCCGTGTGATTGTGACCTCTGCTGCAGCCATCCATGAAAACAAACATCCTACTGATAAAAGGGAATAAAACACCAAAGGCTTTGCATTTTAGAAAAAAAAAATCTGTCTGCTGTGTTTCTTTATGTCAGCCTTTAGTCAGCGCAGCCAGCCAGCACAAGTTGGCAGATCGGCTCTTTGGGTGGGAAGTCTGACTGAAACAGTTGCTGGTTTTTTGTCTCTGGCAGTGATAGTGCCCAACATTACTGCAGCAAGGGCACCTCAAAACCAATGTACAGTATGTGTGCTGATGTCCTCCAAGGTCTGGTAGTGGATGCTGTCAGAGTAAAAATAAATTACACACACACATACACTGTCTCATAGCCACCGTTTTCTCTGAATATAAAACAATTTACAATCTAGTCCTTGGTGAAAATTCAGGAGACTATCTCTTATCTGTTGTCTTGTGTTTTTCCATTAAAACCGGCCAGTGTGACATGGAGCTCTGGGCTAAGCTAGACGTGTAAGCAGTGTGTGTGTTTTTGTGTACGTGCATTTGTGATATATTAAAATTAAAAAGTGGCATGGTTAATCACCTTTTATCAAACGCTCCAATCAGCTCCTTTTCAGTCCCCTTCACTGATCAGGCTGACAGAGCCACTGACACGCACTAATAACATTGCGCATGCAAACAGAATTAAAACTGAAAGGCCTCAGCTATTGGAAGGATCCCTTAGGAACTGCAGCTAAAAAGCCTGGAACCAGACATCGTACAGGGACAGTCAAAACTGATTTAATAGATGCCTATGGAGCACCAGCTGAGAAAGTGCACACGGAGACAAAGCAATATTCAGCATTAAAACGACTGTTTTAGAGGTTATCCGATTACATGAGTAATAATGCAGCCATATTGGAATCTGAATCCCAAATTGTCCATAATGTCTAAGCTCTTTGGTCCTCATAGCAGCATTATAGTGTGAACAAAATGACTGCTATTGTGTAAGTTAAAGCCTATTTGAAAGGGATAAAGAGCTTTCTTATGAAGTTCATGGGGGAGTCAAGTTCATTAGTGGTTTTGATAGAGTAGGTGGTGTGGATCAAACCTGAATCAGAGAGAGACACAGAGAGAGCTGAGTAAACCGCAAACAGGCTCCAAAGGGGCAGGTCTTTGGCCTTTCTGTCAATACTGGGTCACACACACAAAAGCACGTGCGCCCCACACACACAGAGACACACACATAAGCAGTAAATGTTACAATGATAACTTAGTAATAATAGATCACTTATTATTCCTTTTTTTTCAGTCACCTACTTTCTTTTACTACCTCTAATTACTTTGTGTGTCAAATAACGTGATTGTGGCAGTTTACAGTTGTGGAAAATGTTGCAAAAAGGCCATAGAGACAGCTTAATTGGGAGCTGACAGAATTGGGTTACATCAATACAACAGAATACGGTTGGGTTGGTGTAATCTAGACTAGATTGTTCTAATAAGGTTGTTAGAGGCTGGTTTTCTGCTGTGATTTATTCCACACTCTACTCTTTTTTTACACTATTCCTTTTTTGTACACTTTTTTGATTCCCAAAGGATGTGTTGACTGAGAAGGTGTGCAGTACACTTAATGGGGTGCCAAAAGTTGCCTTAGTTCGAGAAGTAATTTCACCATTTTCTTTTAAGGTTTCATCATAGGGAAGACGTGATGAGTTCAATTGTCCTGGTGACACAAGTTGCTAAATGACTCTAAAATGTTTTTGTTTTGTTTATTTCTATATATCTGTTCCGAGTCTGAGACACACAATAGATAATATATTTTCTGCATTCTGCACTGATTTGAAAATGATTTGCATTGTTACCTGAATTCTGGCATTGATATGTTTACAACATTTAGAAAATCAGCAAATAGGAAGCTTTGCTGTTTTTGTTTTCTATTCAATAGCTTCTCAAAGATGATAAATGAAACCGCTTTATTTATAGATATAAATGAGGTGTCCAGGAAATGAAGGCTCTTGGCAACTTAGCAATAAAATTACTTTTCAACATGTAGGCTTTCACTCACGAGCAGTGGGAAATAGTGCCTCCAAGCACGCCCATTAAGTCCAATAAAATAAACAAGACTGGAAGCCACTTGATGAAACAGTGACTGTTTTATTTGCTGACAGGCACCATAAATCAGTTAAGCGCAAAACAGAACACAAAGGCAAGTACAACATGGAGCAGAAGCAATATGGTTTAACCAGAGCTCTTCCTTTTAGCATCAAACAACATGTCAAAGTGGAACTGGAAAGAGAAGAACAAATCAGGTCCCCTGTCTAAATGTCCAGGAAAATGCAAGGTCACATGTGCAATTTGTCGTTTCATCAAGTGGCTTCCCGTCTCCTCTGTTCTGTTTTATTCAGCATGAAGGCTGCAGTCTTTCAGGGCTTTGCTGAAGTGTTTCCTTACCCAGTGGTGCAGAATTAGTGTGCATGACACAGGCAGGAAATTAGAAATATAAAATACTTCCCAGATATGCTGTCCTGGTAAGTCAAGTAGAACCCCAGCACTGCACGACCTCAACACTGAAATTCAATCAGTGCTAAGGGGGCGTTGTGAGAATAAGCCACCTGACTGACAGTGCTAAAAGGGGTCAGGAAGTCCAAGGCTACTGATCAATAAATGTGAGCAAGTATACACATGATAGATGCCCTACAAACACATACACCCCATCGTCTGTCTGTCTGTCTGTCT
>NW_023340257.1:19302724-19354687 GCF_004916995.1 Morone saxatilis | reverse complement strand
TCTCTCTCTCTCTCTCGCTCTGTGCAGAAAATATACCTCGATTTAGACTGTTCATTAAAAATCAGTAGACCCTTTCACCAGCTTCCCTCCCTCCCACACTCATAATAGTGGGAAGACACTTGTACACAATCTGTACATCTCCTTATTGTGTATTTACTACATCAGACCTATGATTGGGTTTATCTTATCTCCCTGAAGCAGCTACAAAGCATTTAGCCATCCTCCTCTCTACATTATTAAATGTTCCTGTCATTATTTCTGATGACTTCTCTCAGGCATTCCTCTGGAAATAGAACTCCCTTATTCAGCGGCTGCCAGGCGAGAAAAGACAGACAGAGGAGAGGGTGGCGGTGCTGGTAATGCTGGAAAAGAGATGGGTGAGAATATGTGTAATGGAGAGAGGGAGAATCTGATCAAATGAGCCAATCCCCATGTTTTGTGCTAATGATGAGCCTGGAGGAGAAGCCTCTATCCGCTCACCAGATGTGTGTAAGTTGGTAGCTGGGGTGATAAAGAGATGAAGAGAGCATGGCCCATTATGGCTAACTGCCTCTACTAAAACTTTAAAGTGATGCACAGAAGTGTCTTTACATTACTGTGAACAATTTCCAAAGAATACCACAAGTTTCTTGACTGATTTTTTCCCTCCCAGGCAGTAATTCAGTTTATTTCATTGTGCTATTAAAATCAGCCTGCAGACTCAATACTTGATATCCATCACATCTTCAGCTTGAGATCCGTCACAGGGAACCACATCACTTTTTTATTTAAGTTATATTTTTGTTATGTAACTGTGCAGTTGCAAGCGGGGACCATTTTCAACCCTTGTGCCATTGGTGCATTTAAGAAAACTTACATTTAGTCATCAAGTCAAGACAAACAGCATGCAAATGCTGACATTGTGAAAAGGATAGTGTGAATTTGGTAATTTCTTACACTAAAAAGTACAGCGGCAGACTCTGACATTTTAAGCGTCAGAGATTTGAGAGTTTTCCTTCCTGCTTTCAACTTCAGGAATATGCAATTGTAATGTCACTTTGGAAATTGTTCTCCTAAGAAAAACAACAGCATCAGTCATTTCAGTAAACAATAAAGTCACAAGTTCAAGTAACAAAACTCTCTGGCACCTGTATTAATTATTAATTATTACTCATCTTTCGGGAGAAAAAGAGGTGTTAGTGCGACATTAGGGCCACAAAGTTTGCAGAATGAGAAGGTTGAATGGAAAGAAAGTTGGACTTTGAGACGTGGGCTGCTGTGTGCTTTTTGTTCTAACAGTTAATGTTAATGTCTTCTTTTAACTATGACTATGATTGTTAAACCCAAACCACAATCTTTCTTCTCTTTTACATGTTGTCACAGACAAATAAAGTCAGATCAGGGACGTCGGACCAGAAAACACTTGTATGTGTCTACCCAGATGCCATATTTGATAATTTAATTAGGATGACTTAATGTAGTAAAAAGTGGACTTCAAAGAGACCTAATGAACTACATCTAGAGCTTTGTCTGGATGGTAGAAAGTCAATCTGAAGCATAAGCTTCTGAAATTGGTAAGCAGTAAAGCAAAGCATATGTTCAATTTGTAGACCAAAACATGGAATATCATTTTCAGTTGGGGACCAACTAAAACCTTTTTTTTTCCTAAATTTAATAAGGTTTTCCTGAAAATAACTCACTTTCTTTGGGCCCAATTACCGTCTATTTATTGAACAAGGTATTCCTGATTGATGTGTGTTCACAGTGGGCGATCCATGATTCAAAGCCTTTCTTTTTTTGAATATCACATACACCACATGTACGTTAATGAGTCATTGCCATAATTAGGTCAATGAATAATTCATATTGTTAGTTTTCAAAAGTTTATGCCTGCCCATGATACATGCATCAGGCACACACGGTGGAGAGCATCCTTATGCACCATTTGCCGTACAATAGAATGATGAAAGGATCTAACGAGTGCTGATTGTCAGGGCTTTAGCCTGGTTTCTTTTTAAATGAGGCCAGATAAAGCTAGCCAGCAATATGGTTTACTTTAGAGTAGAAAAAAAGTAATTCTTGTTGTATGTTAATCATGATACCTCTATTTTATTTATTAACAATCTATGGCTCTGGTAGTTGTGTAGTTATCTCTTACTTTTAATTTCATCTTTGTAATTTAAATGTCTGTTTATCTTAACCCTTGAGCAGCTGGTTTAATTCCATTCAAATCCATAATCTCTGGCTGCGTGCTGTGCTATAAGGGCATGAGATTTACACGTTAGCAACATGGTGGAGCTCCCTTGAGCCAACTGTCAAGGGAGTCAGAGCACTGAATACTTCCTGGTCCCAGCATTACCTCCAGCTGTTTATATTACTGATGGATATCATTCTACTTTTCACTCATTCTACTTTCCCCTCATTCCCTGGAGATACCGAGCTGAGTGTCAAGTCCTGAAGGGTGCCCGCTGAGTGATTCAATAGGATAGGTCCTCTCTAACAATAATCTACACGCTGTCTCTTGAGACCTGCTCATAAACAAGAATGTACACATGCACATGCAGGCACACACCAGTAACCACACACATGCACAAACACTCTACCCTGTTCAAACGTAGGGCCCGGCACCATTTCTGCCTCATCTCTCTCCCACTCTGCCCTTTGCTCCTCTCATTTTCCACCTGTCTCTGATCCTCTGCCTCTTTTACATTTCAATCCACCGCCTGTTCCTCCTCGTCCTGACAGGGGAGTGAGCACAGAGAGAGCGGGAAAGAGGGAGTTGTCCCCTTTGGGTAGCTAAGCGATTACCGTTTGAAAGATCCAATCCCTTGCATCATACCTCTCACAACCTCCTCTGCTCTCCCATTACTCTGTGGGAACCCATTTCTGCCTCCTCTGCACGTCTGGCACCTCCACTCCTCTTTTCTTCATCTCTCCTTATCCGTTTATTCTTACTTCATTTATGACTCCCCTTGTTGTTTCTAATCCCACCCACAAGCAAGCCATTTATTTCACACTTATGTATTTCTATGTTTGTGTTGTTATTATTCCTTTCGTATCTTGGCGGTATATTGAAATATACTGCAAGCTGTAATCAGGTATTCAAAACTGTGAGAGTGATAGAAAGACTTACACCGCCTTTTGAGAAAGAATCATGTTGTGTAAGTATGTTAAAAATCATTTGTGCATCCCTGTATCTGTATGAGCACATGCACACTTGCATTTTCTGCCTATAATTGTGTGTTTGTAAGAGTATATCCCAGTGTGTGTTAGCATATGTTGTGAGCTGCTTCAGGAGCCTTTTCTGCCTTCCTTATCTGGCTGAGTGGAGTGCTGGCTGCTCCAGCAGCAGAGCCGGAGCCCACTGCCCACTGCTTAAGTGGAAGAGGACTAATCCCTCTTCTCAAAGCCCACTCTAGTAAACACCACTTCTCCAAAGCCACCCATGCACACCCAGCCTGTCCAGTCTAGCCACAGTCGCCAATACTCTGTGTAGGTTATGTGCAGCCTAGGGTTCCTTCGTGATGGGGGGAATTATTGAGGGCACCTGATCACATATCAAATAATTACCAGTAAGATTTGAGAGGAAAGAGCTTTTTGGACATGCCAGCACTCAACAGTTATTTGTCCCTCAAATCCTTGCCCATGTGCACTTTCTTGCATCAATATAGTAATCTGCCATATCCATTAGCCTCCATCCCAGTGATAAAGGGAAGAGATATTGATGTGCAGAATGTAACAACTGGAGTTTAAACCGTGGAAATCTGAATCTAACAGCTGGGAAGAGGAACAAAACTGCCAGTGAAATGTTCCTAAATGGGTTTTCATTTAAACCTAGGGGGGTACTTTTTTTGCTTTTTTCAATTGGGAAAATGGTCTCCTCTTAGCCGAATGCCTTTAGGGTACAATTTATTCTAATGGAAAAAGATTACATCTTGAATTATAAAGTGCTCAACACTGACCAATACACCAGACAGGAATCAGGTCTGAGAAGAGAAACCATTTTTCTTTCAGTTTAAGAGTTTGTTTTGCTGCTTTTCTTTGCGCTTTGTTGTGCACTGCAGAGACAATTTGATAAAAACAGCAGTTTGGAAGAGTTTTCTTGCCCCAGCAGTGCAACTGAAGGCCATTATCTGCTATTGTGCTGCTATGAAACAAGGTATTTAACAGGAGAAGGTCAGATGCAAAATAGAGATCTGCCATATGGCGCGACAAGTCTTTGATGAGAACATTCATCAAAATCACAGCCGTATCTGGCAGCCTTGTGATTTTTCACTGTAACACTTCCTTTAGCAGTTTGGGGTACATTTTAAAGGTGGGTGGGTGGTTGGAGGGACAGGGTGGCCGATTGAAATTCATTAAAGTGAGCTTTGCATACACACTGCACTCTGTTCTGCATGGATGGTTGGCTCTCTACTCAATCAAGTCTGGTAAAAACTGACCCACATCATCCATTCCTCTGCGAGTCAGGAACAGTGTGTAATGTGGCATGCTCTTTGCATTATTTCAGGGTGGCCTTGCTTTTGATAGATTTTTAGTTATAGAGCAATTATACTGTCGTCAGGAAGCATGGAAATGTGACCCTCTGTGGTACTATTGGACTTTATCTGGATGTGTAGTTTTACTGCCCTGTGAATAAAAAGGTACCAGATGAGGCCATTAAATAAGTTCTTCCCATTACCAAATTATGGAAAGTTGTGCATTCTGATTAAATAACCTATTTAACTAAGCGTGATACTCCGACCATTTGTTTGGATAATTAACTTGAAAACATTTACTTAAACAAATGCACTATAAATTGAAAGTCAATAAAAGCCCATATTTGGCTAACAAATGACTCATTCAGCCTTATTTATTTCCTGTGTCAACAATTAGACTGAGACTTCACTAACACGTTTTATTAAATGTATTTATTCAAGCTGACTGACATCTCACACAGCCTCCGCAGTGACCTTCTGTGGTTGAATTAGGGTTAATCAAAGTTCAAGTCTGTTCAGACACTGGGGAAACTGTGGATCGAAGTTAGAATAAACGTTACGAAACACATGCTGACAAGGTAGGGCATCACCTTCCACAGCAGCCTGAGTGGACTAGGAAGAAAAATAAGGAGATTGAACGATATCAGAACTGGATCTGTTGGGTCAGGACGAGATGGGTCCAGTCAGGATGTGTCTATAGGTTCCATTAGCGGTTCCTTGCACCTGTGAGACTGCTCCATGCTCTGGCTGCTCATCAATCTTTCAGGACTTTCTTTGCCTGTGAATGCAAGATGGCTCTGGAGCTGGGTCACTGCCAGATGTAGCACAGCCAGATTCTGAGCTGGTGCAAACAAGCAAAGACAATCCACAGCAGCCGACTGGGCTTGGCTGGTCCGCTTCGGTCTGGTGGACGGACACACCAGAGGAGCTCGGCCTGTTTGTCTGTCTGCACTGCAAAACAAAACAGCCCGGCTCAGCACAGTCAGTGCCGATATTTTGGCCACAGTCAACTCATGCATGTGTGTCGGGCGCTTCAGTAACAACTGGGAATGTGGAGAGCTCCAAGACTCCAAGAACACCAAGCATGCAGGGTAAAGTGCGGTTATTTCTGCCAGTGAGACCACATAGCACTTTGATCCTTTTTTACTCATCTAACCCAATACACACAAACACAGAGGCTATCTTAGTCAGTCAGCTGTCAGAAAATACACTTCGACTGAGCGTTGTCTTTTTTCTTTTTTCAAAGCCGGTCACCCTGCAAAAGCAGGAATGTTATTTGTCAGAAATGTGTTATAGGTGTAACCCTCCAATGTTACTGTCAGGAAAAACTAATGAGCATCAATTCTCATTCATCACTTTTCACTTCACAAAGACACACACCTGCACACACATAAAATCTTCAGCTCCAACAGCCGAGGACATACTCTACTACACAGCAGGAGCAGACACTCCTCCGTTTGCAGCTGATTCTGTTTGTTTCTCCTGTTTGATGGAGTTGAGAGTCCCTAGGGCACAGTCAGAATACTGTGGGCAGCCACAGAGGATAAACGATCTGAGGTTTGCTTTTTAGATTGTGTTCACCATCCGAAAGAAAAAAGTTTTCATTGAGAGGTAGTTTCAAGCCTATACAAAGCTCTGCTTGTTGTATGTAGATTTTAGCAGCAACATGGCAGCATTTAACTGCAAATATCTTTCTCAGAAAACTATTATGATGCCTTGCGCATCCTGATAATAATGTTCTCTGCATTAATATGTTGATTTTTGCAAAGTTAAATGGGGATAGCATCCCAGAGTGCTATTAAGCATTTCAGAGTGGCTTCAATTAACCTTTTTAGTGATTGCACTGGAGGACACATTGGAATCCATTGTTAATCCAATAATTATTGTCTGCCGGATGTACTTGACTTTGCCCCGTCAGCCAGCTAATTCACTTCATGTGGGGTTTTTTGCTGGAGTCAATAATTCTTCTGATTAGAATTTGCTGTTTAAAAGTGGAGACATTTATCAGGTTGCTATCCACACTCCAGTTAACATGTCAACGGAGCAGATCCATGTAATTTCCAAGTGAGATAAAATGTTAAATACCTTAAACAAACATATAGCCTGTGTTAATTTAAATCCGGTAGTCATTTTTAATACAATCTATTGAAATGATGCATGTGAACATATGCTAATGTATGAGAAGTAAGTATTATTACACCAAACAAGCAAATATCCCATCAAAGAAATGTACAGTATATCGTCCATAGTGCTGTTACTTATGTTTGGGGTAAGTTAGTGTATACAAGCTGTTATAAATCAAAATAGCCTACTAGTAATTTGGGATTTAGGAGGGATAGTGTAAAAAAGTACTGTCAACACCAATCACAGTTATAGAACATATGCAAATCTATTTTACTTTTTAGTTTTACAGCTCTGAGAACCAAAAAATTGAATGCGTCATGCGTTCTGTGGCAAACTACTGAAACACATCATCAGCTCAAAACAACATGTGAAGGATTAGTCACTCGCAGGAGATTGTACAAATTCAACCAAAGATAAGGTAAAATATTTGCATAACGTTGCTTTATGCACTCCACTGTTCTTGAATCAACTTGAAATTTCTTACTGAATTGTCAACTCAAGTGATGAGCTCCAAACAACTATCATCTGTCTGCAATGCTTCACAGCATCATATGAGCACTTGCCAATATAAGAGCACTATTCCCTGTCAACTGCAGTGCAGTCAGTGAAACCACAACTTGAGTTAGTGGCCATCTAACAGCTTTTTAACCAGTGAAATGAATTATACCCTACTGGTCCTACAGCGCTGATGTTTTGCCACCTATATGTTTAGGTTTATATTTATGTTTTAACTAACATGTATCAAGAAGGCAAATTATTCCTTTCAGCCCAGGAACTGAGTGACACAGGCAGCCACTCATCCCTGTCCTCCTCTCACCATGCGATTTCTCCTCCTCTCCAAGAAACCCATCTGTTGGTAGAAATGTATTTATTGATGGCTATTTACTTCTCCTGGTTTGCTTTTGTGCCTCAATTTAGCCCCCGAGTCATTGCAGCATTTAAAAGACTCAGGCACTCCAAAGTGTTTGGCTTCCAATTCAAATGGCCTAGTATAAAACATCATGGTGTACCCGTAGTGTGTCTGGGGATGTGGGAAACCTGGTTAATATTCTAACCAGCAACAGCAGAGTGAAATTTGGTAGCGGAGTCTTTTTAAAGTGGTTCATTTATCTTGTGTGAGGAGAACCGGCCCACACTTCGACATAGAGAAAAGACTTACAAGGAAAATCCCAATCAAGCAACAGCAAAGCATTTTAAGGCTTTTGTAAGGTCATTTGCTAACAACAAATTTTCCTCTGCACACTATGTCCTGGAGAAACGGCTAAACACTGTCTAAATTAAAAAAGATCTCCTCATCAACAATGAGCCCACAACGATTAAAAGCTATTTTAAAAATCCCACAATCAGCTACAAGCAAAAGAAAGGTTAGAGACAGAATTTCCAAAAAAGATGAGAGAATGCCGATCACCAGATGCACTGAAGTGGGTTTTTATGGGTGACAGTAAAGGTCGAAATTAACACTAATGAAACACACTGAGAAAATGAATGTGAAATACTCTACCAGTGCAAAATGGCTCTAATGAAGTGCGACAATATCAATTAATGCCAAAGGGAGGAGGGATGGATGAACAGAGGAGAGTACGTGAGGGGTGGAGAAGGAGCAAGAGCAGGAGATAGGAAATTATGATAACAAAGGAGAAAGGTGTGAACTGAGAACGCAGTGTAGGAAGTAAACATTTTAAAAAGATGGTTTACACTCCATTGCATGGCTAAGGAGGTCAATTTGAGCATGACAACAAACAACTGTGTTTAATGATTTATCTGCCTAATCTGATGCAGATCATTAGGCGGAAGCCCCTGTACAACTAAAACAAGGCAAGCATAAAAACATCAGTAAATGTGTTTTCATCAACAACACAACAACACAATTCTCCCATCTGCAACACTTGCTAAGTATGTTTGGCAGTTTGCTGGGATGCATACAATCGAAAGAATGGATCCAAGATGTATATTTTTCATTGATGACTGGCAAAACCTACATATGCTGAAAATGTGTAACTCCTATTTATTGCCACCTTCTCCTCTTTCTTCAGTTCATCTTAGTGGGAAGTGGGGACTAAGCCATGTGTGATGGGCTGGTGATTGAATTTTCTTATTAACAGTGACTGATCAGGACGGGTATGTGGCAGCAGGCAGCAGGCTTTGAGGGAGAACCGGCCCAGCTGAGACACAGCCCCTCTGCTGGGAAGTCACCAGCAGGACAGACACACATATGGAAGAATGTGTGCTTTCCCGCGGAGTGGAATTTGTATGTGTGTGGACAGTGGAGAGTGCTAATGCAGGAGCCTGTCACATAGGCTCCATTATAAATGAGCATGGCTTGCTGGGGCAGCTGGGCCAGGCATGGGGCAGCTGGGTAATTTGGAGAGTTGTGGAGAGCGGTTTGTTGGCCCAGCTGTGTTAGCTGAGGTGATAAAATGGGTTTGGGTCGCATGATAGAGTGTGTGTGCCCATACATATGTCCACTGCTGTGCATTTATGCACATGCTTCTGCAAGAACGGAAGCACCAGGGGCAGCTCATCTCAAATCCTTGATGTAGACAGGGGGAATAAACAGGCCTGGAACTGAAATGACACTTCACTGAAATATTGATCATCCTCCACAGCAGAGGGAGAATGCACAGAGTACAGACAGACACAAAGATAGATAGATGAAACAGAGTAATGCAGATATGAGGGAATAGGTTTCTCAACAAAACCTTCTGGCAGTACGCAGCATCACATAAACATGTTTTCTTTCCTATAATTTGAACCCTACACTGATAATTTGCCTGGATGTCAATAGGTGCTGCATAATTTAGTTTGATTGATTCAGTGTTGACAACTCATATATGGATGGTTCTGATATGTAGTATAACTTTAAATAAATAAACAGATGAGCAAACCACAATGCTGTAAAAGGAAATGTAGCAGCTAGTCTGGCTACTCCAAACAAATGAATTATTCAGCTTACAATCAACTCACAATCTCAGCTGCTATGCACACACACACTGCAGGTGGAGGTAGGAACAAAGCTGGAGGAGTTGCTGCACTATTTGTACTTCCTGTCATCTGAAAAATAAATCTTTGGGTTGTTTCGTCTTGTCACAGAAAAGTCTTTAAAATACCATGAGAAACTGAGTGGCTTTTAACAAATCAATTAGCACTATCTCCCTGTGATCCAGCTGACTGAGGAGTGAGAGGGAGGGGAGAGAAAACTAGAGGCGTTGGAAGGAGGGAGAGGACATGTGGAGGGAAGCAAAAAAAAGAAGAGGCTTTTGTTTTTCTTTTTCTCTGCCTCGATCTAATTAGACAGGCCAGTGTGAGCAGAATCTCAATGGCAGGATGCAGCGAGTAACAGATGTAGAGAGGAGGAATGAAAAGCAGAGAGGGGGGTATACCATGGCACTACTCTGAGTCTTCACAATGAAGAAAGCTAGAAAAGGTAAATGTGGTCCCGTGCTGCAAGATGGTTTGATAAAAAGTTGCATATGTAATACAGACAGATGGGGGAGGTTGATATTTTCTGGTTAAAAATGAACAAAAAAGAAGAAGGAAAAAGACAACTAACTGAACCGTCTGATTGCAGACAAAAGGTAATTTAGGAGAGATGCTGCAGAGTGCAGCAAGCGGTGGCTCCCTACCCTGTCAATCCATCAAAGACCTTGATACTCTTTGCTTTTTATGCTCAGAACTGAGTAACAGGCTCAATAAAAGGACAACTGTTACTGTATAGTAACTATTTTACATCAGCTAATCATGTAAGCTTGGCAATGTCTTCCAGATTATATATATATATATATATAACACATTATCTGCACAATGTTCACTGCCTTTTTAAAGATACATAACGAACACATATGCAAAAGGTTTACTGTTACTTTTCCTACAATATCTGCTCATTCTAAAAACAACCATGATGATGGTCATGTTTATGCAATTAATAGTCCTTGAAACACTGAGGCAGCCACAGTATGATTAAAGTATGGTTAAGGTTAGGCATATGTACTGTAACGGTGAAATGGAATGTGAAATGAAAGTGAGACAAATCTGGGCCTGAGTCATGCATCTGTACACTCATCCACCTCAAACACCTTCACAATATACACATCACACTAGTTCTTGTACACCAATTCTGCTGTTGAACATTACTTTCAATTGCTAAAATTAGTTGCATAAGAATTTAATTTGTGGGAGACAACAGGGTTGCATGTCTTTTTTACCACACACACACAGGACAATATCACAGATTGACAATCAGTATCCTCCCCTTTGAAGCCTCTCTAAAAGTATTATGTTTTAGAGCAGCTGGACGATAGGAAGAGTTACTAAACTGAAGAGTAATTAAATAACCCTGGATTAAATTAAGCCAATAACACGGCCACAGATGTAGGAACTATTAACACTGAGTTATCTGATGTTAATGCAATTATAATCACTTTAGTGTAATTCTGCTCTATTGTTAAATAAAAAAATAATGTTTGCAAACTGGGAAAAAGATGATGAAAGATAATGGATCTTCAGTTCAAGAGTATTGATCTATTTAAACTCATAAACTCTGACTACATACTACTGAAAATTAAAAAGAGGTGATCAAAGTTGAAGAGTTTCAACAGACTGTGCTATCAACAGAATCATGCATATATAACATATAAACCTTTAAATCCTTAGACACATGAGCCTTTTGTAACTTTTTTAATGAGTGACAACCTGCTCTGTTCTTCAACAGCAAGCCTGAAAATGTCGCTGTCAGCAGTTGAGTTTTGGGGAACAAATGGATTATGTACCTCGAGCTCAGCCTCATCATCACAGGCCAGATTTGTCATTCTACAGGATTTTAAATGTCTTCCTCCAAGCTCTCAAAATGCCTTTCCTTGATTTGTGCCACTATTTGGATAGCCAAGCCTGCCAATGAGTCAACACAAGGTATTTTTTTTTAGTGCTGAGAAAAGGATTTTCTGAAACCAACAAATGTTAAAAAAAATAATAATAAGTTCAACATTATCAAAGCAATTTTTCAAATCAAAGGATTCATCACTTGAAATACGCTCAAAAAGTGTGCATCATCACATGGCAAATGTATAAGATATGAAAATAGTGCAGTACTATCCTTCATAAGACAGAAGAGAATCTCACACTCAGCTTAGTACAATGGGTGCTTACCGAGATCTAAGGTGGCTTCATCAAATATTGAGCAATATTTCAAACGCATCTGTCAGACTGTGATTGAGAATAGCACACTTGAAAGTGAGACAATCCATCAACACATTTGAACCTGTGAACACTGATGACCCATTTCCTTTTGACACCTGTTTCAACACTTCAGTTGAAAGATGCATTATTAACAACATTTATCTTTCACTTCCTGAGCTTGTGGGTGCACATGTCCACATTTGTGTGTGCTGTGTTTGTATTAACAAAGAAAAAAACATGAAGATGGATTCAATGGCCTTTTACAAAGAGATAATAATGCTCTATTTTGACACTTGTTTGTATCATACAAGCACAGTGACAAGAGAATTTCCCATTTTTGCATTCATACAGATATAACTTCATATCCAGTCCAGTGCCAACATGGTTGACATGTAAGATTTGCGGTGTATTTGCAGACTCATATTTCATCCCTTTCAACTGATACAATGCTCATCTTTTAGAAAAGTTATCTTTTTCATACCAGGGCTTGGTTGCCATGCTTACACATGTTACTTTAATTCAGTACAATAGCTGCATAATAGCTTTGGAGGCCATATTCAAGGACTGCATTAAATTAACTTGTTTAATGGTGCGTTTTTGTCTAAATCCTGTCACTAAATGGAGGCTAGCAAGCCTTAACACTGCGCTGGAAATTTCCTGGAAGCCCCCCACTCTGAAACAAAGCTTCATGACCACTGTGGATAATCCATCTGATTCAAGTTTTTTCAGGGACTGTAATTAAATTTCCTAACGGTCGAGGCACTATAACAGAGGGGGATTGGATGCTGAGTGGAATTGAAATTCAGAGGAGCGAGACCTCTATAAAGAAGCTTTTTCATTTAAAGCATATAGCATGCCAACAAGCAGTGCTATCTCACTTTCACCATGTAGTCGCCAAATGACCTGACTTAAAGAATGATATACTGTACTGTATGTGGCAGCAGTAATATTAACGTTTAATATGAAACCTGGTGCGGATCACCAAGACGCAACACATGTTTTTTAATGAGGGAGGCAATTAGATTGTGATTCTAAGGTTCCATGTGTATGAGATTGTTAATTTCAATTACAGGATACATCAGTTTCCACCTCAGCTCTTTCTTTCCTCTGTTGGGAAATTTTAGAAGCTCCACTATATTAGGGAGCATAACTGTGTTAAGTTAGGTGAGCCTGCAATCAAGATCAGCAGCACACGGCAATACCAATTAAAGGAAGAGAAAATAGATAGAAAGCTTATGCTTTGAAGATGGAAAACTGCAATCTATGCAAATGACATTTGCATTTTGGGAGCTGTGCCCTTGGCCTGGAGACAAGCGATGGTCCCTATTTTTATATAAACAGGACCAAGAGAAAATCTTGGTATCTTATTCATGAGTGAAAGTAATATGGAGGATTTGATCAAACACAGAGGATTGCAGTCATGCAGACATTATACCACACAAAGTTTGCAGTAAAAAAAAGGCCTAAAGGCAGAGCTCAATCTATCAGGTGATCTATATTCTACCCCTTACCTACTGCCACAATCTCTGGTTAGTGACTGAGAGGATAAGATTGATCCTTAGGGAGAGGGTGAGGTGCTCAGGGTAGAACTGCTGCTCCTTAGCATTAAAAAAGCGCCAGTTGAGGTGGTTCAGGCATCTGATTAGAAATCCTAACAGGTGCCTCTGTTTGGAGGGCATGTCTGACTGGGGGACGACTTAGAGGGAGGAGACCCAGGAAAGACCCAGACTAACCTGAAGTGGATTATATATATATATATTTATATTGCCAAAACAAAACACCTTGGGGTCCTCCTGGATGAGCTAAAAGGACACCCAGGCTATTCTACTAGAGGTGCTTCCACTACACTGGACCAGCTTTTACTGTAAATTTCTTTATAGATGATAGGGGAGTCATGAGAATTTGTTTGCTATCTGATAACATGTGATTTGTAGATGTATAAAAGACTAAAGACTGTGTACATGTGCCCTGGGAGGTGCCTGTATCATTATTTGGTCTTTGCTGACTTAAGATCTCAAATTGCACCCTACAGAGCATCCTGTTCAGTGACATTTGGATTGAGCTGGGGTGGCTGTTTGCAGATGATGCCATCCTTCCAGTTTTTCCAGGCTTTGATCTTCAGTGTGTACTGGCACATTTTGCAGGTGAGTGTGGTAAGTGAGGATGAGCACTGACACTTAAAAGTAAAGTTTTCTGGTTTCTCCATCCACGTGAGAGAGGATAACATGTCTTCAAAGTCTTACTCATGTGTGACAGTAAGAAGGATCATGGGATTAATGGGGGGTGTCAGCCACACTCATTGCAGGTGTTATGTTGGGATAAAGATGTGAAAGAAAGTGTGGGCCACAGATCAGGGGTCTTGATTTTCTGCTGTTGGTTGGCATTGGTCACATCTGTGGCCATGAAATTTAGGTAGGGAATGAATGAAGAAATGAAATAGCAGTGATGAGGTTTCTCTGCAGGTTGACTCGCATTACATTTTGTGATCAAATGACAACATAAGCTAAAGAACACATACAAATGTTTTTTGAGAAAACAACATCTGGGCTGCTCCCTACTGGCACCACAACCCTTAAAAAGATTACTGGGTAGAAGATGAATGGATTAATGAATAAAAGAAGGGAAAAAATAAATATGAGCTGGAAACATCCATACAACCACTTCCACAATTGCTACAGCAAGACTGAAAAACATCAACATTAGGGCTTTGCAATTGCAACAAATGGCTCAACTCCCTAATCTTTAGTGTAATGCCATTATTATTGGTGACATGGTGTCAGCTCAAAAGCCATGATATGGTGCATCACAGAGTCATTTTGTGTTCATATTTCACAATTGGATGAGGAGAGCGCAGCGTGCTTGAAAAAAGGAAAACAAAATTAATCTAACGAGCTTTTGCTTGTTAAGTACGTGCTCTGTCTCCAACTGAATGACAATGACGAGGCATCCGCTTACCCCGATACACATTCCATTGTGAATAAATGAATATGTGAGCACACTGCAAAACAAAAGGCAAATGGAGGAATTAATTCAATGAAATGAAAAGCCTGCATTGCCAGATAAGCCATAAGGCTTTGCT
Organism: Morone saxatilis; assembly: GCF_004916995.1. NCBI lineage: Eukaryota > Metazoa > Chordata > Actinopteri > Moronidae > Morone > Morone saxatilis. Next base: position 19,339,855 of record NW_023340257.1, on the reverse strand, counting down.
GCCGAGGTATGAAATATGACAGCGTTTGTTGAGCCACATGGATACGGTGGCTGGGTCTACATGTGACAATCTGTCCATGCAATGTCCACTGTGGTAGGCTTGTAGCTCAGGCCAGAGTTTCTTGCATCATTAATTCAGCATCTCCCTGGCGCAGTGTTTTGGCTGCTTTCACTGCATATGGGCAAAGTAAATGCCAGGACAAACAGAGGTCAGAGAGCAACAAAAAGAAAAAAACTTTCACAAGAAATGTAACTCAAAACATTTTTACAGGCATCCATACTTTTCCTTAGAGAAAAACTAGTTTTGCCATAGGGATCTGTAAAGTGAACCCATGAATGCAAGCTATGCTCTGTTCTGAAAAGTTTGGCAAAAGCTAGGAGCTTAAGAATAAATATGTACTTATGTACTACTCCCAACTACAGTTGGATAGATCAGAGAGGGAATCCATACCAAGATCCACATTCAGCTAGACCCACAGCAGTGCATCAGAGCCAGCGGCAGTCCAGGGGGTGGGAGGCTGCACATCCAGCTTCAGCAAGGCCACTCGGCTATCAGGACAGCTAAAACAGGCACAGTGCTTGGCACAGACCTACAAAGAGCCTGGGCCTGCAGGGGGAGTCCTGTTTGATGGGGAGGTGATAAAGATGGACACTTACCGTGCCAACTACCTCTGAGTGTTGTGGATGGGTAAGCTGCAAAAAAAATAGCAGCAAGACAGAAAGAGCTGGATGGTCAGAGTATTAGCTGCACTGAGTAGCTCTGAATGCTGGGTAATTGGAATGGGAGAGTCCTTGATGAGAGTGAGAGGATTCTGCTCACAGCTAAGGGAGACATTTTCCACTGCCACATACTTTATATCCTACTGTAACTATCCTGGACTGCTGATGGAGCCCTTGAATTTGTCCTGGCTTTGTCGCAAACAGTACTGAAACTGTTACAAAGTGCTGTGGGGCAGCATTCAGAGGTTTGTAGTATTTGTACTCCATAGAGACAATGACAACAGAGTTTATTGCATGTGACTTATGCACAGGACAAGTTATGGCAGCATCTTCACAGCACATTGTTTGGCCGGAATGAGCTCATATGGTGACTAAGATGGAAAGAGTCTTTATCACTCAGTGTAAACAAAGCCAGCTTGCCAAGTGTAGAAAAAAAGTATTTCATGAACAAATTAAACTGATGTAAAGTTAACAGCACGACCTTGACATTTTTTATTCACAGAAATGCATACACGGGAGTTTTATATGATTGAAGTGAAGGAAAACTGATGGGCCTACAGGGCATCTGCAGTGTAAATATGTTAACCAGCAGTAGCTAAAGGTGACAAACTGCCAGCTGCAATTTGAAGAAAATACACATTATGAGAACTTGAGAAGGTTAAAACTGGTGTTCTTTATTACTGATTTTCATCACTGTGCACTGATGACTCAATAATAGATTCTTTAAATTTAAAAAAGTATGGAAAGGTGAAGAAATCGTAAAAACATGCAAGAGGCGACATTAAAATGCAGCTCAGCAAATGCTCATTATTTTTACACTTGTACAGTCAAAGAGGAGGAAAAAGCTCTGCATTATATGAGGGTAACTCTTCAGATTAGTGGACTGAAAAGGGAAAAAAGGGAGTGAATTTGAATGTATTCCATCTATGGCTCTCTGTTCTTCCCTCTGAAGTGTTTCCAGAATGAAGGGAAGGTACATGGAAAAGGTATTTAAGCATGACAGTGGAGCTGGAATTAGTTAAAGCTACAAAATACTACTGTCAGAATTCCTTCTGCTCAGTCACACAGCTTTAGCTGTGCCTCCAAGTGACCTTGAATGCATACATAAATGCATGAACACATGGAGGCGATATAGAAATATTTACATTTAGATACACTGGTCGTCCACTCTGGCCTATTCTCATATCCCATGTCTCAAGTTGACACAACTTCAACATTTCATTTCTCAAGTGTCAATTGTACACTGGAAACACCGCGTGCAGATATCAATTGTGATTACCTGAGCCATAAACAAGATATTTTTCTATCAAAGGTTTAAATATTGTACAGTGAGATGTTCAGGAAAACATGTTAAGATTATAATTCCTCCTTCCTTCAATCTTTTCAAATGAATGATATAATTTCACGTTCCAAGAATCAGTCAAAATTCCTTTTCTTGGTCAGTATTTACATCAAAAAGGTGAATCAAGTGGCATGCATTAGTGCTGTTTTGATACTACCACTTGAGTGCACCAAAATGGAAATTTTGAAATTCTATAGTGGATTTTAAGGGGAACTCCACCATGTCGTAAAGCATTTTATGTCTGTAGAGGGAGCCGCGTGAAGTTTGATAAACTGCCTCGAGTGATGTCATTTGAGTCAGCATCGGTTGGGACTAAAGACGACAAGTTTGAAAAAAAAAAAAACTACTAGGTAGGGAGTTAGAAAGAAATTAACTTACAGATCTTTGAGATCATTTTTGACATTGATGGACAAAAAAGACGTTAACTTAGGATCCAGTTACTAGGTTTTTCCAATGTTTTCAATTGCATCTCACCGTGTTTCCTTTAAATGATGATCAATCTGTAAAATGTTTATTTATTGTAAATATGTGTTCATATTGCATATTTTAACACAAATTGTCCTTTTTAAAAATATATATACTTAAGTAAAGTGGCTCGTCTTTAAAGAAATGTTTTTTACAACTGGACACAATATCACATTAAAACTTTCAGACACTGAATCACTCTTCTTTGGGCTAAAATGTGGCTAAAAGCATTATTCTTTTGCAAAACAATGACAACAACTTTCCTTTATAATTTAAAATGTAATGACTGGGTAACTTTGTGGTTATTTTCAGAGACAGTATGTGTAAGGTTAAATTCTCAACACTGCCTCTTTTACAAGGTGATTTAATGTATTATTTAGAGCTGTGGGCATGGATGCGCTCTATTTCTCTGTTGCTCCCATTGTACCTCCTGCCATTTTTAAACATTTACCCAGAGAAAGTTGACTGAGCATGCTTGCTCTTACACACATTTACACCTGAGACCTGCATGGTGCAACTATAGACCTCTGCTATTAGTCACTATGCCACTTTAATGCAATTGTGAGTTCATTGCTTTTCTCAAAGGATCATTAACAGTGATTGTTAAAACAGGGAAGAATGCAGTCTTTTCACCACTTGCCCCTTTAAACTTTTATCAGCTCGTCAGGGGACATTAATCTTACAAGTCTTACTCTCTTCCTGCATCACCACCTCATAGCTCAATCATCAAAGTTTGAACTGACAGCATGTTCTCTAATATTGTATATTTTCCTTGTTTTTACCTCCCAACCACATATTTCCTTCTCTCAACATCTGATAATTTTCTGTCACCACTGGGACATTAATCAGTTCTTGTTATCAGCCTAATGCTTCTTATTAGGGCTTGCATTAACACTATCATGCAGTCAAAACAATGGAAAGCATTGATGACTATAGATATGACCCTTCATGATCTTCTCTTTGTAGCTTTTTTTCATTTGTCTCTCTCTCTCTGGCTCTTTCTGTCCCTTATCCCCATTCCATAACTATGTATCATGTTGTATCATGCATTCTCAGTTCAGTCTCAGTGCACCACCCGCTACATTAACCTTTGCACATTGTGCAAGCAAAAATCCACCATAAAATCTCTAGGAGGTCTCAAGGGGTGAAAGGCCATTAAGGGGCCGACGAGGAGTCTGAAACTCTGCCACCCTTTGCCTCATACAATGGCCTGATCCTACACTCCCATAAGTCCATTATAAAAGGAGAGGGGCATTGCAGATACCACAGGCTTTTTATTCAAGGTCCCAGAAGAGAGCTTTACACTTTCAAGATCTTCACAACCCACTGACCACAAAGTCCACCAATGCTTCAGTAAAGTCATGAAAAGACAGGACCCTTTAAACTATTTACTGTATGACTGCAGACCAACTTTGAAGGAATAAACGTTTAAAGTATGTGGATTGTTGGATGCACAGAGATGCTGTATCAACTAAAACTCTCTTTTGATTTTGGGATGTCGTTTTGTCCTGTCTTTATACACATGGTCCATGGTCAGAAGCTGCTACTTTCTCTTCCACTGCAGCCCTGCCAGTCGCAGGCTTCCATTGTTGTCAAAAATTAATTAGAAACAGCTCACAGACACACACTGCAGCTTAGACTGATGTAACATATCATGTTGAAAAGCATGTGTACTGCAGTTCAAGTCTGGAACAGAACCAGCTTCAATACAACTGCAGAGATTTTGGAGTCTTGCAGAGAAAAATATACCTTGCTTGTGTTTTCAGCATGACAGGTAACATTAGTTCAGGCACTATATGTCTTTTAGGCAGCTTTTAATGGATGTTTGACAACAATAGGAGTCTGTGATGTCCGTAAGTAAGAGAAAAATATATAGGCGAGCAGACAGTGGATTCTAATCCTGGTACTGTAAATACATGGTGGTATTGAAGGGTAAGTTTCATTATCCTTATTATCCTTTAAGCTATGCTGTATGGAACTATGAGACAGCACTGGTAAAGTAAATGTCAACAATATAGGAGTAGCAGCAATGAATGTAAATTAATTTTTGTAAAAAGGAACATACCAATGTTTCTCAGTTTCGTTTGTGAGTGTATTTGTTTTTGCTTATAATATTTCTCTCCTCTTATTCATGTTTGACCTGCACTTTTTGTTGTTTGATTTGAAACATACTTGGCAGTAATGTAAATTATAGGTTATAAAATAATTGTATATATACAGGCAAAAACACTTAAGCTTTCTTCTTGTTTTTAACTCCTGCGGAAGAATATCTTGACAGATGTTCCATTTCAAAAAAGGGTGGTTGCACTTCTGTGAAACATTGACAGAAGGTGAGACAAACAGCACAGACAATACTGTAACTCAAAATTAATATTTTTGCTATTTAAGTTGTGCACATTCTAAGACATTTTAATGAAGAAGAATCAACTTCAGACAGCAGATGCTCATCTTTTCCACAAGCTCATAATTAATATTGCAAATGAAAAGTATCAGTAATATTAAAACTGGGAATCTTAATGAAAGCCTTTTTCTTTTTCAGAGCAAAAAGCTGTGAATTTATTCCTAAACACCTCCACCCACACTGATGCAGCAGAAGTAACCTCTAAAGTCAGTGAGAGGGTGAATAGCCTCCAGTATGAGGAGGAAAAATCAAACTTGATCCAGCAGCCCCTGAGGCACTGGGCGTGTGGCCTCACCAACTAAAGAGCACTAGTTCTGGCACAGCAGCTCACTGCACTGTTTTTAGTATTTAGCAAATAGTGGTGTAGAGCTATACACCTTCTGCTCATGTTGTTTTAGGCCATTAAAGGTTTATTCGAGTATCTATCTCAATTATTTAAGCTGGCCATGGTCAGTGGTTGGCAGAAAAAAATGGCCATGATTTATTCATGGCAAAGTGCAGCTGTGTTTTAATCAGTGGAGGCTGAGATAGAGACGAAATGAGAGGAGGGTGTTTTGTTTTATCTTATTGGTGGCAATGAGATTGACAAGGACATACTTTGTCTCTGTCTTTCTTCCAGTCTCGTCTCTCTCCCTTTCATTACCACACCATCATACAGTAAAAGGAAAAATCCATCCTCAGATGCTTTTACACTGTTAGACATCATCAATTTGTGATGTTCAATTTGTGATGAAATGTGGTAATTTTCATTTTTTGCTGTGCCCACTTTGTTTTAACTTGCCTCATCAACTTCTACCTCAGTCAGTGATTTCCCAGAATGACTTTAAGCAGCTGCCACAGATGACAGAAACAACCCATAATTCCCTTTTCTTCAGGTGGCCCCAGGCTCATTAATTGAAAAACTATTAGTTATCACAATCAGCAATGCTAAATTTAGATTATTATGTGATTGCTCCTCTGTTTAGCATTATTCAGCACCATTGTACAACAATGAAATTAGAAAATACTAGAAGTCATCTCTGCAGCCATAACTGCAGTTCGTGTCTGCAGTCTCTCAACCAGCTGGTTTTACTGTGATAGTGTGAATAATCCTTTCCCTCAGCGTTGCCATCTATTGGTTGGTGGCTGCAGAGTTGCTTGTGTGCCACACATGTACAGAGATATTGCACCATGTGCATAGAAAAGCCATAAAATACATAATGAACATTAAACAAAAATTTAAACAGATTTTCCTTTCAATACAGGCTTTAACACACACACACACACACACACACACACACACACCGTTTTGTCTAATACACAAGGACACACAGGCTAAGTAAAAACAAAAAGTAGACCAAATTGTACTTAATTGTAGTATCCTAAGTATACTTTAATGTTTACTTGTGACAAAAGTGTGCAAGAAATTGTACTATGTAATGATGTAATAATTAAGTTAAGTTGTACTAATTATATATTGTTAATAAATTGAATACACTTACACACACTTAACTGTGCCAGGTCGGGACACCATTAACTTAACATAATTAAATATACATACGCTTTTTTGCACTGAAAGAGGACTTTTTACTTTGTACTTTGAGTAGTCTTAAAAAGTACTATATGTACTATTTTTTGAGCAACTATTAATATGCATTTAATATTCCAAAAATACTTAAACATGTAAGTAACATATCTCCAATAGTTATATTTCAAGTATGTGTATATTAAGAACAAAAAGTGCAATCATTGTAGGAACTCTACATTCATGCAGTAGAAAAAACAGATATTTCCCACCAACATTTATATGTGTAAGACACTTTATATGTCAAAAGTTAAATGAATACTCTTAAGGAATGAAATTGGATAATCCTGGTCAAAATTGATTTGTGATATTACCACTTGAGAATGCTAAAGTCAGAAATGTTCAAATTCTAAGCATGGTTGCTTTAAAAAAACAAAATTGAGGCATAACATCACCTCTGGCTGACTCTTGATAAAAGGTGGTGGGATGATGCATTCTGGCATTTAAAGGAAAAGAAATACACTGATTGGCCTGATGGGTAGAATAAAAGGTCAACATTTCACATTTTACAATCCACAGGATGAGGCATCTTTTTACTGATTGATCAGGAGGACTTAGAGGGCTGCATAATTCCCTGTTGTTTGTTGAGGAAACAATAAACTTGCCCAAGTCACTACTCTTTCTCTGCACACCCTCTCCCAGCAGTGCTGCATTTTTCACACCCCAGAGGACCTTATGCACTGTCAGCAGTTGCTGTATGCATACTGTCCTCATTAAATACCTTTATGATGGTGATGAAAGAAACAAAATGCCATTTAAGGAATACACCAAGACATAAATCAAAAGACAGCTCTCCAAAAACTATGGTGCGTTACACAGGTGGCATGGCATCATTTATCACTCTCCTGATCCATGGCCATCTGACGACTTTTGGTTGCCTGGCATCACTTTCTCTCAGTGTCTCACCTCCAGCACAGTCAGTCATGTCATCTATATCCACTTTATCTCCAGCCCTGAGTCTACCCATCAGAACAGTGTGTCACAATGCAATACAGACACACAAATACTTGTATCTCCTTCTATGAATAGTAAGAGTGGAGGGAAACTGGATTGGTGTGAAGGTACAGATCAAAAGTGATGTAGACTGCCTTACGTTTTTATTGCCATCCATCACAGAGATATAGACATACCGAACACAACACTGTTGAGAAGAGTAAGACACGCCACACTTTTTTATCCTCTCTCCCTACAGCAATGTTACATAAATCTACATATCTCTCTCTCTCAGACACACAAAAAATAAGTTGAGATCTGAAGATATTTGCAGTATTTCATGTGATTAGATATTATAAGAGCAAAGATGACAGCTGACAGTCCAAAACTATGCAGTAAAGACTATTTTAGCCCACCAGTTAATACTTTTATGTGAGCAGCCATATAGCAATGTTTTCTTTTAAATCAAATTCACACATTAATTTAACAATGTGCATTTATGAGACCTAATCCACTCAAACATCATGGAGTGGATTTGCTTTTGATGCTGCTCCTGAGTGTGGATTGGTTACAACAGTTCTTCTTTTTAATTATAATGTGGATTCATTAAAGGGCCCACAGCTTTGTTATGCTTCACGTTTCACAGGAGCATCTTGTTCTCTTCTTTCTCCAGCTTCTTCTTTCAGTTCACTTCTTTTTTCTAATCTAACAATATACAATTTCTAATAACACAGAGAGTGTGTAAATCGGCACTTCGGTGCTGCATTACAATGTGTCAAATTGCCTACTTTATTTCCATGCATTGTTATTGTAATAACAAAGGTTAGTAATTACCTCATAGAGTAAATGGATGTGTGTGGAGTGTTTTGGCAGGAAATGCAGTTAGTCATTTAGATTGTGCACATTGTGTGAACGTCGTCCTCAGATGGGTTTATATGGCATATTCATGAAAGGCTCATGACACATAAATGGCCAGGCAATCAACATTTACAGCTTGTTTTTACGACATATATGTAACAAGAATGTATTTGAAAATAATAGACTGTTTATTTTATGTGCCTGTAAATCCAACTTCAGTATTTCACAAAATATGGTTCTCTTTTGTAAACATGGCATACTTTTTACTTTAGAAAATGAAGAAATATAGAAGAAACTAATAATCTCACACATTAACTCAAACCCAGCCACACTTTTGTAGGGCTTTTATTTTTGCTGATTGTATCAGATAATGTGTTCTTAAAATGTCCATGAATACACTTGTTTGTGCTAGGAAAGCCATGTACAAAGTAGAGTGTCAGTTGTTCTCATGTTAGTAGAATCACCTCTGTGTGCTCTAGAAAAAGGCCAGCAGAAAGAGAGAGAGAGAGAGAGAAAGGGCCATGTCTCCATGACCCCTTCACACAACACTGCTTATTGATTGATTGCCAGTACTAGGGCTAAACCCCCTTCCAAGGACAAGTGGCTTCACACGCCCATCCTGTATCCACACACACACAAACACACACACACATCTCTCCAGCTTTTGCTTTGAACAAGTCTCTAAAGCACACTATGCTTGCCTTTGTGTTTGATGACAAATTCAGTACAGGAGCAGCTGCAAACTATACACTGTAAGATGGCTCAACAAAGTCAGCCCTGACCTCAACCCTATCCAGTAGTTTTGGAATGAACTTAAACACTGACCTCACAAAAACTCTTGGGGCTGAATAGGAGCAAACTGCAGCAGAGATGTTCCAAATCTTGTGAAAAACCATAAGAGATGAGTGAAAGTTGCCAATAGTTTTGGAATGAGATGTACAATAATCACATTTGGGTGTAAAATTAGGATGTCTACAGTGTCATGCATTTTCAGTATTGTTGCCAGCAAATACAAGCAAATAGCCTGCCTTAGTTCACAGGTGTTCTTCTGTCATAGGAGCTGATGAATGTGCCTTTGTGTTCACAAGGGACATGACTGAGGTACATGAAAACAAATCAATGACTCCCAAAAGCAACAACATCGAACCAAGAATTAAGTTGGCCCACAGACTTTAAACCTCTGTAAAAATGCTGAGCTACAGCCACTAAAAAACATTTTTGACAAGCAAAATAACACTGCCTTTTTTCACAGTACACTGCATTAAAACGTTACATGAATCTTTGTGTCGTCAAGTAGCTTTTATTCCCAGCTGAAAACATATACACAATGGACATAATCATTTTAACAGCAAGACCTTGACTTTGACTTTAAATTTATCATTTTTTTCCATGTCTCACTCCTCTCTTTTCATTCTTTCTTTCTTTTATCACTTAGGCTCTTACAAATGGAAGAATTTTTGTCACTGTACCTTTGCTTCCATGTACCCATCTACATAAATCTGAGTGATCACAGACTAGATATCCCATTGTCTGCTCAACCCACATCCACTCACATGCCTGCAGGCGTGTTTGGATTGTACACATGCAAACACACAAAAACCACCCAGTGCTCTAGGGTGTATGAATATACGAGTGGCGGAAGTGATGGGTAGAGTTATGAGGTTATGGGTGGAGGCTACAGGGCAGGCAGTGGCAGGGGATGAGGGGGCAGCGGAGGGACAGACTGCCACCAAGCAGCTGTTAGGCTCTGCTGGCCTGCCGTGTGTTATTTATTGCAGCACTGGTTAGGATCTCAGCGTGGTGTCTGCAAAGTGGGTCAGCATATTATCTACCTCCCTCTTTACTCCCTCCCTACTTTGCTTCTTCACTCAGTCACTATCTCACAGTCCCCATCATGCAGCCCTTTCACTAACACTGACTCTGTCTGACATCTGTTTCACTACATATCTTACATCTCTTTTCTGTGTCCCTTTTCCTTCTCTCATCCCTGCCATTAAGCCTCTTTTGTTTTACTCAAACTTGGCTTTCTTTCTTCACGCCAACCTAATTCCTTTTATTACCACTCCAATCCCTCTTCTCCTGGCTGTCCCCTGATTGTCCCCTGATCATTGGTGCATCTCTGTAGTTTTCCCCATGTAGCCTGGGCAACAGTGTGATATCTTGGGGTGGTGTAAGAGTGGAAATGGGTGGAGGTAGCCAGTAAAAAGCAGGAATAGACTACTGCAGCTCAGACACCCAATGAGCTTCATTAGCAGCCTTCCACTGTGATTCAGGAATCACATTAAAAATAATAAATGCGCAGTGCTCACAGAAGGATATACACACTCACATGCACAGCCTCCAACTCACACACTGAAATACACACAAATACAAACAAGTCCTATGCTCAAAGGCTTTTCAACAAACTCAAGTTCATGGACTCACAATTAAATCCCCCTGCTGTGTAAGAATATGCTCAAACATGCTCTGAATTTTCTCTCCTGACTCTGCGAATCCTCCTCAGAGCACCATCAGGCCACGAGGCTATAAGGATGTGGCATGCTGAGTCATCAAGGTTTCTCTTAAATGGTCGCTGGGTTCGGTTTTAGACCCTCAAGGCTCAAGCACTGCCAGTTTCCCACAGCTCTGAAGAGCAGTACTGATGATTTGCAATACTTTCTCCAACTGGCCTAAAGCCTTAATCAGAATCTCAATCCCAGAAGCCCCTAGGGCATGGGCGGGGCACCAGCCAATTCCCACAGCCAGCTTGCTAGGATACAACACTTGGCTCTAATGAAAGTGAGCACCTGTGAATGACTTGCACCTGCTACTCTAAGGGAAGAATTATTAAAATCTATGCCAGCACCTCACCTCTAATCTTTCTTTCCTATTCATCCTCATTTCATGAGAACAGGTTCGATCTTTGCAGTAATTCAAATAGTTCACAAACACAGTCAATCCCTCTCAAACAACAAACACAGTCTTATCAATCCCTCTGCTACTAAACAAGCTGGGTTTAAACAGTTTTTCTCAACCTTTCATGTTTCTGGACTGAGCTGAAAAAAAGGAAAAAAACCTTGAATCTAGGCCACGCCAAGTCTTAATGTTTCATATTCTGCTTTTGGAAAATACACATGCACACACATACCCAGCAGTGAGGATATGATAAAGAAAATTAAGACACTCCAGCAACTCTTGCAGCTGTTGGTTTTTCAGATCTTCCTTCCTCTGCCTCTTCCTTGATTTTCCAACCCAAGGTCCCCCCCCCCTCCCCACCTCGCCACTTTCTTCCGACCCACCCCTCTCAGAACAATACAGAACACGTGCTGGCCGTGCACAGAGAATAGCTTTGGAGGGATTGCAACCAATTAAAGGGAGCAGTGCTACACTTTGAAGAACTGCTGCACACAAGACAAAGCGGTATGTTTGTAATCTAGCCCAGTGTCTCCTCGCTGGCCCATGCTCATCAATCCTGGCTACAGCGGGTGGCAAAGGGGCAGGGAAGAGAAGAAGAGGCGCTTTGCACCAGGGTCACTTCATCATCACCCTGCACCAACCTACCACTGCATCTCTTGCCCCTATTGCATTCACACAGCGCTATAAATGTCAGCGGTGCCCACCCCACTCTACGGTCCATACTGAGAATCAACCCCCTGGGACTTGATACATGATTTTGTCCTTCTCTGTCCACTCCTCTGCTACCCCTGAGAGTGCAAGGCTGCACTTTGCTGCATAACGGGCATTAGTCATAGAGGCTCATTCTGCTGTGAGACTGTGATGGTGTTTATGTTGACAGGTATTACAGGTACTGGGGATCAGACAACCAATCAAATGGTCTATTCAATGCAGCCCAAAGATGTTAAACAATATCCCACATTTTCACCCAGAACAACACTGGTACTGGTCTTTTTATCCTTGACAAACAGTATAATTTGTCAGCATTGTTATAGCTTGAAATAAACATAAGCTGCTTTATGTCCTGTGGCATAAACATGTTAGATTTGCCTTGACACTGGCTAGTCCTGCTGCCCCTGGTTTGGATAGCAGCTATTGAAACAGCAGAACTGCAGGGCTCTGAAACAGCAAATGAAGCCCACTGCAACAGTGATAGAAGACTGTACACACTAAAGACCTAATACATGTCCCATTGGACCACTGCTCATCTGCTGCACTACTCTCCTCTCTGACTTTTACTTACTGCATGCCTGTGTCCCTTCCTAATATCTTTAAAAGACATTTCTTGTCCATCTGTCATTTTTTTCATCTCTTTCATTCTCCTCAAGGGCAATGGATATTTTTATCTTTTTGTTTCTTGCTTGTGTCCTTCTTTTTCTCTGTTCTGCTGAACATCCTGCTCCCCTATAGAAAAGGAGCCCTCTGTTCTTTTTGGCCGTCACTCATTGTCCAAATTTCACATTCAGCATTAATTGTGCCTGCTAGAAAACTTTTGTTTGGTTTCAGTTCCGTTTTTGGGTTATTTTTACTTGTGTTGAAACAATAAGTCGTTCATCATTTAGTCATTTATCAAGCAAACATGCCATGCAACATTTGCTGTTTACAGTTTTTCAAATGTGCTGATTTCCTACTTGATATCATCATAAATTGTATCTCTTCACATTTTTGGACTATTGATCTGCCGAAACAAGCAATGGAAATTTTGTTTGGATTTTCCATTATTTCACAAATAGACTAAATAATTTGTCAAAAGATAATCAGACAGATTAATCACTTATGAAAAGAACTGATAGTTTCAGCTGTAATTAAAAAACACATGCATACTGCACGTGAGCGAGCAAACACCCACAAATACACACATGCCTGCTTCTTTGAGAGCTGTGTCGAAAACCACTGCTGATGCAGGTCCACTGAGACATTGTATGTGATATTGGACTGGGGTATACAAATAAACTTGACTTGACTTATTCTCCAGATGCCTGTTCTCCAGACCAGCTGAATAACTAACACACAATTGATTTTCTCTCTCATGTTCATTCATATGGATGCCTGTGTGTATGATCACATTTGCCTTCCTTGTCCAGTCTAAGAGCCACTCCAAAATGTGTGCTTGCTTATGCAAAAGTTACCTTGTGAGCCAATTGACTTACTGTCATCATGTTACGTGTTGCCTTGTGTGTTATGCAAACTCTGCTGTCAGGCTGGGACAGTCTTTCCTAACACTGACAGGTACTGAGAGAGACAGAAGGAATAACGTAAGAGACCAGGCCGCTGCCATCTCTCTTATTATCACCTCAGAGCATAAGCAGCCATCTTGGACCAGGCAGACTATGTACATATGGTATACGGATGGCTGTAGGGGGTAAGGAAAGCTTTGGAGTCACGCAGCAGCTACATTGTCTTTGTCGGTACCATGGACAGCTCCAGAGAGGATTTGAGGGCCTGTCCTTTCATAGTCTTGAATAAGAATTGCAGTGCTTCGGTCTTTATTTCAGTGAGTCAGTGTTGAAAAAAAGAAAATGCGTACAACAGAAATATGAGTGTATGAAAGCCTAAACCAGCTCTGGCCTGAATGTGTCAGGTTCAAACGTCACTCTGTGTATTGAATAAGGAATAGAGCATAAGCAGGAAAAGCACAGAGAAGCTTTATGGGGGCGCCATCAGCCTTAATGGAGTCTGAGAGGCAGCTATGTACACCACGTCCTCTCAGATTGTTCTAGCGCTTTTCTCTTCCTATCTCCCTCGTTTTCTCCTCCATCCCTCAGTTACCTAAACACACATTTTAGAGCTATTAGAAAATGTCAGTTGGCGCAAGCACACAGGAGGGGGAACACTTGGGCACATAAATATTGACTTGACACCCATATTGCAACACACTTTACTACTATTATCCACGCTGTCACATTTAAAGTAATTTCATTCTTATATTAATGGTAGGGTCATGTTCCCTCCTTGGAGCAGAAAAAGTCTCACTCCCCCATTTCGTATCTGTTCTTAAAATAACAAACCCATTGTCCGGCTTCCTGTCACTGCACGTTTTGACATTATTTTATTATCTAATAATGTTACAACAGCTTGTACCATAATCCACTACTGTATATTCTGAATTGTCCAGCTGTGTCTCATGTCTCACGCTCTCCCCCTACATAGCTTTATCTGTCCCTCAAATACACAGGAACACGAACATACATGGCCTTACAGATACCACCATCACCAAGACTACCGCCACACACATACACACTCGTACACAGTCTTTCTCCTAATGATGTTAAGAAAATGCACATTTTTAATAGGCCAAACTACAGCCGGCGTCTTCATGTAGCATTTTTCTCATCTCGTTATATCTCCCTTCCTCTGCCCACGTGAAAGAAACAGAAGAAGAATGTAGACTGCATATTGTTTGGTGCCCTTGATGAGGCTTGCCGCCATAAATGAAAAATAAACATGTCTGTCTGACTTTCTTCATGCAGTTCTGACATCAACTATAAAGCCCCATGGAAAAAGGGAGAAAAGGAAAATTAGCTCCTCTTGACATGATTGTCAGCTGAACCGTGGATTGCTGTTTGCCTTCTGTCGTCTAAAAAGCAGTTGTCTGAAGATCACACATGGTTCCACAAAGCTCTGTCCTGTGCACCCAAACACAGAGGAATGTATGACAAATGCCACTGAGTGCATTACAATTACAGACAAAAGGCAGGCTCTGTCTGCACACCAGGTGGAAAACATGTAAACAGTTGGAAAACATGCCACTATTGGCTGGGAGACTGTGCAAACTGTGAAATTAACAATAGAAAACAAAAACAAATACATAATGACTGAGGATTTGTATGTCTCCACTGCCAGTAAATTGGCAGTGCTCAGAGCAGATGAGTCTAGATTGGTGTGGTTGAACAAGTGCACTGTCAAAAGAACATATGGACCAGGATCAATGCTAACGAGACATATATATATATATATATATATAAATCTTTAGTGATCAACAAGGACATGGCTGCTGCAGACACCCCACTCTTTGATACACACAAAGCAGAAAATAATGTGAATAGCTTATTGGGCTACTGCTGTGCCATTCTTTGAACAACATATTGGACATGCATTTAATTTAAGCTCTGAAGCTCGGCATGGCTTTCTTCCTGGAGTAGAAGGGCCGAGTTCAGAGAGACAGGAAGATGAGTGGCTGGGAGCAGACTGGGCCACACCAAAGAGCTTCCAAACAATAATGGCTGATTGAATAATATTGAATATTATTTTTAGATATATTCTCAGTCCCTAGTGCTTACGTTATTACATCAGAACATGGAAAATAGCATAGTTCTCAGTGATACTGTGCTTTTTATTCAACAGTATACCCCATATTCAAATTATCCATGTAGACGTGGCATGCATGCCAGAAATTGTGTGTTGAGGGCTGCATAATCATTGCTAAAATGTTAACAGCCTAGAGATTATCATTATCTATTTGATAAAATACTCTGATCACTATTTCCCTTAAAAAAATGAAAAGATAAAACTTAGTTTCACGAATAAATCTTTACATTTCTTCACATTAAAGCATCTTCTCCAAGCTAAATATAAAAACAGAATCAGTAATCATTCCCTCACAGCATGCCACCAAATAAAAAGGATTCATTCCTCAATACAAAATGTGATTACAACTTGCAGGTTGCCTATGAAGGGAAAATGCTCCCGCCTGCAGCTGCAGTTGTGTCTGGGAAGCACAGACCGGTTAATCACAGCATGCTCCAAACAAATGGCTGCAATGGGTCAGACAGTTTACCTGTGTGAGTTTATACACTAGATCAGAGACAATATCACAGCTGGCCAGGTGAAATTACAGTAATTGTAGAATGTACATGTGAAGCCCAATGTTCAAGTCCACTCTTTAGCAACACTCTACTGTGTTGATATCGCACCATATTGCTTTATATTTGTGAATGTTACTGATGCTACAGACACACACATACATACAAAGTGCAGATATCAAAATGAGAAAATAAAAAATATAGACTGAGACCAGGGTGATAAGAAGGTATGCACATTTTTATCCAGTTTCTAACCTTTAGCAGGTATGACTGCATACTATACACAACATTATATATCATATAATCACTATACACATGAACAGTTGCTGATGACGGGCTGGTGCAGCACAGAAAGGATTAAAAGTGACATATATGTGTCTATATTCATGAATTATGATGTGTCACCCCATGAGAGGGCTGCAGAGGGAAAAGTAAAGGAGGAGCTGGGGTATGGCTGGCAGATGTGCTGTGCAGCAGGAACACAGGTGCAGGTCGATTTAATGAGCGAAGGGAGGCCATGTGGACTAAACTCCCTCATCTGTTGCCATCACACCTATGATGAGTCCATTTTGGGGTCAGTTCTGCTCCATTTACCCCCCTCCAGGACAAACCAGATTCCAAACCTGGCCATATGGAGTCCAAGGCAGGATAGTGGAGCCTCTTGGCTCTGACCTGTTGGAAATAGACCACTGATGGGCAGGGCTTACCTGTGCTTATTGGGTGTGCTAAACCTGATATATCATTAGCAGAGCAATGAAGGGGGTGGGGTATCTGTTCCTTTCAAAGGAGCCAAATACTGTATATGCCGTCTCAAAAGATAGAGCAGCAACAGTGTTTATCATAACAGGAGGGTAAAACACTGCATATTTAAAGAACGGTGCAGAGGGTCGAGTTCATAATGAATGAATTTGGATGTATCAGCAGGGAAAATTACAGGCTGATCTTGTATAGACAGGCCTGGTCTTTAGAAAAACAAGCACAAGGTGGTTACAGTGAAAGATATAGTGGGACGTTTAAATTGTAAATGATGTTACCCTGTAAGGGAACCTGTTTGTGCCCAACTAGAAATGCTGTTTCCTGAGGCTAACATTTCAAACTTGCAGCCAATCAAATAGCTGTCTAAGAATTACCTAAACTCTCACTATCACATTTTATCTTGAGATTTTCTCCAGACCTCTGCGAGCTTTACAAGACAGGGTTCTGGCTACTTGAAACTGATAATCATGTAGCACTAAGACACTGTACTTCTCCATGGAATATGAACAATGTGGCATGCCAAAGAGGGCAGACAAGAGTGGAAGTATACTTGAGTGGGGCTGCTAGGGCAGCCTGGTGTGCACACTTCTGTGCCAGCCTCTCAGAAGGCCCAAAAAGTAATTACAGGATTCATAGTGGTAATGGGAAATATATGTCACACAGTCAGCGACGCAGACTAAGGTTTGAAATTTCCAATCAACCTGAATTTCCCATTAGATCCAGACAAGGCTTTTGTTGTGCCGGTGGTTGATGCAAAGCGAAAGATGTGTGAGCACAAGGGCTGACCTAGAGCTATTACTATATCTATTGTTATGCTGCATTGTACGCTATTTGTTTTGCTCTGTTCTGATTTACTGAACATATATATCAGTTGTAAGATACTGGTTTTCCATCATTGTTCTGCTTGGGGTCACAGGGACAAATGTAGGACCGGCAGTGGGCTTTTGGAAGCAGATAAAACTGGATTTGTGTTTCTACCTAAGTCCCTCTTGTCTGACATTGCTGGTATGGATGGCTTGCACAGCAAATAGACTTAGCCGGAGCAGGGCACATGTGGGAGATCACGCATGGGCATGGACAGATGAAAGGTTTTGGTATCCTGCTTGTGACAACAGCAGTCACAGATCTCTGCTTTGATGGCGGCACCCTATCTTCAGCACCTGCCCCGTCCTGCTAACCTCCTGGCATTCCTGTAGAGGACAGACTTTCCATCTATTGCTCTTTCTCTCCCTGAAACATCAGCAGCAGCTCTGTTATTTACCACTGCTTTAGCTAAATATCAAATCCCTTGTACAATATACAGTGAACCATCTGATCCCAAGCTTCACTGTTCATTACCATCATCATCACATGGAAGATTATTACACTGGAATAGAGCTGGAGAAAACTTGCTCAGCATTGATTACAATGACAGTGAAATTGGAGAATTAATGGCTCTTGGTTATCACAGTCATTTATCAACATCATGTCTTGTATCGTATCAACTTCATGGACTGTGGACAAAATAAATGTTTGTTTTAAATTAATTTCTGTTTAAATCCATTTCAAGTGCTGTTTTTTATCAAATCTACAAGTCTCTGGCACCAACTAAAAGATAATACTACAGTTTATTTTGTATCTGGGAAAGGGGTACTGGGTTACATTGGACTTTGGGAAACACTACCTTTTTTTTTTGGCACTGTATGGTCTAAATACTGTAAGCCGTGGGCCCTTTTATGTAAACCGAGACTCTCTCTGAGTCCGTTTTGAGAGGTTGAATTTAGTTAGTCTCCATGGATCCAGAGATGCCGATAAGATGCAGGGATCACATGGACAAATGGTACTGCCCTTGATGGGATATGCAGACTTACATGAGAGGAGATACTGCAGGTCACTTAGGCCAAAGAAATAAAAGCAGCCCTGTGGTTTGCGTCCCTCTCTGCATTTGACCTCTGAGCAGTAACATGGTATTCACACAGATGGCCTGCACGCGCATCACTGCTCATTGCTCACCAAGGTACCATCACTGTCACCTTGTTACCCCCAACTCACACACACCAGTCACATAGCCAACTGACAGGGCTAAGAGCTGGCATGTGCCCAACAGCCCTGGGCCCATTTCAGTGCAGCTGAGGAAGCTCTTATAAAACCCACTTGAGAAAGCTATTAGTCAATACACTCACACAATACAATGCAAATGCAGACTTTAACTGTGTACCACAAAAAATGCACACCTCTGTATGACCACTGATAACTCACTTTTAAGTACATCTTTTAAGTACGTCTGACATCTGACTAGGAAATTGAAGGTCAAAAGTGGATCTTTGTAGAAACAAATTATGTTTATCTTCGGCTCATTACAGGACTGCTGTGCAATCTACAATCATGTGGGCTTGATTATTATGACATTTGCATGTCTGTCCCCCCACTTAAAAAGCCTCTTGACTTTGTTTATCACAGTGCACTGTGCTTTATCACAGGTGATAACTTCCTGATTTACCATTGTATCCTATTAGAAAAAGTGGGATGGTCTTAAGCAGTGGTTTAGTACAGAGTATATGGAGGTATATGGAATATACCCACTTATTTTTAAGTCAGTATCGACTGGAATAGGGAATACTTGCATAATTATATAGATGTTTCGCCCTACAGTCTGTGGGCCAGTTATCTGCACCTCTTCTGTGGCTAATGTTCAATTGATAACGATCCTTACTCCATGAAGTCAAGCAGAAGAAGTTAAGTTTCAGTGTGTACCACTGGCCCTTTTTTTGGTAAGAAAAATATGCAAGAGCAGTCTTACATGTCAGTGTTTATAACACAGGGTGTTTATCCTTGACAGGCCACTTTAAAAACAAATTTGGGGCATAAATTAAGAGTATGCCAACTTCTCCAGGCACCACTACACCACTGGTCTTAAGGGAGTTGCAATGTACATTATTTTTTCTAAAAGGTTGTACTGGAAAACCTGCCTTGTTACCCCTGCTCTATGATTATGCCAAAATACATGATCAGAAAGCAGCAAATGCAGTAATTATAACGTCAGGTTAAAGGACATTTTTACTTTAGCTAGCATGTACAAACTGTGCTGAACTGAAAGACAGGTTTCACTATGGCCCTTACAAATGGAATTCTATGTAAGCCATGCATTGTTGTGAATATCTGCACATTTGTTTAGCTTATGTTTACATTTTTGTGCATAGATCTATTGTGAAAAGAGACCTTGATCTCAATGAGATCACTAAATTAAGCATTAAGGATTAACTAACTATAAATTAAACTCCAGTATTAGCTAACATTTAATTAGTGCAGATTTGCTAATCAAGGGATATCTGGGATCCCCCTACTGGTTTTGTCCCATGATCTTGCCATATACCAAATGTGGATTCTTGCTGTGTCCTTCCCCCTTGCTAATTTTACCCTTTACCCAATGCCACCCCATGCATAAAAGTAAAAACACTACCTTTGCTAGTGATCACCCATCACACCAGCCCTTCCTCTGTGTCTGTCAAATGTGGTAAAGCGCCCTCTCAAACATACACAGTCAAACATATGGACACACAATTACATACCAACCCTGTGCCCTGCAGCATTTTAATCTGCAGATTCACAGCAGTGGAGAGGAGAGACGAGATGAGAGAGAAAGAGAAGAGACGAGAGACGGGAGAGGGGCGAGAGAGAGAGAGAGGGAAAGACAAAGAAAGTGGGAGAGAGAGACACACACATAGCTAGAAGACGTTTTGCTTACAATAACAAGCATAGAGCACAACTAACTGCAAGGAGCCTCCAGCGCAGATAAACACAAAATAAAATGCGACATACACATATGCAGCCACTAGAAAGGGTCTGTGAACAATTCCACTTGAATGTTCAGAAACCCAGTGAGCTCTAACACGCACTCTGCACTACATATGCATGTGATACATATGCATTATTTAATCCAGATGTTGTAATCACCTAAAGATATAGCGGCTCTTCTTTAGATTTGTAATATACATATATGGTATTTCTTTCCATATGTTGGGGTTCCTCAGGCTCTAATTGGTCTGTTTATGGCAGGGTTGTCTCACAGTGCCAGACGTGATTCAGCTACTTCGTGATGAGAATACACAGCAATTAGTGGAAACTGTGGTTGTGGATTGCAGGTAAATCTGGCACTGACAATCAGCTATTGCTGCTTTAAACTTTCTTTACTGCTCTATTATTTCTTCCCATATTTAAGCCAAAACTCACTACAGTTCAGCTGGTCCTGGCAGAGTAACAGTGACTTTGAGATGTAAGGCTATGTCTAAATCAGTGTGGTGCATGATTGCATCCATCTAACAAACTGTCTATGTAAACAAAGCCAAGGACGTAATGTGGTGTTGTTTTAGCGCAAATGAAAACAATAAAAATTACAATATAACAATGATAAAATTCTTTTTCTGTCTGTCAAATCATCCTCAAGCGGGATTTTGCATTGCCTCCCGCCCACATCCTGTGTTTGCTTCAAAACATTTCCTCTTTTGATGTACTCTCTCAACAGTGAAGTCGGCAATGGAGTGACAGAGACAGGAAGACAGACTCTGACATGTACGTTCGCAATCTGGTGCCTCTTTGCAGCTTGTAAATACACTACTGCTTTCATGCACGTATACCAACACACTGATGGGAGGAGAGCAATGGTACAAGTACCTTTTAGGTTATCAATAGTGTCCTAATTGACATTCATCCACACAGAGGGGATATGGTAAGGTAGCTCACATGTGAGAGGAGGTACAAGTGTGTCTCCACTATGTGTGTGCTTTTCAGATGTTTGGCTTAGTATGTGTGCGTGCGTGTGCAGTGTGTTAATGTCAACACAAAGTGTAGTGGGTGAGGCTCATTGTCTTTGAAGACGTCAGAAAGAGATGAAAGGGCTTTCTCTCACTGATGCCCACCCCTCCCTGTTACCCCTCTCTACCTTTCTCTCCTTCCATAAACCAATGCCGTGCCTAGCTCCCTTCCCTTTTTCCTCCTCTATCCACACACATTGTGGTATTGGCATGCACAGGCCATACCACTCTCTTCTTTAAAGAAAATGGATTTTGCAGAAGTGACTCGTGAAGTACTTTTGCCTTGTTGAATGTCCTACGGGGATTGTGAATGGATAGATCTTTCCTAAGAGCAGGTATAAGGGGCAGACCCCCCCCCCAACACACACACAGTTAATCTGTCAGCTCACCATCTATTTCCGACTCCACAAGCATCCCAACAGAGCAGAGCTGAACAAGCACAGAATTGTGCAATGGGAATTGGGAATGTGAAGCGGGTTTTAGAGGTGGCGCAATTGCATATAAAGTCAATGTAAAGACACAAGTGAATAAATATGGCACCTGGGGGGGGGGGGGGGGAAAATTGCATCCTCGTTGGTTACCTGAAGAAAAGTAACAGAAAGAACTGGAGATCCTGGTAAGTTCTGATATCAGTCTGAGGCTGAGCTGTCACTCAAATACAGCACACGGACACCCCAACACGCACGGTTGGTGTGTTTTGCCAGCTAGCTACAGTTAATGTCTGTACAATCAGTACACTGGCCGTTTGGGGCGAATGAACACAAACTGTTCAGCGGTCAAATTTGTGTGAATAACAGGAGGAGAAAATTAAATGCTTTGCTCTATGTCTGAACAAACCCTAAGACATGCACAGCTCACAGTTACTGGACTGCTTAATATGCTGCTACCTAGCATTTAGGTCAGTGCACTGGGGTCTGCCAACAACTCCTTTCTGCCTGCTCTCCTAGTACAGCTGAGACAGTCTCAGCCATTCACTGTCAGTAAAGAGGCAATGGCACAAGGGTGAAGGAGTAAAGGGCTGAGGATGGGCCCTCCTCCTCAATCTCTCCAAGCTGGGTGTCCTATATTCGGCAGCAGCGTGAATGTCAGAGAGGAGAGGAGATTAGCACAGTGTCAACCCTGACGTAGGTTAATGCAGGAGCAGGCTAACCATTTGTAACCCAAAAGGAGATTAATTACTGTCGGACTGTGCATGCGTTGGCGCTTTGCTGGCTTTTTTGTTGTGTTTCATGTCTTGAAAATATAGCTTCAACAGAGATCATCTCTTGCTTCCCTCTTCCCTCTGTGCTGTGCTCCCTCACTTCTTGAATCAGCATCCACTGCATTGGTTTTTTCAGATTAGAAAAGGGCAGGCCATTTTATTTTAGTATTTCATTAGTTTTTCAGATACACAGAGAAGACAGATTGGAAGCCTGCGTCAAAACACACCCACTGCTACACACTCTGCATTGTAAACCCATTCTTTAACGTAATCTCTGCCTTACTTGGCAACACTTCCTGTCACAATCTGTTTTGCTTTTATTCAGTATTTACCTGCCCAGCAGCACAAAATAACCATAATGTATCTGAGGTGAGGTCAGTGATCAATTTCACTGGCTCAAGGATTAATTTGCCAGGTGCAGACAGTCTGGCCTTTCAAACCTCACTTTCCAGCACATATTCTATTCAAGTTCATTCTACTCCCCAACTCACTCTGCATTTTTAACTGGTGATCAGGGGATGACAATGCTGCAACTGAGCAACCGTTAATGCAAGAAATTTTAGCATGCAAGCCTAAGAGTATTCAGTAATTTGCATATAAATATCTCCTCTATTCAGAATCTTTTCCATTTCAGCTAGCAACTACTAGCTCACTCGTTCCTAAGCTCTTAAAGCGATTCACGAGCCACCATAACTCAATGAGAAAAGGGAATGAGAGCATTGATGGAAGGGTTGAAGGCTGCGCCACAGAGTTTTGTAAGAGGAGATCGTCTAACGATTTAGCAAATTACTGCGGCTCACTAATAAAGGGCACTCAAGATTTTTAAAACTACTTCAAATGTCAGAGGTTTGGGAGCATATTGAACTACATGTTTTACTTTGGTTAAGTGTATAATACTTTTCATTCATGTAAAACAGAATTAAGATAACATGGATATGAGGGGTAGTTTAGGTTCAGGGTGAATACCCCTCACATCCATGTTCTCTAAATTTTAAAAATCGATGTGGTGAGATTCAAAGCGAGATTTCGTGACTCAAAAACTGCAAACAATGTAGCATTGTGATTTCAATCTGAAGGACAGCCAAACTAAAGACATAAAAACTGAGAACACAGAGGTTGAGGGAGGCCAAGAGAGTCTGACACAACTGTGAAGCTCCAATTCCTAATTTGATTTGTTGTATAGGCAGCCATGCCAGCAGGAAATTGTTGGGCTGCTTCACATAATGCTGAATTATGTGATTAAATGAAATTAGGCTTAAACATATGCAACTATCTCCACATGTGCTGCAGTGTTCTAGGTTTTGTGAGAGTTTCTGCATTTCTTATTACTGTGAGAAATGTTCTTTACAGTCTCTATATACAGATTTTTTTTTACATTTAATGTTTGGTGTTATAAAATAAGCCCCTGATTCACTGGCTTCCATGTGGATCCAAGGGGCCAAAGCCCTTCAAGGTCATTTAAAAGACAAGCATGACAGAAGAGGAGAGCTACACTTTGTAGAGCAGGAATATATTATCTTTTCTGCTGCCGATATTTAAAAGCAAATAACAAATTCCAACCACCCAACATGAGCTGCAGCTATTATCAAGGGAAATCAAGTGCTGGGGTGAATTACAGCTCACAATAACCTCAAGGTGCAATGCATGTGTCTAACACTGCACCTGTAGCAGAGCAAAGATCTTGGTAGTAAAGCAATTTGTACCCCGTCACATGCTGATGTTCTCTGCCTTGTTTTATTCAGCACATGATCTCTTCAACTGATCCGACTGTGACACGGCTGAGTCACGTCCCAGTATTGTTGGATAAAAGGTGGAAGATGGAGGAAGCCATCCATCCAAAGGCTTGCGGGGGGGAGCAACTTTGAGAGAAAAGGCTCAACAAGGCAGAAAAGGCTCAGGGAGGTGCAATAAGTTGTCCCTGTGGTGACCCAGTCTGATGAGAACAACAACACTGTTAACTGGCCACAGATGTGCCCACACATAGCCATTTTCTTCTAACAGAGAAAATGGGACAACAACCTCCCTCCTTTTCTTGTATACCCACAGGCTCTATATGTGGCTGTGCAGGTTATATGATCCATCCTGCATTTAGCAGGTAATTGGTTAAGCTACTGCAGCAGCTGGAGTAAGCATCCAATCAGGTCTAGAATCATCACTTCAATCCACACATCCATTGCGATTTTCTGGCGTTAACACTTCCTAGGAGTCGGCATAAGCCAGGCTCATTTTCACAGGAAATTCTCATTTCAATTTAGTGTGTTTAATCTGGAATCAGATATGGCTGCGTTTGAGGGCCATGTGTGGTTATAATTAGGGCTCAGTGGGAGCTATGCCCCTGGAGGGAAGCAAGGTCCCTAAGGTCAGACTACAATCACTGCCTTCACATGTGGCCTGCCTGCCTTGCTCTGTACAACAGAGAAATCTGAGCTTCCAGCCAGGTGACTTTATTATCAGCAGCCTAATTGGAAAAACATGCTTTTCATTGGCTGGGTAATGACTGTGAATGGTTTTATAGCTTGTCAAACAACAGGCTATTTTCAATTACCTGCAGACCCAAGTGTTCGAATGCCATGAAATTGAGCAATGGAGGAGTTTAGAAAAAAGCCTGCTGATGTGCTTAAATCTGTTCATTTGGAAAATGGACATCCACCACTGATGGCTGTATAATCACAAGTGAAGATGTAAAATCCTGACAACTCTCAGATAGGTAGTAATGACAAAAGGTATGTTTCGATCCACCTGGTGCATATTTTCAAACCAAAGCTTAAAAATGCCATAAATTCACAAAAAAGATGTAGCAAAACTGGCTGTGGTAGAAATGTTAGCAAAACGAAAAACAGAAGGTGCGGTGAAGGCTGATATATGGATTAGATAGATTATTACCTGCTTCCACTACACCAGAAAGCCAAAAAAAAAAAAAGATTGTCTGCATTAATTATGTAATCTTGTCACATCCTATGAATATATTTGCATATTAGTTAGTTGATGGGAACACGCTACTTCACTTCTTATTGTGCTAAATGCTCACTTGTGCAACATTTTAATAGAAATATAATTTGTCTTTCCACTTGCTTTATTGACTGTGAATGGAACAGTGCCTAAATAAAGACACTACTTTAGAGATGTTTAAAACATGACAGGAAGAGTTTCAGGAGGATACTGGACACTCTGGCTGGTCTGTCTTGACCTACCTCAGCTCCCACCTGAATTCACTGTTTTTGCCTTCTTGCCTGCCAGCACACCTATGAAAATGGATTTTAATGAGTACTTAAGTCTTATCACCTTTCTTTTCTTGCTGCTGACTTTCTATAAGACACTGTTTAACTTCACTTTATATATGTCTATTTAGTTTCCGCTTCATATTGTTTTTTCAGCTCCATGTCTTCTGAACTGCTCAGTTATTCTTCCTTGCCTCATCGTTCCAGCTCTCTGCCCTTTTTTTTCCATCCTCACTTCATCAACCCCTCTCTCATTTCTCTTTCTGCTCTGGTCCCTCCATCTACATTACTTCCACCCTTATATGCTGTCGCTTTCTCTATCCCCCACTCCCCAGTTTACATCCTCTAGAGACTAAATTCTCTATTAATAGCATAGCAAAGTAAGGAGAGAAAAGAGAGACAGAGAAAGAGTGGGACAAAGAAAGAAAGAGAGAGAGAAAATAAAAGAAATGCTTGCACCACATGACTATTTCTAAGGCACAGACATGATGCCTGTTGCAGGGCAGGCAGCCATCCACCGTCTACACACCACAGATCCCACTATTACAAAGAGCTGAGCCTCATCCCACACCCTCTACCCCTAAAGGCAGTCTGTACTATAGCACTCCTATTTTAACGAACCTGTGTGGGTTTAACAATGTGCACAATGGGGTTTAAAAATCCAGGCATTCCCTCTGGACATTGTGATTCACTGACAGCAACAGCTCAGCATTGCTTTTGCTTAAAATTCAAGTTACAAGCTTAGATTTGTCTGTTTTTCGGTTATATAATACTCATAAAGAGCATTAAGAGAGAATGAATGTGAAGCATTCCTACATTATCACCCTTCAAGAGGAAAACAGGCTTAATACTCTAAACTAAGAACTAATTGGCACCAATGCCTACATTATTTTTTTCCCACTTTCTTGCATTTGTTTATAGTGTGGGGAATGTTTACTTCATTAGGCCTTTATCTCATGAAAACAGACACAGTATTTTTATCCCTAGCTAGCGTTTGCTTACAGTGGAGAAGCCATTTGGAGAGTTAAGAGCATGGGAGTGAGTATGGTTATAAAGGAGCAAACGGGAGAGACTGTGTCTTGAGGTCAGCTCAGCTGGGGAGCTAACTCATTCAGTCACTTGGACACAGATCAAGAATGGTGAGAGCCTGTATTTCTTGCCTTGACTTAAATTGCTTTCCTTTTCCATTTCCCAAAAAAAAATGCAAATAAGTGGCTGCAGAGGAGCATGAGCGCGAGGGTCAAAGAAGAGAGCAAGGGGTTCATTTTTCTTCCACTAAGTGTCACGGACGAAGGATACGTGGCTGCAAGAGAGCAATGACAAATCCAGTAAAAAGGGTGTATAAAACAAGGGAATAAGGGGCCATCTATCTGTGATTGTAATCACACTATTGCACAGCTTGAGGCATTTCTGAATGCCATATCTATCATGATAAGATAGCAGGAAAATGATCCTGTAAACTGATTCAAAGTCTGTGATTGTGATACACATAAAGTTTGTGCGTGTTTTTGCACTTGTATCTCTGTGATTTACTTAGATGTGTGTAGCTGGTAGCTTGTATGTCTCAGCCAAACCACTGGCCACAACAGTTGAAACTCTACTGCCATTAATCAGTGTCACAAATATTGTTAAAGTGTTATTAATGACTTTCACAAATGCTGCAGAATCTACCTCCATCTGTTGCTTTTTGTTCTGTTTGGTTAGGGACTGTCACATCTGTCTGTTACTGTCATAACTCTTTATTGCGTACTAATTGTTTTTATCCAGTTCAACAACACTTTGACCAAATCACCACTGAAAAAAGAAATTCCTAACTGACATGTTTTGATTTCTTAAATAAGGCTTGAAGGACAACACCAGTGGTTTATTTTTTTTATTGTTTTTATTTTTGGGCTAATTAACCACAAACATAATACTTCACATTACTGCAAAACATTTTTCAAAGCATGTCTTAAGTTTTTTAGTTAGTTGCTTTAGTTTCCATTAAAAGCTAATTAACAATTTTACATTTTTTGGTAGATAATACTGTATGTATGATAAAACTAAAACTGTATGATACACTTTGATACAGATAGATAGCAATAATTTGACATAGTTACTGAATGAGGCCTCAAAATGAAAAAATTCCTTTCGAGTTAATTTTGTTGAGGGGCTGTGTTCAGACAATCTGGTGGGTCAGCAGAGTACAGAAGAAATTTTAGGATGTAAAATTTCTAAAGGATGTGGAAAAAAGAGATGATATGTAAAGATGTCATGCTGGGCTCTGGGTCAAGTAGAGCAATGACAATGAGCTTTTATGTGTACTCCACCTGGATGATTACCTGTGATTGCGGTAAAATTACTGTGTAAAGGCCATGCCATCACAAACCCTTTTAGCAGTTTGGGCCTGTGTGTCATATTGTCTGATTCTGAAATGGGTTGTGAATTATATGTTAGAATATGGAATATGTGGTTACTGAGACACTTGAACAGAGCGTGTGAAAGGGTCAGAAAAGGGGTGAGATAAAGCAAGGGAAACGAAAAACAGCGTGCTATAAGGAACGCTTTTCGTAATGGATGCAAATTACATCCTTGTAGTTGCAATCAGAAAAATACATCAAAATAAATGTACAGCTTTGGCTTGTTTAAAGTGTGGGTTTTAACCGCTAGTGCTTCTATGCTTCTATGCAAAGTCCTTTTTTAGTCCTCTGTTCATTATATGTACATATGTATATGTATATAAGTATATATCATATCATACAATGTTTGGAGCATTTCTGGGTTTATTTTGTTGTTGCTGCACTGCTGCCGTTTCTTATTAATGTCAGTCATGATTGCTTTTCTTTCCTCTCGACAATCTGTGCCCTGACATCCCACCACTCATAACGGCTCACAACCTTACCCTGTTTATACATCAAAACCTATTAGTCAGCCCAGAGTCACAAGAGGCCATGCTTTCCCCACAGTAGACTGAATCTGCTATCACAGGTTAATTTCACGTCTGTGCAGCAATGTCCAGTCTTCTGCCTCTACAGCTCACATAGGCACACCACGCGGATGCACAGACTAACAAATAATCACAGACACAAATACACACAAACTCCAGGAGGGGAAAGGATATGCAGCTGTAATGTATCACCCCTGCTGGCATGGCCTTTTCACAC
The DNA here is from genome assembly GCF_004916995.1 of Morone saxatilis. NCBI lineage: Eukaryota > Metazoa > Chordata > Actinopteri > Moronidae > Morone > Morone saxatilis. Next base: position 19,310,729 of record NW_023340257.1, on the reverse strand, counting down.
AAGCTGTTGTGGGTCTCTTATCGCCCACACTTCTTTCATGTGCAGTGGCAATATTTTTACACTGAATGGCTTGGATGTAACTATACATCAACAGAAACTTTATGGTCTCTGTAGAAGTGTCCTAGAGGACAGAGAGGTAAGCAGGTTCAGGCCTTGTTTGGTCGTCTCTCCCTTTGTTTCTGTGCTGTCATTTTGCAAAGGAGAGGGTGAGTCAAGATGGGAGGAGAGGATGCAGGGAATAACAGGGACAGGTGAGGGGCAGTGTTTAATGTGTATTAGTGCACAAGTACAGCTGATTAGACAAGAGAACAACAGTACTATTTGGTTTCGTATTTCAGCTCTTGGTCATTACTTTCCTATTCAGTCTCAATAACAAATTGTACTGTCACACAGTCTGCAGTGCATGGGTAGCAAGTAATTTTAAATAGCTATTGAATCCCAAAATAAAACTACCTTTAGAAGGCCAAGATGTATACAGTGGCGACAGGTATCTTGTTACAGCATAATTCAGGTGGTCGAAATGCATTCATGAATTGTTTAGTTCAGTCTGATGAACTTTAACCTGCTAAATTGTGTGTCTCTTCAGTGTCTTGCCTATTTTAAGGTAGTGGATAGACTGACCGCTGGAAATATTGATTGCCTATATCCTTGAAACTTCACTGCAATATAATTCATGCAGCAGAGTAAGAGGGATTCTGCTTGTGCAAGTGCAAGGACAATAATGGAACACTATGACAAAAAAGTGTTTTATAAGAAATTGTAAATTTGAAGCCATGCTAGCTCCTGAACTTTATGCATTGTTGCATGGTATTGTTACTCAAAAACATTTTTGCACTCTGTTGCTTTTGCAGTCTTAGATGAGTTATTTTGAGCATAAGTAAACTGTTCAGGCAGTATTTTCACTCCTGCAGTTCGTAGGTGCAAAGCCTATATATCCATGTAATAGCGTTTGCATCTATCTTAACTTCTCTACAGAAAAATCTATATACACCTCCTCCATTGTGTTTTCAAGTTGTGCTATACATAGCCATGGCCTGTTTGTGTAACCTTATATAGCATCTATCTTTATACTCCTGTTAAAATGACCCTGACATTGTACTTAAAAGTAAGAACGTAGAAAGAAATGACAAAGATCAAGAGACAATTTCTGTCTTGTTCTATCTCAACTGAGTGCCCTTTTCCTTCTTTTTTTAAATCCCTATCTGTCTGTTAACACAGCTGCCATGTTTCATATCCACCACCTACCACCCTTCTCCTTGAGGGTTGTCTGGACATGCCAAAATTTGGGACTCTACCCTTTTCTCCTTCCTGGTATCCCCCTAAGCTCTCTGTAGCCGCCACACATTGCCTCCTGTGGCGTTATAGCCAGACATGGAGTTGGCCGCCACATACGCCATCTGGTCTGTAACGTCCTACAGAGTGAGTGCCTCATCAGGGTCAACCAGGTAGTCCAGTGGAGTTAAACAATGTCAGCTGGTGGGGAAGCATTTTTATTTTCCTATACTTCATATACAATTGCAATGGGATGGGAGCACTTGAGAACCCCCTGGAGTGAGTCAAACTCATCCCTAGTACCCTGTAAATGTATAATTTACATTCTATGCAGAATATTTGACATGTGAATTGACATCTTAAATGCATACTTTCCATGTTGTATGGCCAGAAAGTCGGAGGTTAAGACAGACAATACCCATGTACCTCAGGATAAGCTATGACTTTAGAGTGGCTGTTAAAGTATTTATCAACAGACAATGTAGTTTGCTTGCACAGGCTATGACCTAGTGGACTTACAAGCACCACAACACTGTTAAGTTGTTGATCTGTGAAACTCCTCAAGGAGTTAGTTCCTTCATAACTAAAGCATGTGGAGGAAGGGTTATTGACAAATATATTGCTAGACTTGAAATCAGGGGATATTGTCTTAGCAGACAGGAGCTTTGATATTGCTGACACACTTAACCTTTTACAAGAGTCTCTTAAAATGCTGGCCTTCACATGAGGGAAATGTCTGTCAAAAGATGTGGAGGACACCAAGGACCTTACAAATCTTTGAATCTTTGCGGAAAGAGTGACTGGCCTTTTGAGGGGGGAGGATTACATTTTGCATGGTTCTTTTTCAGAGACAGTGCAAGAGGGACCGGATTGAACAAAAATATTCCAAGTAAGCTTTGTCTTGAGCAACCTCTCTGAGTCTGTTTATCCATTTGAGTAAACTGAAAATGATTCATGATTAATGTGTGTTAAACGTAAGTACAATTTCCATGAGTACTCTCTGAGGAGTGCTATTAAAACGGTACTTGTGAACCCAGTAAATAAAGGCAAAATAAGGAAAACATATCATTACATACACAAGCGTGAGTCAAAAAAACAAAACAGTACTATTATTTAGTGGAGCATATTTGGAGAAAGCTGTATTCAGTATAAACCAAATATTTGTCCAACAAAAGTACCTTTATGGACCACTTGTTAGGTATAAGGATATTGCAGAAAAAGTAAATACATATTCTATTAGCTAAAGGAAATGCAAAATGCACAGCACCTCTAATGAAAACAAAATGTCAACTTCTACACTGCACCAAATATCAAAAAAGGTAAAAAATATTAAACAGAATCTTAATTAAATGTAAACTTACATATTGCGCCAAATGTCAGCTTAAAGTAGTGTCAAATCCACACACCACTTCAGACCTTCAAACTGTGCAGCCCACATTCAGCAGAGTTTAAGACACTGATCTAAAGTCACATCCTCAGGTGGTTGCAGCTATGGTTACAGCCAGTGTCCAAAATTAACTTTTTGACGCGCAGGCCAAGCGGACCAGTTCACTGGGGACAAACGCTGTGTCCTCAATTAGGAAAAACTGATTTTCTATTCTGTGTAACACCCTTTAAGTTGCCTAAGTAAACAGGTGAGTGTGTCTGTGCATGTGTGTGTGTCAAACTCCAACAGCACGCCTGTAAATGACACCAAAACACAGTAGAGATTCTAAGCATAGTTTTATATCACATGACTATTTGATACAAACATTTACCGATGCACAAGCGTGGCAGATAGCCATCTGAGATTTACTAACCAAATGGAAAATCCACTTGCATTTGGTGTTTGGCACGTGTTAATTTTGGACCCTGACTACAGTTAAGACCTGGACTACCTCTTCAGCAGCTCTGGCAGAACAGAAGTCTGTTGTGATCCAAAACCTCACTGTCCTAGATGCTGTCAATGACAACATCTCGAACTATGAAGTCATAGTATTTCACTTTGCAGACATGCAATTGACACTGCACTTGATGGTTGTTGTCATGGTAACGGGCAAGTGCTGGTCCTTCATTCATCAAACAGCTTCCTTTGGTTCTTGTAGTCCTCCAGTGTCATATCTGTGGCTGTGAAGGGGCACTTGATCTCACATATCCCACTACAGATAGAGACAACTGACCAGTCCATCTGGGGAGGCTGCAACATGGGGCCACTAAGATTCTCTCACATTTTGAATGGCCATCCACAGTTTCTGGTAGCACATATTTTGTGCTGGCTTCTCCATTTTGCAGCCACATCTCGCATTGAGATAGCAGCCGGGTAATCTTGTCACAAGCTCTTCTAGCGTTGCATCATGACTAGCTCGGTCAGACTCAGAACATAAAGAGCTGTAATTAACCATTTTTGTTGGAGAATGACACAGAATAGCTGACTGAACTTCGACCCACTGTGAGTCATGAAAAGAGCAGAAAGTTTTCTCCCTGTGGCAGCAAGCAGTAGAGCAGTTAAAATACAGAGACCCAACTCATCTGACAGAGCTGAGTGTTTTTAATATCTCTACCCAGTGCTGCACCAAAAACGATGGTTATGCTTGGTTTCCCTCTCCAGAGAAACTCACCCCATCATCTTGTTTTGCAACACCTCACTTTTTATCTGTTTAGCAAAGAGGTACATTTTAAAAATAGAAGGTGTTGCCAGGTTCAAAAATAGCAGTGTTTTTGCACACTGATAATGTGATGTCACCTCACAGAAATTCATCACAACACCTGTTAAAACTTGTGTGTAAACTAAGGGAAAGGTAGGTCTAAAAGATTTCTTTAGGGATTAGACAATGAAAAGTTGTGAATTGGTATGTTAAGTTGTCAATTGGAACTGATAGGGTGTGTGTGCCATTCTTTATTGTCATTGTGGGCACTCATACCTGGTATGAGGGCCTCACTTTCATTCTGCGTGTATTCATGTGTGTGTGAACTTAATCATGGTGTGGGAAAAAATAAGTCTAATGCAAGCATTATGTTCAGGTTAAGGTGGAGGCCCTCCCCACTCCCCACAACTTTCCGGCAGAAGGATTTGGCGGACATGTCTGGCAATCTTTGTAACTTTCAATGACAGACAATCTGACAATCATCTTCAAACACTTCACACAGCAATTGGCCAGTTATGCAGAGATGAGAAAGTATCAGTTTGTTTGAAGCATACCGGTAATGAATGTAAGTGAATACAATATCCTCACAAATATCAAAAGCGAGTGTGTATGTGTGTGTTTGAGTGGGTGGGTGGGACTCTTCAAGGACCACTTTCATTTCCAACAACATCCCTGGATGCAAGATCATTTTGCGGTCGTGGATTAATAGCCATAAAATATAACCAAATAGTATCAGGACATTGTTAGTGAATCAAAAAAAAACTTGGCGCTGCAATTAGTGCTGTACTGAATGAATTTTCCTGCATCTCCGACCACCAGGATGCCATTAGGTATACATGAGGGAAGTCTTTTAGATGGCAGTTAATAGAAGAGCTCTCTCCCGACCCTCTCTCAGATGTCTTCCAGCCTGGTGAGCTTGTCCAGAAAAGACATTGCAGGCAATAACCCTAGGCTCTTTTAACACCAAGATGCCTTCTATCACACCATATTTAGGTGCATGATGAATATTGTCACACAATACATTAGCGTCAGAAGATATCTTTCTCCACTGCCTCCTGAATACCTGATGACTGACATATCTGACAGTTGTTTAAATAACAGGGAGGACATGTTTATGTGCCAGTAATTCTATATTCTACAGTTGGCCTTTCCTATTAAACGTGTCTCTCATGAGACATCAAAGAGTGTGAATTTTAAACGGCTATTAGCCTCATATTAAGCCTGGGTTTATGACACTCACAATGGAGTGCTTTTTGATTGCATTATTTCATTATTTTGTAGTGAAGCTTACATTTGCATGTGAGTAAACAGTCAAAACAAGTAACGGCACAGGCGGAAGTCAAAGCATACAGACCTCATTTATCTTTCTCAACAAGATGCCATTTGTAGTTGAGCTCCATGCACACACACAACTGCAAATTCAAACACGCACATGATTGCTCATATATTCGCTCTGTCTGAGAAACAGACACAGGCAAACATTACGAAACAAAGACACACACACATTCAGCTAGCCAACAAATCACACTCTGCAGGCCCACCCCTAGTTGTTTCACTCACACACACATACACAAAAACAGCAGAGAGGAGGGAGAGGGAGAAAGAAAGCGAGTGCAAAGAATTCCAATACTACACTGCAGATCCCTTTCTTCCAGACATATGACATTTAGTCAGTTATCATAGCTGTCAAAACAAGTGTTTTCTCCACTCTGCAAAGCGCAGTAGGTGATGGCGTGGGAGACAAACAAGGAAGGAGGAAGGGGGGGGGGGGGTAAGTGGAGTTAGAGGGAGCTAAGTTGAGCCCAGAGCTGTGATTTATGAGGTGGAGAGAAGCTTGAATGATAACTAAACACAGATAAAAGATCAAACAGTATTTAAATTATCTGAAAAGGTAGCATAATTTGACTGTGTTAGAAGTGGAAACTGAGGGTCAGTCCGTGTTTCTGCCATTACCTTTCTATCTTACACAATCCTAATACCACACCCATCCTAAATTACCTCCACTCCAACCACCACCTGATAGGCTCTGTACAGTATCTTCTCTGAACCGAGGCTGATCACAGACTGCCTCACTGTGGACACATCCAGCCCTGGAGGCATGCCCTGGGGAGGAGAGACCTCTGGATTTCATTGCAGAGCTCTGATATTGCTGGTCCTCTGATGATCTAGCTCAGTATTCTCTGCTCCTGTCGGGGTATGATTAGCTGCACACAGACAGCTTGTACTTACATTAACATACTGTTGGCAGCCAGCGTGGATAGATGCTATCTAATATTGCTTTGAAAGACTACAGTAACTGCACGGCCGTGTCTGGGATGCCTGTTGATTATCATTCAGAGTAGTGAAGCCACAGGCTATCCCCAGAGCAAGATGGAAGTGTTTAATGACAGGAAACAGCTCAAAACACTGTCCTTTATCATATCCTGTTGCCAAGCCCCTATACTGCATCATGACTAATAGCACAGGTTCGGCTCATTTTGTACTGTGAGGAGTCTTTCAATGCTCATTCACAAGCCTTATCATTATATTGCCAATACCTTACTGTAGCTGTCTTAACAACCTGTAACCCTGTATTCATTTTCCAATCCCTCTCTTGGACAACCTCCGTTGCTCTCTCATTACCATACATTGATCGGAATAAAGGACTCGACTCTGCTCTGAGTCGCTCTGGGCTGCACAGTCCCACGACATCCACCTACTGCCTCATTAAACTTCTATTCATAATCCCTGTGGCCTTTAATGCTAAATTCATCCCCTTTGTGTTTTTTGTAAAATACCTCCCATTACCGAACACTTCAACAAGTTAATACTTACAGCAAATGTGATTTCAAATTGCAGTATTGGATATAATAGCACCATTTCTTTTGATGTAGGCTGCATGTTTATGCCACATGTATGGCATTGAAAGACCGTATTAAAACACTCTGAAGCATTGGAGGAAATATGTCACTGCCAAAATGTCTGCTCATTGAATAGGATATACTGTGTGTATCACTTTTAAGTGCTCATCGAGTCATATGCTTGTTTGCTGCCTAATATTTAATCTATAACGGATTTCATTAAAAGTAAAGAAAGTTCAGGATGGCAAGGTGATTCCATCATTACATTTCATCAGTGCTTCTGAGAGAACTTTCTCCATCAGGGCACACAATGTATAAATCAACCAAACTCACAACATTGTGTTAAGTCCCTACTTACTCCCTGAAGCACCAGATACTGAAGACTTAAACGACTGCTATTTACTGATTTAGAGGCTGGTCTGACATATGGAGATAAGATATTTAGATCTTCTTGGAATAGTCTCATATATCTTCATCATTTCATATTGTATATGAATATGAAAAAAAATATTCTTTACTATAGTATCATGCATACAATTATGCCCAGTCCGCATGTATACACTTTTAAAATACAAAAAAAGAAAAACTTCAAACACAATATGATCTTCAAACCTCCATTGTAAGTGATTAACAAAAACGTTAACTAAATAATATTAGGGAAATTTGAGTTATACTAATTAAATAGACCATCTTGCTTTCTTTTATAGGCTTCTAAGACAAAGTTTAATCAAAAATAAACCATTCCCCTTTTCGATCATCTTCACACCAGAATATTTCAGGGTTTTGTTGAGTTATTTAATAGAAGATTGACATTCTTAAATCACCATAGTATGTACTGTAAGCACACTGGAAAAACAAAATTGATTGAAGGAATCAAGTTGTCATCCTGAACGTTCTGTACTTTCAAAGGAATAGCATATTTCCAACAACTGTGGAAAGCTTATGAATAAAGCCCAGTATAACTCCAGTTCAAGCATCTGTATGAAGAGTATTATAACACATCTTAGACTTATGGATTAGTTATAATAACTTAAATACAATACTATTATTTGTTTTAAGATTACTGTATTACTTTATTAGACAGCGACAGTGAAGAGGCAGACAGGAAATGGGGGAGAGAGGGGTATGACATGCAACAAAGGTCGCCAGCAATGGTTGCAACCATGTGGAATGCGCTGTAACAGGCTGAGTAATTCAACTGTGGAGGTGCTCCAACAACATATTTCTTTCTATTATTTGTGAATAACATCTGTGGAAGTTTATGTAGAT
>NW_023340257.1:19301847-19302624 GCF_004916995.1 Morone saxatilis | reverse complement strand
CAGCGACAGTGAAGAGGAAGACAGAAAATGGGAAATAGAGAGAGGTATGACATGCTTCAAAGGTTAACAAAAATGCAACCATGTGGCCGTGATGCATGCACTATAACCATTCAGCTACAGAGGCACTCCAAATACAGTCAAACTTGTTTTGATGGATGTATTACCAGGCATTACAGAGCTTTTTGAGCTCATGTGTTTCCACTTAAAGTTCTGCCCAGATACAAGTTTTAGCGATCATTAAATGGTACATATCCAGTACACTGCAAATCTGCCATGGGTCTGTAAAGGAAAAACATCAGCTTGGGGGCAAGATGGTCAGCATAAAGGATTTGTGAAGAGATACATGTACACTGGAAGTGGCTCAGCAAGTGAGGACTAAAGAAAAAGAGCTGCAACCACAGTAGCTCAGCCATAGGCTAGGAGTCCTCTCTACTATAGAAAGAGCTTCTTTAGCCATCCGTATCACTCTCTCTTCTCTCCATCATTCCATATCTTCTTCTATTGTGTTCTCTGAGGATCCCTCTCATGTTTTCTGCACTGGCCTATTAGAGTGTACATCCAGCCAGTGCCACATTAAAATCCCTACAACCCAGTGCTTGTGGACTCAGATAAAGATCCCTCTTTTTACTGAATAGTTTGATCCATCTCAGACAGCACACTACATTAATATTCTCCCACAGATCAGAGACAAAAGAGCCCCAGACCCATGTGCTGTACTGACTGGTGTGTCATCTGTGCATCTTCCAGAAAGAGAGTGGGAGAGAGAGAGTGAGAGTG
>NW_023340257.1:19235026-19301817 GCF_004916995.1 Morone saxatilis | reverse complement strand
GAGGCGGGGATACTCAAATATATGGTAACACTGCATGAATTTTTCATCTGCCAGCAGCTGTTTTCATAACCTTTTCTCAGGGCAGCCACTGTGGTTTCTGCAGTGCCAGAGAGTCATTGGCATGTCAAGCTTGGCAGTTTCTGGAAGCGCAAAAAACAGTAGAGGTGGGGTCGTTGGCCATGGTGGCAGGTCAGCTGCGGGGGGACGAATGTGTTGGTCTCTTGGGTCTTTGGTTATGTTTGAGAAGACAACGGGCATGTGTGCTGTGGTGAATGGATACCCCTGGCAGGTTTCCCTTAGAGGGAGTCAGGCAAGAGACAGGATGCTTATCCCTGGAGAAACTGCCCAACCCTCTGTGCCAATTTGGGTCCTGCTGCTGGTGCATGATGGGAAGGAAAAATATCCCTCCCTCCCTCCCTCCCTTGTCCCTCCCCTGTGAAAAGCACCCTGACCTGAATACAGATTCAGACGAATAATACTTGCTCTGTAGACGAGGGCATACACGACTTTTTGAGTATTCATCATCTAAAATCCCCCCCTCTTGCCCCTTCAAGGTGAGATTTTGGGGCGTGAGGACTGCAGCATCATGCTCTGGCTTGTGAACCAAGCGAGAAAGCACAAGAAAACAGGGTGAACACTGTGAGGAGCTAGAAAAACAAGCAAATGTGACTGCGCAGTTGAGAGCTGCAGCCCCAGATTCACAATCATACTGGGAATCACAACACTTTTTAATAATTCAGGATGAATAGAGGAGAAAAAATTCTGCAGCAAGCAAGGCAGCCAAGGAAATGACAGGGAGGAAAAGAATCCAACAACACTCTGGGTACAAAATTCTGGAGTCTGGAGACATGCTATAGAGTTACACTATGCATCAGTGTATAGAGAGCTTTTTTAGCTAGGATAATTGCTGTACTACTTGTTATTTATGACCTTGGCTCACTCACACATTCTCTAGCAACAGTCTACCTCACAATGTCTTCATTTCATGTGCAGCTTTGCTTAGGAATGAGGGAATTAACTTGCCAAGTTAAAAATGTTCTATCAATTTTAATTTGTATACATGTAATCAAAATAGTCTCTGTGGGTGATAGGCTGTGCTCTGCCTGACACATTTCAAGTAAGCAAAATCAAAGTTTGTACAATTATCATGGTTCAATTTTTTTCTATTTTTTTTGTTTTCAGACAACACTTTCCTTTTAGCGCAGACTTAAATTCTAATTAATTTTGACTAAAATGAATCAGTTCACTTGGTTGTTCTACTCCTTCCAACTCTGGCCCAAACCACATCTCATTATCTTCCACTTTCCTTAATTTTTTACCACTGGCAACAAGGTAGTAAGTGAAAAAAAAAACATTTGCCAATTAGTTGGAGCCCTTGTGATTTTGCCACTCTTGCTAACAATTCCAATTTACATTAATTATTCATTTTGAGGTCGCACGCACAGTTGTCCCTGCCAGAAGGACTTGGAAGAGAGGAAGTACTGTGGTGAGATTTAATCGTTTGTGTTGACGCGTTTGCGTTTCAAATACCTCCACTTAGCATGTCTGTCGTTTTGTTTTTCTTATGTCTGATGTTCTGTAGGTATCATGTTGGAATCTATGATGTCTTTTCTAGCCTCAAATTGGACCATGTCTTCAATAAGTAGAAAACAAATTGTTGGACGTGTGTAGAAATGTCCCCTGTCTGTATGCAGAATGTGTTTGTCTCTATACCAAGTACATGGGATATATTTTTTGGTGACCTTTGCTACCCGTTTAGTCTGTCCTTATAAATCTGCATTCACAATGAAACAGTGCCAGTCATCCTGCAGTCTTGGCAAGAGGCGACGGACAAGACAGAGCACCCCTTGGCTCATTGTTCATACGTCTATCTCCTTTCAGCAATGGCTTGTTTATTGTTGTGACTGGAGGTATGCTGGAGCTCTGAGTGTTTACTGTGCTGCAGGGGTTGAGCATGCTGCGCTGTGGGGTCACAGCACTGGTGCTGAGAGGTCATGGCCTTTATGTTCAGACATATTCTTCAGAGAACACCACTTTCTTTGCCCAGCGTAAGACTAAACACAAATGCTAACACACACACACACAAACACACACATCTTAGACATGTCTTATTAATCATAAGGCAAAGAAGAGGAAGAGAACTGGAATACACACAGCAGGACTGAGCTTGACTGCAGGCCGAGGGGGCAGAACCAGCTGTGAATCAGCACCAACCCAGACAGATGTTGCATACTTGTTGCTTCACCAGACAGGAGACTGATTTGCACAAATAGGAATGGAAGACATCCATCACTTAGTAATACCAAAAGTTGCAAACACTGTTATAATCAAAAGAAAATCCTAACATTAATTTTTGAATAAGGTTTTTTTGGATGCAAACTTTGAAGTTAGTCTGACAAATTAAGGCTTGTTTGGTTTTATTTTTAAGTTTTTTTTTCTAATTTAGCAAGACTTGACATGTTTTTAAATTATAATAAGCATTTGATGTATTGGTGCTGATTTACATCAGAGACAGAGTGAAAATTGCTCTTGAAAGAAGACCAAACATTTTTAATTTCTCTGGTTCCTTTGTTAATTAAATAAAATTGCTTTCTACTTGTGAATTTGTCAGACACCCTTACAATATTCATATATACAACATAAACTCCAACTCTATATATACTGTAACTCTTACTCTACATAATCTCTAACACACAGACCTACATTGCTAGTTTTGTTTTCAGAGCTGTCTTCTATAAAGGCCTATCTATTTATTTTGACATCTGCCATGTCTCTCATTTTTCTGCCGCGTCAACTTCAACTTGTTTTATTTTGGCATTGAAGTATTTGTGAAGAAGGAGGTACCGAACCCAGCTACACCTTCCAGGCTAGATCACACAATAATCAAGGATCCATTCTGACAGAGGTTTTCTGCAAACATGCATATTGTCCTGTGTGACACAAACTGCAGTGACATGACCAAACGCTGAAGGGAACTTCTTAATATGACTCGCCATCTTACTGCAGTCAGCACAATTTCCACTTAAAAGATGACCTTTGAGTTGTATTGTCAAGATGTGCAACAAATGTCACAGATTAAAACTTTGAACATGTTAAAGCGCAGCTGTTGGGTTGGCAACTACCTGTAATGTGAGTCATCCCCTGAAAGAGAACACAGTTTCCCTTAAAGCTGTGCTTTTGCAGTCGAAACTCATTATTTAACAAAACATGCTGGTGACAACAGAAACAAAACATAACTTTATAGTACAAACTGTTTCATTTCTCACATATGTGACCATAATATCACATTCTTCAGGAGGACTATGTGGGCCACAATGAGTTGATGAGTAGTGTATGGAGAGAGAAAGCTGAAGCCTTTTAGTTCTATAGAAGTGCTTCCACCTGCTAGGTGGGAGGCAGCGAGCTGAAGAGGGCTCATACATACACCGATGTAACAACAATGGTGTGAATCTCCAACAGAGAGGGAGAGACAGAGTGTGTATGTGTGTGTGTGTACACCTGCAGCCAGATCGCCCCAGCTGCTCCCACATAGCGCCAAGAGCTATTCCGATCAGCAGGATAATAGTGCCATCATCGCATGGTTTCATAAGCCGAGGTACTCCATGCAGAGATGAGAAACTGGCTAAATGTATGCATTCTACCAGACAGTTGCAAGCCAGTGCACTGTGTGTGTGGTGGGGCCTGCTGTTAGGGGCTCTGACAGATTGGGCTGTGGGCGCACCTTCTTCTCACAGCCACATCATGTAGCTTGTACTGCATGGAGACTTTGGGACAAGGATGATGTTTACATCATAAACAAGGTGTGAAATCTGGAAATAAACACAGCTCGCTGAAACGTTCTCCTTTTAAGGAAGGGGAGGGGGACTTTCTTTTCAGTTCCTCCATATTAACTGATCATTTTTATTTCCTTCTATTTTCCCCTATTGCTTCCAATCTTTTTCTTCTTTTCTTGGACGAATCATTATCTTTTACTCACCTGGAAACAGACATTTAAAGCAATCTTGTTGCAAGTGCTTCAAGCACCATCTTTTTTGCAAAGAAATAATTTTGGAAATTGTAAATATAATTGTCTTTTCAGCCACTAGGTGAAACCATAAATGGCTTGGTTTGCATTTGTTTCTCAGGTGTTATATTTGTTCAGCATTTTTTTGCACTGTAAAAGAATTTAAGACTCAAGACAAGACTGTGGCTGCCTGTGCAGAGTGTGTAAGATGGACACAGATTGGATGGGGTCTCCTGAAGTGGCTAACCCTATATTAGTTTACTCTCAAACAATCAGTTGGTTCTAAATGGGAGAATATGGCCTATAGTAGGGAATATAACTACAATTTTAACTCAATATGTCAGACTGGAAAGTATAGGCCTTTCCATCAATCCTCAATTTCACCATGTCATCTCAACAGCGCTTGTACATATACAAGTACATGGTCATAATAAATGTCTGCTTGCTCCTTGAAAAAGTAAAAATGCCTCATCCGCACTGGTCCATGGAAATGGGCATCACTCTTAGGGGTCAATGTGCTTTTCATATCAATGACACCATCTCAGGCACAGCATATATTCCCCCAGACATCATTACAGCCCACTTTATCTCCTTTTCCATCCCTTCCCATCCTCCCTCCTCCTTTTTCCCTCAGTCCTTTTACCCCCTCTCCATTTCAACAACTCTTTGTACGTGCTTTTTTTCAATGTTGACAATGTCATGGAATCTATTAACTTCCCTTTGACCAGTGTGGCACAGGCTCTCCCTCTGCAACACACTCTGTGAAATGGTTTAGAAAGAGATCCAGTTTAATACCACTGGCATACATGCAGACATCTACCTTATACCTCTTTGACATACTTTGTGGTCTCTCAAACAGAATGTCTTACATTCCCCAGTGAGTGTGAAACGAATACGTAAAGGGATGTTAGCAGAGTAAACAACGCAGCCTGCCAAATATAGCCACATGAAACATGTCAAAACATGATACTGGGACAGCATTGCCAGGCTTTAGTTTGTTATCACAATGGAGAGATGCTGGGTTAAACGTTAAAGTGTCAGATTGGTTGACTGACTGATCAGCAGCTACAGGAGGGCTGTGTCTGAAAAGAGGTTCCAGAGGATGTTGTGCACTCGGCTACCTAACTCACAGCGACTGTTAACCTCCCCATCCATCAGTGGAGAGAGCAGCCGTGACACAAAAAACCTGCTTCTTCCATTAGAGCCCTGACGGAGCCTAATGCCTGTCCTTGTGCTCTCTCCCTCTCTCTTTGGCCCTGTATCTCTCTGTTACAATAATGAAGTCCTCTGCCTCCTTCTGCTCCTATGAAGTGAGCAACTAAACAAGTCTTTAATAATACTGTTTTTGTTACCTTCTCCTCAGTGCCTCTTTGTTTTCCCTTGATGCCCTCGTCTTTGAGGGATGAGGGGACTCACGTTGGCAATAGTGTGAATTAGCACACAGACACATAGGGATGAAAGACCAGCTTTTATTATGGCCTAAACGCATGAGCACACTTCTGGGAATAGAGATGTGTAAATGAGCTCCACACACCATGTGCTGTCTTTTCTGGGCTGTTGTTTTGCTCTTTTAAATAATTGACAAGGCTGTGCTTGTGAAGACAGGGACAAATCTGCTGAGTTAATGTCCCAGCCAGAGGAGTTTTAGCACCAAACGCTATCAATCCCCCCTACATAGAATTGTTACCACCATGGCAGTTCATAAATCTTATGTAACCCCAGCTCAGCTATATAACAAGTAAATATTACGCCAGCATGTTCTGTTTATTGTTTCGCTGGAGAGCTGGCAGCGGATGACATCTGCTATATTTACCCTCTAGATTACATTCCATTTCCAAACAACACTTTAACGTCAGGCAGGTCTCTGCAATGGGACTGGGGACATATTAGCGTGATTGCTGAGGGCAAACTGTGGGCTGTTCCCTGCCATCTGGGGAATAAAGAGACTTGTAGTTTTTGTAAGAGTTGGAGCTGTCAGGGGTGCACACATGGCTTAGACAGTGATCTTATACTGGGGTGTTGGGGCAGAGCCGTGGCAGTGTTCACTGTCAGACTGTGGCATCTCTGGACTCTCATGGGAATTGAGCAGTGTGTGATTGAGGCCTTGACTGGGAGCAGCAGCTACGAGACACAGCATACATGGTAGTGACTATCTATTAGCCTGACAGTTTTTTTATTCTTGCTTCTTTTCTCTTTTTCTTTTTTTTTTTCTTTTTTTTTTTTTTTACTGCAAGCGAGGCAGGATGCAGCTTTCTCTTCAAGGTCCCTTGCCAACCACAGCAGATGGGTGGAAACCTCTCTTCGGAATAAAAACAGCTCTGAGCTTTCCCCTTTTGCTCACCATTAAAATCCCAACAAAAAAGTACTCCCACACTGCCAAGTGAAGAAAATGCATATCTGACTGTGTTTCATACAAACCTTACCTCGCCTTTAGTCCACACTGCTGTGACATCTGTCCCTTTGAGGCTCCAAAATGATGGCCAAGAACAAGATGGCTGAGAGGAGTTTGCTTTCCAAGCAGTTTCATCTTAAACAGAAAGGCACCTGGATTTTAACCAGAGCAATGTGCAAATTAAAGTGCTTCATAACTGAAACCCTACAGGATTGAGGTGATTGGAATAAAATGACCAAATTTCACTACTCGTCACTACTGTCTCTACTAAATCCTAAAGCAGGGTCTCCCTGGCCACCCCCTTTTTGCCAAAAAAAGAAAAATGCACCACAACATCAGTAAAGAAGGCCAGGGACGTAATCCAACACAATACCAATATACTTTAAACAGTCTTACCACATGCATCACGTGCCACAATCCACCTCACTGTGTAATTTGAGTCCAGCAAGGGCTCTGTACTCTTAAGCAAGTACTGGAATAATTAACACGCTTATCTCTGGCACACAAAACAGCACCTTGCACCTCTATTGTGAGTTTGAGCCCAGTGTTTGTGATGCAAGGTCTTAATGGTTTCTTGAATGGTTTCTATGACTGAGGGCCTGTGCTGAAGAGCAATGCTTGTTAGAGAAGGAAAACAGACAAATGTCAAGGACTTCACTGTCATTCAGAGTAGTGAAATACATAAGGAGAGAGTGTGAGAGAGGTCCGTTTTGTGCCAGAAATAGATTTCAATTTGATGAAGGTAGGCTGTGAATACTGCACGACATTTTTGACTCCGATTTAGGCAGATGTGGAAAAAATGGATGGCTAAATTGAAACTGTTAATTCCAATCCATTCTTATCCCTATTGTATCAGCCTTAATAAGGTCAAAACATGGTTCTGCTGCTGTAAATGACTGAATTTAAGACCATTCTAAGACAATTGAGAGGGATTTGCATATAAAAGATGTGTGATTGTGGAAAAGACCTTGGCCTATATTCTGTAATTACTACAACTCCATCTGTCTTTCAGTCCTGCCTTTTTAAATAATACTCATCCAATCCTCTCTTCAACCATCCTTTGGATTCTAATAAATCCAATTGTCCTCCTCCAGCCATTATATGAGACAACATCTGGTGCCAGCCTGTATCTCTTCAATTCACTCTTGAAATATTCAATACAATTAAATCATGCTGCTTCCAATGAATAGTTGAATATACAACAATTCATCTCAAATTCGATTAATGTAAAATCCAAGCTTTCCAACTTTGTTTCAATAGACGTTTTCCTGATCTGCACCCAAACCCAAAAATATTGCAATTGCACCCCACAATTAGCCACAAACACCCTGCAGTAGGTTACAGCCTAGTCGAGTTTTAAGTGGTTCTGCAGTTGCAATATCACAGGACACAGCGTGCATTAACATCGCAGGGCAAAATTAATCCTAACAGGCTGCAGCAATTACCTGAGCCCTGACTTTTCCTAAAAGTCAGTCTGAGCCGTGACAGACGTATGAGCACTGATAACATTTGCCAGAACACAGACACGGCAGATATTACAAGCACTAAGCTCAGATGTGACTGTGACAGTAGCCTGTCTCATTAAAGCCAGGGACGAGGAGGCTGGCTCTTGTGGAGCCGTGGGGCAGGAGGTGAGTGAAGCGACAGAGCCAAAGACAGAAGCCCTGGAAAATGGAAAGATGACTGTTGCTCCTTTTTCCTCATCACATTCCCCACCGAGTGTTTTAATTTCACTCAGCAGCCAGAGCAGAAACTTTCTTTTAGACGCATCTTTAAACCTGCATACGCCGGAGACTGAATTAGCCATTGTTTTTACGTCAAACATCTTGAAATAAATGAGTTCTGACTGTGACACGGATGGAGTGTGAGATTAATCTGAGGCATAATAAACAAGACGAATCAATGCCAGGCGTCAGATCAGTTCAGACTTAATGTCACACAGGAGAGCATGCATGCCAGCGTCTACATACCCGATACACGCCTGTGCTTGTGAGCTCATACGAACCAAATTACAAATCTGTCCCTTTCTACTTAACAAGGAGCACAAATGCATGTGACAGACACTCCCTTCTCCCCTTTTCTTCACCTCTGATCTATCTTGCGATGATATGCCACTCCATCTTGAGGACTTTCTAACTCTCAATGCCAAAAGGGCAGATGCCCAGGTGCCGGTGTAGCTGAATTGCTGTCCTCAGCACACAAAGGCAGTGTCGCCTGGGGAGGATGGCTCAGAAAGGGGGAGAGCTGTCACAGTAACAGGAGAGCACCTGGGATTACTGTCAACAGTCTCCTGGACTGTCTCACCCTGCTCCCTCCCCCACCTCCCTCCTGTCTTCAAAAGATCCATGGCATTCTCATTGACATTGACCTTTAAACTCCAATTAGCCACTTAATCAGAAATTAATTATTAATATTAGAAAAACCAACAGGGCTTAGGTTGTTTGTCTCTTTCACCTCATTATCATCCGCTAATGACCATCCTTGCATCTCATTTCCACAACAAAGGCTGAGGAAATGGCGTTTCCACAAGAATCAAGTGATTTTAGTTTTTTTTTTTAAAGGGCAAGCGGAGATGGACAGATTTTTCCATGCATGTTCTGTAACATTCGCTTCAGACTCCTCTTCCAAGTCTGAATGTCCCATGGATTTAATCATTCAGATGTCTCTTCAGACTGCATTAATAAGAGAGTCCTCAGCTGCATAAGAGCACCGCATCCACTTCTGAACTTGGAGCCCTCATGCCCTAATTCAGTGTGAAATGGTTGACAGGGAAGTGTGAAAATGGCTCCCAGAAAAAAAAAAAACAGTTCATGGGGGAAAAAAGTGACATGCTCACCAGTTAGTGCTGTCTTCTCCACACACGCACACGCACGCACACACACTTTATTCACACAATTATTTGTCATGTCCTGTTAGGTGTCACGTGGTGTAGCCGTGCCAAAGGCTTCCATGGAAACACTACGGAGTATTGGCCTCTAAATAAATGGCTTTTGGATCTCCTTTGGCTAAATAAGATGTTTGGAATGCACTGACAGAGCCAGAGGTGCATTGTGTGGCAGTATAATAAATGTGACTCAGCCATCCGATAATTGGTAATGTTCCTCTGTCAATTACTCTTGACGCTGTGTTTTCTGGGATGGATCTACAGACTACCAATGGGTCAATTTGTTGAGGTTTTTGGTTGCCTTATCCTATCACAACAGAGGTTATGCGTGTGTATTTTATTTTCATGTACCTACTTGACGTCTTGATTGACTGATTCTACCATTTTAGACATAAGACGTGTAGAAAGTCTTAAAAATTTCCATTCTTAAACAAGTGTCACACAGGAGTAGAAATGTCTTCTTCTCAGATTTGCTTTCTATTTTTCAGGTGGCTTAGAAAGATTTAGGGGATCAGTTCAAGGTTTATATTTTTGCTCCTTTCCACATTATCCTCTTCACTTCTCTTCAAACATCCTCTCCCTCAGTCTTCAGTCCACACTGCCTCTCACCCGCCCGGAAACACAAGCCCGGCTGAAAAGTACAACAATGCAGAGTTGACAAGGAATGATAGCAGAAGGCTGACAGTGTGAGAGGATTAGGAAGATGACAATATGAGTAAGGAATCTATTCTCCTTTAATAGAACTCTCTCTGGTCCTTGACGATGGCTCAAAGTTTGCAACATATTACAGTGACAGATGGGCATTTATTGCTCTTGTGCAAATTCATGTCGTCATATCAAATCACTTGCAGTGTTTGCTTCAGGGCGCTGCCTGTATCTCCTACTCAAGAAAAGCCTCTGCCTTATGACTGCTTGTCCTTTGGTAACAAAGAGAGACCATTTGGTTTTATGACTTGCTTTAGACTAGTCAACATAGCGCTTGATGTCTTTCAGTCATATCCTTTGTTTAAAAACATCTCCCAGAGAGAAGAGAGTAGCCCCTTGACATCTGTGGTTATTAGATATTGTGGAGAGCAGAATTGGAGCTGAAGAGCCGCTCTGACGCCACCGACATCATCCATGAGATCCGACCCACACGAGAGCAGAGCTGGAAAGCTGAAGAGCACAGGACACAGGTGTTTTCCCTTGTGCTGCATTCATTGTGCTGAACTCATTAATGGTAAATCCTCTAACCCTGTCTGCTAATACTGAAAGCAACATGAGCAATGTGCTACTTTGAAGTCAGTGCTCATAAGTGGGGTTGATTTACAAAATATGATTACTAAATGCTACAGCATTTCATAAGCGCTACAAGTAATTATCCCTGCATACTGTCAATCACGTGAGATGGAAGATTAAGGAACAGACTGTTGTGTTTTCCGTTGTAGATGATATGTTTATGAAAAATGTCAACAAATTAGTATTACTGCAACTGCTAATGCATATGCCCACATGCAGGAACATACAGCTTGCATGATCTGTGGTGTTTATACAACACCCATTGTTCTGTCAGAGCTAAATTCCATTAAAACATGCTCATCACGTTAAGTCAATGAAAAAGCATTTCCAAATTAGTCTTATCTTGCATGTCTGACACTTACAAAAAAACAAACATTACCATATTTGTGTGTGTGTGTGTTAAAGCATGCATGCGTGTGAGCCCTTCTGATTTTAAGAACTTGGATTTATGGTTGATGGATGGATTAGCTTAAAGTTCAGGTATAAGAGTTGAGGTAAAACATGTAGTGCATGATGCTTGAAGCTGCTTATCAGTGGTTTTGCATGTTTTAGCCTGTTAAGTACAAAATGTGTTACATGAGAGCCAAAGCATACTGGTTTTCAAGAGCATGACACAGGTTGTGAGTGACTTCCAAGCTCCCATGCAGCCATCAGTTTCAGTCCTTGCCAGTACAGTATGAAGATCTACTTACTTGAGACAAGTAATCCAACATAATGTACATTTACTCGATTACAATTTTGTTGCAGGTTACATTGTCTTTGTGTGATGTAGATGCAATGGGAGACTGTTTTGTTTTACATTTGAAAAGTTCCTTTGAAAGCTCTGACATGCTTTCAAATGTCATGTGCACTTTGGTATAAAATTTAAAAGCACCAATGAAAAGGGTTTTAAAAATAGTTTCTGCCTGCAATGGCATTACTATGACGTAAGGGATTAAAAAATAAATATAAATTCATGTTGTGTATGATATTCTCAAGCATGTTTCAAGTCTTTGGAAATTTATTTGAATGCTGTTCTGAAAGGAATAGAAAACCAGCCCATATGAGTAAGAAAATCTATGAAATTCAGGTAGCAAAACATTTGTAGTAAATGGGCTACAATATGCAACACCATTAGAGTATATAGAATACATGTAACCAGCAGAGCATCCTCATGTTGATAAAAGTACAATGATGTGTATGTATGTTCATCTTTGTGTTTGGAGGAGATGCACAATGTCACCAGTGTTTCTTTTTCAGAAAGTATGTGAGTTGCATTTTGTTATGTGCCTAGCACTGTACAATGCGAAAGGTGGCATAAAGCAGAACAACCCTAAACTGAGCCTCCTCCTATAATCCAGAATAACATGTAACAGCAATTACAGCACGTCACAGCATGGTATATTCAGTGGACATCTCGTCCTTTCCATCTCAGAGCTGTTCTGACAGATCATCCCTTGTGCCCACTCTATGGCTGACTGGTTTTGAGAAAAAAGAGAGATTGTGAAAGCGAGACAGAGAGATGGACAGAAAAGCCAAGACAGAGATGGAGTGACGTGTGCTTGTGTAGCTACATAAATGTACACATGCACCCACACACACACACTCACTTACACATTGTTGTATAAGCCATAGAAAAAACATACACAGAATCACAAACACCATTCGGACTGTTCAAACAAAGATATGAGGACTATGTTGTTTCACTTGCAGTTGAATACACACCATAACTAATGCTGTACATGTCTGGACATATTTGTGGATGGTAGGGACATGGCCATACCTTGTCGCAGCAATGATCGACCTGTACAAGCTCATGGCCCACAGATAAAGAGATCAGCAGCCGGAGACTGTCAGACAAAGTGTGAACCAAAAGGCCATCATAAAATCTACGTGTCCACTCCATTAACATGGGAATTAGGCACATCTAGCCACAATGTGAAGTCAACCTGAGAGATGCTGCCAGTGTGTGTGCCAGCAAAGCCACTTTCCTTCCATGTGTTTGTGAATGGTGGCTCTGTCTCAGTAAATGCTGTGCCTGATGCATCAGCCAGGCTGCCTAGAATGTGTTATTTTAGGTGCAAAAAAAATTCAAATTCACCAGAGAACTTCTGCGCTGTTCGTGCCAACGCTGACGCATCCCTGCCTCACTATTGTAGACTGAGACATGCTGGCATACTGAGCACTTTTGGCAGACGGTTGAAATCTGTACTTTGAAGTCGTTTGTCTTGAATTAAGTGATTTTCTGTCCGGCACTGTGCAGTGGTAAGACAGCTGATTCACATGCAAAAACCTTGGAGAGTGTAGGGATAGAGCATGTTTGGAGTACAGAATCCTCAAATGCCAATCACCTCCGGTTTCAGCTCTCCCTTTAACCCTGAACATAAATGGAAAATGAATGTGTGCTGTGGGAAATCATCTCCTTGAGGATCTGTTGATGATAATGATACATTATCAGGAGTAACAACATTTACCAGCATCTCCATTAGTTTAACACAAAACAGAGACGGACATGTTTTTCATTAACCAATAAAGAGCCTCTTCTGGAATGCACATCGTGACTCATGTTAGTTCTGGCCAAAAAAATCCAGACGTCTCACTTCTCAAAAACGATATGAAGATCAGTTATGAGAAGCTGTCAGAATGCAGGTTTAGACAATAGGCCTGCCCTCAAAGCTGTTGTAGCTATAAGCACTCGTCACCCTGGTGTGTTTCATCTCGACTGTTGGAACAGCAATAATCGATCTGATGGCAGTAAGAAAAACATGTTGTTTTTCTCTGCCCCTGAGGCACGCAGCAGAAACACACACACTCTAAACAGATGGTTTTTCACAAGACAGACTACATAAATACCAATATAACACAAGCAGTGAGCGATATATGGTGACCCCCATCAAGCATGTATTTGTGTGTTTTTTAAAGAGTATCTCTTAAGTTACTTTAGCCTAATATAAACTGCATAAAAATAACACAACAAAAGAGCAGGTTATTTTCAGTTAATGACAAAGTGGTGTGCAAGGCTAGCTCTAATGCAGTGGTTCATAAAGTGGGGTCTGGGGACCTCCGAGGGGATGCTGAGGGGGCTCCAGGGGGCCCCAAGCAAAATGAGGAACAGTTTAATTTCACTATTATTTCACTCCCTCGATAATAGCACAATGGGAGCATGTGCTACTGTAATATTCTCATTAGAGGTTTTACTCTCCCTACTGTTGTCAGACATCCAGTGCAGACAGTTATGCAGCTGTATGGCCAATTAAAGAGTAAAAAAGAAAGAAACTCTGGGACAAAAGATCATCAAATAAAAGTCTGTGGTCTAATGTGTTTCTATCTGGGGAATCTTGATATTAAAAGTTTGAGGAGCTCTTCCCTTTTTATATGAGGTGCTAAAGGTCTTGGGTGTTCATCTAGTGTGTAGCCAGCGGAGAATAACCTTGTGAACTACGGTTTGATCCATCACATCTAGATGTACTGACACACAGCAAATAATAATGCTCCAGCACAGTGCAATGCTCGGAGAGATAGCCTTGTGACCCGGGTACAACTCATAAACTGCAGTGCGGCATCAGCTGTATTAATAATCACATAGTCGTCCCCATGTTTCCTTACACAGATGAATATTTCATTCAGTGCGTGTTGTGCAAATTAAAGACGCGCTTCAAATGGCGCATCGTCTGTAATAACACATCTGCGGGGCAACGTGGTGCAATATGAATGTGTCATATTTAGACATCTGTTTAATAACCGTAAAAAAGTACCAGCACGGGATTCGTACACATTGTGAGAACGAAGCAGAATTCGCTTTATAGGCTGCATAATACTAATAAAATGTGCAAAAATGGGAAAATCGCGTTATAAATTTGGGGGTAAAGTTGAGACTTAGGCTACTCACCCCTTTTGAACATTTTGTAGGCCTAGGTGTATTTCGTCTTCTGTGCTCTGAGAATCATCTATTCTTATATTCCAGACTTAAAACTTGCGCTTTAGTTTTGAAGTTGATCCGAAAGCTTTCGTGGCTCGTCGTGTGAATGTCCGTTGTCACTCCTCGGGATTTTCTTGCCGTCCACTGTGTTGAGTTGCGCTGCAGAATGCCGTGGATTTCATAAACATTGACAACAGACAATAATCTCCTTTTCCACAAAGTCTGGCAGACCTCAGTCGGACCTGGGAAATTAGGCGGAAATCATTGCGGAACAGGCGCACTAAAATCATCCCCTCAGTCCCAAATAATGATAACTCCAGTGTGTGCCATGAGCACAAACGCACAGTAGTCCGATACAACCTCTGATAGCCAACTGCTTTTTAGTCGCAAATGACCGTACAGAGGCTGCAAACCAGTTCTGGGGGCAAGTCGACGGTGAACACAAGCAGCCCCCCCCCTTCACAAAAAAAAAAAAAAATACAGATTTTTAAATTCAAGTGGCCAATCTAAAATTCTTCTCTCGGTGTTTCAGAGCCGTTCAAATCGCATCATATTCGTTAAAATCTCTAATTAACATAAGTTATTTGAATTCACATTCCGCCTCTGATGTCGGATTATAAGCGCAGACTCCTCAAATCCTCCTTAATAATGTAGACTTTGATGCCTTCGGTTTCCTTAAAATCCCCCCCCCTTTTCAGCTCTCCTCTCCACTCGTAATTGTTACATTTGTGTGATCTTGTCTGTGAAGATCTCTCTGCTTTCCACCTATGGATCAGAGCTCGTTGATGCGCTCAAGGAGGGAGAAAGTATGTTGTACCGCCTCAGCTCCTCCACCGGGCAGCATCCTGCTCCATCCCTCTCAGTGTCTCTGTCCCTGTCTGCGCCAGCCTGAGACACACTGCTCCCTGACACCAGAGGTCTTTATAATGAATATGATATGACACAACGGGACAAAACTGACATGTAACAACAATATATTAACCAGCAAACATACATCGGGGGAGATGTGTCATGCTCCTCATTCTGCAGTATAAGACAGCTCTTAGGAGAAAACTCTGGTTTGCTGATCAAATAACCTCCTACCAGATCAATATGTCATAGATAATGGACTAATGCGTTAGATAAACTAAGTCTCTCTCTCTCTCTCTCTCTCTCTCTCTCTCTCTCTCTCTCTCTCCCTGACAAACACAGACACACATATTGCAATGCATTGCAAATAATTATGACACGACTATACTAGGCTATTACATTATTTATTCAACAAGATTTACAAGTTAGGTTCGTTTTAAAAAATACAATTTAATTTAACGGAGTTATATTTTATTTCAGATTTTCTTTGAATATATATTTTTATTTAATATTTTATCGTAATGTCATATTTATTCTATTTTGTTTCACATGTATGTAAAGCTCAGCTGCACAATGTTTTCTTTTATAAATGTTCTGTTTTCATTTTGTTTTACAAGACTTGTTTTTACTTATTTAGGCTGAGTGAACTAACTACTACTACTGACAATGGACACTGTAACCCACAGAGATATACCGTAACGACCTGTCCCAGTGTGGTCCACATGTCCTCCTGTCCCGTTAGGTGACATCGATTGTATCGGTGTTCGACTTTTCTCCACTCGCCTCTTCGCTCGATTGCTTTCGCCTTTCTGTGCCCTCACATGTGTGATGTTTGGGAGAATAAAACATGGCAGCGCCCTCGAGTGAAGTGCAGATTGTTCCTGCCAAGAAGCCCGCAGGTAAATATTAACACCCATTAAGAGATATTTAATACAACACACAGAGGAATATATTTATAAGCTGATAGGTAGCTGGCTTCCCCATCGATGAGACGCAGCTGTACTGACACAACAACACAGCTGTCCGGCTACGGTGCAAACAAGAAAATGGGGAAACGTCGTCTGGGTTGCAGTGCTGTTTGATAGCTATCCAGCTTTATTCAGTAGAATCAACTTAAATGATAAAACATTTAGTTTTTTTTGCCTTCTAGCTGGCATCAAATCCGCGTTAGAACATGAGATCGATGTGAAGTGTTTGTCGATCAGCTGACAGATCAGTTGTGTGTGTTTATAGGGTTTATGAAAGATTGTCTCATTGTTACCGAGAGGATTGTCAGTGTTGTCTTGTTAGTTTGGATTTATTACAACAGAAGATCACTGCGGAAATGACATATTACCTCCTGATAACCGACTGCATGATTTCACAAATACAGTTTACCATTGAACACAACATCTTAGATGATTGATTGGGTTTTATTTTATTTATTTGCAGTGTTTCTTTCTCTTATATTGGATGTATAGTTTGTTCATTGCCACTGAGGAAGAAACCGGCCTGAAGGAAGTGGTGAGAGCAGAGTTTTTATAGGATGAGTGTGATTTACTGACCATGCTAATGGTGTTTCCTTGCCAAAAGAAAAAGTTACATAATTTTTTCTTGGCAACCATACAGTGTTTCCAACACATGCACAAACTAACTTTCTATTAAAACATGATTTCACACGATTTCACCGTGTTGGCAAACTTATTGATACATCTGTGCTTTAATCTGTGATTCCACTCAATACTTTTGAAATGGATACAGACACATAATATACAAAGAAATTGTTTTAGGTGAGGCCATATTCTCTATATGGGAAACACTGATATAGAGCTACCATAATATGAGCTCACTGCAGAGGCTACAGGCTGGTTTATATCAAGTAAAATGATGCAGGGAATAGAGAGGTAAAAGATGATGATGATGATGCACATCTAAGAAGATCTAGTAGGAAAAGAAACTGAAAAGTTTGTTTCTAATTAAGTTTACTGCAAGTAAGGAGACAGGAGGCAGGATTTCTCCTCTAGACTTTGTTCAGTCATACAGAATAACGACAGATGGAGCAAGAGCAGCATTTTGATTGCCTATTTTTTTTTTTTTTTTTTTTGTATTTCATTTAGGTCTCAAGTTTTTTTTTAACTTGTTTTTAATTTATAAAATCAAATACATAATTTACTTGGACTGTGCCATGAATATAGCTCAAGTCAATTGAGCTTTTTCGCAGCTGTAATAGTGGGAAAGCACAACAGTGTCCTCATTGTGTGGTGGCAAAGATTTATACAGAAAGTAGTTCAGTGGCTACATGAATTATGACAACTGCAGTGCAAGACTGGTTAAATGAAATGTTCACATTTACATTTTTGAAAAAATAAATAATCTTACAGATGAAACACTTTAATTTTGAATGTCTTAGTTATTTATTAAAGTCAAAATAAAGTACTGATGCAGTCCTGGTGGTAGAAAATCAATGACGTGGGTGTAAACTGCTGAATGATGGCCTCTTTAACATGTGAGGATGTTTAGTCGGAAGGATGAGAAGACCATAGGGTATCTCAAGTTTTTTTAAATATGTTAGAGACACTGTTGTTTAGACCAGATAATTAAGACAAGTCTTCTTTGTGACCTTGTTTTCTTAAGCATGTCTTACCTATTGGAAGGGTTTTGTTTGTGACTGACCTTTTTATCCGTGAGTCACCAAAGAAGATTGTACATTGTGATTAAAGTAATTCTGCCTGTACTTGAGACCAAGCAGGGCGACATCAAGTTCAAACTCTGCCAGTAAAGTCTGAGCCAAACTTCTTTCAGCTTTTTTCTCCATTTCAGCCGGCATGTCAAGCTTTCCAGTAGCTTGTAGAAAAATTTAAAATAGAAGATGCTACAAGGACAAATTTGTCCAATTCAACCACTCTCATTCCTCTTAAAACCTGGCCTATTCCTGTTTGAGGTGGGAGACACATTTGGGCAATATTGAATGTGGAAAGCGACTTTCCTGAACTGCATTAGCCCCCTCCACACTCAGACTGTGACCAGCTTGCCTGTCGAATAGAGTTCAGTCCATTAGATCCGGCGTCCTTGCTTCAACCTGTGTTTATTGCATTGCTAACCGCTCCATCATTTGACTTTCTCTTCAGTCCGAGGACCACGGCGGGTAGCCAATCAAATTCCAGATGAAATCCTGCAAGACCCTGAGTTACAGGAGGCGATCAAAGCCCTGCCTGCAAATTACAACTTTGAGATCCACAAGACGGTTTGGCGAGTGAGACAAGCAAATTCTAAGAGAGGTGAGCTCTGTTCTTTCTTAAAACACCTGATTAATTAAGCACATGATTAGAAGCTATATTATTTTAACAGAGACAGTCATTGTATTTAAAATGCCAGATTAGAAAAAAACATAACATGCAGCTGTAGAATTGTTTTTCTTATCTAAACATCAGTTGTTTAATACAACATGGACATTTACTAAAAGTTGAGCCAACCATGTATTCCACAATGTCACATCATACATTAGTGCTAAGCTAGAGGCTTTTAAATTGCACAACTGACTTCTGAATTAAGTTATACTAACTGAACTCTAACAGGCTATATGAAGTTACTTGAAAGTAAAGGATCTGCAGTAAATACTTTTACACAGCCTGTGTCTTTATAATAGGAATATTTCCAATTTATAGTCAATTTAACTAGAAAGGATGGAGCACAAATTAGGCTTTTTGTTAAAGGATCCCTGTCCCAGAACTGACAACCATTACACTGTTCCCACTGTCTTTTTGAGTGAAAAATATTTATTCTATGTCCATTAATGTCACATGATACAAATAATGTTAGCTAAAAGTTTATGAAATGGTTCCACACTGAAATATGTATTCTTGCTCACATCTCATTGCCAACTGCCTTACACGTTTAGAGAAGATCAGCAGTACAGAGTGAATGTATGGGAATCGTGTACTGAAGGACAGCATGTGCAAGCATTCATTCAGAATGCCATCCATGAGTGTATCTGTGCTTTGACCTACTTTGTGGACTTCACATTGTACAATCAGTAACCTGTGAAAAGCAGAGTTTTCAAAAGGCCATGTAGGTCAGCCCACAGTGACTATGCCATTAAAATCACTGAACACGTATTTAAAAATACACACCAAAAGCAGAAGCTGTTAAGAAATCTGTGTTTGGGATGAGATGTGCCTCTGTGTGGTAATGTAATTCAGAGAAAAAAGCCCTTTTGTGTGTTCACTCTCATTGGTCAGCATGGACACCAAAGTGAAGCAGGATGCTTTTCACAAGCACCTCCATGTCCAGTGTGTTTTGGAGTTGGTTAAGACTGAATTTGTCAGGGGCATGTTAGCCTTCTTTGATCTTTGGAGGTAGGGGGGGCAGTTCTTTCAGGAATTGTGCTTATGTGTTATTGACAGAGTTGAAAGGCTACGCTCACACTGCAGTTGAAAGTGCTCCAGCTCAGATCTCTTCTCACTATCCATGCAATACAGATGTTTCCCATTTATGTATTTTTTTAAATTCATATTGAAAGCAGAACTTTGCCTCCATAAACAAAAAAACATTTCTAATCCGGTAACAAAGTTAAAGGAGGAAAAATACTATTTATCTAATGTGGGCTAGAATTTCAGTTCCCTCTCTGACATACTGTCCAGACATCATATATTTTGTTTTCATATCTTTTGTCCATTGGTTTTATTTCAGGATGGAGGTAATTTAAACTGATACGAGATATGGGTCACTCAAAAGTACAACAGTAAAACAGAACAATCAGATCTGAACTAAAAATCTGATTTGAGTAGCAAGGCCTTTGGGATTTTAGCACCATGGGACACCTTCGCTGACATCGGTTTTGGTTGATGGCAACAGGCAAATCATCGTTATGTTGCTCTAGAACTGCCTTTAGTAACATTTGATGATATTACATTGTTTCACTAGCTCTTTTGCCGTTATTAGGTGATAGTAAAAACAGAACAGAAAAATAAATTGGAAATACCACCAAGAAGCTTTGAAAGGGTGCAGTCAGTCCCCTTTCAATTTTGCAATATTAAGGCACAGCTATAGTTCTAAATTACAAAGTCTGTAGGGAAACAAAGAAGCAAAGTAATGAGAATCACTGTTGATGATGGCTACAATACCTCACGTTCACTCTAACACATAATTTGCAGTGTTTTAATTGAGGCTCCCACTGACAGTCAGTCCAGGACTAATATTATAAAAATACACTCAGGAGTAATCAGATGGTGTGAGTCCTTGTGCTGACAGTTATGTATTGTGAACCTCATCAAGAGAAATGTGCCTCATTTCAAGGTGGATTATTATGACAAGCCACACTTCCATGCATTGCTGCTTTTCATTGTTTTTTGCGATGTCGATGTCACCTATAGTGTTTGGTATTCACATTGGGTGTGTGTCTTAATTTGTCTTTTTATATGGCGTACCCAGATAGAGTAAAATAGCATTTGTTTGTCCATTCTGGCTCCACCCGCAGCATCTGTAGATATAAACGATTCAATCTAAGGTAACAAAAAGCACAACAATTCCTATATTCAGAGAGTATAAACTAATGAAAACATACCCATGAATATTATATTACATTTATGATAATAGAGCCTCCTAAATTTTACACACTGGACCTTTTTAACAATCCAGCAAAGCACATGTTAACTAAGCACAGTTTTGTTTTAAGTTACTAATGGTTTTTATTTTCTGTCGTACTGAAAATGTACAAAATTTAGTTTTGTTTTGCACACCTCAAAAGCTTGTAGTTAATTTATTAATATCAACTGTTAATCTTCAGTATAAAGCAGAAACAAACGATTTCTTTGTTTCATGGGTGAAATGGTTTTGTACTTTTTCACCCAAATGTAGTCCAAGGAGTTTTTAACTGGTTATGAAAGTCTCATTTTAATACTGATGCATCTATGTGACTGACATAAGCAAACAAGACCATCAGCTAGGGGATTGGAATTTTTAAAATAGTTATTCTTCATGCCTGGCACCGGGTCAGATTCAGTTAGATTTCCCCTTTATCAAATGAAACAAGTCATTAGAAAAAGTACAGCCATAATCAGCACAAAATTAAAAGTTTTTTTTAAAATTTTACTGACATGCCCATATCTGAATGCAAATTTGTAAGGATTATTGGTCACTATAGTCTTTTATCTTGTCCATACTGGGTTCAAAGAGATCATTTACTACAGCAATTTTGATGTAAGTGATAGGCAACAAAATCCACATTCCTAACTGAACCTAATAATAAGTTAGACAAATCAAGTGAGCACCTTTCAAAGTCACATTGTTTTTATTATAAATTTCCCTCTTTGTGCTTCTATAGGCAGTGTTTACCTGGCAGATGAATAAAAGCACAGAGGGAATTTGGTACTAAACAGACTGAAAATTTGGTAGCTCTCCACTTTTGTCCCCCATCACTTTCATTGATATCACTTTGGGAAGGGATCTCTCTGCGGCCAGTGAGAACAAGAGGAATAATAACAGCAACCAAAACCAATTTAAACATATGGGCAAGCAGTATTGGTTCAAGATAGACTTCAAAAATATGTCCCTATCCTTTTATTGTATATGTATTTCAGTTACTGCCCTCATGCATTGTTATGTGTATATTTTGACTTTTCCTCCTGTGCATGGTCATGAGATAGTGTTGCAATGTCGGCCTCCAGCCAAAGAAAAAAAGACGTCCTTCACTAATGTAAATGTCAAAATGTGTAGTCGTTCAGTGTCCTGCCTTGGGTGGAAATATGCAGATGGCATGCCAAGAGGATTGAATCACAATGTCCCTGTGGGGAGTATGTGGTTTACCACAGCTTGCTGGCTTTGCTTTTTTGTTGTGTGACATTTTTTTATTTTTTATCAGAGCTAGTCGTCTCTCTCTGAACTCAGAGAGCATAACTCACCTTATCACCCCTGTCTCTCTCTGTTCCTCTTTGTGTCCATCTGTTTCTTTGTCAGCCTTTGAACCGCTTTTGAGTGTCGTACACTGTGCTTTTAAAATCGAGGACTGAGGAACATTGAGAAGAATTTTGTTTCTGCTGCCCAGCCTCTTCTTTCTGAGTTTATGAATAGTCAAAAGCTTTGTGTTGTTGTTTTGCCTAATTTTATCATTTTAATCTATTTGTGTGTTGTTTTGATATAATCTGTTGTGCAGCTTTTTACAAGAGAAGCTTAGTTGTTCAGAGTATTTCTAACTGCTGTTGGCTGTCTGCCGTCTTGATTACTGTCACACATTGAGCTAAGATAAAGACAACTACAATTTAATTAGATGATAATAACTAGCTGACTTCAGTCAAGTGTTTTGTTTAGAGAATCAATGGTCTGAGTGATGCCTAGAATATGAATTCCGACCAACGAGCGGACCACATGGAGGATCTTCAGACTAGCATTCACGACTAAGATGGAAGCAGTGTATTTATACATATTTGGGTGGAAATATGGCCACTGTTTGGAATATACTGAATGTTTTGTTAAAAACAAGTGGATGAAGTGGAGGCAGGTTTGCTTTCTTTAGCCATGGTTAAGTTATCATCATATTGAAACTAGCCAGACCAATACTGTATCGATATTTGAGAGTAATAAGAACCTGACATTAAATTCTGGCTGGTCGCATTGCTTAAAAACCTAAGTAATACATTTTTCCAATCTTCTGATCTTACCATTTTATAATGGACTTTGTCTTACAACCGTTTTTTCCGCCTTGCACACAAATACCACGTTCTCATTCATTCAGAGAATTCAGAGAAGACATCATGATAACGTCAAAGAAGCACAAAGCAGTACAGCCTTGGATGTCTTGGGAGACCTTGAATTCATGAAAGTGTTTCCCTGCTGGGCTGTGAAAAGCCCAGGGACTTGTTCTGTTTTCCATGGTCTTCTCACAACTAAACTACAGACAATCAAAAGATTAGCACAGTTGACAGTTTCTCTTTAGATGTTTGCTTGAGCTTCAAGACACAATGCAACATGTGGAGCATTTAGTTCCTCCCTTTTGCCCATGTTACAGTTACTTTTATGAGAAGGTCAGGAGTGGGAATATAATAGAACAGTTTTAATGATAATAATGTTGAAATCACAAAATTTAGGATCTGAATTTTGCCAATGTTAACTACACATCCAACTAAGCCACAGATGGCACACCTGACTAAACAGAACACAAGCCAAGACATCCAGATTGACAAAACATCTACTCCCAATCTCCCAATTAATTCATGGTGCCTTTCTAAAAACTCTCTTTGTGCATCTTCAGAACCACTGTTTTCTTTCTTCCTCAAATACAAAACGACTTCCCAGTAAGCAGTCCAAGATGGCCTTTTCTCCTCTGTCTGAACAGCGTGTTCCTTTATAGAAAACAGACAGTAGTGAGAGGGCTGCCAGTGTAAAGTTCAAGCAGATCATAGGCAGTCGTATCCACAGCCTGAACATGCACATGTGGATGTGTTTTCGAAATATTTCCTTATTAATGGTAAATGCATTTTTACATACAATAACATACTGTTGTGGAGTCGTGTCTATTATGTCCAAATTCAAAGTCTATTTGTGTGAAAGTAGTGTTTAATAATAATAAGTCATACTAATGAGTTGAATTTTTATAAAAGTTATTAAATTGTTTTTTTATTTTTTGTTATTAGTTTATGTTTTTGATACATTAATTCAATTCAGTTTTATTTATATTGCACCAAGTCATAGCAGAGGTTATCCCAGGATACTTTTCATATAGAGCAGATCTAGACCATACTCTCTATAATTTTATAATATATTAATATGGTTATAGTCAATGTATAGTACATTATGCAATATAACACAATACCACCACAAACTGCAGTCTTCAAAATGAACATAATGTTGAATCTACCTCTTAGCTAGATTTACCTAATAAAGTGGAAACTGAGATCACTAAATTTATTCTTTTTGATTATTTCACTATGACCACCTTTTCTAATTTGGACCATTCTGGAGTTGCTTAACATACAGTGTGTGAACACAGACTATAGATTGCAATGCCATCAACAATGTGCCATACCACTTGTATTTTACTTCTTCACATTGCAGCTGATTTGACAATTCAACATATTCATGTCTATGTATTGTTTTGTTAGGTGGGTTTCTTTTACAAGCCCTTATTCCCTTTTGTTTTATTTTATCACATCTAACCACAAATGTTATACATTCACAGAGCCAACATTTAATCTACTACAAGATAAACCCTGTATATAGCCTTATTCTAGTCTTTCTCAATATAACCTCCCTTTTTAAAATTCTGAGTAATCCCTTGGCTTTGTCCGTTCAGTCTGCTGTTTGCTGATAAATTGGTCTTTCCAGCATTTTCTTAGTTTACCTCCTGTCTTTGATTGTTAACATAATCCCACATGTAGCTTTTCTTGTTACCTGCACTGCCCTTTGGTATGTCATCGTTATATAAAACATCATTAGATGACTGTTTTATTGACAGTTCACGTGAGCCAAAGGTGGTCCACATTAAGTGACATAATTCTGTATATAAATTCTGCCGGGCGTGCAGCTTGCAGAAAAAACTAGGCCTCGACCCTCTAGTGAAGCGTTGCCGTACCCACAGCTGCGACGTGCCACTCAGGCGGGCAGTGTGACTGCTGTAATCTGTTAATATGGGCGCCAAAATATACAGACATTCCGCCACGTGCACATGCTGCTCAGGAAAGGAGTGTGAACGAGCCATAAGAAGCTTTTCCATCAGCCAAAACTGTTAAATGTACTCCCCTTGTCTTTTTTTTGTGTGCTTTTCTGGACCAGGAGTGCACTTCCAAAAGTAGAAGCAGCTTATCATCCTTGCATGCAAACTCAAAAACATCAATGTCCAAACAGCCAGTCCCATCTCCAGCGTCTGACTCACCTTTCGCCAAGGGCAGCAGATGGAGAAAGCTCTTTGCTTCTGTCAGCCGTGGCAGAGGTGTGCTCTCAAACCTTTCTCTGTTAATAAACTTGCCCTTTTCTAGGTAATGACCTGTCTCTCATTGTCTGCATGAGCGCTTGGTGATCCCTTAACCTTTCATCAGAAAGTAATGCTTGCGCTCCTCCTCTTCGCACTGCCCCATCTATCACTCCATCTCATGACCATCCTCCCTCAACCTCCTTGGCCTTTTGTCTGTCCCAGCCTTTATTGTTTAATGCTGTCTGGCACTGAAGTCTTGAAAGTGTTTCAAGCCTGGTCATGTGAAAACGTTGGCTGCGCTGAATTCAGTGTGTTCGAAGTGTCCACTGAGACATTGTTGGATTTATTGAAGTAAGGTGTGACGAAGTTTGACTGGGAGAAAATGTCGTGGTTGATTGAAACAAAGTCTTTGTCTCCAGGTGCCCGCGCCCTGTGTCTCACTTGGTGGCAGGGACTTCAGAATGAACTGTTCCACACCCTGTGAATGCATGTTCGTGATCGTCTCAAATGAAACATAATTACGTTACTGTTTCAAAAGGGGTAAATGGCAAAAAAAGAACTGTTGACAGGAGGCCTTGCTTATACACGAACCATGTAGCCTAATATAATCCCAAACATCAAACAGCAAACCAGTGAATGGCAGAAACCCTGTATTTCACACAATTATGAGAAACACACTTGATTAAAAATCTGCTAAAAATGCATTCTAGTTAATTAAAAAAATCCTTAAACTGGAGTACATGCAATCTTACATAATTTTGACGGAGTATTAAAAATATTAGTTATTAGTTCTCTACTAATTTTCTCAAATGTTCATATTTTAGTCTTCTATATTGAAAATATGTAAATCTGCATTGAAAACGAAAAGGAACTAATTTCATGTCTATTTTCCTCAAAAGATATTTGATGAATATGTGAAATGAATCCTTTGTTGCCAATGCAGATAAAGTGTATTTACCAATTGTTTCAATGCAAGTTAAATTATTTTCATATTTCTCCTAATCCTTTGATTTTTTTCTCGGAAACTATTTTTTCTTGATGAACTATACAAGGACTGGTCAATTAACATTATATTAATCACAGTTTTTTTTTTTTTTAGACAATTTATTAAAAGTTTATCGAGCACCATTTCCAAACATTTTCTGGTTCCAGCTTCTCAGTTGCGAAGAATTCCTGCTTTTCTGTTTTTACATAACTGAACATTTTGTCTTTTTGGGTTTGTGTGGGTCATGTAAATTATACCACATGGGGTTTTGGGGGCAATTGACATGAACATTTTTCACTATTTTCTGACATTTTATAGACCAAGTATTCACATCAGAAAAAATGGTTGACAGATTTATAAATAATGAAAAAATCCTTAGTTGCAGCCTGAATTGGTGTAAAATGTTTCATTTTGTGCATTTTTTAAAATTGCAAACTAAAATGAGGAAATGTGTCAAATAAGGAAACTATTTTATTTAATTAATTTTTAATTTTTATTATAAGTGGTTATGTCATCTCATAGCACCAGATTTTCTTTCCACTAATCTCCTCCCTGTCACTCTTGTCTTTTCCCTCTCATCTACTTCATGCTCTGATTCCTGCTGTTATTCCTTGCGGGGTTATACTTGACATCATCAATATCTTAGGAGTCTCTGATAACCAATGTGTCGTCATGTTTATTTGATGACGAGATGGCAGGAGTAACGTATACTAAATCATGGATTCTTTAGGATCTTTAATGCAAAAACCACAAGACTTATCTCTTAAGAAATCCCCAAATGACATTCGGATTTTCATCTTTGAATTCCAAGAAAACATGATGATATTATCTTCAAAGGAAAGCCTGCAGTTTGGTTTATCTGAGGTGAGGAAGCTAAAACATTTTGATTGGTGCTTGAAGTCTGTGAAAAAATATCAGATCATGTCAAATTCATACAATTAATACAACATAAAACTTTTATTTATAGAAATTTAAATTAAAAGCAGTTGAAGTTATGTTAAATGATGCTCTGAGGAAATGAAAATAACAGATTCAATGATGTAAAAAGAAAAAAAAAAGGAATATTGTTTATCAAGCAACACAAGACATAACAAAAGCTACCACGAGAGAGGTAGATCTAGAAGAATCTATCTGAAAGATGATCCAACAACAAAGAGGACTGATGTCACTATTAAGCCAAAGCCTAATAAAAAAATTCTGAAATTAGAACAATAAAATAAAATCATAATTAACTTAACAGTTTAGCAAAAGCCCTTTATATTAAAATAAGTTCAAGAATTTTAAAGCCAGCATTGAGTTACACTATATGATTATTTTAAGCCACAGCCACACTTGCCTCTCTGTTGTTTTAAAATGGTAAGATATTGTGTTGATTATTATACCTTGCTCATTTTGTTTCTCAAAAGCTTAATTGCATCTTGTTTTCAGAGGGTCATGCTTTTTTCAGTAGAGCTAATTTATTTCAAATCCCCTGCACGCATATTTGTGGTGAGCTCACAGTTACTAAGAGGTTCATAGAAAACACGTTAGTTAGATTTCCTTTTCCCACTACAACCTTCGTCTAATATAATCTGAAATGAGGCACAAACCACTTTGTAAATCCTTCCCTAAACGTGTTTTTTTTTTTTTCTTTTTTTTTTCTTCCATTGATTCATCCCAGTTGGTGTCACAGATCAGTTTGTCTTCTGTTGTCAACATGCAACACCATCAACAGGACCGATGCTTGTTAAGTGGTTGCTTGATTTCAATTTTATAGCAGCCCCATCAGTTTGTCCATATTAAATTCTAGCTTTGAGACATAAACTCGCATGACGTTGTGGAGGGAGGGTGTATTTGTGCGTTTCGAGGGTGAAAGTGTGACTCTCAGAGCCCGTGGCAGGCACGGAGATGGAGGAAAAAGAGAGAGTTTAATGGCTCTGTACAAGCCGTGAGCTGTAGAGCTAGACCTGTGGTGATTGGTTTGGACTATATTTCCAACAGCCCGTCACTTGCTAAAATAAACCAACAGTACTACCGTGGCAGAGGGGAAATTGCCCTGAAATGTCACTATTTGCTGTCAGTGGAGCACTCTGAACCAGTAGCACATGCTATGTATAGCTGTGCTATCCAGGATTTTATTAAATAACATGCTGCCATCAATCTAACACAAGTGTGTAACTTTTCTGTTTGCCTTTTCCCACTCTCTCCAGTGGCTCTGCAGCTTCCAGAAGGCCTGCAGATGTTTGCCTGTGTCATCGCTGACATCATTGAGAGGTAAGGCAG
Organism: Morone saxatilis; assembly: GCF_004916995.1. NCBI lineage: Eukaryota > Metazoa > Chordata > Actinopteri > Moronidae > Morone > Morone saxatilis. The sequence continues at coordinate 19,273,383 of NW_023340257.1, read as the reverse complement.
AGAAAGAAAGGTGTTTCTTCTATTTAATAAGTTATTTGAGAGTCTAGGAGTAAGCAGCTGGTGTAGAAGGCGAGCCAGCGGCGTACGAACTTTTAACTGCCGCATCCACTTGCTACTCATTAAGAGAGCGAAAGCTTTATCGCAATTCCCCGCCTTCGACTCAGTCAGGGATTCAGCAGAAAATGAGACACGATTACGGTGTTTTAGGACAGAGCTGATATCACAGCTTCCCTTGCTCACAGTTGGAGGAGGGAAGAGATATTATTCTTGTTAATTACATCTTGTTTCAGTTTGCATATGCCCTATTGCACACCAGCACTCTATTATACAGACAAGGTTTTTTTTCCTCCATCCTACAGTGAGAAGTACTGGAGCATTAATGTTCTTCAGACCTAATAGTTTGTCTTTTATACTACACTGTTGTTTAGCCTTCAGTATACTAAATAAAATGTGTACTTCAATGCTTAGTAAATAGAAACACACATGCTGAAAAAAATGTGAGGGCCACACGAAGCACAAGCACGAGCAAAATCAGCTCTGTTTACAATTTTTCTCCCTGGTTGTTGTCTCTGCGGTTTCACCTTCAGTTAGCCTCTGTATATCAGGAGCACTGTCTGCCAAGTGTTTTCCCAAAGAAAAAACGTGCTATCATTAAACACCCAGAGTGGATTCTTTTCAAACGTGTTTAGTCAATACTAACCTGATTACGAGATGGCCACGATAAAGAATAGAGTGGCTGGAGTTGCCATGAGCTTCTCAAGCTGGGCAATATTTCATTTCACACAGGAAACTCGGATCACGTCAGTTTGACCGTATTATTGTGCTCTTTACGTACCAAGACACATTTATTTACCATATAAATAATAAAACTTTAGTCTTGCTTATAAATGCGTTAAGCAGGACTTTGTCTTTCTCCCTTGCCTCAACAGTTTTTTCTATCTTCTCTTTTTACTCCATTATTTTGTTCATCTTTTTCTTCAGCTGCTATCACTCTATCTTTCTATCACTCTCTTTACTGTAATTTCTTTCTTTTTTTATCGCTACAAAGATGACAAAGTGAAGTTTTGATGATACGGTCTGGTCTTATCAGTCCTGCAGCTATCAGACTGAGAGCTACCACCATTTGCTGCATGGCTTTTAAACCACACGCCTGTGCAATCCACATTTATATGTTTGTATTGTCACTGTCCATCACAGAGTCTGCGAAATCATCCCCATCTTTTCTAATGAGAGCAATTAGCAGACACTAATTGCTTTTCTCACTGTCTTTATACTTTGTCCTCTATCGCTTGTCTCTGTATTTTTCACACTCTCTTCACCATCCACATGATTTCTCCCTCAGACTGCGGCAGAGAAGATGGTTCTCACGGTTTCCCTTCATTAGGTCCTGCTATATAGTTTCCCTGAAGCTATTTTACCACTGTCTGTGCTGTCTTACTATGTAAGAATTTTCTTTGCAGTAGTAGTCTTTCCAGATTTAACAGATGGGTTCTTTGAATCCTGGATAAACATCAGAGCCTCTGAGAAGTACTGAATATCTTCCATCTTGTGCACAGACTGACAGCCTGAGTGTATCATTTGGATATCAGCTAAATTCGGGCACTACTGTCTCCAAATAAAATAACAAAGTTCTTGACAAACTCCGTGATGGTCATCCAGGATCATACAACTGCAGTTTTGCCCTTTAAAGTACATTTCCAATTCATTACAATTTCTTTGTGCAGTTTTCCTATTTTCCTATAGGTTATAACATTTTGCTGACAAACATAATTACATCGTAGATCATGGCACATGACCATAAAGCTACAACAAAGTCTGACAAAACAATAAAAGAGTGGTCAGCCAATTAGACGTACTGTAAACAAGATGAAATTTTAGATGAATTTTTTAAACTACTTTATTTGGAGGGTACACTGAAAGTGAGCCCACCTGAAATGTTGGCGATAATCCCCAATCGCAGAGGAAAACGATCTATGGTCAAGTTTGGTCCTGATCTTGATCTGAGTCCTTTAATATTGGGTAGCTCTGATATTGTGGTGGCAGAAGAAATCTGCAGCAGATGGAAGATCTTCAGAAAATAGACTTTTATTGAATGTAATAAAAGCCTGAGTAAATTCTGCAGAAATACTTACTGACTACGTAAGTCAGAACACAAAAATGTCATCAGTCTCTCCCAAGTTAAGATCCCACATTCATATCTAGAACATTCCCTTCTTTCTGGAACATAACAAGAAATTCCACTTGGTTTTCACCAAATATATGTCCCTGGCCCAAGACCAGTTCTTGATAAGTTTACCCTAAGAGACAGACTAGGCACCAAGTTGAACCAAAGTTAAAATCTTACATAACCACAATGGATTACACAAGTCCAATCAAATATTTATATTTAGTAGCCTTATACATTTAGCACACACTATTTTTCACAAACCATATGATACAGTTACTGAAGGCCCTGATTTTAAAACTACCTAGTTGACCAGATTTAATTATTGATATGCTATTAAGGAATGTTTAACCCAGAAGAATTGCATTTTTGAAGCTTGTGAGAAGACATGTCACTCTGTTGGAGTTGGGACTACGGCTTTTAGAGAGCATACAAACACATAACAGCCTGTGTGTGTCTGTATGTTTCATTATGGTTTGCCATCAGGTTTCTTAGCTGATATGACCTACTGTAACCAGTGAAAGCAATGGCCACTGACAGCCTAAAATGAAAGGCTGCTACCTTTTTGTTTTGTACATTGATCTTTGCTATAAGAAAGTCAAGTGAGTTAATAGATATGCTACAACCAGAGTTTTGACCTAGCCTCTGGCTCAAAACAGAGTCAGTCATCAGTGCGATCAAATCATTTTTCACGTTCACATGTGAAAGAAGAAATCCTTTGACCTAATACTGGCTTATCTTCTTAGACATGGTTTGCTCGTGTGATGGCCACAAGAATGGCAGTTTAAGTCGACAGCCTCATCACAACTAAGGGCCTACTGGAGCAAACATTGAATCTAAGGTCAACACCATCTGGTGTCTTCTTACCGTATAATCTCTGATCCTGATGTGTGGACGAAATTACAACATTTATAAGGAGGAACTAAAGGAACTCAAGGTCTTGGTTCAAGTCTGTTACCACTTCATACTGTACCCGGATAGATAGTGCCATGAAAGCCACAATAGTTTAGATAACAATCTCAACACAAGAGCTCAGAATTTGGCTGATCCCTTCAAAGGCTTAACCCGCAGGTGAAAACTCTGTTTCTTCCCCAGATAAAACTGCTTGTTAGGGAGAAACCAGGATTTTCTGCTGAGAAGCCAGTCAACAGTTTTATCCACCAAATGAACTGATGAAATGAAATGATGAAATAAGTCATAACTAAATATGTAAACCAGACTTTGCAGCAACTACCAGTTCAGAGGACTTTACTGTAGCAACAGCAAAGCTAGCTGTTGCATTGATGAAAGTGTAGCAAATGGGCATACCCATCCTAATGTGGATGTGGATCTAGCATAGGACTGGAGGGTTGGAGAGAGTGAATGACAGTAACCTTTGGATGTTGGCTCAGCAGACTGGTGACCTTGTGTTACACAGCTTATGTCGAGGGTTACCAGAGGTCCCAGGAGTTAGGCGGCTCTGCCACCACCATCACTGCCACAGTTCCTCGTACTCGGGAGACAGGGCTGAGGTCCATATCAAAATGGGGATGAAAGGGCTAAGCTGGCCTCAGAGTAAGGAGCTTCAGTGGGAGGGACTGCTAAGTCTTAATGAGGACAAGCTGCTCTGAATTATGGCCATGCTGCAGTTAATACACTCAGGCCAAAACACATACCCTTTACATATACACACTTTTACACTCACAGTGTACCATGCCTAATGTCATAGGCACTACATTTCTCTTCCAAGCATTATCTCTCTATGTTTGTTATGTTTCTTTGTCCATATATTTATATCCTAAGCACCCAGAGAGAAGACATGATTGTGCACTTATTTGTGCATTTACATTGAAACAGCAACACAAACTACAGCCTTCAAAGTGAACTTTGAGTAGGATCAACACATTTCTGACTTCAAAGAGCTTTACGACTTAAAATAAAAATGCATAAAGAAGAGTCAACAAAATAAATAAATTAGGCAAAGTAAAGGAGAAGGAAGGAAAGAAGGTTCACTCGGGTTGTTATGGTTCTTATGTTGTAACAATACAGCATTTACATTTTTCTTGTATATTACCATTATTATGGGCAGCATGATGAATTGTATCATGATTTGTTAGTTGTGAGATTATTTAAATGTATAGAAATGCAGAAAATGGCAGGAAATAAATGAATTAACTTTATTTATTTTTTTTAATAAAAAAGAAAATATTTAAACTTAAAAAAAATTAGCCAAATTAGCTCTGGTTCTTGAACTGGTTCTGTTCAGGATTAAGCAAAAGTCAACAATAAATAATCTCATTAGGAATAAACCTGTGTGAACTGTCCATGCCTAAAATGGGTCAGCCTATACTGTATTTTAACATCGGTCATAATGGTGGTATTTGGAGATTTGGAGAGCCTAATAGTATGTACGTAGTATGCGGTCTAAAGAGTTTGAGAAACGCTGCCTTAAAACATGCAGGCATACAATGTAAATACGCCAAAATGATAAAAGATGCATCGTAAAGGTAGGGCTTGGTCCAAGGCTTTTCTACTGAATTGCGTTATATTTAGGTAGATGTACCTTCTAGACTGGCAAATTGGTATAACTCCATAATGTTCCTGTATTTTAAGATTTTATCACTAATCTAGATATTTTCACCCATAATAATCCAGATCATATATTCGTTTTCAATTTGTGCTATGCAGGCTACCGAAACCTGAGCACAGAGAGCCCACTTGATACTTTCAAGTAGATGGGTGTCCGCAATCTAAATAACCATGTCACCATGTAAAGCAGCAGTCCATTTATTACAGGGCCATCCTCCTTTATCTGATTCTCTCTGTGCCATTTTATTTCATTCTTTACTGCCCAGTGTTGACATTGTCATAGGAATTCAAAGACTCGTGAACTCCGCTTTCACAAGTAAACAAAAAAGAAGCTTTCAGAATAAAGAAAGAATTGGTAACTTGTGCAGGCAGGCAATGATGCATGTGCTGTCACTGTACCATATGTTTTATTGCCTTTGATGGTATGCCAGCTGTCTCGTTCTAGCTTTGAAAGATACTTTTATGAACTTACTTCAGTATTTACTGCTGCTGCTTTTGTGACAGTGGAGGAATATAAAGAGAGTAGCAGAAAGCAGGGTGTGTGGGGCTGTCGCCATGTCCTAATCCTGAGGACAGCACTAGCATTTAATGTTCCGTCTCTGTTCTCCTGGCACGAAAAACCCTGGGCCTCTACATGGAGATGTTGGACTGTAACCTAATCTGAGGTCTTGTACTCTGATGTTTGGTGGTTGAATGACAAATTTGCTGAGCACACAAGGCCAAAGGGCTCCTGTTATTTGCAGCAAAAAACAATAGTGAAAAATGGAAAAATACCTTTCCCTGACTGAAAAGGAGTCCTTAGACTATTTATTGTAGATAATAAAAAGACAATTTACATGTTTTAATTGTGCAATTAGTTTATTGTTTTTCTAATATATGTAAGTTGTAAGTTATGTAAGTAAATTATGAGACAAAAACTCTCTGTCCTACAAATGGTACTTGTGAAACACAGATTAATATGTTTTCGTGTATTATCATACATACGTAACAGTTAACATGTGCTAAATGTGGCTACATTCACTTTATTTTCATTGTCTGACTGAGCAGAGAAGCTGCTCTATGGAAGCCCTTTTTTTTGCATATTTTAACTGCTGTTAGATTGATTAACTGCTGTGGCCACATCTTTGGTCAGTGTTTGTTCACACACTTGAGGTTCCTAAGTTGAATTGGCAGTTGATCTTGAACTATTGTTGTCCAGGACCTCTTGGTGGGTTATTCCAAATTAGAAAGGCTCAAGTATGGCACATTGAAGCTGAGGGTGAGGTCAGAAATTATGTTAAGTACTGTAGGTGTAACCCTCATGATCATTGTATTTATTTAGCTTTTATAATCACAATCAGTTTCTCAAGATATAAATATATCACAATGAACATAAAGTAAAATTCATTAAAAAGTAGTATACAGAAAAAAGAGAGGAATAATAGAAGTACAGAGAGGGCTAGAGATCGTGTGTATGAATAATGTCATACTGAAAGCCATGACAGTCACCAGAGTATTAATTTTCCCTAGATCTGACAGTTGCTCAAACCCATTCACCAGTTACCAATTCTGTTACTTTCAAGTTTTTCTACAGAATAACAGTCAGCAAAAAAATATCCCAGGTCTTCAGAATAAGTATAATGATGCCCACATTTCTGATTAATATAGAAACAAGAGTAGGAAGGAAGCTTTCCCAAAAATGGCCTTAAATAATAAAGATAGACCAGTGACTAAGCCTACGCATTGACAGGGATGGCCAACCAGCCCAAGCGGACAGAGTATACAGTGATGAGTCAGGGAATTTGTAATTTGTAATATCATAAATGGTGTCTAACATCCAAAGCCACTGAGCTGATGGAGTCACAACAAATCACCATAATCATATAATGGCAAAATGTGGCAAAAACCAACTTTCTTAGGCTCAAAAGAAAAAACCTTTTCTGTGAAACACCCCAGCTTTTGTGCATGCTTTTTATCTTGTCAGCAATGTTTTCAGTGTGGGACTTAACCAAATTACAACCACCCATTAAAGTCTTCAGATGTCTGAAGTAAGACACCAGCTTCAGTCTACTTCCCTTGTGGAGTTGCTTTTTGTATGCTTTTTAGTCACACTAGCAGTGTGTGTCCCAAGAAGATAAATCCTGCCTATTTTGGTGATCTTCTTCTAGCACCACCAGCAGGTTGATGTTCTTTAGTGAATTGCCTTGTCAACTGCTTGATGGATATTCATGAAATTCAATACAGACATATGTGGTGAGCATGTTAGTATTCAGCTCAAAGTACCTAAATACAGCCTCGCACAGCTGCTATGTGTAAAAGTATAGGATTGCTAGTTCTTAAAAGCGAACAGAGAGATTTACAAATTTCTTAGATTTTGATTATGACTAGTGTTTTTTGATAAGCTGTATCAAAGTTTTTGCAGGTAACCATGACTGGCAGACTTTTTTTGTGATACAGTTGTATAACAGAACCCTGAAATAATAAAACGTGTAAAGACAAATGTCTGAAAAATGTGTGACCAGTAGTAACATGACTGCCAGAACAAGAGCCGGATTCAGTCAGGTCTGATCAGTAGGGAGAGTTGGTGTGGAGGCAGTTGGTTTTGAGATGCTCGTTGTTGAGCCTTCTGGAGGAGTTGTGTGCTTGTATGTATGATTCAACAAAACCTGTGATGGAAGACGCTCACTGGATGATTCCACTGACATACTGTACCTGTTTTCTGTCTCTCGCCATCATGTACTCTCCAAGATAACTGTCAACATAGCCCCTAAATGTCTTAAGTAACAGTCATGTCAGATGCTGTGTGTTGGTAAATTAAGGTACCGTATGCACACACACAGCCCCCAGATATCTCCAGGTCCTTCACCGTAGCTGTTTTCATCCATCAGAATAGATTCCTCTATATTCCACATGGCAGGTTGAATCATTTCTGTGGGAGCAGCAGCCACAGCCCACAGCCTCCCGGGGTAAATGTCAACTCCACCATTAGGAAGGAGCCTGGTAGGAGCCTCCAACGCCTTCTTGCCCTTGCATCGTCACAGTTTTCACAGCGCCCACAGCACAGCTGAGCTGTAGCAACAGATCTGGGCGTAAGTGACTGAGTGAATGTGTCTGTGCCAACATATATGTATGTTGAGTGTGTTTTTGCGCATATGTGCATCATGGTTTTGTGTCTGTGCCGACTCTAATTTTCTGCTCTTCGGCTATATGAGATCCTCATATGCGAGTTATTCGTATATGTGCTCCCAGCTCACCCATAGAGCCATGAGCTGTCTAATTAGCTCTCTCCTGCCAGGCACACCCTTACTGCCCACCTGAAGCTTATGTTGAACTCCAACAATATCTCATCATCAGCGACCACCGGCAAACCCTGTCAGTATCGGTCAGATTTTTCTGTTCCTCTTTGTCATCTCCTACGGTCTACCCAGATGGAAAGAAAGACATGGAGACATGCTTGAAAACTAAATGAGAGAGAGAGGAGAAAAGTTAAACTTCCTGCCTAGCACCCCATGCCAAATTTGTATTTTGAGTAGGGCATTTTGTCTGTGTATTGTATTTTATGTTTGTACAAAGCAAGCGTATTACGTTTGCTTATAGGGCAAATGTGTCTGTCTTCCATACTCAGTTTGAGTTGCGAGATATATTGTTAAATTGCAATACAAATATGTGAGGTGAAAACTGGGAATTAGAGGATGCACTATCCTGTTTAAAATCAGAAGGTTTTTTTGTTAGTGTATAATCAAAGAATTGTTGTGTTTTTGTTACCTTTTAGAATGAGCCGTTTTTATCTACAGAGGGAGCAGGTCCTCTTCTATTCCATGTGGCACTGCTATGTTTCTATAGTAGCCCAGAACAGACATAACACTGGCTCTAAATAGGGCCTTTCTCGTTTTTCGTGATTTTTGTGGCCACGTAGTTTCTCCTATACATGCTTGGAATAGGATGGTGAGGCAAGGGTGTTGCAGTCAGCAAGTACACCATTAGATGCCATTAAATAATACACACTGGTCAGCCAGACATGGGCAGAGATATGAGGCTGTTTTCTGTAACTTACAGGGTTATATTTTCAGTTTTACTTTTATAAAGAAACGGAAATATGCATATAGTTTATAACCTACATCAGAAATAAAAAGGACTATTTCATTTGATGAAAAAAATGAGAAAATATATTTTGTAGATTTTTGTCTGAGAAATAAAGTAACTTTTTTCAGTCATAAGTTGTCTTAATAGTGAAAAAATCATATTGTGAATTGAAGTATTGTGAGTTGTTTCAAATCGTCACTCTGTTACATCTCTAATACTCAGTCTTCTCCTTGTCAACCATATTCTTTTTAAAGATGAATTATACATGAGAGTTGAGAGCAAAAAAAGAGAAATGCAAACTCAACTCTCTTTACGACTACCCCAGGCCTTTTTATTAGAACAGGTACTGGTCACCTCCTGGCGATGACTTGGAACTGATTCTTTCTCAGGTGAATTTGATTTTAGTATCAGGTAGTGCTACGGGAGAGTGTAAAGTGAATCAGACACACCTATGTTCCTGTGCACCTCACAGACAAAGGCCTGGAGGACCACAGAGATACCCGCCGATTCTATCTTTGCTAATCACATCCCATCTATGGGGACATCATGTCCAGGCAGACTGGAAACCCTGATAGGTGCTGACACTGTGTAATACGATATCTTGGCAGATAGCACCTTGGAAATTGCCTGAGCTGTCATGAAAATACAATTGATTCTCTCTAGAGATACATTAAGAAAAAAAAGGTCACTTTGGCTGTAACTTGGACAAGACTGGGCCAGATGGAGGTTGTGAGTGTTTATTCTTAATGTCTGGCCTTTGACTTCCAAATGAAATGTGAAGATAGTAATGAGAGCACTTAAGGGAAGGCAGTAGATTCTGATTCCACCAGTGTTAGTTTAAGTAATGATATAAAAATGTTACTTCTTCTCAGCAGTGTGTAGAATAGATAAGCAATGCTTAGTGCTGAAGGTTACAGTCCTACTTTTGCCCTCTGTTCTGTCTCTAACACAGCCACTCAGACCGGCCATAATCGTTCTCATTTTGGATGGCACAGTCCCAGGCACATGTCCATGTAATTGCACTCACAGAGAGCCGTGTTATATTATGCACAGCCTGGAAAGAATGTATTGGAAGAATATTACATATGCTTTTAAAATGTCCTTTCACAGTAACTCTATTGACATTGCGCTGGCAGTTGAAGGACACAAATTGGGGTTGCACAACCGGCAAATTGGAAAGAGTAAAAACAACAACAAATGAATGAAAGAATAATTTAAAGTTCTGCTTTACATGAACACTGAGAGCTGGAATTTTGTGTTTCACATACTCATATGAAACAATCATGGATTATTGTAAACCCAACACGTGGCTAGAAAAAGGTAGACACGTTACCTAATCCAACATGGAACAGCTACTTTTCTATTTATTATTCAATTTTCCCTTCAAAGAGAAGGGGCGAAAGAACAGCAGCTAATATGAGAATGTCCTTTTCCGTTAGAGGATACAGTATATGAAGGACAGTTCAATCACTGGGAGCCACCTCGATTCATTGAGCATTGAGAAAAATCCAAATGAGTAGGCGTTCCCAAAAATTAAGTGAGAGATGTGATGATAGACAGCAGCTCAGAGAAATTGTGACAAGGAGCATAAGAGAGAGGAAAGGAGTCAAAAAGCTTCAGAAAATGGAGAGAGAGGAGAGAAACTGTGAAATGACTTGAGGGAAGCCGAGTGACAGACGATGGAGGGAAGCCTTAGGGAAGAATGAAAGAGGGATTAGATGGATTTGACCTCATCAATCAATACAGGAAAAGGTTTTTGTAAAAGTTATTTTTCAGAGTTGACTTTTATGTCACAAGTGTTGGGGCTAAAGGTGTAGTGATGCACTGTGTTTGATAAATAATGTTTTCCAAACTGGAATGTACAGATGCTCTGTTGTTTTCTTTGGGCTTGATCTGGAAAGTAAACTATTTTAAATGTATACTTCACATTTTTGAGTTGGAAAAAGGCGATGTTGCATACTTATTTGCATCAGCACTTAGCAATACTTGAATCAAAATCTGATGACAGTTGTTAGGTTGTCATCAGCAGTGTCAGACAGTCTGCTCTAACCACACACCCATGCTGTCCTGATGAGGGCAGATTGGCGCAGCAGTTTTAATTTTAATATTAAAATCTTAAACCTACAGTCACTTGTTTTGTATGACCAGTAGGGGGCAGTGGAAACAAAGCTGCAAACAAAACACGGACATATAATCACCTTTTAAGTAGATATGACAAGCATACAGTTGCAAATGTGCACTTCCGGCAGATACAATGCAACATAAGCATTAATTCAGAGTTGAACTGATACATATAAGTCTAGTCTAGTATTTACTCTCTTTGAGGAAAAAATCTAAAAAAATAATGTATTTCTCTTCAATACTCCACTATGTTCACCAGCTAGTCTCTTGTTTGCTGTTTTGTGCTGAGCAGGTTGTGCACTGTGGGTTTTTAGGCAACTGCGTCCGAAAAACCACACTATGAGAGCAGGGAAGTAAACCTAAACGATAAAGTTGCTGGCCATATAACCAAAACAATAAGTGGAATGATGATTATAAGCTTCATAGAGGTGAGGGGGACTAAAGAGTAGGGTAAACGTTATTTCTGTGTTTGTTACTAAGAACAACCCCTTTCCCATCACATAGTAATTTTGATCCATTGTTGTTGATTGATTCAAGCTTTTTAAATTATAATAAATAGGGTTGATTTGATGAACTTCTGTTTGAAAAATAGTTTATATTTTAAATAAGTTTTTAGGAGCTTTAAAATAGTCCAAAATAATAGTATTCACATGTGGGCTTTCCACGACCTCCTATGGTGTGATTAATTTACATACACTAGAGTAAAGAATAAATTGTCTCAGCCAGCAACCACAGCTTCAAGGAAGCTTTAGTGTTCTGTTCTTGTAGAGGCACAATAGCACTTAATACCCCCATTATCTGTCCTCTCTGGTCCCTTATCATGATTCCTGTCTTTATACCCTCATAGATCTGATAACCAGTGTGTCAAACTAGATTTAGTTTTCTGTATTAGTTTTTTCAGAGATCCTTAGAGATTAGATCTGTTCTTGGTTGTGGGCCTAGCCCTGAGTTTTCACCTCCTACAGCAATATCAGCACAACTGCAGTCACTTGTAATAACTGTTGCCATATCATCATTTTGTTTTGTTTAGTAAATTGGATTGCAGCTCTTTTTAAGCATGCTCTGCTATGCTTTGCAGTTTGCGGCTCTATCTTGATAAAGCTGTAGGCTTTTCTATAATGACCCATGGCTCAGGCTTTTGAATAAACGCCATGACAAATAAATGAGATACACTCACAGAAATAGCAGTAATGATCTTGTTTTTCAGGGAGTTAAAGGATTATCTAATGGTATTACTGAAAACATCTGTCTAAGCATCAACCCATACTCGCTGCCTCACGTCTCTCTGTTTACTCATTCCTGGCAGATGTTCAATGACTGCAGTTAGACTGTCATATTTTACAGGGGGTTTTGTCTCCAGATTTTTTCTGTGGAAGACAGGCGGCCCAGGATTCCTGTCTCAATATGACAATGAAATATAGTGAAATAGGCAAGGAGAGACATCGAGCGGAAGATATACACAGAGAGAGAAGGAGTGGAGATCATTTAATCCTCCTGCCCAGTGCCCCTTGCCAAATTTATTTTTGGAGGGGAGCACTTTGTCAGGATATATGTTATATGTGCAGAAAGCAGATTATAGATATCAGATTTGCTAATATTACAAACCCAACAGCAAACAGCTCATCTGTCTTACATAGTCGGTTCTTTCTGCGTTGTCATCATCACCCCACTCTCCTTCTCTCTCTTTGTCCCCATCTTTCATATTTTTCTCTTGGTCTTCTTATGTTCTCCCACGTGCCCTCTTGTTTCCCCTGTATCATTTACCACTGAATATTATCTCTTTCACTGGACTTTTTCTCCTTTATTTCTGGTCTAATCTTTTTTTCTCCTCATTTACCTAAACTGAACTCATTTAAGGAGGAATTAATGACGGTTCATCTCTGCTGAGCTAGCCTGACACTTCTGGGAGAAGCCTCTTTTTTCCCAGGCCAATCGGTTCTGCCCCGTGCCAAAGCCCACTCACAGACACACAATGGGCTGATGTGGCTGATGTCTGAAATGTAATGGAATAAAAAAAGAAAAAAAGATGAGCCATTGCCAGATGTAGAAAATAATTCACACACATATTTTCTGTACAGGGAAAGGTGTGTGTGTGTGTGTGTGTGTGGTGTGTTGTGCTTGTGTGTGTGTGTTTGTTGTGTGTGTGGTGTGTGTGTGTGTGTGTGTTGTGTCGTGTTGCTGTGTTGTGTGTGTGTGTGTGTGTGTGTGTCAGAGAGAGCGAGTGCATGATTTGACTTGGTATGCCACATATGCTCATTTGAGCTGTCTGCCCACAGTGTATCGATGGCAACTGTGCAAGAGCAGTGCTGCTACACCTGTATCCACCTTGCTGACCTGCTTGTCACTTGGTTTCCTATGAGACCGCCCTGCTACCTCTGCTATTATTAGACTTCAGATGTAAACTGGCAGTGCAGTCATATGGACAGACAACCTACTGTGGAGTGTACCGCCACCTTCCTCTTACACTGCCAGGAGAGACAGTAACAATAGTTTTTGGAATAAGAATAGTGCCTCTGGTCAAGTCTAATACTTCCTGTTTATATATTCACCAGGGTCAGCCAGTGTACATCACAATAGACCATATTAATTTAAAACATTAATTGAAGAATAGAAAACCCTGCTACTTTATCCTTGTTAATCCCTCCACTCATTTATATTCTTTTGCTGCACTGATTCATTCATTAACATCATTAAAATATGTGCATACAAACATGCACGGCAGTATAAGTACGTCTGGTTGTGTGTAATGGCTTACAGGTGTTAAGTTTTTCCTACATATATTAACATGATTAAAAATATTAAAATATGTTAAAACGCCTGTTAAGTCTTTGTATTAGCTTCTGGTGGTCCTCTGTCAGCTCGAGTATTTACAGGACCATAATAAAAGTTAAGCTAAAGAAATCTTAGAAGCCAACTTTTGATACAGTTTTAGTAATGCAAAAGCTGGTTGTTCTTGTGCCACACTAACCATTTTTTGGGTCTTTAGTTTGATTTGAACTCTCAGAAAGACTAATTTATCTTATTTATTTAGACTGTACTCAGGGCCCAAAGTAAGTACAGTATATTTATACCTTGAACCATTAAAGAGGGATTCAGTAAAGACCTGTAAAGATTTTAGATAATCTATTCTCTATTTATCAGTAAAACAGTTAAAAGCCATTTTATTGAGACATCTGTTTTATTATGAGCTTCAAGCAATGGCAGATAATTCTTTGAAGAAGAGCCAACTGGATCAGAGTAGCTCTGTGGATCTTTTGGAAACTTCTGACACCCCTCATTATATCATAAATAAGCACAGGAGTAGCTAAAGGAATAATCTAACTGTGCCCACACAAGTTTGGCACTTCAGATTCTTTTTATTTGGGGAGATAACGTCTTTATACCATGCTATGACAAAGAGGAAAAGCAAAAGCGAGCTGACATGCTCCTGAGTGCTCTCTAACATATCAGGTGAAGCTGTCTAAGGTCCCACTAATGTATAAACGTATATACACAGTATATTGACAAAAAGTGTTTACTAGTTAGTTAGTTAATTAATAATTTTCACTGACTATTTAGTGTTGCTTTGATGTACTGCAAATGCTAATATGCATGTCAAAGTAAACATGGCTATTAATAGCTGCAAATGAGCTATAAAATGTGACCAAGGTCCTGATTCCTCTGGCTGTATTCTGTGGGATGCTCTTTTACGGTTATTTATTGAATTAAATCCCATACAAAGTGTAATTTACTGTATACTAATACATCTTAATATATATGTATTGTAAAAATACAATATAGAGAATGCTCAAATAATCCATCCCAGCAGAATGAGAGGCAGGGAAAACAGTCTGGGTAGATTTCCAATCCGTGGGGGTCAACATATTCACAATCCTGCTTGGCAATTTAGAGTCACAAAACCATTTGCATGTGTTTGGAGTATGAGAGAAAAGTCAGAGCCACTGGAGGAAACCCACACACCCACCGGGAGAACATGCTTCAAATATAGAAAGGGCTTTGGCTGAAGATTAAAACCAGAACTCTCCTTTGTGAGAGGACTGATGGTGCTAACAACCAATCTATTCTGCTGCCAAGGTAGCATGTGGTTGGTTGCTGGTATTCCCTGTCATAACTTTTATGTCGTTTTAATGGCTTGATTAGATGGCAAATGCTCATTAGGTATGAAAATCACCATTAGGTACCACAAAAGTACTGTGACGTTTGCGGTTTACCCCAAAGGATGCAAAACTTTAAAACCTGGAAAGCTTGAAAAAGCTCTAATCATTTTCTCACCCATTTTGCACTTGGCTAGTAAAGTTACTGCTGAACAAATTAAATCACATCAGTAGGGAAATAAGGAAACATGCAAATTGGCAAATTGGATTAGCCCACCTGACGATGGCAGACGACTGTGAAAAAATCAGTTGTTGCCACCTTTTTTGTTTGACTGGCTTGTTGACCATCCACCCGCTTGCCAAGC
The DNA here is from genome assembly GCF_004916995.1 of Morone saxatilis. Lineage (NCBI taxonomy): Eukaryota > Metazoa > Chordata > Actinopteri > Moronidae > Morone > Morone saxatilis. The sequence continues at coordinate 19,258,009 of NW_023340257.1, read as the reverse complement.
AAATGCGTAAATACATGACAAGCAGCACTAATGCAGCTTATGGGAGCTTGTTATTATTCTTAAATGGGCTTGATTGCACTCCACACATCAGTATAGTAAAGCATTATAAGAGTCATAAGAGTCACTGCTTCCCTTACATTAGTAGACCAGTAGGAAAACCTGGAGGTTGAGAAGTCAAGCAGTAACATTTTCCCTTCTTTCTCCATTCTGCATTGCCCCTGAGCAAGGCACTTAACCTCCTTTCTGGTACAGTGGAGATGGAATGGGAGACATGAAAACAAAAGCATTTGAGAAACTCCATATAATGCCCATTGTAGTGCTGTTCAGTACTGACAAAATCAAAAATACATCTATATCAATATCAACGTGATTGATGTGTGTTTTCTCATAGCATTTAATCTAACAATCTAGACATAGAAAAAGTTTGCTGACAGGCAGTTAAATTGTGCAAGAGCTTTGAGCGGACTTTGGTATGGTGGCTTTACCCACGCGACAGTTTCATTTTGTGCCAGTGAGTACACATTCATGTTCTATTTTATCAGCACATACATATGTACATATAGCTGGTTTGCCAATTTGGCAGACAATTTAAGCCACAGTTAGTTACCTATAAAGATAATGTTGATAGTTTGGGTAAAAGTACGTAATTTACTGCATGGCTTCTACTTGAAATAACTATCAAGGATTCAAATGTAGTGCTTTTATACATTTAAACATGTTTGGCACATGATTATGAATGACACCATTGATTTGTGAACACCCTTAGTCGCCCTGCATCAGAGTGAAGCTTCAAACTTTGACAGTGCTCTCTCTCTCTGTGACTTCGGGAATATTTGAAACGCAACTGTTGAAGTGAGGGCTGATATTGTATTTGACACCCTCCAGGTATGAATGTTTGAAATATATGAATGTGTGAAGCACTGTTGCTTGAAACCCAGTCAGTCCACTTTCCCTGAATAAATAAAAGAAATCCTTTGAACACTTCTCCAGTCACACAAGTGGAAATGTGCATGCAGAATAACCTACAAAAAAGGTAAATACAGTGAAAAGCATCATCTATCTTTATTGTTCAGCCAGCCAAAAAAATAATACAGTTTTGACGTCTTAGGAACTGCATATTGTAGTTTTCCCTGCAGTTTTTGAATATAGAGGTGTTCATGTAAGAGGCTGTTTTAACTGTAATGTTTAATCAAGCTGATGGGCCCAAGAGTAAAACTGAGTGTCAAAGTGATAATTACCTGCAACTTCCCACATCTCAAAACTCAGAAACCTTAAGTTAACAGTTATTCACACATCACAGATGGTGGAAGCCTGTTTTAAATTCAGTCTAGTAATTTTCATCAACAGATGAGTGTAATTGGGGACAGAATGGCTTTGTGAGTACTAATGGAATGGTTCAGAGACAGGAGAAGTTTTTCATTCCCTTTGTCTGCTGCAACATCTCTTGAGTCGTAAGGCTCTGGTGCCAACAAGTTCCTCTTTTATGCCGGCATCAGAAGAAATTCCTGTCAAAGTCAGAAAAGTATATCATCTCCAGAGGACAGGAGCACAAAGCTTAATCTGCTTTCATGCCTATGCTGCCACACTAGGACAATAATGGAGATGGGTGAGATGCTATTTATGTAAAACTTATCAGCTACTTTAACCTGTTGATAAACAGTGATACAATCTGCTGCCACTCAATCCATGGTCATGTGAGTGTGTGCTTTTGTGCTGGCCTGTGCGTGCATATGTATATTGCAGTCTGCTCCTACGCTTGTGTTTGCGGCACACACCAGCGCAGTGGTTTTTATAAGATTCAAATCAGTTGGCAATTTCTCACACATATTGAGCTGTATGCTAAAGAGCTAATTAACAAGGGCTGTTATGGAGTTCAGAAGCTTCTCTGACATCTTAATTAGATCTTAATGACATTTCAGTTGGAATGGCTGAACTGAGTAGCCTAAGATGAGGCAAAACCAGTGCTGATATACGGAGGGAAATGGGAAAGTGACTGATACTAGAGACAAGTGCAAGCGGGAAGGGATAGTTGAGGAATAAGTGGAAATTAGGAGGCATTGGAGGACATTTGTGCTCTATATGTATCCACCAGTCAAATGGCGTGTGTGAGATAGCGTGTGTCAGAAATAGGATTTGATTAACACTGATAAACTTTTCATTCATGTCGTTCTTTCTAACATTCTTTTATTCTATCTTCCTTCTTCCCTCTTTTCCTCTCTCCCAGTGGGATATGGGGCTGCCCAGTAATTACTCTGCCCATTTCCCAGTAGCATCATGTCTCTGATGGGCCTCTTAATCAGATTCTTAGCATTTATTACCATGACATTTCAGTGTACTCACTCTGGAAATAACTAGCTATGCACAGCTCTGCCAATGTAGATAACATGATAATGGTATTTCTGGCAGATAGATGGCTGATTAGATACGATAATCATCTGTAGTAGTAGTGTTTTGCATTGTAGATGGTTCTGCATGGTCTGCAGTGGATTGCAGGGAAAAGTCTCTTTTTTTTTTCTGGTGGGCAGGCTGTATTTTTAGGTTGATGCACGTTTATATAACTCCAAACAAAGTCAATGGACTGAGCTAAAAGAACAATGGGCTGCAGTGAATGAGCAAACTAATGCACAAATCCACAGACCTCAAACTACACATGTGATTATATGATTTTTAGTAACACATAATTACCTTCCTGCTGTCGGCTGCATATGCATGCATACGCAGCACGAAGACACGCACCGACAAAATCAACACCTTGACAAGAGAGGGGGTAATTGATTCAAGTCATCGAAGGCAAATATTTATTTACCAGATGAGTTGTTCTGTCTATGTTTTCCTGGGCTCAGCTGGCCTGCGCTGCCCTTCACTTGAGAGCAGCCATTAGAGGAGAAGGGAAAGGGAAATAGGGAGAGAAGAAGAGAGAGTCAACAACATAGAAAACTAGGGGACTATGATGAGGAGCCCAGAGAGTCCAACCACGGATTACATCAGAGAAAATGAGGGAGGAGAGGCTAAATAGAAACTTCGTCTGAAGCCCTTTGCAAGGAGCAGAGCGAGGAATGAACAGAGTGTGTGGATGTGGGTTGAAAGATTGGGCAGCAGGAGACACATTACTAGGAGTGTGTTGGTTGCTACAGATGCTGTTCTGTGTGCAGCCATGTCTGTTTATCTCTACCCTCTTCTCCCCAAACCCTCTGTCTCATCTCTATTCTACCCCTTCGGTCTAGCCTAAATCTGTCAGAATACAGCCACAAATACCTGGCAACAACCGCCATTTACAACCACCCCCTCGTCTACCCATCTTTCCTCCCGTACAATGCCTCTAGCTTCTGTTCATTTGGGCTTGCTCCCTTTTACTCTCAGCCTTTATTCGTTTTACTTAGCCTTATGGGTTTACTTAGCATTTTATACGCCCATAAAGGGCGATAAAAGACGGAGCTTGTTTTTCTGTAGTGCAATCGGCTATTCATTCTAACAGATCTGGGTCCACAGATGCCTGTGTAATTTGGTGCTTTTCCTCTCAAGGCCATGATTTTTTTTTTCTATTAAAGCCTCAAAGTGGAACGTTAGGCCCATGTGGTCTGTGCTACGCTCTCGCAACCTACTTGTGGCATAAAAGCATCTAGTCTGAATAGTTTATTCCAATGCTGCAGACACTAACAGTTGCTGAGGATGTTTCTCCTCTTCCAGGCAGATGTGCTGTAAATCCAGGCCATGGCTAGACTGGCGAAGGCCCCTATAAACTCTAATCTGCTTATGTGTACCAGTCCTAGCCCTTATCTCCTACTTCTTCTTCCCTTTGTGTACCCTCCTGTCTTTGGCCATGCTGACTGGTGACCTATTACCCCTCGTCTGGCAGGGATTTAACTACCAGACAGCTTGTGCCACACTCAGTCCTTTGGCTGCCGGTCATGAAGAGCAAAAGAATAGCAGCGTGTCACCCTGATATGCTGTGAGTCAGTCATTGACTGACAACGCTGTCAGATACTATATAGTGTACTCTATCTGTAGCAAGTAGATAGGGATTGATCTAATTCAACTCTCTCATAATCACACCGTGCCTGGCATGCTATGTCTATTGATCGCTATGGTAGCGATCAACAGGACATGCATATGGTCTGTGACTGTACTGATCAGTGTCTCTGTGTGCGTACATTCCCAGGTTCACAGAGGCTGATACCATTGTGATGGGAGACGTGACGTACGGTGCCTGCTGCGTGGATGATTTCACCGCCCGAGCCCTGGGAGCTGATTTCATGGTGCACTATGGCCACAGTTGTCTCAGTGAGTCTTTTGTCTGTTTGTCTGTCACTCTGCATGCAGATTATACCACACAGAGGAATGCAAGCAAGCATCAGGGACAACCACCTACCGAGAGTGTGCTTCATTAAACAGAAGTCAGAGCACTGACTGAGCTATTGATCAACAAAAAACATAACTAGTTAGTGCAGCCCTCCCCAACTCTAGTATGGAAGGCATATCAGACCTTTGGAGCCTGGACATCACATTTACCCAGCAGATCAATGGGGAACATACATTAGAGCCGTCCTTTGAAAACCTCACGCAGCTCTTGAGGACCTTCACCCTCACCCCCACTGTCTCTTGAAGAACATGGGAGAAAATGCTAAATCAATAGTTTTGATATTTTCCTGCCAGAACAACCTCACCTCTCCCAAATACCAGAAATGACCAACAGAATTTTAATATACTGAAAAGCTCTCCCTGTGTTGGTTTGTGGCTTTTGGTTTTGTTTGTTTGTCTTTGTGTGTGTGTGAACATTCATTATTTGATATTTGTGGAGAATTTACGTGCATGTATGTTTACAGAAGAGACTGAGTGCGCAAACCCAAAAGTACACACACAGAAGACCCATTTACACTCAGACGAGCCTAATAAAGATGAAGACACCAAAGATCAATTCTTTGTGGGTTGTGAAGTTAGATCAGATGTTAATTGATGAAAGATATATTTCAAAGGAATGAAACGAACTACAGATTCTCAAAGAGTCCATTCGTAAGTGTGCCAGTGTGTATTATTTGTTCCTGACCTTCATCACTGAATCATGAGGACATCATCTGCACTGTTTCTCAAGATGTCAGACACCTGTGGGAGATTAAAGACACTGTGTTCCGACTGACTCACAGAGAAACTGTCTCTCCTGCGCTCCTTTATTCCCCTTTCATTTCCTCTGCGGTATCTGCTTTTGAATATTGGTGCCATCTCATTGTTTGTCATCTTAAAGCCCCTCCGTCTAGTGCAGGACAATATGGGCAACATCATAAATATTTTTGTGTCTTTTTAAAATTGTAACAGTATTTTCTGATGTGAGGAATGGGAATTTTATTTAACCTTAGTGAGGCTTAAGCAGCATTTTTGTAACTGAATGTCGGACTAGTCTGAACAAAATAACACCAAGAAAAAAAGGAAAATGGACTGAGAGTGATAAACTTATTTTTATTTTTCACCTATTTCATTGTGGTTATTTACCAACATGGGGAAAAAGCACCTGGAGAAAAAGAAAACTGGCAACACATAACAGCCTTGCTCAGATAATGCCAGCTGCCATAGCTGTAAGTATTACTGGGCCTTCTTCAACATCACAAGCAAGTCCATTTTGGTGGCATGACTCATTTTATAAGAGTTTTGTAAAGCAAAACTTTCCCAAAGCAGTAACTTTAGTTTGAGTTTGTGTTATTTGTGTGGACCACTGGACACTTGGGTTTAAATAACAGGCCAGTTAATAGTTATCATTCATAGACCTGTATTACAAGATATTTAATACTGATTTTTAATATTCCACAATACACATACAACTCTATAGCTGCATTCACTCCTGGTGACTCCTAGTTTACTGTTCAGATTATTGTTATTTTTTTAGACTTTTCACAGTGTGTTTTCAGTGTCTTCCCTCTCAGCACAGTTATTTTGACCACAAATCATTGCAGTGTATAATATAATTCTCAGTAATTGACTTTTTGGTGTTTTTTCTTGCCTTGACACATTACATTTCTGCAGATTTTCATATTTATTTGCTCAGAATGTGTATGACCTGGACTTCAGTGTACCTGTACCTGGTCCAGTCAACCTACTTTAGAATTCAGGTGGTCACAATTCAGCAACCACTGCTTACTGCTTTTTGATATCGTATAAAAATAATAAAAAATAACAGACACAACAATTGTAATATATCAGGACACATGCCTCATCACTTGTTTAAATTCTCTTTGTGAACTTTGGAGTGTGTGTGAATCAGTTTCTTTTATATTGTAATGTATAATACATAATAATGTGGCTAGTACTGTTTTCATCCACACCTTCATTACCACTGTCCTCTGTGTTTTTCAGTGTTGCATTAGAGTCACATGAAAGTGAAATTCTGATATGTTTAAAGTTGTATTGCCACAAATTGGACATAGATTGGTTCAGGGCCATATATTAAAGGTGCCAAATGATTGCTGTATTATTCATACAATTGTCCATGTGCACAGCATAGAATGGAACCTGTTAGTACATATTGATTTGTAAAAAAGCCAGTATACCATTATGTGCAACCCTTTCTGACTTCCACTTGTTATGAATGTGCATATTTGTTTACATGGAGCTAATAAGCATCTCTGCTGAGTGACCTTATTGCTATAACACATAGATAAATAAAACCACTGATGGGGCAAGTGAGCCCTGTCCATCTCATTGACTGTGTCTCTAATTGCAGCGTCTAAGTGCTCTCAGGCTACCATGTTAATGTGAACACAGATCGATGTCAGTTTTCTTTGCCCTTTAAGTTTTGGGAGTGCCTATAAAGAAGCAACTGACAGCTGTTTGTCTCGGTCTGTATTTCTTTACTCAACTCCTCCAACCCTTTTTAGTCTCATAATATATTTAACTCCTTAGTTTCTCACTTAACGTGGTCTACAGCAAAGCCCACCTTTATAAGTCCCTATCCATCTCCTTCCCTTCCCTCTGCTTAGATGTGAGCCCATTCATCACTTCGGTTGCCAGTTAATTGACAACCCAACCTCCAATACACATCCACTCACACACACACACAGTATCCTATTACTTTTTCCACTCCTCTCTTCCTTCTAACCCTATCTTTTGGAATTTATATGGTGCATTATTAAATCACGTACCTCCACCCCCATATTGAATTTCAGTGTTTCCCAGCCTACATTTATAGGAATTTCTCATTCCTTGCTCCTGCTTTCCATCCCATCTGCCTTCAATTCATTGTAAAGACATGTATCTCACAGATCTTCAGCCTTTCCCATTCCACCCTTCTCTATTGACCCCCTGTTTTCTGCCCCCTTGTCATGCTTTTGCTCCTGTATCGCTCGCTCTCAATATTGCTTTAATCTAGGCCATCAATTGAATGAGCTGCTCTTGCTCATAAAACATTTGCACCATAATGGGCCATTTGCTTAATCATAACAAAAAAAATCCCCTTGCTATTGATCTGCAAATTAAATGTAACACAAGAGGAAGAATAATTATGATAAACAAAGTAAATGATAATTCTTCTTTCTTACCCATGCCCTTTCTCTTTATTTTCTTGGACTCTCGCCTACTTTTTCAGAACCTAACTCAGCACGTCTCTAGCTACCTCTCCTAGGCCCGGGTGCGTAGTAAATGGCCTGTGAAATTAATGGCATTAATAGTAATCGCATGTGTCCCTCTCCTTCCCTAAATAATTGAGGTCTTCGCATCAGTTCCTGCGTGTGCTAGAGAGTCACGCTGAATGGGTTTCAGTTATATCACACAGGCGCCAACTGCGAGCTATATATGTGCATGTACTGTGTTCCCATATAGCTGTATCGCTGAACATGTGCCTCGTGTTAATGTTTGAGGCAGCATGAATAGTGTATATACCACAGGCTTACCTGACATAACAGAGTAAATTATTCATCTGTCTTTCTTTTGTCTTTGTGTCCCTGCAGTCCCCATAGACTCCACAGCAGGTATTAAGATGCTGTATGTGTTTGTGGATATCCAGATGGACAATGCACACTTCCTGGACACGGTCAAGTTCAACTTCCCTCCTGGACAATCTCTGGCACTCGTCAGCACTATTCAGTTTGTGGCAGCACTGCAGGTGATTAAGCACCGGGTTTCTATCTGATTTTGTGCATATGTGGGTGAGTCTATTTTTGTATCAGAGAGCGCTCAGATAGAGCCATTTCCTATCTTTACCTGAATAATCAGTCACTTTTGTGTATTTTGAGTTTTACCCAAGTATTTTTGTTTGTACAGTATAGGAACACTCACACTCATACTTCAATGCAGTTGTACAGTATACTTTTCTGGTTTCTGGCTTTCATGAACAAGCTTACACTCCACACTTAAGCTCAGTTCAAGTGTGGGTTTGAGAAATCCGGTAGCAGTTATTTTGGATTTAAAAGGTGGAATGAACTCGGAAGGCCTCTCAGTTCAGCATCGTGCTCAACTCTGCTCTTTACATAAGCAGTGGCAGCAGCTATAGTATTAAACCGCCCCTTTTTATGCCTCTCTGTTCTATAATGTGTTCTGCTGCTTTCATTTGCCATGTTGAACCAACACCACTCTTCGCTAATGTAACTGCTGTTATTTTTAAACCATGCTCTGCCCATGTGGGTCATATTTTATGTTGGGGTGTTTGAGTGCATCTATGTGTATGCATATGTCTTTGTGTTTGTAATTGTGTATTATATGCATGTGTGCCTCTATCTCACTCATGTCTTACTGAGTGTAGGCTTGTTAAAGTCACTCAGTATGGGCGGGAGAAGCTGAGAGGTCACCTGTATTCCCTGTAGATTGCCTTAAATTAGCTTTAAACCGTTCAATTTATCCTTCCACCTCCAGGCCCACTAACTCATTTTTTATTTATTTATTTTTTTGGTGTAATTGTTTGCTCTCTCTCATCTTCTCACTTTGCTTAAATGAATGTAGGTGTTTGGATTTTTCTTGAGTATTAAAGCACTCTATTTATTTCCCTTGTTAAGGCGTTGATAGTCTTCTTATCTGCATCTTTGTATTGTTGTTATTTTTCAGTATGACATGATTCTTTCTCAGTGCTTTGCAGATCATCAGTCCATCCATTTAACCATAAGTGGCCAAATTATGAGTTAAATCTTTAGGAGAATTTGTGTTATGCATGACCGATTCAGGATCGATTCAGGATCACTTCAGGGGCATATGTTCTGTGTAATCTTTTCTGACCTTTCTCATTTTCAATGCCCTCTGTCATCATCGTTTGACGACTGCTTTTTCTTTCTGTGTACATATTTCATATCTTTTGTCTCAATTGCATCAATTTTCTGTGCCTTATGTCTCTGTCATTATCTATTCTTAATACAAAAAAAGGAGGTAAGTCTCCACACACATTCAGCATATAAATATTTTTTCACCAATACGGGCACTCAATGGCAACAAAAAAAGGCTTGGATCAGCAGCTAGTCTGGATTCATTTCAAGCTTGGCCCATCAAGATGTTTATGAAAAAGCAGGAAGTGACAGTATAAATAAGACATAATCCTTAAACACAGTAATGGGATGCTTTCACTGTTGATAAAAAGTACTGTATATCTGATACGCTAACATAACAATATATTGAACTCAGAAACAATTTACAATATTCGGAGGGAAGGGAAAACGTGCTGAAATCAGCCTACTGAATAATCCAATAATTATTAAGGACTGACCAGGTGAAAATACACAATATACAAAACTATATATAAATATATTACAAATAGGTTATACAGTATGTGTGGTTTAGATTAAACAAGACGGATCTAATTCCTCATTAAATCCATTCTTCATGCCATGGAGTGCCTCTTTTTGTGCCCATATTTAGGATATTTAATTTTCCTGCATTTGATGACTCACATCCTTTTTCATTTGTATCATCATTGACCTGTTTGGGGAGCCTTTTTTCACAGTTTTCCATGGTTATCTGTTCTTTCCCTTAGTTCCTGCTCTTAGACCTGGAGGTGATCTGCAACACAAGAAGAAGAAAAATGTGGACATCCACAGCTCTCTATTTGGACAGCTATTCCAAACCTAGGGCTACCCCAAAACAAGGGAAAAGGTTAAGAAAACAGGTGAATCTCTAACTATCTTTCCTTCTCCCTTCTTCCATGCAGGCTGTGAGTGCAGCCCTCAAGCCAGAGTATGATGTGCTGGTCCCACAGTGTCGGCCTCTGTCACCAGGAGAAATTTTGGGGTGTACCTCCCCTCGCCTGGACCGCCATGTCAATGCCATAATGTAAGAAACCTGCTGTCTCCCACCTCACATTTTCAGCCCAGATCCTGTCCTTTTTTCCTTTTACTCAGTAGAGATATCCAGATAACCACAGACAACCAGCCTTGACTCATCCAGACCCCCCAAAAGCTACCTTAATTATCCCTGCCATTGCCATGCCCACCCATGTAACATGAAGAATAATCAGTATGACATCACAATAGTCACACCAGATATAGCTAGCTGCGACAACTAAGTATGTCTGTGTGCTACGCATCAGGCTTCTATTATATCCAGCCAAAAACAGCCAGATGCTGATCCGGAACAGCAAGGCTAAAAATACCTTCACACTGTGCAAAGCATTGAATTGTGTTTAAAGCAAGACAGACATGGCCACTTTTGGCTGTTTCAAAACAACCACAATACATCCACATGCTCGCCAATTTTCCATGTTTTAAAGGAATGCTTTCAGAGAGCATGACACCTACTGTGGCACATTCATGGTGAAAATTTATAAACTGTGCAACGTGTAACCATTTGTCTTTAAATTTGTTTCAGCTTATGTGATTGTCTGTTTTAAGCTCTTATTTTCCCTTTCATTTCCTCTAAATGGGAAAAAAAAGATGATGAATCCAGTAGCTGCATGTGTCCTAAAAGACTAGCTCTTCAGTGTTTTTACATTAACATAAATGCTGTGCATGTGAGACTTGTCAAAGTGATGCTTATCCTCCCTGTACTACAGGGAGGAGAGTGCTCTGGCAAAGTAACAGATCAGGCAGCAAACAACACCTCCGCAGCCACTTTGTGTCTATACGTCTCTTGCAGCCCTGCAGTAGAGAGAATCCTTTCCTTTGTGGTGCACAGTGAGTTGAAGTAATTCCCCAGGTATAATTATTATGTCTAGGTGCATCACCCTGCATGTCTGATCTGCGCACATCTAGTGTTAGTCCATGTGATTAAAACCTCCCAGTGCATGAGATTAAAATGGCTACACAAGGACAAGCTTTGCTATATGCTATAAGCCAGGGCCTATGAGAGACGAAAGGTGTGTGTGTGTGTGTGTGTGTCTTAGTTTGCGCCTTTGAACGTGTGAAAGAAGTGGAAGTGGAAGGGTTAGGGTGTGCTTCACCTACTAATCCAATGTGCGTTGTCTTTGATGTGTGAGTTGGGGTGTGCAGGGGTGTGATGGGAGAGAGAATCGATTAGGCTGCCTGAGTGTTGCTACGCTTCTCTCTTCGTTCTCCCCCTCTCTATCTCTCTCTTACGCACATTCAATACACATGTACAACATACAGACATGGTCTGAAGCCTCCCTACCTCTCTGGTATAGCAAGGCCCACTCCTCCAAACAGTGTAAAATTTTAATCAGAAACCTAAATGGAAGAAATGTTTTATTATTCTGTGGCAGCTGTATCCAAAGCTTAATTGCTAAGTAATAGTGTCCCTCTATTAACAAGCTTCCCCCCACCTCAATGAATTATTATTAAGGTATTGACACAATTGATTATCCGCTATCTCTAACAAATGCTGCACAGAACAAGCTCTTTTAAACACTGCACTGTTTTGTTTATCACCTTTGATAGAGTAATAAATCATATTTAACATTAGGTTATCTTACATTAATTAGGAATGAGCCAGTGCTCCAAAAATGTTAGTTGTAATTGCGTTTTACCTAAGCTTTGAGCTACTTGAGCAATATGGAGATTGAGTAGCGATGCATTAGTCCTTGAGGCCTGCCGTAAAGCTTTACAAAGTGCCTGGTCTGTCTCATTTCTATAATGAAGAAAAGTATTTTTTTAAAAGCATTGAAGTGCATTGAAAAGAGCTATAAGAAATGATCAGTCAACCTTTTCTGTCTGCTGCCCCTGCTCCAGCTCTCGCTTGTAATTAAGCAATATGTGAATATGAGGATACGGTGTTGCATAACGCAAAGACGTATAGCATTACCATTATGGGAGAGAACTTTTGGAAAGAACAATAGGATATGGATGGAAGGACTGTGATCGTTATAAGAGTCGAGCACACCAACCTCTTAAAGCTACAGATAGCTGATGACAACCGTGGCTGAAGTGCAGCAAGCTTATAGTTGGGAGCATAATTATATAAGGGCCTTGGATGTTGCTAAGCAAGGAGAAGCTGTGCAACAGAGACTCTGCTCAAGTTCGTTTTGTGTCATTGCTCACTGTTATTTGTCACATATACACACAGTGACACATACATATGTGCTTTCACACTAATACAAACACACGCACTTATAAATAAGCCTCGGCTAGACAGGTACCCTATATGGCAAATCACCCACGTCCTCTTCCAAGCTGTTCTAAACACTGACCAATTAGTGGGTTTAATTGCATGTGCTGTCTCAGTAGGCCTACTGAGACTGTACAGAGTAGGGGTACTGACCTGAGCCCCCTCACACTAACAGCAGGATTCTTCTCAGACTGACCCTGAGAGGGGGCTTCATGTAAGACTGTTTTCCCTGAGCTTCTTTTTTCAGGCACCTACGTGACTCGGTGTACTTATGGTTTGTGCACTCTACCCTCAACTCGGGCTCTGGTGTATCCCCAGCACCAGACCGTGGGTTAATTGGAAGGGCTTGCTTTCTGTGTAAACAGCATGCTCCAATCGTTGGGGTCACGTTCCCAGACAGAAAAGATGGGCAGACCCTCCACCCCAGCCTCAGGCCCTCTGCCTGGTAACACTTCTGTTAAAAGGCTGCAGAAAGGAACAGGTTTAAAAACAGAGCTGGTGGAGAGGATAAGAGAATAATTGACTGGTATTTATTATTGTTAAACATTGAATTTTGATTATCTAGAGGAAAATTCCCTCCCTCCCTCCCTCCCCCTTTCTTCAGTTCTTTTCTTTACCTCTAATATTAAATTGATTGGTGTTTTTTTTTTTTTATAGTTATCTGGGAGATGGAAGATTTCACCTGGAGTCAATCATGATCGCAAACCCAGATATCCCTGCCTACAGGTATTGTGTAACAGTTTGTTGTTAATTATTTTATTTCATTTCTCTGTAATAAATGTACTGACATCACCTACAAAATGTTAATTCTATTTAATTAGTATTACACCTCTAATGTGTACGATTTGAGAGCAACTGTAACATGTACATGGAATACATAGAAAGTAAAAGTAAGCAATTTTACAATTATATATTTTAATGTTTTATGCATAGAAAGGGTATTTTATAATACTATTCAAATTAAGTCCCTTGCAGTCATAATCACTTACCTTAATGCAGTGTCATGATAACATTTTGTGAGGATAAAGTTCTGTTCTGATGAGGTCTTGTTTGTATGCAAAGTGAAATTGTGTTGTTATACACATATGCACTGCCGCACAGATCACAGGTCTCTCTCATAAACAAGATTCTAATCTCAAGTGAACCCCTTGTACCGGAGAAAAGGAGATTAGATGCTCAGAAATACCTCCATTTTTCCTAAGATACACTAACTCCTGTCATACTTGACGGCTTTTCATGATTGGATTTTTTCATCTTTTCTTGCATGTCCTCAAGATAGACACCTGAACAATAGATTGTAATGTTTATAATAAGGTTTGTCTGTTTAAGTGTATGCATATGTTTCATCCACATCTGTTTTCTTTCTCTTTTTCTGTGGGTAGATATGACCCTTACAGTAAGGTGTTCACGCGGGAATACTATGACCATGAGGCCATGCGTGCCTTAAGGCTCCAGGCTATTGACAAGGCTCGATTGGCCCAGAGATGGGGCCTGATCTTGGGCACGCTGGGCCGTCAGGGCAGTCCCAAAGTCCTGGAGGTGAGTCTGTATCCTCATTTTAGCAGTCTACATGTCCTGAGGCCACTTGTGCAATGGCTTGTAATATTTATCAGTGTGAGTTTCTCTGACAAGTTGTTTGGTGACATGAAGTACTGATAGGCGACTGGGAGCTTGTTATTTCACTTTTAGGATGATGCAGCCAAACAGCCATAGAAAGTCCTGTCCTTGATCCCGCTGTTGGCCTCGAGGTTGGCTGTATTGGAGTGTTACTGATAGGAATGTAAATTTAGGGTAAATGAGAAATAATCAATCATCAACATATACTGAAAAGCTTAAAAAATACTAAACAAAATCTTGCTTCTCCTCAATGAAAGCCTTTTTTAAACACGCATTTGCTTTTTTCACAGCATAATACCAATGAATTAAATGATTGTTATTCAGCAAATTGCAAACAGAATTCAATAGACTAAATATAATAAAATAATCCTGGAAAATTCATAGATACCATGTGTGTGCACGCTCATGCTGGTCCATTACTAGTAGACACTTTAGTGAGAAACTCTGTCTTTGCAAGTACAGGCTATTATGCATTAGCATGCACACAAGTCTGTCTGGGGTTACTAATCGATTGACCGAGACGCCCTCTCTGGTCACTTCTAACCCACAGCTGCTCTTACTGCTGCTTTCCCCACGACTGCACTTTCCATATTGTTCTCTGCATTCTTTCTCCTTTTTCCCTCCTGTTTTTCTGTGTTGTGTCACTTTGTTTATTAGTTTTACCTTCTTCACAACATCATGTCTGTCATTAGTATATATTGCAGTATGATTCTTAGACTTATATTCGTGCAATATCCTAGTAATAAATATCCAGGCTTGAAAGATGAAGTAAGCATTAACGCAATATTGTCAACTTGAGAGTGAAAAGTTTAATTTTATGGTGACAGGAGAGGATGGATTAAAAAGGGGGGATTTGAATAAAAAGACCCACCAGCTTTCCCATAGCGATCTGTCAAGATTAAGAAGTATATGTCAGATAACCTCTCAAGTAAAGGGACAGAACTATCTCTGATAAGAACACAGTCGCTAAAATGTCTCATGCTATTTCGAAGGACAGTGAATATCAGCAACCTTCATACCTTTATCTCACCAAAAGAACATTTATGGTATTTTCTTCACTTGGTTTGGCCTTCTACATCCCTGAATAACACCTCAGTCCAAGTTCCAGTGCCTAAAACTTCAAAGTCAGAGTCAGCAAGAGAGCAGAATTCCTTGAACTGTTGGCTAAACAGTTTCATTTTATTGATATGTTATACGAGGCCTGGTGTCTTTGCTTGTGGGTCTGATCCAGCTCCATCTAAAGAGGTGAAGTTGGCCAGCTCTGTGTGGGCCCACTGGCTTCCAGGGTGCATTACAAAATGTAAGGTAAAGCTGAGGGCTTTTGTCTGCTGAACCCTTTCTACAAAAATACACACGGCACCAACTCTGGAGTCAAACTCAACTCGCCTTTTTCAGAGTTGCCTAAAGTGAAAGATACCAAACAGATGTGGGAACGCTCATAAATCCCTTGCTGAGCACCACTGTGTTGAGTTTTCCTTATAGAATAAGGTCACATCTACAGTATATGACTGTGAGTCACGCAAGGCAAAGCTCTGACTACTGTTTGCTCAGCCAAATGTTTAACCTTAGTTTCAGTGGAACTGAACTGAACTGAACTGAACAATGGACCAGCCCTTTCGGTGTCAGGTAGGGTCATGGGACTTTTTTCCCTAGAGTTCACATGTGTTTAATAATTGTGACCCTCATGATGACGTGTGGGGTACTTCAAGAATAGAGTGAGAAATATGTCTCTATGTGTCTGGGCAACAAGTAAAGTGCACTCTCAGAGGCAATTGGGCAAGGTTTTGCTTTGGTACCAATTATGTGATTTGTATGCACAAAACTCTGAAAACCTGAAAATACTCCCTTTAGGTCGGGAATGCATTGCTGCCCAAAGTGCAGGAGTTTAAGTATCACAAGATCTTGTTTTAGTTTAGATTTAGATTAGTGAGTGTGACATGTAGAATGAGCTTGACAGGCTGATTGGTTTATTGTCAGCTTAATAATGTAACATTGTGCTGGACATTTATGAAGAGGGAGTCTCAAGTGGAAGCCCTTGATCTGAATTCCTGCCCTCTCCTAGAGTTTTGAACTCTAGGTAGACTGAGTTTCCTCGTGTGTCTGGGCACATATTGACAGGTTGAGAAGACTGAACATCCGTAAGGTATAATAACGTTGATCTTTTGTTCTGAAAAGAGCCAGTTTAGGTGGTTTGGGCATCTAATCCAGACGCTTTCCCCATGGAGGCGTATGGCCAGAGACAACTTGAATGAGACCTAGGGGAAGCCCCCAAAATATCTTGAAAGGATTACACATCCCACTTGGCCTGAGAAAGCCAGAAGCAGCTAGAGGACATGCCTGTGGAGAATAATCTGCCTGCTTCCTTACTTAACTTGATGTCACCACCCTGTAGACATGAGTAAGCAGCATAAAGAAGATGGATGGATATATCAGGCTTTAGAGACTGAGAACTGGATAAAATAGTGTTCCTGCTGAGGTTGTTAACAGTAGAGCAAAAACTTTTGGATGACCCTAGATTGGAATGCTTATGAGGATGTGCCTGTGTGGGTGGAAGTAATGGGCTATGTGATTTGTAACTTATCATTTCACATGCTGGAGTTTACAAACCTTAGATAGAAGTGTGTTTGACATGTAGATTGCAAAAAATTCCACTGGTCCTATTATTTAACTTCTTTCTCTTCCTAGCATCTGGAGTCGAAGCTGCAGTCACTTGGCAAGTCCTTCACACGAGTGCTTCTGTCAGAGATTTTTCCCAGCAAGCTGGATCTGATGTCAGATGTAGATGCGTGAGTATTAAGATTCACATACATATACTAACACACACCTACATTAGGACACATGCTTTTCATTGAGTCAGAACTGCTTGGCCGTGGCAGATGAAGTAAAAACAATGACCCATATTCTCTTAGCCTTGCAGAAGCCAGTCCAAATTTCCATCCAATCCAATTTTTACTGCAGAACCTGAATGTAAAAAACAAATCAAGCACCTTATTTAGGTTCTGTTGTGGCTGGTTTGAGGCTGGTCCAGTTGTTTGAAAAGTATTTTAGTCTATTCCCCCCTGACGGCACCTCACATGCTTTTAAGCCATGCATGAAGCATCAGATTCTCCCATATGCAGTGAAAAGGTTTCCATTTTATTTTTGTTAGTGCAAAGACCTCAAGAGCCTCTTACACCATGCATTTGGTAGTTTTTACTTGTCCATGGCAATACCAATACAATGGCTTACTCCAACATTGAAGTCAAGATTACTCCCATTGTCTTGCACTCTTTGCTAAAACGCTTCCTTTGTTTTCTTCATTTGCAAAGTCTTAATCATCGCTGTGTCCCTTTGTCATAAAGAATGGGTAATTTATCTTTCACATTACGGACCCCTGCAGAGCTATTATGATCAACAGAAAGTAGTCGCCTTAAAGTTGCAAACAACAACATTTGAAATGTATTCTGTAAGCATCATTGCACACATAACCGGGGAGTCAGCATAATTTGCAAGTCCACACTATAACAAGGAGCTGACAAACTAGTCTAGAGTGTATAGCTTCATAAACAAAATTGGCATTCACATCTTGGTGAGATTCCATAGTTTTGCCTTCATAGCAAAAAGAAATTGTCTAGCGTAATGAACTTGGATGCTTTATACAATTTCCACAGCTTTGACACATGGGGCATAGAAAATGGGATTTTATACTTGAATTTTCTATTAAAGTTCATACTTTTCAATGTGCTCTCTTGCTCTCTTATTAGGGCGTATAATAAAAACTAGAAAAAATCCTTGCCCTTGCTCAGGAAGGCTTTTTTTACCTTTAGGCATTCTGTTTTATTTTAATCATCTGATTGTAAGTCTAAAAATATATTGCCTTAGTCGAAGCCAAGGGTACTGTGAACCCATCACATATAATGAACACTTGCTTATTCCCTCACATACTATGAAGTTATTGGTGAAGTGTGACGTCATTGATGCATTTGTGGATCTTGTCATTAATTAATACATGTTCCTGGTAAAACAGTGGCAGCTGCTGAAATAGGATCTGTCACCAATCTGTCACCCAGCCACACTCATTCCTGACTTCAAAAAAGAAACTCCCCAAGTTTTTTCAATGAAATATCAAGTGCTTAGGCTTCGAGGTGCAGTTTCTCCGATTTATCTGTCTTCCAACCAGAAGAACATAGGTGAAGATGGACAAGGGGTTAGTGAGACACTGATGTGCAACAGCTCCAGTCACAATCTCACAGGCACACACACACACGCTCCTCACACTCCCTCAGATTGGCCTCTTACTGTGGAGTAATGAGAGGTGTGATGTGTGAGGGAGGAGTGGGTGAGAAAAGGACAGAAGGTCTGAGAGAGATTGAGAGTGAGTTGGAGAGAGGGATAGAGAGATGCAGAGGTAGTTGAGGGGGCTGTTTGGAAAGCGAGCGATCATGGTAAAATACTTTTTTTTCCTTTGTTTTTTTGGCTCTCCTCTTCAGACTGACGTATGAGTGCAACTCCGAAATTATGTAAGTCAAGCACGATTCACCGAACCAAAACAAACCCTCATTACAGACAAAAAGCTTTTCAACCAGGTGAAAACAAATCTGTTTGAATACAAAATTAAGGCCTGTTGTATACATGTTCATCAGATACCTATATACTTTCATAGCCATTTGCCAGTTTATTACGTACAGCTAACTGCTCTGTAATAAATCATATATAGTCAGAGACGTTTTTAATATTTAGTGTACTTTTATAAAAATGGGGTGGACAAAATATTTGAAACTTATCTCAGTATAACTCCACCATACACTACAGCTTCCAAAATGACCATAAAGCTTACTCAATAAAAAATTAACATTGTAACCTTCATGAAGCTAGCATTTAGGGCAGGACTGTTTGTTGTAGACCGTAACCGGTTTTAGCTAGGTGTAAACTGTATCTACATCAGAATGCAATGCAATAGTAATTTTGTCTTTGAAGACCAGCGGATCATCTGTGAAGTTGAGTACTATGGGTATCATTTTAAGTTCCCCATATTTGTTCCTGTAACTTTGCTTTTCACTTTGAGGGATAAAAAACCCTCAACAAAAGACAAACTTTATATTCAGTCTAAACTAAATGCAGTCCAATAACTTTTAAATCTAAACTAACACAATTTGTATTTAAATCAAAAACGGTCTCATCAAAGAATAAGAAGAATAAGAATCTGAGCAAGCATTTGATGCCAGCACTTGATAGTTGGATAGTTAGATAGCAATACTCTGTGCTAGTTCAGTTTCCAGCTCTATTTGAGACGATTGCATTTATTCATCAAAATGAAAACTGTTGTTTTGAGTGTTATTTAATGAGTCTAGGTCAGAGATGAAAGTGGAAATGTAAGGTTTGTTTTGGAAGATATGACTTACTGACAACATTGTTTTCATCTTCTCTTCTGCTAATATTTTGGCGTTTCTTTATCATTTTATTTTTTGTCTTTTTGTTTAATGTTTCCCCCCACTGTTCAGACTAGTTTGAACAGGCATCTTACATGAGGCTACAATAGGCATTAAAAAACCAGCGGGTGTTGAAAGCTGTATTGAATCCGGCTGTGTTGAATGAGGAACAGAAGGAAAGAGAGAGAGGCAGACTTCGATATAAACGGTGGGGTGGTAGAGGATGCATTAGTGCTCTGCACTAGCCATCACAGCACACTGTACAGAGCCCACCCCCAGGCTGTCTCTGTCATTAGACACACACATACTCACTCATAAAAAGAGAGATACACCATTAGCATATGCTCTTAAGTGTGTAATTAGGCTGTCCCCAAGCAGGTTTTAAACTATTGTACAGATATATGTACACCGCACACACTTATCTCAACTAGACCACAAATGCCACCCAGCACATTGCAGTCTTTTTTTTATATATATATTTTTTTTATTTAAATTTTTTACTCAGTTGAAATGAAATTGTTTGTTTTAATTCAATTAAGTTTTGTCGTTAAAGGTGAACACTTTTCATTTTCCCACAGTGTTGTAAGGTTAATTGTTCTTGCTTTTTGGTGGGTCAAGACTGTGAGTGTAATTGAAGCGAAGCCATCCAGGTGGAGGTCCCCCTAACTGTGTCAGGTGTAATGGGCCACAGCAGGTAATGCAGCGAGGCCAGGGCTGGAGCTCACATTGCATGGTAGTACTAAGTGTCATGCTGCCTTTCCTTTATACATCGCAGCATAGTCCCCACCAGTATCCTCTTGTGTTGAGGGGTTCTAGTTTCTATTAAAGGAATTAAGGAAACAGATCCTTCAGAGAGGGACTGAAGAGATAAGGCTTCTATCAAACTCATATGCATACAATGTTTATTTGGTTAATCTTTGCTTGGGAATAAATTGTGAAGCAAGGCTCAACTGCCTAAGACAAAAGCCCACATTTTTCATCTGTCTCTGCACCTCTTTTTTTTTTTTTCTTCTTTCCTCCAGCTTTCTTTATTTCACTGCACTGCATGATTTGGGATCTCTACTGTGCTGGTTAAATTGAAGGCCAGATAAGGGCTGGAAATACCATTTGGGCCTCATTCTGGGGACAATACCTGGCATGGCGCCATGCGTTTTACTGAACTGCACCACTCAGTCAGTCTCTGTGCTAATATTAGAAAAGTCCCTTCTGGCTCTATGTGCCAATCAGCTATCTGCTCCTGAGGAGGGATCCTCTCTGCCTTCCCTTTCATGCATTGTGTCTTACTTTGCTCTCAGACTCTTTTCTCAATGCTAGCCCCAAGGATTTGATGGAGGAGTCTTGGTTTGCTTATTAATCATCCTCCCTCTTTTAACCACTCCCAGTGTTATTTTGAGCTCATTATACACATAGATACAGATACATACAGCAGACATGCATATACACATCTACTTACATACATGTGCACACACAAACACAAATAGTCAGACTCCTCCCCTGTTATTAGTTCCTTCTTCCTGTGTGGGCTAAGGCGGTTTTGATTCATTTGCAGTGTTTGGCTTTGTAAAGGGGCTCTGGTGGTGAATAGCAGCTGATGGACTTAAAGGTCATATTTCAGACTCGACATGTCTATCTCAATTCAGCAAACTTAGGTCCGAGGAGATTGGTGCTTGATGCAAATATCTCTGACTCAGGAAATCAGGAGGATGAATAAGAAGCCACTGTTGGGGGGGGGCATAAAAAAAAGTGTTATTTGAAAATGAGAAAATGCTGTGCATATGCCCAGAGGGGGTGGAATATTTCTGTGACAGAAAGCAGAGTGGAGCGAGAGTCAACGGTGCAATCAATTCTGCAGTTGAGAAATTGTGTGAAAGTTGGAAAATGAAGAACAGACAGATCGGGAATTCGATGTAACGTAGACATGAAAGTATTAAAGTGATTACGACAAAACTTTTTTTTATATCTTTTTATGTTTGCCCATCTATGCCTACTCACCTATACTCAATCTCAAACAGGTGTATTCTTATTGACATTTACCTAGATCTGACGTTATATCCAGGGATTTCATATGCACTGCAGCTCAATTTATATTTGCCAATATTTCTGATAGAGCTCCATCATTAGGATTAGGGACAAGGGAGGCTCCGCTCCCTCAGTAGAGATGGAGCTGTGGATAGCATTGATCTGTGAAAGCTAACCCCGTAGCCCCGGCCACTTCTCTCTGTCTCCATTTTCCCATTGTTCATTTTTTTTCCCTCCAGCTGTTTACATCCACGCCCTCCTCATCCCTCTTTCATGCATTTTCCAGAGTAAACACTTTTCACCCTGCCAATCTTCCTCCTCTCTTCTGCTTCTGTTCCCTCTCTTCTCTCTCTGCCTCTTCAGAACCACCCCTCTCTGTTTTCGTCTTCATTGCTCTTTCTCCCTATCACTGTGTATCTGTGTCCTTCTCCCCCCCCCCATCTCTCTCATACACAGCCTCCCTCCCACACCCTCATCCCTCTCCACCACCCTGTCTGCCAGCTATGTAGGCTACCTCCGTGGAGACCGGGCTGGTGCAGGTTTTTTATTCACACTCGCCTCACCTCTCCCTCGTTTCTTTTTTTCTTTCACTGCATTTCTTCTCTTTTCACCTCTGTTCACTTCTTTCCTTGTTTTTCTGTTTATGCCTCATGCAACCAGTCAACCTGCCCCCCCTGCCCCCACCCCTTTTCCACCACCACAAACCTTCCTCCCTCTCTTTTCAGCCTCCCTCTTTCACTGACTGGCTGTGCATTCAGACAGTGTAGCGTGGCTGTCTTTAGAGCTGTTGCAAATCAGGACAGATCTCTCCAACAGATGCTGGAGATCAGGTGGAGGGAGGCTCCCCACACAACCCATTGCATCACATATCCACATGCAGCGTGCAGCCGCAGATGTGCCCTGCCTGTCTAATAGGTTCTCGGTCGTTCGCCCTCACTGACGGCTTCTGTTTTGTACGCACAACTGCACTCACTCATGGATGTACATTTGAGCAGACATTTGTACCTTCTCTTTCCTACAGGTGGATCCAGATCGCTTGTCCACGCCTTTCTATTGATTGGGGCACAGCCTTCTCCAAACCCCTGCTGTCCCCATATGAGGTAAACATGCACCTTTTATAATCTCTCAGCTGGATCACTGCTGTCACTCACTCATCGGGGGAAGGCTCATGCATTGCACACATACACACACACACATGCACAGACCTTCAATTGAATGAGGGACTGTGTGTGAATTTGAATAGGACTCATCAAGGCCTTTTTGTCCTGGAGATGGAGTAGCGCACCTACTCCACCTCCTCCTCTCCCTCTATCCGTCTTTTTCTCTGTGTTATAAAGCACACCAGCACACACGCATAAAACATCAGCAGAAGACTAGCCCCCCCTACTGGCTACAGGACCACACAGTCACGTCACCCACCCCCCCCACCCCCCTGCAGCTGTCTTGTTTTTTCTAAAAGGAGAGAAAGAGAGAGAGGGGG
>NW_023340257.1:19195100-19234926 GCF_004916995.1 Morone saxatilis | reverse complement strand
GAGAGAAAGAGAGAGAGGGGGAGATCGGACAGCAACCCATAAAGATCCATTTCAAAGCGAGTGTTTGTTTGTGTGCCGCTGCAGCTGCTGTAGCAAGTTTGTGATGGGTTTGGCAGTTGTGTGTGATTATGTGACTTTGCTGGTTAGCATTTGATGTCAACTATTAATTCATTCAACGATTTTCCTCAAAGATATGCTACTGATTTGAATCCCTGTGAAATGGCTGCAAGGGGAATTGCTGTCTTTAATATCGGATTGTGATTTGAAATGGTTGCTGTTTTTCTCCGACTACACATCTTTGTGCACCGCTTAGTGCTGCGCATACATTTCAGAATGAGGCCATTGAGAATAATGATAGCATTCACCTAAGAAGAAAAAGTGATGATTATTTTGAGTTGTTTTTGACTGAGGTCTATAACGGGGCATGTGTAGTCTGAAATTCGCCCCGCTGTAATGAGGAAAGCTGCAATCTGTTTTCTTAAGCTCTTTTTGTTAGAGCTCGCTTTGCTCTCCCCGCTAGCTATTTGGGAACAATGTCTGTGCATTTAAATAATTTGCAGCTGTGTCTATATGTGTGCTTTTGTGATAATTCTTAATTCACCCCCCATCTAATACCTATGAGTGTTATATGTCTTAGTGCGCTGTGCTTTTTGACTGTGGCATTTACAATGAAGATGAAGAGGAACGAGATGGGAGGGTGGAGTGAGCAAGGAGAAGGGTGGGGGGGCAGCAGCATTTATTTTCAGTGCGTCTCATGTTATATTTATAGTCAATAAGACACACTTGGCTCTCCTGTCAGAGCAGGGATTAGCAGGAGAAGCTAGCTTCCATAGAGAGAGGTAGTTGGTGTGAGAGGGGAGAGGAGGAGAGCAGTGGGTAAAAGCTAAAGATGAGAGGCGGATGGAATAAGGGCAGAGGAGGAGAGAAAATGAAGAAGACTCTAGCAGAAACATGTTTGGGGAAAGGAAAGGCAACAAAATAAGATAATGAAAGATTTATCCCAGAATACAGTTTGTTTGTTTAGGAGGAAACAGTATGGTCTTTTAATAGCTGGCTATGAAGCAAGAAAGCCATGTTATTAGTTTATTATACCTGAAGGCCACATGCATAGAAATCAGATATGTGCTACATTTGACCTTTTATTGACCTTAACATTAATACACTACCTGTGTTATACTTATAAAACATAGAAAAAGAAAAAATCCATTAGCTATATTTATCTACTGCTATTGACTTTTGTCCTCTGCTGTTTCTTGTTCATATGAAGGTATAAAAAAAAACATGTTTGTGTGTTTCTATTTAAAGATGTGGCCAGTGTGTAAGAGAACACTACCTTGTCAGTGCTGGTACACACAATACTACCAAAATAAACCACACACAATCTGTGTAACAGTGATGAATTATGTCCCACTAGAGGAGAGATTTCTTCACTTTCTGCATTTTTTATGTTTCCTTTGAACTAAATTATCTAATGGATCAAATGTTTCAAATCAACTGTTTTTAGAGTTTTATGATATTAACTTTTTTTCTCATCATATTTACATACATTATCTAAATTATTCAAAACCGTATTAAGATGAAGTTAGGTCATGGTATCTAAATAGTTTGAAAGATGAATGAGTTGTTGGATAAATGAACAATCAAATGCTTTGTTCTTTCATTCAGACTGCTTGTTTATTCATCTGTTCAGTCATTCAGTTGCTCTTTCTGTCATTCAGAATCAATATTCACAGGCACTTCTCTTCCATATGGAGCAGTCTGCACTTATGTCACAGCACTGTCATGCCAGTGCTGTTGCTCTCCTCTAACAGCTGTTGTGTCATGCAGTGCAGCTGCATAGGGATAACATGACAACTCTGCCTGTTATCCAAGTTTAATATTATGACACCTGTCTTGTCTGTTGTGTCTTCTCATCACTCTGTGGTTTCCTGCAGCTGGTTTGCCCAAAAACTGCAAATACGGTACAGTGCGTACCGTGGCACCTCATACACGTATTGCACTTGTCTCACCTGTTTACTTTTATGTTATTTGTGATTATCTTTTTCAATATCTCTCAGGCAGCTGTGGCTTTACAGGAGGTTGGCTGGAAGGAAGTCTACCCCATGGACTTCTACTCCAATCAGAGCCTGGGGCCATGGGCGCCCAACCACCCTGACAACCAACCTGTGCGGCCCACTCGCAGACAGGTAAGGGGGGGGGCGGGAGATAAAAGAATGAATGACAGAGGAAATAGAGGGGAGGGGGGAGAATAGCTGATAAAGAGTGAAACCACACTGTGTTCAGCCAGTGTTGAAGGACTTTCATCTGTATGTCACCACACTGACACCCAGTGGCACAATAACAACAGGACATGTATGTCGATATGTCTCCTAAAGGCGTGGTTGTGACCTTGACCTTGATGTGCATCATACATTTTCTGTATTATCTTGTTTATTTAAAAATAATTAAAAGACAGTTAGATTTGCAGCTAATTTCCATATTGGCCCATATGACCACTGATCAGTCTGAGGTAGGTACAGTCACTATTCCAAGTGTTAATGCTACACCACTGCCTGCCTGCAGAAACAAGGCTCGGAGCCTGCCCTTCCTGCCAAGCAGTGTGGGCAGAACCAGTGCGCCCCCTGTGGCTGTCAAGGGGAGTGACGCATCGTGACCAGCGCTTACTTTGACTGTGTCTCGTGCCTGCCAGTGCCTCTCTGCCTCTGCTAACAACAGGAGGGAGGTCAGACCAGAGGAAGGAGAGTGGGTATTTGTCTGGACAGTCTATCAGTAAGCCGAGCTAAAGCCAGAGGAGCCCCTCTTCAAATGGATTACCAGCCATACATAATCCCTCATTTTACAGCACAGGAGATAAAACCAAATTCATTGCTTTTACTCACATTCTCTGCATGTGTTCTGAGCTCAAAATTCATGTAACAAGAGAATATCTTGTGTGTTTGAGCTCCTGCACGTTCATGAGTCGAATTTCCATGAAGGAGCTGCTCTCTGCAGCACTGAGAACACAATTCTTCCCGCTCAGGGGAAATGTGTGGGCCTTTCTGTAATGAAGACATAGCTTTTGTAATTGTTAGAGAGAAAAAGCGCAAGATGACCTTGAGCACGTTGTATGGAATTAGAGTGTGTTAATGTGGGTGGCTTTAGTCAAATACAATTCACTTGCCCTTGGATAAAGCACTGTATGTTTTCAGACACTTCAAATGAGTTCCCTTCATGCTGTGTTTCAGAGACAGTCATAGACAGTGTATGAGGCACTTTATTTGATGTACAGTATGCAAGTTTTTATTGAAATGTGTAGAATAAAAATGTGATGCTTTTTGACATAATCTTCTTTCTCTGTCTCACTTTTCTAGTCATATTCTGAAACAATAAATCAGATGTGGAACCCTGCTTCTCGTGTGAGTGTTTTTGATAAACGCAGTGCCATGCTGAAGCGATGGGTCTGTTTTTGAGGCTGAGGTGTATCAGTTTCCAGATGCATGCAGTGCTAGTCACGACTGCTCTCCATCCTTATTATTTATTTATGGAAGACTCTGTCAATAACTAAATAAATAAATAAATAAGCACTCTATTGCTGTTTGGCTGCCACAGCAGAAACTGATTGACAGCAGCGCACCATTTCTTCTGCTGATCCCGAGAACTTGTGAACCTTCCCCAGGTTGCAGCACATTGTCTCAGGTGGTTATGATGAGTTTTTTTTTGTTTTGTTATTTGCCTACAACTACCAGGCCTCTTTTGTCAGATACTCCCTCTGCTTTCCACAATCATATCTCCCTGGCAACAGAGGCCAGTGTGATGCAGCCCGTCCCGCCAGATGTCCCGCCAGATGCTTGATGTCTCAAGCATCACTAGTGGCTGCTATTTTGAAGAGCTCCACACTCACTACATTACAGTGTGTGTGATGCACAGCGGTCAAGAAAAAAATTATTGGGCAGCTGAGATCGCTCTCAGCTGATGTTTGATTAATTTGTTTGATTAATTTTTTGGTGCATTCTGTCAGGAGGAACGAGGAAAGTTTAATATATTCTTCTCTTAGGTTTTATTCTCAGCGTAAAGGTTTGTTTTTCCTTAAATATTAATTGTTTACTGATTTTAACATCAGTAAATGACGATGTCTTTTAAAAAAATGTCATTGCTCTCAAACTTTTTGTTTGAGAATTTAAACCATTTTAGATGGAACTATTGGCTATTTGAATATCGTAATTAAAGTCAAATAGGGGTCTTATTACATCTCTAACATTATTAGACAACGAGTCTGGATACTTTAATGTATGCATACAACTGTAGAATGTTTTCAAAACCACGTTAATGATATAATCTCAGTGTGTCTGAAAATGTATGAAACTGAATTAAAATGGTTGACAGATATTTGTGGGTTGTCTTTCTGGTAGATAATTTGTAATCCCTTTAAAGTAATGAAGATCAAATTGAATGTTAGTCGGTTTTTGTGTGTAAATATCGGAAGCATTCGTTGTAATTCCTATTCTTACTCTCATTCTTATTGCTTATTGTTTATTTGCATCCATGTTGATTATTACCTTGGTGACAAATTATCTTCCATAGATCCATGTTGAACAATTCCAATATAAAAAACAAATGTTTAATTCTTATACCACATACAGTTCATAAGTTATGTCAGTAATCTCCACCGTTTGTAGCAATATCACATCATTATGGTAAAATTACATAACAACATCAAACATATGACATATAAAACATGAAAGCATGAAAAAGAATAATCTTAATTCATTTGAAGCCATACTTCAAATAAAATCAAAGAATACTTATTTTGCAGGCCTATCTTCAGGAATAACCTTTAGTTGCTTCTTTTAACACTTTTTGCAAGAATGAGATATAAACTATGGCAGAACATGCCAGTAAAACATGGCTCTGTACAAAGTTGTTTAGTTTGTTTGTTTTTCAGTGCCCTATCTGTGCTGATGTTATGTAACTCAATCCCACCTTCGTATCAACATGCTGCCATATATATCCTTGTTTTTAGTAATGAACAGTATAATTAACAGAGCCTTCATCCAGGTAGAGCACAAAAGTATAGCTTAAAGTGGAATAAAACCTGTCTAGCTAACTCTGCCTGTGTAAAATAGAGAAAACAAAATGGTGGAGTTACATCAAACCTCCTAACATCAATAAAAGTACATTTCTGAGTAGTTGGAACTATTTCAAAGCATATTGTGGTTACTTAATGTGGCTCTTGGAAGCAAACTAAGAGGGGAGTTAGACCGGAAAGTTAATGAGGCTCTGATCCACAGATCTGTTTTAACTCTGCCAGTCGCAGCCAGACGGCAGTGTGAGTAATGTAAACCCCAGTCAGTCTGGCCTGTTCTTCTCAGATTCATTACCAGCCATGTAGACAGCTGAATCCCCACTGGATGGCAGTGTTTGCGTAGCTTATTTTGCAGTCCTGTAAGACATTCAAGTCACACACTCTTCACTGGAGAGGCTGTGCTGGGCATGGCGGCACGTGAGTGAGTGTGCTTGGCAGAGTGCAAGTACCCAGTGTTCTTCTGTAGCCGGTGTGTGCAATTCTTTCCAGATGTGGTAGGAATGTGACTCCACGCTTTTTCATCCAACTTGGCATCCCGTCTCTTCCCCTCTCCATGGTACACTCCCTGCTCTGAATGTGTTTGCCATCACACTTCCTCTTCCATCAGCAACCAGTTTCCTGTCCAGAGGGCACAGCTCTGCCGACAGCAGAGAATTTTGCGACATGTTTATTATGAGTCTGCAGTGGCCACAGGTTTGAGCCTGTGCTTAACACAACAGGTGCTCATGTCACGTACTGCTCACAGTGATATCGATATACCCTGACTGCGTGGTCAGCTGGTTGCCATTGGTGCCCAAGCACTTGTTTGCCTACAGCAGTAAGCAGTGATATGACTCAAAGGCCATCAGCTAATGCACCCTCAACAACCACACATCCAAAGGAGGTGATTGAAATAACCCATTTTCAGTAAATATGAACTGTTTGTCTGGGTTGTTTTTCTGTGGCTTTGTCTGGTTCCTGTGAGCAGGTAAAACATGTCAGTTCCTGTGATGTGTTTAGTTGTTTATTTCTCTGACCAGGGAAAGGCTGAGTCACAGCAGTTCCTATCGCTAAGTAAATGCATTATCGAAAGCCTTTATCACAGTCTAGCGTTCATTTTCTTCTCATATGTTTCTTGTTATTACCGGACTTTTATGTCCAAAAGGGAAATCAGGCTTGGGTGGAAAAGAGACAGGAATTTTGAAATATATTTTTATGACTCATGGCACTACAACACAAATAAACAGAAGAGGAGGAGATTTGTTTTTGCAAGTTCCTTTTTTTTTTACCATCAGTGTTGCTTTGAGGCAGAGTGTGACTTCAGAAAGCCACATGTGACTGGGGCTGTGCTGGGGAGGGAGTGGCCGTAGAAGACATGTATATAAGATACAAAAACTGAGGAGATAGAAGTCGGTATATCCGCATCTGCTTCTCTCTTTCTGTATTTCTCTGTATTTTCTTTCAGCAGTTCCCCTGGATTACATTAGAACTTAACAGAAATCACAAGAATAGAAACTGATTTGGCTAAACTCGCCTGTATTTACATCTGTCAAGACACTGTAGGTGGGTGAGAAACTGTTTCGGAGAAAGTATGAAGGGAGAGAAATCAATGCTCGGCTGAAGAGGAATGCTGTTTGAAATATTTCTTTGAGGGTGCTCCGGCAATAATAATGGATGTCTGATGTGACAGTGCATGTGCAATTTCAATTTCAGACGAAGGCCCTAGGGAGAAGAACTGCATGCACACAGATGAACAGAAAGCCTCTGTTGTACATATTTAACAGCATGTGTAAACCCAAAAGGTAGCGTGTTCTTGAGTGAACTGGACTTGCAGGTACCACTGATATCTTTATTATTATTGCGTTCTGTTTCCACATTTTGCTCACAAAGCATCAAGTCTGCAATTCAAGGAGAAAAGCAAATGAGACCTTTATACAATAACAGCTAAACAAAGGCAACAGGTTCCTTAAGGGGAGAATTAGAACAGTTAACATCCTGCTGTATTTATATTAAAACTAGTCTAATTCTTCAATTTATTTTAGTTAAGTTGAAATAATGTTGGAAATTAGCAACTACTTATTTAACAAGCCCTTGATCTGCATCCCTGTGGAAATTTGAACAATAAATGATTATGTCTAGAGGCTGCTGACTCTGTGTGTGTGTGGGAGAGAAGAAGCCTGGGCGGCCAAACAGCAATGTGAAGGAAGGTTGCTAGAAGGTTGAATAAGAGTCTTTATTGGAGAAAAAAAGTGGTGTAAAGAGATGACTAATTCTGCGTGGGAGGTCAGCCTGTCCCTGATCATCCGGCCAAGAGCCACCCCAGCACAGGGCTGTCACAAAGTCACCTTCTTCCTCAACCCACTCCGTCCTGCCATGGATTGTCAGCGTTTTCCTGTCATGCTGTGATCTGCTGGTTCTTATTCATTAATTTAGTCTTGCCACACTCAGTCTAACGGGAAGGGGAACACCTGTAAACTCGAAGGATTACTGATTTTCATTTGTCGTTTTACTTGAAGGTTTTTATGTCTTTCTAATCATAGTTTGAGGGCCATTCAAACTGATTAAAGAATAAGAATTTAAGTAGGCATCTAATATCAAGTTTTTTTTAAAACTCCTCTTAGTGAAACATTTCTGAATACCTTTTTTAATTCTTCAGATTCTTACTTTAATGTTTATAAGTCCTTAATAAATAAATTGAAAGGATAAATTAAAAATGCAAAGTTGTATTAGTTTCCTTTCCATTTACATAATACCCGTAATTAGTTGGATGCTTGCAGTATTCCTGATTAACTCTAAGATGCAAAACTTTTCAAACAAGCAGGAGCAGTCACACTTTGTATTTACTAGAATTTCTTTACAATTCTGGCAGTTAGGTCCACAGGCAATTACCTTCTGAATCACCCTTATATGGTATGGTCCTTATATTTTATCCAAAACCAAGTGAACATCAGTTGCTAAATACTGTAAAGGATGATTATAGTAGATCCAGACAAAGTCATACCTATGTACCTGTAATTATGTGTTCCCAGATATCTGTGAATATGTATACTGACCCTTTCTAAATTATTAGCTTTAATAGCACTGATTTATTCCAATTTCCAATTTTGGACAGCTGCTCATTGTTAAAACATCTGGAATAACTGTACAACTGTGCAGCTGTTAGAAATTAATCGGGAGAGGAAATATTAGTCATTTGAGAGTGATGGACTCGTAGTTCTCCAAAAGATACATCATTTCAGCTTACCAGCCTACCAAATAGTGTGGCTGTGTTAGCTAATAATTTGACATATGGATGTGAATATTAATGTAAATGAGCATGATTCATTTTTTTTCTTGTTTGGTGGCTTCCGTGGCCCGTCTTGTGTCACTCAAAAGCTAATGATGCTTTTCCAGTAAAAATACTAATAGCTAATGATTAGTAATTGGTTTTGTGACATTACTACCTGATTTAGAGTTAAGAAGAAAAAGATCCAGTAAGACGGTGGTCAGCATGCAGGTTCACACATAAAGGACTAATTACTGGTTATTTAACACAGTATCTAGGAGTATGCTCTCAAGAAACATTTAGGTGTTTAATTGTAATCATTGTTATATTTTATATTTTAGATATTCATTATTCTGATTCTCTTTTACTTTGTATCCTTTGTAACTATACTAAACATGTATAATTTACGCTTAAGGGCTTTCACCAAATGTGTTCTTTATAAACACTATTATAATGTCATTAAGTCATCATGAGCCTATTGTTTACTAAGGACTTATTTTTGTATGAGTGCTGTAACATAATTAAGAAACACAATAAAAACACCTTTTGGCGCCTTAAACTGTCCCATGAATGTGGTAGTTAATGTGAGTCTTGTTTTCTCTTCATTCTCTTATTCTGGTGAACCTGAACACATTGTTAAAGGAAATCTTAACAGGTGTCACTCGATAAGGTTGGTTTATGTAAGTATGATACATGTTACCTCTAAGGGCAACAGGTTTATACTGTGAGGTAGAAACTTTGTATAAAAACAAATCTTAGCATGTTCAAAATTTACATTATACAATTGTGGCTGTGCTGATTTTTGAGTGAAAGAAACCTTTTGCACAAAAAAGATAAACTCCCTAAACCATACTTTTGCTGCGCGTATTTTGGCTTAATTGCCATTTACTTTAGATGTGGATCTCCTTGTCTTTACATAATATTTCTTGTTACATGAAGTCCTCAGGCTAAAAATATTTTTACCCTTGAGACCACTGAGTAAAAGTGGAGCACTTACCATTGTGTTTTTTCTAAGGATTGGGCCACTTGAAATCAATTTATTAAAAGAGATAAATCAGGTACATATAATGTCATTCACTAACTTGCCTTGTCCCAGTTGTTTTGGCATTGAATGTACAGCTTGAACTTTTCAAGTTTTTGTTTAACTTCTTTTTAGTGTTCTTTCAACATATGGACACAGACATAGACTTTGCTACACATGTTACTTCTTCCACTGTGTCACTGTTTAAATCACGATTTACCTCTTCTAATCATATGTTGCCAAAGACTGCTGAAAAAGACAAATGTTCTAACTTTACCAAGTTAATCGTGGATATTAAAATCAGGTTGACTATAAATGGCAGTGGTGTTCAAAGTCTTGGTTCTGAACAGTAAGAGTTTGTGTACTGCTGGAATGGAGTTCAGCATGTAGATTCTTACAGTGCAGAGCCAACGGCCACTCATCTGTAGAGGGACCCTCACTCAAGAGGATGGTGACTATACCCTCAGAATGTCTGATTATCAATTTAATGAAATTCTTAAACCAGTACATTAATGTTGGCCAGGCTGCTGAAGAGTCCTTAAGCAAAACACTGAATCCCTGTCCGAGTCCAAGGTCACTGCTGATTACAGTTTTCACTTCATTGTTAAAAAGTAATTCAAATCATTATTATTGACAAAGATACAGTCTTATGTGCTCATGATTGATTAATTTATTGATAAGAAATGATACATTACATAGGTATAATTCATGCATGCACATTACTGAAAGGGGAAATTAGTTCAGGAATGATTCAAATAAAGCTGAATAACCCAACATACTGCTATAACTGCTGATACGGAGTAAATATCAGGATTCTCAGCAGTTTCAGGATGTTCCCTGAGCTCTTTTGCTGGCAGGAGTGGATCAGTTTTCATCAGCACTGGACAGGTAGCCTTTGCCTGACACTGCTGCTCTGATAAACCTTCAAAACTCAAGAATTTCATCTACATGTCAAGGAGTCTTCCGTGCTCCAGGATATGGGTTTACTATGATATTCCCTCTCAAATGTAGAGTCATTTTTAACGATGTTCATCAATATTTTGTTGTCTGGATAACATCTTGGGCATGTTAGGATTTCTGTTTCTGTATGCTTAATAATGATCAGGTTCATAGAGTGCAGTAATGTATACTGTATGCAGCCAGGCTCTTTGGTTTGCATTGTACATTATGTATTTCTTACCGCAGAGGATTCGGGTCAATCTTTTGTTTTCTTTACTTTTTCTGCATTGATTGAATTACATAAATTATTTACTCCACAGAAACTGCTGTAAAATGTCTTGTAGCCAATTAAATAAAATGGCACTGCTGTAATTATTTCAACATTTCTTTGGTCACTTTCCCTCTCTTTCTGATTCTAGTGCGTCTTTCTCAACAGCTCTTTTGCTCCACCCTGGTTCAGATGTGTGTTTTGCCCCCTAGCGACCATGGCTGTAGACTGTTACCAGTGGTGCTGTTGCTACAGTAACAATCTAATGCCACGGTCACCATGGAGACAGCGGGAGAAATATGATTGGCTGTGGTAACCACTGACGTCCTCGGTGGTTTGATGATGTTGGTGATGCAGCCTTCAGTAGTGCTGGGCTCCGAAAAAGAAACTTCATACAGTACAGCAGCATCTTCCCACTCAGCTTAACTCTTACAGTCACAAAGGTGAATTCTATCACACAGAGCAGAGGTTTGCCAGACGTCAGTAGCCATGACTGTAGACTGTTACTGTACTTTGGAGGAGTTTTAGCAGTAAGCAGTCTAGAGCCAAGGTATTGATGCACTGACTGATATAACAGAGCAGTAGCATAGAATTGAATCAGACTGCAGAGAGTAAGAAAGCTGGTAACAACATGCAGAGGGAA
The DNA here is from genome assembly GCF_004916995.1 of Morone saxatilis. NCBI lineage: Eukaryota > Metazoa > Chordata > Actinopteri > Moronidae > Morone > Morone saxatilis. The sequence goes on along the minus strand of NW_023340257.1, from coordinate 19,223,749 downwards.
AGGAGGGGTGTGCAGAGTGCGAGAGACACCATAATGCTGCCCTTTGTTCAACAATTAAATGCCATCTATAATTGCATTACATAAACAAATCATGGTGTTAAAGGGCAAAGGAAAAAAGAGCTTTTTACTGCTCTTTACAGTTGCCTGGCATATCTCTGGCGCACTACACAGCCATTAGCCAAATCAGATCATACTATGACACAGTGCTCACAGCAGCACATATCATAGCCTTTCCTTCCAGAGGCCTTAGGCTATGTATGGCCAGACTAGCGGTTACATAGCCCACTTGCTGTGTTTGTAGTATTGATTTCCATGCCGATTATCTATGAGTCAGCCACAGGATATGGACAGACGGGAGCACAGGGCAGATTGGTCGCTTATGCAAGCTCAACTGAATAACTCTAGGACTGACGTCAGCAGTCAGGAAATTTGAGTGATCACAAGCACTCATCTGATGTTCATGTACTGGCAGTTTAAAGCCATGTAAAGTGGTGATTTGTGTATTTTTAAGAGTAAGAGAGCAGATAAAGGAGAGCTGTGGGTGGGCTAGTACAGAAGTTGCCACCAAAGTGTCACCAAGGGTTACCACTGGCTTGGACATGTTCCTGAGTCATATTTTAGTCTGTGTCTGTCTCCAGTGGTGTCATGACCAGTACTAACACGACTAACAGTTATCTAAGTAAAGCTCTAATCCATATGTGAAAAAAAATCCAAAAATCTTTTTTAATTATCAAAACTAGATCAATTTGTTTTGTAACTAAGTATTTGGCATTTTCACTTGTCACTGTCCATGGTCCTGAAGAGCATCCACTGACCGAGAAACACAGCTGGCCGAGTTTCTGCTGCTGCGTAAGCCGTAAATATCCCTACAGATGCGCCTCTCTATTTGTAAGAGACATACACATGTTAGGTGGAAGTCAGAAAGTTTGAAATACTCCTCTTGTTAAACTATCAAACTGGTCAGAAACATGCGTGGATGACAAAGTAAAGGGTCTCCAAGGCCACACTAATGAAATTCTCTATAACATTTTAAAATATCTAAAATATTTATTCCATATGTAGATATAATGTCGGGTGGTTCACTGATTGTAGAGACATAAATCCGCTAGTTGTTAGTACTTGTGTATTAGAAATCTGCAGCTTCATAGTTTATCAAAACGCTATGCAGGTCAGCCCACAGACCACGTTCAGCACCATGGACAGCGCCACGCTGCTTCAGCTGGTTCTTCTAGCTCTCTGAAAGATCTTCGAGAGAAGAGTACACAAGTCGTTTAAAGCCTCTGTGCACCCGGACATCAGGGCTAAAAACTGTGGGAAAGGGTTATTGAACCATGCTCATTGTAATTCTGGTCATAGCCCCCTCCAGGAGTTACACTGGGGAGTTTTCATCAGACCCCCGGGCCTTCCCACCCCCTCACCTCCTTCATCTCTCCACCTCGTATACAGACACATCGCAATGCAGGTTGTAGACGTATATAGGCGACTGGCACTGTGTCTTTAAAGCTCTCTGATGGGTGATTGGGAGTCGTCTGCATGTGCGCAGGAATGACGCAAAATTGACTTCATCTCAAGAACGCGTCACGATGTCATTTATACATAAAAAAAACGAGAAAAAAAAACTGCCGAACTATGGAAAGGATCTCTGCCTGCCAAAGTGAGGGATAATAGGTCACTTTATTTAAAGTAGGTCTCTCTCCACCAGGGGGTGGGGGGAGCGTACATCGTTAAACTGATGGATGTATACCCTCCGGCTGATTCTGAGCTCTTTGTTTTATATTTTGGTTCCTGCATAACCCTAACAAGCATCACACGAGTACATGTTGTCCTGTGACACATCAGTCTCGGCTGTGTTAGGCATTCGTAAGTCCAAGGAGCAGCCCGTTTGGACACGTCCCACATAGGCTGACTGATACCCTTGAAGAATAAAGAAATGAACGGCATGTCGTGATTCGCTTCCTATCTGTGGGGATGCAGCCTGGTTAACATGCAGTCAGCGCAGCCTACACCCTACAAGACATTCTCTCCTTTTTTCACAGTTGTCACTGCCCATGTGCGCCAAAGTGACTCACACTGCAGTAACTTCCAGCCTCTGTAATCTACCGTAGATTCACGAAATGGCACGCAGGGGTAAATTCGTGAATCAAGAAAATAAAAGAAAATAAGCGTGCTTACACAGCTTTAACAAAGATCATCATTGTTGTGATTTTTCTTGCTGCACGTGGATCAAGACAGCTATTGTGATCGTTATGTAGAAGACAAAAATTGGCACAATGAAAAAGAAAAAAACTTACCTCTTGGTCTTCATTGGTCCAGCTGATCTCTTCAGTTTACGACTTGATCAAACTATTACAAAAGCATAGTTTTACCATTTCCCACCTGCTCAAGTTCTAACTTGGTGGCGGCATATGTGATCCTATCTGTATCCTATCTAACCACACTGTCTCTGGTGCGTAATTTTCGGCTGAAGTAGCTCGAATCTTGATTTATTTTTCAGTCTTGCTTCTCGCTCTTGCACCTCGGTATCTCATGAAATTCAGCGGGCTGTCCCGGTGATCTGCTCTTATAGACATCCCGTAGTACTAGTAATGGAGATGGGAGGGGACACTCATTCATTCAGAAGCATCACCTACATGGACGATGTACGTGGACTCTTACGTCATCGAGGAAATTTAGTCAACAGGAGGACGCTCAGGGTTCCGTGAGGGGAGGAAGGAGAAGGAAGCATGACAGGGGGTGGGGGAGGGAGTGTGTAGGGGTGATGGGGACAATCTTTGGCTTTCTATTGGGTACAGTAATGCTTCCCTCTAGTCCTGCTTGTATTTGTCAAGCACGTTTCAGAGCAGAGGATTAATTGTCCCCCAGGAAATTGCTTTAGAGGTGTATAAGCCTGTGTGCCAAAGCGAGGCTGGAACAAGAAATCTTCTATAGAAAAGCAGAAAAAGTTAACTGAAGAATTAGTCACTTGGACCTGTTGTTGGCTTATTCAACTATTTGTCTTGACTTGTATGTATGATAACCCTGTGTGTTTATGTCAAGTGGATGATCAGTTCATTTCCTTCTTTGAAGCTCTTATGAAATACGTGCCCTCCTCTCCTCATCAGAGAATAATTACAAGGATCAAACAGATCATTGCCATTCCTGGATTATCTCTGGGAGGCACCATGGAGCTGTGGGACTCCACTGTATCTGCTCCATCTTGCCTTTAAAGGGGTAGTCCAACAATTTAGAATGGCACCTTTGTAAACCTGGGAGGTTTGGGAGAAAACAGATCTAAAAATAATGGTTAAATCAAAGTAATTAAGACTGAGATAACCTGTCTCTTAGCACAGATCTCACATTTCACATAATGCAACTTGATAGCTTCTTCCATTAAAGACTTCACACATTCAGTTTTCTGTTATAAATTTAAAGTATCTGGCCTTCAAGGATGTGACAAAGCTTCTCCAGAGCCACAGAGGACATTAAAAAACTGTTAATCCAGGCTGTATGGTCTACTCTCCTGACCAAGACTCCAGGAAGGGCATCAGGCTTTTAAGCAAATTTGACAACAGTGTAATGATGATGTAATGTAACATCATGTTACATTGTGAAAGAAGCAGCTGTAAAAGGGTGGATACATTTTTTTGAGCGTCATAACCCCTGTAAAATGATTAGTTTCATTATCTGATCCATTCAGTCTGATAACATTTGGAAAGTGTTGAAGAGCTGCCCAGTTAAATTTCCTCGCCATTCATTCTAGTGGAGCGCTAAACCAGACGTTGACCAGCTTGACTGGCAGAAGTCTCTGGTGTGCATTCTCTATGGGTTGCAGTATGCACTCATCTGGATAATTTCTTTACAGAGCCCCTGAACAGCTTTCGTAGGAATGAACAGAACCCTGTCTCCACATCCATGACAAGTAAACTGATCTTCATGTGTAGAATTGGTGCGGTGCCCCATTTAAAATTCTGATGTATGTGAGAAGCGGTGGAGAACAAATACTAAATCAAATGTGTATGGATTTTGCTTTTAGGCAGACAGTTGATCAGTTAAACATCAGACCAAAACTTTTTCTCATGCTCTTTGAAACCATTTTGGTAAGATATTTAGGTGATACAGTGGAGTTTTAGACGCTGCAGAAAAGAATCTCTGTAAAAAGTGAATGAATGGACATTTTCTAAAGACAAGTTTTCTAAACTGTCATTCGACTTGGTATTTTTATTTGAAATAGTTCTTGGCAATTCGAAATTTGTCCTCAACAGACCTTTCTCACAGCAGACATTTTGGCTTGTCATGGCAGGAACAGCACATCTGTCCCTAATGACGGTAACACTGGCTCCATTCCATCCAGTAAGCCAGTCAGTGGCTTATTAGCACCTTATTCAGGTCATCAGTTACACCTGTATTTAACGAGTGCTAATGTCCGATTTGAGAAAAGTCTGGGGTCTCTACGGAGCATTAATTAGCTGTCTCTGTTTTCTTTGTTTGGGGAAACTCGTGATTAAGTCAGAACCTGGAACTCAACAGAAGCACAGAGTTCAATAGTTTATGCAGTTGCAGAGTCTCAGGGCTGCCAGACGCAGACAAGTTTGGATAATGATTCAGCAAATAGAAACACATGAACCAAAACTCCGAGGGAACCTTTCAGGGCTCATTGCTGCCTCTCTCCCTTTCTTACTCTATCGCTGTATTTCACTCTGATTATCACCTCCATATTCCTTCTCTGACCCAATCAGACAAATACTTCCTCCCCTTTTGACATTTTTATCACCAACAATTCCAATTTCATATATAATAATAGATAATGCAAATACACAAAACAGCGGTTCTCGGGTACATTTTAGCGCTCACCACATACCTCTGTCATTTTCTGGGTTTTGCTTTTTTTTCATTGTCAAATTCTGGATACTTTCCCCTATCCAGGACCCTAAAAATTCTTTAAATTGCCAGTGTGTAAGATTTAGTGGAATCCTGTGACGAGGTTACAGATTGCAACCACCTGATAACTTCTCACCTTAATCTCCTTCCAAACATATAGGAGAACCTACAGTAAAACTCATCTACCTACCTATCTGTATCTACAGTCATTGTTTGGTCTAATCTAGGCTACTGTAGAAACATGGCCGTTCAACATGGTGGACTCCAGGGATGAGTGCCTTCTCCCTCTGTGGGTAAAAAAGGCTCATTCTAAGGTAACAAAAACAAAACAATTCTTATTTTCACGTCATTATACACTAATTAAAACATAACTATGAATGTTATATTCCTTTTCTGCCATTAGATCCAAAATGTAATATACTGGACCTAAAAAAAACAATCTAAGAAGAAAAATTGTGATCGCATGTAAGGCCATAACCTTGTGATAAGGGCTCACAAGTAGACAGAAAAAAAATGAAGGGCTCACAAGCCAAAACATGTTGGAACCACCGAATTGAATGATTGAAATAATTTCATCAGTTAAAACAGTTGTTATTTAAGGTTATTTTATACAATATCATCAACATATGTCTTTACGTAAGAGCCATACAACATAAACTGAACTTCCTGAAACTTGTTTTGTGTGTAGGAGGTATACAGGAGTTAATGACAGCACCAAATAAAGCCTTCATCATACTAAAAATAAAATGTAACTAAGACAAAGGTATAAACAGTATATGATTATATAAAGATCTCTGATAAGGCATGTTGCTATCTTTGCAATATCTTCCTTCTTCTTTTTCTGCTTTCTCACATACTTCTCTCCTTCTCATAGGTGCTGTTCTTTGATTGGCTGCTGTGTGTGAGTGTACAAGTGAGAAAACTGCAGTTAACAGAAGAGGGAGGGAGCGACAGTGATGATTCACTTGTTTAGTGTAAGCAGGAGAGCGACAAGGAGGAGGTAAATATCTACAGGAAAAAAGAACAACAGTTACACAGGATGGGCTGATGAACCAACAATACACAGGCATTATATTAAACAGGGACATAACACATGACAAGTGTGACTGGCCATGGGCACACTACAGTATGTGACTGACAGGTAGTCGATGAGTTCATCACATGGAGCTCTGAAGCTCAATGATTATCATGTTACCAGTGTGGCCAGGGCAGCTGTCTCTTCACCTGAGTTAAATGGATTATTTTGTGTTCAGGATGTCCATGGGCTAGACAAAATAACAGGAATGCCTTACAGTATAACAAAAACCCAATACAACAAACTATGGCCCCCAAATTTGTAGTTACACAGTCTCAAATTGAACATTATGAGCTCCACAAACATTGGATAGTATTTTCAGTTGTTGCACTATATTGTATTATATTGCACTATATCATGTGGTAACTTTAATGTATTTGCTGCAAGTGGTTACATTTGTAGAATTTGTCGTGCTGATCACTGGTTCCCAAACGTGAATATGCACTGATCCAATTCTACCAGTACAGAGTACCAATGATACCAGTTTCTTTTCCCCAAATTCAAAGTTTGTATACCACAATTTAATGTGGTATACATATAATGTGCTATACAGTATACAGGTTATTTGAGGGCAGGGATTGCTGTAACTCTAATAACTGAGTAAGTGACCCACAATAACTAAATTAATGGACTTTATAGTGGAAACTCTGATTTGTATGACATTTACAAAGAAACTGTATTGATGTATGTGGTTACATAATTCCTGAAAACCAATTCACTTAATCAAGTTGGCACTGATACTGACACAGAATTCATTTACTCATTTAGTGAATGTGATGATCCCACTTATGATTTAATGATATTAATCATTTAGTTTTAGATTTCTATAAGCCATCTATTCACCTTCACATCTCCCTCCACATACTCATTAAATCCTGAAGCACAACTCCCTAAGAGGTCCATAAAGTCATCTCTAGAAGAGAGACCTGAAGATGTGATGAGTTCTACAAACTAATGAGCCAAACATTAATAAGTCATACAGAATCAAAGGTAGCGTTGGTCGGTACTCTTACTCACACAAATATCAGAACCAGCTATCAATGTTCTCAGTGAGGTATCATGAATTAAGTATGAAAAAGTAATACGTCACTGGGAGTGAAAATCTCAGTGCACTTCATGTTCTTATGCCCCTCACTGCCCCCCATTTTTACCCTAAGGCTGTATTTGACAAGTCTTCGCTTTAGATTGCCTCCTTTCTTACATGTACGGGAGTATCATCTCCAGTTCCCCCACTTCAACCCACCCCCTGCTTTAACTTCTTTCCCAGAATAAAAAAAATCTGCTCTCCAATGCAGCAGTTGCATGTGTCAGAGAGAGGAAAAGACAAAGAGACAGATAGCTGGAGAAAAAACAGAAGGGAGGGACTGTGGGGATGGCACTTTGTTGCCCAAGGAATGTCTCTGTACATACTGTCTGATCCATTGTGTCATTTCTATAATGCAAGTGCAAGTGATGCCCCTCACAGACACTACTACCCTCTTTTAATTTTATTGCTATCCTTCATGCTCCTTCTCTAGCCATTTCACCATCCCTTTCCATCCGGCTTGTATCATGGGCATCATTTTGCAGGTAGAAAGAAAGGGAGAGAGACCCAACAGGACTCAGCATTCACCTGCAGAGTGCTGCTCTCCAGCCCCCCCCCCTCTCTCTCTCACACACACCACTAATCAGTATTCTGCTTTACCACTCTTCCTCTTCCTGCTCATTCCCCCCTCTTTTTCCTTCCTTTTTCCTTCCTACTCACTCTCTTTCCTTCCTTTCTCTTCTCTGTCCCTCATTCTACCACAAGCTGCATAGTTTTACATGCACTGAGGCGCAACATTGACAATGATTCAGCCTGGTTTCCAATTCACAGCTTGTTAGAACTGAGGGCCTAGAGCCATGTCAACAGTGGTGCTACAGTGCATTGTCAAAACGGAGAATTACCCCTTGCCCAGTGCAACAATAAAAGAAAGCAATGAGGGTATTGTCCCCACTATTTGCTGTTTCACATACCATGAATTATGGTATATGTTTTGTGATGCATATGTATTTGCTTCACATGAATATTTATTTGGGAGCTCATTTGATTACAGCATCCCTTTCATTTACATTGACATAAAACCCCATACTTCATTCTCACCATTGCTCATGAATCTTTCATCACACCCCCCTCTTCCTCCTCCTCCTCCTCCTCCTTAGCTCTCCCTCACCCCCCGTCCCTGTTGGAAAGCCAGTGTTAGTGGGTGAGAATTAATTAAACAGGATCACCCCAAGGCAGTTTGATTCCACCAGACGTGACTGTTCATTCACCGGTACAGGTGTGGGCTCTGAACAAGAAAAAAAATGTCTTTGTAGTCCATCCGAATGTGTCGTCCTACCAGCCAGTACGTCGTAATGCCTGATGTTCACTTATTTTCTTTCAAGTCAGATGCAGCATGTAAAGTTGATGCTGTCCTGCCTTGTGCGCATGGATACAGTACATTCGTCACTGAGCATTTTAAAGCAGAGCACTGTTTGATCAGGGTATAGACCTGGAGTCCTTCACTGACTCACTGAGGATAAATCAGATAAATTTGGACAAAGTCGTCAGTCTGACTCAGCTGATCACGATTCTTCTAACCAAAGAGTTACTAAAACAGTAGCACATTTTGGCGAATAGTTCAGCGCTGCTGCTGTCCTTACTTTTATACCTGCCATTCATTAAAAACTCTAATCTTTCATTCATATAAATATTTTAGGTTGTCTGTTGTGTGAATGAGCAGCATACAGTACAATAGTGTAGTTTATAAGGATGTGATGGGAAGTGAGAACCATGGCATCAGGGAAATACAGCAGTCTTTGATGTAAACATATTCTCTAAGGGGCAGAGAAGAAAGAGAGGGTGAGGAAATGGGAGAGTGAGAGAATGAGCTTGAAATGAAACCTAGAAACACTGTACAATGGGTTTCAATAAAATAACTGCTATAAAAATTTCAAGGCACCCAAATTCTCTTTAGCAGCTTGTCTTGAAAACCAACACACCTTATCTTATCTGGGATAAGAAGTCTTTTTTGTTAAACTTTCTCACAGTCCCCAGATTCTTTCTGTTCCTCTTCTGTAGATCTCCCTTTGAGATGTTGCCTTGAATATGCATATTTAAGGGCCCCCTGCTGGTTGTAAACACATACTGCAAGCGGGTGCTCATATGAATGATATCAAACAGTATTCGTCATTCTGTCTCACAGGAATACATTAAAAATGTATCAGACGGAGCAGTACAGTAGCAGCAGGTTTTACACATACAGTTTGCTCATTTATCCTGATGGAACCATGTCAGACAGCAACTTAACACATCTGTTCTCTTTAACTATACTTCAGTTTAGTCACATGGAGCACCGTGACACCTTAGCTATTCCACTCTGGCCTCCACACCCCAGTCTTCCTCTCCCCATCCATCCTTCCCTGAGCTGTCCACACACAGCGCACATGACTCATCCAGATGACTCACCCCCACCCCACCCCCCTCCCCCACATGCACACGCTCACACATCTTTGTATTATCTCCCCTGGCTAACCTTGACAGAGAAACACAGAAAGGTGCTGGTATTGTAAGACGTAGCTGGAGATCTGCTGCTTCATGCCGCCTCCGTGTTTTACATAAGTGCCCCATGGACCAGGCCCAAAAATATTAGCATTTTAATAAATGTCTCAGCAAACATCACCCCTTTAAAAATAGCTTATGTTGTCAAATATACTTTGTGACCATGGGCAAAAATGACAGTGTGAATACTTTTATTAAACCAATATGTTCACTTAGAAAGTGTTTTTTTTTCCAATGACGCAAGACTATGTTTCCATTGCAACGTTCTATATATTTATATATTACAAAGGACAAATGCCAAATGTTCCATGATTTCAGCAACAAAAAAAAACTAACCTTTTTGTAAAATGATTCAGGCCTTTAATAGCAGTGCACAAACCAGCAATCATTCTAGCAGAGTATAATTAGGTGCTATTAAGTGTCATTACCAGGTGTCAATTGTTGCAAATGCTGACTGTTTCATTTATTTGTGTGAAAGTGTGGTCTGTTTGGGCATCTGAAGATCACCACAAATTCAATTCGGGGTACTTTTGAACCAGACGTGTATTAAAAACTGAGACATATATTCCATGTAGTGAATGTTTTCCTAACCCTCGATTTCTTGTCATTTAAACTGCCAGAAAATAATCCTAAATGCTAAATGCTAAATAATAAATATTTTTATATATTTACATTTAGTTTATTCTGAATTGTTGTTCCTTTCAGAAATCAAACATTTTTGAACAATTAGTGATCTACTTGTATCTCTAGTTTAATGTGGAATGTTTTCTCACAGGATGCTAAATTCATGAATAAGGTATTTTCTTGTAATAATGACTTGTGTAAACTTGTGCACTAAACCAAAATATATAGGACTTGTTCAAGTAGAGGCATTGATTTAACCTCTTTTTTTCTACATGTTTAGACATCAGGCCACCAATAGATGTCAGTGTTGGTCTGACAAAATTGTACTGACATCTCCTGTACATTACGTACATTGTAATATAGCCAAATAAATATAAAAAAACAAAGTATTTTAATAAGCACACAGAGAACAGGAATTTAAACTCATTAAGATTAGTTATTTAGCTTTTCGGCCCTCTCCTCAGGAAACCCAAGTCACAAGTCTTGCTTCTTCTCAATGACTTTGAAAGCTTCAGTCTCTCTGCTCGCTCCTCTTGGAGATAAAGATTAATAAATGGAGGCCATTGACTTCCTGCTTTCATCTGTTCCAAACAGCCTGGCCTCTGCTTATTCACATATATTATTCATCAATTCTGTATATTCCAGTATGAACAGCTGCAATATGATGTATGGATACATCTTACAAAACCTTTGTGTTTTCAGCACCTGCAGTGAAATCATTCACGTTGATCTATATTTACTGCTACGCATTGCAGGTGTATGTTGCTACAGCATGTAATTGTGTCAGCTGTTGACCTTGCTCCTATTTGGAGGTACCATACACTAATTCTTTATATGTGTGAATTGTGTAAATCAGCTAACTTGATGAAAACCGGGTTTGTTTCATAGTACATTCCTGTAGTGACTGTGTGGGTTAAGATTGCGGCTCCTAACTGCCATGGGAAGAGCAGATATGGCTGTGATATGAAAAGATTTAGTGTTACAATCTAAACCACTGCTGGTTGGCTGCAACACAGGTCACCACACACTCTGGGTGTGTAATCTATCTTTGGTCAACCTCACACAGGATATGCCAACACACACTTGAAACCCACTGAATGCCTTCCTTTTCAAAATCTGCTTTATACTTTGCAATCTGAGACAGGAGGAGAGGGGGGTAGATTATGATGATTTGCACTCGTGATTCTTCACTGCAAGTATTTATGAGTGTTTGAGTACCATCCTGGAGCAGAACATGGAAACCTTGGTTTTATTACAGTATATGGCACTTGACTCTGTGACAGTTAGGAAAGGCCACTGGAATTCTACATGTCCACCCTTCATAGATTTGTAGACTAGTTTATGCTAGTAGGGAACATTATTTGGCCAGAGTTAGGGTACACAGGATTCTCACATGATGTATGGGCCAACATTTTCTTAATACCAGGTCTTCTTCTTAACCAGAGAGTCGAGGCCTGGAGCTCAAGGTTTGGGTAGCAAAAGAAAGTCAAAGAAACAAGAAAAAGACAAAGTAAACAGACATCATACTTTGTTTGGATATTTACTTACAGTAAATGTTCCCTGTGGAGTTTTCTTGTAAACAAAGAAAAGGTATATTTACATTCAGTGTTTCTCACCAAAACACTTTGTCCGTACCCTTGAGGTCTAACATGTTGGGTAAATTTCCGTTCTCAAAAAACATTTGCAAAGTCTTTCAAATATTTAGTATTGTACATTGTTTGCATCCATGTTTCCTTGCATCTTTTCGCTGACTTTGCTGGAGCATGGCTATATGTGTTGGCACATTACCACCACCAACTGTTGCAATACCATGAAAGGATGTGAATTTTGCCGACTACATGCTCACACATGTGCATCCTTGTGAGTTTGCACGATACAAGTAAAATGGGGAACTGTTTTGTTTGTACTGTATCATGCACATTGCTCCATAGTGCTGCTAGTGGTCATAAACGTCAGAGTAACTAACTTGCTGCTGATGTGTCAGACAGTGCTTCAGGTGTTGGAGAAAGTAGGGTGGAAACAAATTCAAAGCAACATTATGTAAGATTTGGTATTTGTTGCAATTTGGTGTCCCCAGTTATCTTAAATGTGGACGGCCTTTCACATGCATTTGCTATGGTTAGATTACTTATGATCAAAAATTTGTAATTTGCAGCCTTTTATTCCACAAGGCTCTAACCAACGACTAAAGGTCAGTCCAAGATTTACTTATACGACAGTTTCTCTCCTTTTCTCTTTGTACATCGCCTTTGCCATTTGCTACATCTGTATAAAAGCTGCCGAGCCTGGTTACATTGCCCACTTCCCCTGTCTCAGGCTTTAAAACTTCCTCCTCCTCCCAGTCTAAAGCTCTTGTCCTGCCAGTGTAAACACTCCCCTGGTGCTCTGAGCACCCAGTCCAGGACGTCCAGTATAGCTAAGCTAACTAGCTAACAACTGCTACATTTAGCAGCAGTTTACTTTACTGTCCATCAGAAAACTCTGTAAATCATCAAGAGCTGAGGCAGAGCAGCTGGAGGACATCAGAGGGAAAACCAGAAAACAACACAGCCAGTTTCACCAAAATGAGTGACATTGTTGGTGGTGTGTGATTTAGTGCCATAAAGGGTTTACGCATTTGTTCCAAACCGGAGCCGAAAGTTACATAGTACAAGAACAGGTGTGCAGAGCACAGAATGCGATTGAGGCACCCTATTATAAGTCAGTGTAGCATCAAAATGAAGTGAATCTGTTAATTTAGGTAGAAAAGTTACTTTAAGTTGCTGTAATTTACACTAAAAGAACCAGTGTGAAGAATTTAGTGGACAGCCCTATCAAGAACCAGTGTTTGGTTTGTCCATTCTGAGCTACTGTAGGAATATGGCAGTTTAACATGGCGGCCTCCGTAGAGGGCAAACTGCAGCATCTGTAAAAGGTAACAAAAACATAAAAGTTCAAACTGTATTCCATTTCTGACAGATCCCAAATGTTACACACTGGACTTTTAACTCAAATATATTACCTGATAATTACCATCACTTATCATATGAACATAGGAAACCTTTAGGAAACCTTTTACACAAACCGACATGGGACCTTTTCAAAGATGAATTATTTCTGGGTTTCTCTAAAGGTTCTTTAATATGCAGCTCTGGCAGATATCACATGATTTATAGTGACAATTTTCTTAATACTTTGCCATTTTCTCAATTTTTTTAACAATACAAAAATGGCCTACTTTTAGATAAATAATGACATCTTGACCAAAAACATTTTTGACATCAATAGTGAGTCAGTCAAGTCCATCATTAAAGTCTTGGAAACAAACAAAGTTGCATCTGTGGGGTTGACTCATGAATTCCCATTAAAAAAGAAAGAAAACCAAAAGAAATTAATAGCTATACCATAAAATTATCTAAATGTGAGGAGGGCCATAAGGTAGATCCAAATAAATGACAATGTACGTACTAATGAGCAGAAATATAGGACCTTGGGAACACATACTAGTGGTTAACAAAAAATAAAAAATAAAACTTGCTCAGGTGTCATTATATGGTCACTTGAACAAGTATATATTTTCTGAAGAAGTCCTTGAAAAAAAAGTTGAAAGTTACAGAATAGTGACTGAATAGTGAGATTAGAATATTGTATTGCACATAGTACGTTGGTTAAAAGCCTGATGATTCATCGTTCCTCATTAATTAAACACAAATAGTCTGGTGCGTCAACCTTTCTGTCCAAGTCTGAAATGTGCATGTATATTGTATGTAACCATATAGTGTGTATGTGTATGTGTTATGATGCACAGTGCACGCTCCCTGCGGTCTGGCTGCAGCAGCTGCATGGCCAGAGTCACGTCCCTCAGTGCAATGCTTGTGGGAATGTGGTGAGTTTGGTTGAGACCAGCTCATAAAACATTGCACCCTGGCACTGTCCTGCTTCCCCTGCAGACAGGGAAGCAGCGACCGATGGGGAAGCCACACAGGCGGCCAGTGTCAGGAGCTTCTCTCTACTGCTGCTTTTTTTCAGTCCCACACATGCTGCAGCTCAGCTGACCCGAGGGTCAGGACCTTTAGCTTTTCACCGCTGTGGTGTTCTGTCTCTGTGACCAGTTTCACTTCACCTAAACAGAGAAGAATGGAGTTATTATGCAAGCTGCTAATGCATGTCACTTGATCTAATAATTCTAAATATTATAAATTAAGTTTATGCCATTACGTTTTGATTTTGTAACTCTGTTTATTTCTCTAATCTTTGCCACTTGCTAATAGGTTGCAACATAAAAGATCCCTGTCAGTATAGTATCAAGGTTTCTATGAGTGTTCAATAGCAATTACTGAATGTGTAGAAAAGACATGAAAGCATATAATGAAAATACTTTGATAGTGAAATGTGAAATATTAAACCAAAATAAGTAAACTGAAGTGACTAATTTAACCAGAATGTATTTTTCTAGTTTATTAATTTAGACTGAAGTTGCTGCTTCGCTGAAATTGACTTTTTTGGCATTCCTTTTTAAAGCATTGCAAAGAATCTGCAAGTACCAAATGTATAAATGAATCAACCAAAAAAGACATACTAGACATATTAAAGACAAAAGCTGTAGTCAAAGGGAACTGAACATGACTGAAAGTAGGTTCAGGATCATATTTGACCTTTTGTTCCAGTAGAAGTAGCAGAAGTGACTTTGTGGTTTGCTGTTATGTTGCGATGCACAAGTGAGGGTGGAAGTACCTCTGCCCTGTCAGTGCACTCTGTGGGTCCCACTCCCACACTTTCACACACACACACACACACACACAAACACACACAAACACACACACACACACACACACACATACTATATGGGCCAAGCAATAATTAAAAGCAAAAGTAAATCAGTGGTCGTTGGATGTTTTATGCATCATTACAGTCCATGGAACACTGCACCACAAGTGTAACTCATTTCTGACAGGTCTCATTTTCTGTGAAGTGAAGAAGCTAAATCGAGACTTCACCGTACCCATCCACATATTCACAGTTAAACATATTGAAATGTTTGTGTGTCTGTGTGTGTCTACGTGTTCATACATGCATGCAAAGCAGATGCAATTAATATGTCTGTTTCCTTGTGTCTGTGTATGTTATTTACTCGTAAGCAATGACACCATGAAACCTACATGAGCACACACACACACACACACACACACACACATGTCTGCATGTGTGTTTGTGTAGCTTTTGTGAATGTGTCAGGGCAGAAACCTAAGCCACCACTGGCTCCACAGGGCTTCACCAATTCCCAGAGGTCCCAAACCCAGTCAGCTCCAGTGTTGTCCTGGCCTCAGTTACAGTCTCCACTTCTGTGCTTCTGCCATGCCCTCAAACCCTTGGAAGGCCTTCTTCCTGCCATAAATGTCACAATCCTCTCTCACAAGATAAATGAACCTGCAGTCCTGAGCCAAATGAGATAATCTAAAATCAGCAGCAGCATCTTCTCGTACCGTCTATCTCTCTGAGATGTGTGTTTTTTTCACAGGATGTAGTTAGGTCTATTGAATCTGTGTAAACCTGTCTAAAATATGCCTTCCCCTTCCCCTGTTAGCATATGCATTTTGTAAATGAAGAGTAAGGAATGGATGATTTCCATTGCTTAGAACAAATTTATATTTCGTAAAAGAATACTTTCCATCAAAACAAAAATGTTTCAGGTATTATGGCAAAAATTGTGTTGAATTTTCTTCAAGTGCTATTTAACAGAGGAAAGTATCATGCACATTTTCTCAGTTCCTTATCCCCAGGCAAAAAGACTTTTCTGTAGTGTAGTAGAAAATCATGATATGCAACTACATTAAATTCCCTGCAGTGGAGTGATAAGATACTGTGTATGTTAATGTTAATGTTGGTATTAGGTAGCTGTTTAACACATTCTGTGGACCAAGATATAAATTACACTCCGCCTACAGTAAGGCCTCCTCATTTCTCCTACTCCAAGTGCAAGACACTCACACTCGTGTCCATGTGAAAGTTAGTCTCTCTGTATTATATGTGTTCATTTCAGTGTGTTGCATGGAATATATATTTTTCTCCACTAAAAAATGTTATATAGTTTGTTTTGATGTGAAGAGCTAATGGAGCTTGATGATCTGAAGAAAACTGAAGAGATCATTCCACCACAATAAGTGTTTATCTGATGAGAGGTGTATAAAATATGCAACAGCGGAAGAATTGCTCAAACTCAGTTACTTTCCACCAGTGGTTGTCAAAAATAGTCATATGTCAGTTTTTATCAACATTTATCGATATTTAAGAGGTCTTCAGTTCTAAGCTTTATCTTAATGTGGTAATGCAGCTTATGAAATAAATGCACCCCTTATTTTCATGAATGACATAGTGCTTTCTTAACTAATACCAGCCATTGAACATTAAAGCAAATCAAGGCAGAGTTAAGAACATGCAAAACATCTGTATAATCATTTGTGCACATACAAATTTCTCATTCTCATAAATAAACAACATGAAAAGTGCATGGTGTGAATTTTATAATTTTATAAAGTGGGCAAAAGCGCTCTGTTATCTCAAAGGGAAGCTGTATTTGTTATTTGGCATCTCTATCTGGTTTGGTGTGTTCGCTTATCTTTGGTAACATTTGGTGACCTGTTTCTGCCTCACTGTGGTTTTTTTTTTTTTTAACTGTGCTCACTCTTCGTGGTAGTAGGCTGCACACACACGTACACATTCACAAGCTTAATACCCATGATCTAAACTTTCACTGCGTTTGTATCCGTGTATCCCTCAATAAAAACTACACTTTGCTCTAAAAACTCATTCAACATCAATGAAACACATGTGCTTCTGCTAAGATGCATACTTCTCATTCACTCTTCTCACTGCTCCAGACACAGTGATTGAATCTTGAATGGATGTGATTATGATCTGCTGTCAGACTCTGGGGCCAGACAGATGAAGGTGTGTGCATGCCAAGCCAGCTGTTGTTGGCCATGAATGGGTCTTGGCTCACCAGAGTGGCTAGCCTTTCAAAAAGACCTTATCTTCTCTGCATATCGGATGCTGCAAGCCCCCAGATCAGAGCCTTGGCTTATAACAATATAACAATCTTCCACCTGTACACATGTATCACAGAGACACTTGGACAACTGGACTTGGGAGGAAAAGCCCTGGAAAGGTCAGCAGAGAAAAGAATGACATTGTGCAAGTATTCTTAAGGCTGTGAGAATATGCATTCACACGTTTGTGTAAGTGTACTATGTGTTAAAGCTCACACAAATGAATTTACTGTATGTGTTAGTGTCCGGTTTAGCTGTGATATTTAAACCAGTAAGTTTTTCCATTAGTATTACAATATCTTCAGTTGTAAAAATCAAGCTTTGACATGATGGTCTATTTTCATTGCAGTGATGACCATAAGTTGGCCTGCGTGGGAGCCAAAACACACAGATGCACACTTCTAGACACGTACAACTTGTCACCTAGGAAATGTCAGACAGAGTGTAAACCACATTAAAAGGACTGATTTCATAGAAGAGATCTCAGGTCGACTTTCATAACATAACATTTCCAGTAAAAAAACGTTTTTGTGCCAGTTTAATTGAAACTAATGATCTCCCAAATTATTTTTTGAGAATTCTTTGAGAAATATTTTATTTGTATCTTATTTTTCAGTGATGAAACAGAGTGACTAATTAGCAAAAACGCTAAAAGTTGCAATTCTTTGAATCTGTAGCACAAGCACATGTTCACACTCGTGCACCACACAAAACATAATCTTGGTGCACTATGGGGGATCAGTGTGAGTTGTTGCACAGGAAGTTGATGAACACCATCATGACTCACTACAGGAGAGAGAGAGAGAGAGAGAGAGAGAGAGAGGTACAGTAGTGCGACTGATGGATATCAGTGGGCAGGGAGAAGAGATAGCAGCACCTCGGCAGCTGTTGCCAGGGTTACCGCCTCTCGTCAGCACTGGCAAACGCACACAGGAGCGATGCTCTTACAAAGGCAAGGCCAGCACACTTCTTAAAATGTGCAGGTTGGACAGTGGAAAACCCTTGAAACATTGTCAATATACAGTTCTTATTGTGCTGCGCCTGTTTGTGTGTATAGGGGCTGATATGTCTATGTATGTGGGTACAATTTTCTCTCATACTTTTTTCTTGTGAAATCTTGCCTGACTTTTATACATTTGTAATACGGACATTATTGAGGTTTACATTTGAATAACATTGGGTTTATGTTAGACTAAGGTGTTAGCATTAGGCCTGTGGTGGTGAGAGTTGAGGTTATTGCTGGAAAATAGAAAATGAATATTGTTCATGAAAGGACTGTCTGTCTCACATGCTTTCAAGGGCAGTGCTTAAAAGATGAGGCTGGCAATACTCTATATTTTTTATTGTCAAATAATTGCATTAAAAGGACAAAACCAAAAACTAAATCTTCTAATGTATCTTACCAACAAGTATTGCCTGTATAGCCAAAGTCTTCGGTAGATTATTCTTACCTAATACTTAATAAAGCACCAAATGGATATTAATCCACAAAATCCCCAATCAATACACATTTAATCTGATTTAAGTAACATTTGCTAAAAAAAACTACAGTGCCCAGCTGTTTTATGAAATTACTGACAAAAGTCCACAAGCATGCGTGAAGCTATACGTAGGCACAGTGAATCTTTAGCTAAATGCTAATGTCAGCATATAATATGCTCACAATGACAATGCTAACATGATGTTTTGCAGTTATAATGTTTGCCAAGTTTACCTTCATAGTTTAATATTTGCAAGTTAGCACAGAATACAATGTTCAGTTGAGGCTGATGGTCTGTAGCTCTGCTAGTATTGCAAGCAAACTATTGAACAAATCACAATTTTTACCTGGTACTGGATGAAAAGTTAAGGGATCACCGTTTTACAGTAATCACACTAATCCTGAGGCAGACACGCATGTCAAATTGCAAAGCAATTCATTCAATAGTTTTACGCAAAACCACAAATGTCAACCTCATGGTGGTGCTAGAGGCAAAGTCAGCCATCACTAAAATCAACTGGATGCATCATCTGGGGACCATGAAAGTCTGAACAAAATTGAATGGAAATCCAACAGTCCAATAGTTGTTGGTATAATTAAACAACAAATATAGTGGTGAACCATGTGACAGACTGACATTACCCTAGAGACACACCACTGGTGGTTACTGTAAAAGTGAAAGTATTTAAGACCTGTTTTGAAGGTTTAAGTCTACAGTAGGGTTAGGTTGGACTCAAGTCTGTGTGCTACAGACATAGAAGTGAATGTGGAAAGTATATATCGATGGACTGAGGCATTGATGGTTTTAATCTTTTCATGGAATCTGTTGACAATAATAAAACTATAGAATAACTCCAGCCTTACCCTTTAACCCATGTTAACCATAATGGCCTCTAGAAGTGAATAACGCACCCACTCACTTTTAAACACACGATTTTGTGTGTGTGTGTGTGCGCCCACACGTGCCACGCATGCATCTCATACTTCTAAGGGCAGCGCTTAACCTAACAGAGGGATTACCAGCTGACTGTGGCATAAACAACCTCACCACTTGTGCTAACACTAAAGAGCCAGACCTGCTTGAGGGTGTCTGTATACACACCCACAAGTGAGTGTGTATAATCTATAGAAACACTCTTATGGTGTGTTGATACTGAAGGTGATTTATGGGCGGCTCAACAGAGACTACTGTATAAACTATTGTTTTAATCCTGCCTGCTCTGGGTCAGTGCTTTGTTAATGTCTGTCTATATGACTCTGCATATTAAAGACGGCCATTAGCTTTTGACTAATGGCTGTTACTATGTGCCCGAGGCTACCTTTAAACAGTCTCCTGTCTCCCCATTCAGCTTTGGCTCTGACACATAAAGGTGCAGTATTGCCACTGAGGGCTGCCCTGCCTGTTGTGCAGTCTACTAAGAGATCGTACTGTTAATAGGACAGTATTTTTGACACATAACTAGCGTTTAATCAGACTGTGGTGCCTTAACAGCTCTTTATTCTTTAGTTTTCCTATTTTCACTGAAGGACACTGAAGTTTTTAAAAACAGGAATTACAGGGTAACCTTCTGCTTTTGTACAAAACTCATTATTCAGTTAACATTTTCTTTACAAAACTTCTTGGAAGAGTGTTTTGTTTTTTTAATTGAGAGAGATCTGTCAGTAGATTGTAGGTTGGCCCATTCATGGTGATTACATTTACATTTCATACAAAGTGGTACTCATTACTACAGTAAATCTCTATTTGTGCTTTTACCACAGGAACATATATCTGTAATCCTTTATCTGACAGATATATGAATAGTTTATGAGAGTATAAAGTGTTTTTTGTATTTACTTTTTTTTTTAAATTAATTTGTAGTACTCTTTACATCTCTACAAGAGATGGTTTGTTTAAGAGTCAAGCTGTTGCCTTACCAGATTTGGACACTGAACTAAACTTGTCTCTCTTTGTAGTTCTGGGTTATTAAAGGATGCAAAACATCCCTTATTATGAGCAGTACCGACCTAATAAACAGCTTAATAATGTTGTTACATTTCCTTGATACCTGGAGTGTTTTAGTTAAAAATGTATGATGTATCTTTTCTTCCCAGAGCAGCTAAAAAAGAAACAATATTTAAAAATAACTGTAGCCACATTGTTAAATGTTAGTTTGTCATGATCACATGACATCCTGTCAAGTGAGTATTATTTCTGAAAGAGTTTGATATCAGAGATACGTAGGCCTTCCTGTGTTTGCTACTTCAGCTTACAGCTACTTCGCTCATGAGAACAGTCTCTCTCGTCTCAACATCAGGGTGCATAAACAACGGTAACTAACACATGTAGTTAAAAATTGCCGTCAGCAGAGGGCAGACTCTTCCTTTGACAGAGAGAAAGACTGTCTGGTGATGTTTGCAGTACTGCTGGCTGTCTTGCTGCATTAACTGTGACACTGATTGACACATGGACTTTTTGACATTAACTGTCACGTTCATTTAAACCCACTTTGTCTTTACGGCTCACTTTCTCTCTTTCTGTCTCCTTGTATTTGTGTCAGCCTGTCTGACTTTCTGTCTGTCTCTTTTTCTCTTTTCTCTGTCTCTTTTCCTTTCCACTTCTTCTTCTTCTTCTTCTCTCTGTTTCTCTGAGATACGTGTGTGTGTGTATGCTCTGTCTGGTCTCAGTGACAGTGTCTGGGAGTTAACCAATCACAAGACAAGAACAAGGTCCAGAGAGGGCTCAGGGGCCATGAGAAAGACTCACTCCCCCCTCCAACGCCCGCAACCTCTCCCCCCAACCAGCGCTGCTCTCACCCTTGCCGACGCTCTGACACACACACTTAGTCCGTCACATGCGCTGAACACAAACAGAAGCACACACATACACACTTTCATGCATCAAACTGGTTTAAAACCCTCCAATCTACAGCAAACGGCAACTACTTTTTTTGTGAATTTATTTCCATAGCCAGAGGTCACAAGGTTATAGATAATCATCAGGGGTCGATTAAGAAATAGTCTGATAGTGTCACCATGCAAATGAGGCAAACCCAGCTCTTGTTCATTTCCCAGGGTCAAGTTCCCCATCTCAGTACAATTCTGTATCGTCACCACAAACACATTTTCTCATGTGCTTATTTCCCCTGCAGCAATGTGGGCAAGTCTTAGCACTCTCACCAGCTTCCCAAACTCTGATTCTAAAAGATTTGCTCTCTCCTGCTGAATAATGAGCGACATGCAAACACTGGCAAAGTGACATACTGCTCTGTTAGTCTTTTCCTGAGCTTGTGTGTGTGGTTTTTTTTTTCTTTGTGTTTGCATCCCTGTCTCCTTTGGTGCCCTGCAGGCCTTCTCACCCTCTTCTGTTGGTATGAACTGTAACTCAGTCATACTTTATAGACTTTGGTTAAATACTTAAAAAATATGTGCCCTTACATTTGGCTGTAATGTTATTTTGCCATAACCTCTTTAATTGCATTGCAAAATCTTGATATTTTTTTCTGCTTGTGTGTGTGTGTGCCCTGACCTGTGCATGAACCTTAATCTCGGTGCACTGGTGTTTCAAGAGTGCTGCCACACCAGCAGAAGTGAAACCTGTGGGTGTGTGGCTTTGTGTCAACCTGCTGTGTGTATTTCTAAACATGTGCCTATACGTGTGTGTCTTTTCATACCCACATTTGTACAGACGGCACTCTGCTATACCTCTGACGCCTGCCTCTCTTTTTGTTCTCCAATTCTCTCTCATTTTCTCCTTCTGTGGCAGGCACGTTCACTTCAGTGTGGTTACACATATGCACACTTTTGTAGTCACACTGGGGCTAAAAGTCATATGTAGACACTTTCACATACACACAAGGGTAGGCCGGCACGTACTCAACCTGATTTGCGCACGTACTGTCCTTTGCCCCTTTTTCGTTGCCGCCATCTTCGCATGGGACGGCACATGTGTTCAATTTCACATACTCACAGACATATTTACTGTCAGTGATTACAGAAGCAAGTTCTCTTCATGCCTAACATGCAGCATGATTTGTCTTTTATGTCCACAGAAAGATAACAGTTGTCATGTGTTTTTGTGGTTTGCAAGGAGAAACATAAGATGTCCACTGGCCTGTACTTTATCAGTGTGAGAGCAAAGACAGTGGGAAACAGACGATGTGCAACTGTTTTTCACACGTCATATATCGAAAGAGAAATATCCTCATTACGAAACTGTAATACCAAGGTAACCTACAGTACGATTTGACAGTTGATTGAAAACCTGCATGTATGTTTGTTGCCAACGTCTCTAGGAAACCACTTGAGATGCAAGATGATGCGTTTTGATAGTCAGTGTCAACCAAAGTTTAAAACATATATTGCATTTTGACTGTATGCTTTTTTTATTTTCAGGCTTTTATTTTGGGTAGTGACAGTTTGAAAATAGAATAGGGGAGAGACAGAGGGTGAATAACATGCAGCCACAGGCTGGAATCAAACCCAGGTTGCCTCAATAAGGACTTGGTAAGTAAGTAAGTAAGTACATTGGGTGCACACTCTACCAGGTGAGCTACCAGATGCCCCTGTATGCTTTTCTTTTTGCAAATGCTAAATATTTCCAGGACAGATAGTTATCCATGGGTTGTTGTGTTGTACATTTATTATACTTCATCTGTTAACACATGTAGTCTCTTGACATGGACAATTCATTTACCACAAAACAACACTATTATGCCTCACACATAATAGTATTTTTATAATTAACAATGGAAGAGCATCACAAATGTTTTCATGCTTTAAATGGATCAACAGTACAAATCTAAAGCAGCATTATTCTCCTCAGTGTACTCTCACTGAATAAATCATCCCCCACTGTGCCATATTTGGTCACTGGGATGAAGATATAAAGACATCAAAATTGGACAGAAAGACAAATACTTAGGGGCTAGAAGTGGATGGCCAGCTTTTTACTTCTCAGTAAAGCACAGCTGAGAGTGATTCAGCCACTGATGGAGTTTCCAGTGAAGGTCCTCTCAGTTTTCTGCTGCCCTGCCAACAACCACCAACCCCTCTCTCTTTCCTGGCTGCAGCCCCTACCCAGGGGCAACCAGAATTAGGCCCAAGGGGGGCGACAAGGGGTCAGAGGAATCAACAGGAACTGGTGTGTGGGTGGTAGTGCCAAGAGATGGTCGAAGGAACTGAGAGGAAGAAGGGGAAGGTGGGAGGGCACTCCGGAGGCTTGGGGAAAGGGAGGATTTACCAGCAAATGGAGTGAAACATTGTGTGATTCAGGCCCCAGTCAGGGAGGGGAAGTGGGCAAGAGGGCAAAGGGATGGAGTGCTTGTGGACTGTAAAGAGACAGTAGGGAAGAGGTGGAGGGAGTGATGGAGCAGGGAGGGGTGGATGGCTGACAGATGCCACAGTCCAGGCCCACAGCACAGGAAGTTATTCATATTGGGAAGTGCTTGCTGCCGGCTCCCACTGTCCACTCTAGAGAGGAGTCAGAGATACAGTTACCCAACTTTGGGTGATCCTGTGTCAAAACAGCTCCTATGCAGTGCATCAGACCAGAAAAAGACACCTGAATATGACGTGCTATGACATACGTCAATACACTTACTGCATTTATGATTAGGTAATGCTATAATTTCTTATTAGGTAATGCTATAATTTCTCACACACAGGCTGTAGTGACTCTCTACCTTTCTAGAAATAACAGCATTACCTTGTAGTCTACTAATTACTGTTTTTCCTATTTTGTAATCTTTGAGATCTTTTGTGAGAATTATTGTATCCATTATATTGGATGAAAAGTAAGCATGTCCGTAAAAAAGGGGGGTTCATTAAACAACTATCGCATGAAAGGAGTGACCTGTGTTAGGTTTTAAATCGTTTTTAAGTTGTTGTTCTAACACACTGTATGACTAGAACATACTGTATTTAAGTGTAGATTAGATTGAAAACCTGCACATGGATGAGAGAGCTGTTGTTGCTGTTAGCGGTGCAACATCAGGTCTAATGAGCTAAATGTAAAAGCCATGTGGGAGTGACATGAGGACCCATCACTTCACCAGCAGTTATTGAGGGCTTGTGCATGTGTGTGTCACAGAGTGATGAGAATGGATGGGGATGAACAAGGATTTTAGGCCGAGGGGGGGGGGGCACTTTGGCAAGGAAATACAGTTCTGTGCCAGAGAGGGGTCTGCTCATCTCATTGCCCGCTCACACACATACATACACATGCTAACCCCCTCTCTTAAGCCCATTTCCTTTGCACAGGGCATGGGAACTCCCCTGATCTCTTTCCTCCCACTCTCCTCTCTTCCTCCACATCATCCCTGTCCTCTTGCTCACCCTCTCTCCTCTTGTCCTCTCTCCATCCCTCTTTCTTCCCTGTTTTTTACCTCCCTCCATCACACCCTCAGCCTGCCTTGCCCTCACTCTGTCACTCTCTCTGGTACCCCCTTGTTCCCTCATGGTCCTCCTGTCCTCCTCTTGCGCTCTTGTGTCTTCTCCTCGCTCGTTTTTATTTCCTGCCTCCATCTGTGCCCAATTTATCCCGAGCACGGTCTGTGTTTTTTCCCGATAATTTGTTTTTGATTCCCCAGAATTAGAAAAGCATTGTGTGCACTTTCACTAAGGCGAGCACACATACAAACGCATGCACACACATGCGCTCAAACACACGTACGCACACATTTTTATTGTATTATTCTATAAAAGTTCCTATAAATCACTGGTTATTAATCGGCCCCAGACGGCCGTCCCCCTTTTGCTCCCCCTCTCCCTCTCCGCACAAACACAGACCAGATGCATAGGAAATGGGATGGCAAAAAGGGCACCCAAGAGACAGGCTGCACTTTTTTTCCTTCTTTCCCCCCTCTCCTCCTCCTTCTTTTCTGAGAACGTTCATTTATGTGTAGCAATGCCCAGACCCCAGACTCACAGAGGAAATAAAGTTTAAATTAAAGTTTAGAAGAAATAAATTAAATAATAAATACAAATGATGATCTGCTGCCAAACAGCCCGGTGTGTGGGATAGAGGTTAAACGTCCATCCTCTGTAGTTGAAGGCAAATGGATTCAGTTCCAGCTGTTTGAATCAAGCCCAGTTCATCTCAAATGTGTTCATATGTGCAGTCGACCACACATTCACCCTGCCTCTTTCTGTGTTTCATTCAGCTCTTGTAAGGTTACCCTCATTACTGCACTGGGTACGCCACTTCCTGCATTTAACTCATATCATATCTTGCACCTGTGCAGCAGAAGTAATCAGAAAGTCCGTTTCTTAACGGGCTGAGACATCTGTGTGCCCCCAAACTGACACTTGTCTTTGAGACAGTGCCTGCCAGACACCCGGTTTCCTCCCTATTAGGTCAGACACTTTCATATTAGCAGCTTTCCTTCATCAAACTACAGTAAAGCAGACACTCACACACCTGCACTGGGCTGGCTCGCGCAGACAGGGCGAAAAGGGCAAGTAACCACCAGAGAGAGGGATTTGGATAGAGTGAGAGTGAATTATAGAGAGACTTTAGAGACAGAGGAAGAGAGAAAGGGAGGATGTGGATGTAATGTAAGTGAGAGGACGTATTTGTCCCACCCTGTCCTGCATTGCCTGGGAGCCTGGATGATGTGAAGAGGCTGAAGTGAACTGTTCACAGAGAGCAGGCAGAAAATGTGAGAAATGTGCGCGTTGGCTGCAGGGACGAGGGGGAGAACGCTGGTTTTTCAGGCACGCAGGGACAGCCTGCAGAGTTCTGCCAAGAGAAACATGGCGCTGTGTTCCTTGCAAGAGCTATGGGGGTGAGAGAGGAGGGAAGGGGCAAAAGAGAGAGAGTAAAGAAGGTGTGTGTGGGTTTGTGTGTTTGTGTGTGTGTGAGGCGGTGAAGAAGAAGACAAGGGGTTCCCTAGGGCACTTCCAGGAGCCATGGCCAAAAGATGTATAAGATATAACAAGGCATGACATGACCCGGTGTGTTGATCATGAGAAACATTACAGTAATTGGTATTCACAAAAAATATGCCCTCTATAGCTTCACAGTATGTTATGGATGATAATCATATATTACGTCTGGTTCTACATGTATAAGTTCATCTTAAGTTTCCTTAAAGATAAAATCTTAAGCTGTACAAAGCTGTCCAATATATAATGTGTCATCTGTAAAAGATACAGCGATAAGGGTAAGGGAGTGAGCCGCAGCCAAGGCCCAGGCCCAGATGTCCACTTTCAGCTGTCCTGGCTGACCACTGCCTCGCCTGCCAACACTCGGCTGAATATCCCCACATCGCTGCAAATATGTAAATATGTTGACTTGGAAGGATGTCCTCTTCTCTTCCGACCTTGTAGCACTTTTGGAGAGAAGCAAGACAGCGGAGAGGAGAGAAAACAGCTCCAGCGCTCCATATAAGGGCCTGCTTTGGGCTCTAACACCGGCTTCTCATCACTTTCTACTCCACTGGGCCATTACACAACTTGGGGAACACATACAGGAACCCTAACCTTCAACACTTAGTATACACACTAACACACACATACACACTACATGGTGAGATGTGGAGTTCTGGGTGTAAGATTTAAATGGACACCTTGGGTAGTGTACACTCTGTTCCACTCGAAAATGAAATGATGCTTTTGCTGCAGGTGGGGCTCATTCTGCTCTGGTTTTTATAAACATTCAAACAAGAGGCAGAGGTGGAAAGTAACTAAGCAAGTCCATGTTGCACTTGAGTACAGTTTTAAGGGATGTGTGGTTTACTTTAACCTGACTCCCCCAGATTGTTTGCTACACGGAACCATCTGGGAAGTCATCACTGGTAAAGGAAAAGGACAGGCACTTATATATGTATAAATATATATATATATATATAAATATTAGTGATTACAAATAAACAGGTGAAAGAAGGAACTATTCAATTCAATCCAGTTCAATTTGCTTTATTGGCATGTGTGTAACAAAGACAATATTGGCTGTCACTGTCTATCGCGGGTGAACCTCAATGAATCAGATCATCGAACCACTTAACGTAATCAAAGTGTTATCGGAGCCAGTTGGGAGAAGAGCATAAACATCTTTTCCATCAAGATGTAGCATTCAGCACTGTTCTTTGTTCCAGTTCTGATATGCTAGCTGTGTTTTCTACTGGAGCCACCATTGTTGTTGAATCAACAGTGTATACTTGGGTATTCCAATTCCACCATATTTCAGAATCAGGTATTTTACTTTTTAGTCCACTACATTTATTTGACAGATAGTTATTAGATACTTTGCAAGTAAAGATTGAGTACAGTCTAGACCTGCTCCATTTGATAATCGCTATTATGATTTTGCACTATACAAATACAATTGAATTGCATGTAATGTGGTTTAATTGCGACTAAACTAACAACCCAACTGTATAAACATGGGATGGATTTATCACAATTTGGACCATGTTCAACAATAAAATGTGTTTTACACATTACCTTATCAACAATTTAATGGTCTGAGTGACAGTGAGTAGTTCTTGTAGTGAGTACATTTACATTGCCTTTCTTTAAAGACCAGTCAGGACTTTTACTTTTCATGTAGTATTTTTTACTTTGTGGTATTGCTACTTACTTAAAGTCACTGTGTTTAGGATTTAAAAATGTCTGACTTTGGAGCCCCGCTGTGGTCGTATCAAAAACGACAGGGCTTCATCAGTTTCTACAAAGAGTAATACTGTTTCTCCAAGTACATCTGAACACTTCTGACAAAAAGCACAACTGAGCATGCAAGCACACACCCTCACTCTTGTGCCCTGTGACAGACGTATTTCAGAGCAGTCATCGCCTCTGTTTCCCAGGCTAGGCAGTGTAGTATATAGTAAGGCTGTTGCTCATCTCTGTAGCGGCACCTCCCCGCCTCCTTGTCCCTGCTGAACTCTGTGTGCCCTTTCAGGCGCGGATGATTAAAAAGGGGGAAGAGAAGACAGAGAAAGACAGAAACCTCACTCATTCTCATTTTCCAGAACTCTACCTCTTTACTTGGTATGTGTGGTTGGTTGACTGTGTGTGTGAGGTGTGTGCGTGTGTGTTTGTGTG
>NW_023340257.1:19194786-19195059 GCF_004916995.1 Morone saxatilis | reverse complement strand
GGGTATATTCATCCAGGACTCTCTGGCTTGTGGGTATTGGCTTGTGGTTTGGGTCTTGGTGGAGAGCGAGGGTGAGGGTGGCGGAACACCATGGCTGCCACACTGCCACAGACATACTGGCACCACTGAGCCAGTACAAGTTCCTCTTTCCAAAATACGGAACCACCACTCTCTGTGTGTGTGCGTGGGTGGGAGGTTGTGTGTGTGTGTGTGTGTGTGTGCATGTGTGTGTGTATGTGTGTGTGTGTGTGAGTGTAAACTAAAACCAGAATA
>NW_023340257.1:19172659-19194686 GCF_004916995.1 Morone saxatilis | reverse complement strand
CTCTCTCTCTCGCTCTCTCACTCTGTTTCTCTGTTGCTCTCTCACTCCCTCTCACCCTGTGTCTGCTGTGGCTCCTCACTAATAGATTTCATATGTTGCTGCAGTTGACATCAGTCTTAAACTATTTTACATGTGATCTGCGATATTTCCTCAGGAAATCTGTCAGATATTTATTAAAGGCTAATAAAATAAACCTCTCGTGTTGTCATTTTCACCTTTCTATCTCTTGTCCTTTTTTCTTTCCCTTCTTCTTGCGCCCCTTATTGTGTCCCGTATAGTGTTGTCCTGCTCTCAGAAGCTGGCTTGATTCTATTATTATTACTCATGCTTTTTAAATAGGCTTTTTTCAGGAGACAATTTCCTTCCATTCATAAGAAATGCTGCGGGTCAGGCAGCACACAGGTTGGGTCTGTGTGGGCTGCTGGGGGTCTTCCCCTTCCTCTGTCTCCTTGTCATATTGACTTTTTATTCTGCTCCTTCTTCTCTTCCATCAAGTTTTCCCCTTTTCATTTCCCATTAAGCAGATTTAAGGTTTGAAAAATAACTTTATTCCACTCCACTCTGTCTGACAGTATCACAAATTCTGTATCTGATCCAGCTCATCATTGAAGCTAACTTTATTCAAACCTGAAACCTTGAGCATCCTTTTTTGCATGTTTTCCCAAAATTCACCCTTCAATATTTGGTATCCTTGGAAACTTTCTCCGCTACAATTTAAAATAAAGTTGTGTGGGTTTGAACTATGTTTGGCATAACTTGTAATGACTGACCCAGCGGTGGATCATTGGATATACTATACCTTCACTTCTTGTTGCTCTCCTCCTCTTTACCCTTTCTATCCCCTCCATCCTCTACTCATCCAGCTGCACAGCTCATGTCTCCATCCACATGCTTGTCAGGCACTGATGGAGCCAGGCCCCCGTCTTCTCTCCCCGTCTCTCCTTCTCTACTGTTTCCTCCACCTCTTTCTCCGCCCTCCGATCTGTCCCATACGTTACCTTACAGCGCTAGACAATCCAGCGTGCCTGGAAATGTCTCTGTACGCAACAGGAGCAACACACTACCTTATAAAGACAGGTATTCACACTTAGCATAAAGCGCTACTGCACAGTGTAAAGGTTGACAGACACCATTGAAATGATACAGTAAAAGTCACAGTTTTGAACAGACGCCATGCCGTGACTATGTGCACTCCGGTCAAGTCACAGTGATGGCTAATGTAACCAAACCCACCATTCTGTTCATGTTCATCTCAGCAGCTGCACGGTGAGTTTATGTGATGATGAATCTGCTATAAAGACACACCCACAGTTACAGGCTTACACATATATTGTTTAGGTTTCTTTATTTCTTCCTGTGAGCAAAACTAATGAACATCATTTTGAAGTAGGCTGTCTGTTTCCAAGATTCCACATGTGAAGATTTGATATGAAGAGATAACCGAGGGTTGGCGATAAGTAAGACACTTTCATTCTAGACTTATTGCTTTGAGAATAGAGTTGAAAGTCTGTATGTAATATATCAGTGTTGCCGTTTGTTTTTTCTCTCTGTCATTGCCCGGAACAGCAGTGATGGAAAACAAACACATCAGCACTTGGCATTCTGAACCCTTAAATTGCCCTCCCTCTATCCCTCCCTCCTTCTTTTTCTCTTTCATCCTTCTCCCAACAGTACACTCATTCGGTTCTTTCTGGGGTCCCCTGGCTGTAGTACCCATAACTCACCCTGAGACACCAACACCCACACCATGCTCTCACTAACCTTTATAGAGCAGCCAAGACACAGCCAGAGAGAGGGAGAGACAGGGCAAATACTTTCTCTCTGGGCCTCAGGCTGGAAAACAAGAGGAGGAAGATGGACTGGGGGAGTGGGACCCGGTCCACCCTGGGCACTGGGGAAGGAAACTGAAGATAGATGATGTGGGGCGCAAAGGGGAGAGAGAGCAATGCCAAGGAAGTGAGGGTTAAGGTTGCAAGATGGTGTGATAGAGGCAGAGAAAGAGGGAGAGACAGATGTAGAGAGATAGCAATGGCAGAGGGTGCCTGTCTGTCTCCGCAATCGTCTATGTGTCTGTCTATGGCGGATTTATGTGTTTGTTTGTGTCTTCGTCCTCAACTCTGTCACTTCCGTAATGCATTCCATATTTTGTGCCGTCACCAGCAAGAGTTCACTGGCATTTCAAAGCGTCTTTTCTCTTCCCTCTCTACATAGCCCTGTCAATACACACTGTAACCCCTAATTCTATTGACTTCTATAGAGGCAACATTTTCTTTAAAACACATAGTAATTACAGAAGTATGTGATGTTTTAACTGCACACTCAGTCACACTGGGATCTTTTGGTTTAGGATTATGACTGTAGTTTGAGGCCGTTGCTGGAATTTGGATTAGATATGTGGCCCTGTGTTTGGCCATATTCAGGTACACTTTGTGCTATGCAATTATGTGGTTTTATTTGTTTTGGTGTAAACAATCATGTATCATGAAGATAACACTGTTGGACTGCCTGTTGAACAGATGCCAGTAGCCAGCTGGATGGTAGAGGCCCTAAAGGAATAAACAGAGACACTAAATCATTAAATCTACTGAGGACAGGATTTACTTTTGACTTGTGGAGTGTCCTGCACTGTACACAAGGCTGGACTACCAACTAGGCAGAGCGGGCAACAACACCAGAATCCACAAAAAGCCCCAAGTTTACGTGTGTCATTTGGCATTTAGTAAATTGATTAATTGTGCTTTTGTTAAGAGAATTTGCACCAGAAATACACTTATTCAGTTTCTTGCTTAGAGTTAGAGAACAACATTAATAGCACTCTCATATTTATGCATTAAATGTGAAACTACTGTACAGTACAGCTAGGAGAAGGTTACATTAGCTTACTACAAACACTGGAAGCAGGGGGCTAGGCAACTAAAGGTAACTAAATCTGCCTTCCTTTTGCACAAAGTAAGGCTAGCTGTTTTCCCCTGTTGAATGCTGTGATTAGCACTGTCACCTGGTCACAGGCCAGGCGCCAAGATGAAGAGACTGAGATGGCTGTTAAGAATCCAGTATTGATTTAACAAAGAAATAGTTTCAGAAAGACTAAACAACAACATCATAAGGCTACTGTTTCAAAATTAAAGAAAACATTATTTATCAGAGCAGTCACATAAGAATGTATCACTGGCAGAGCGCTAAATATTTGTTGAATTTATGAACGAAATCAGCAGGAGAAGGCACATAACAGGTGACTGTCCCTTCACTTCT
Organism: Morone saxatilis; assembly: GCF_004916995.1. Lineage (NCBI taxonomy): Eukaryota > Metazoa > Chordata > Actinopteri > Moronidae > Morone > Morone saxatilis. The sequence goes on along the minus strand of NW_023340257.1, from coordinate 19,191,434 downwards.
TTGACGCTTCCCTTCTGGCTGTAGATTGCTACAGTGGGAGAATTATACAAAGTACTGTTTATTACCACAAAAAGCAAGCAGGTTAGGAAAGGGGCAAAAAATACAACTAAGGGGGCTAAGCCTTCTTAAGCCCCCTCGTGGCCCTCTGCAAGAAAGCAAAAATGTGTATTTCCTAAAATGTCTTGTAGATCAAATTCAAAATAAACTGACATGGAAGCGGACGGACCAGATAGCATTATTCCAAAATGTACTGGTGGGGCACGTAATGAAGCCTTGTGAAGCCGTCTCCATTAATAGGAACTTGGAGCGTCCCAATGGCAAGGATTTGTCCAAAAGACCTGGAGCATGTTAATCCGGCCATGGCTCTACACAAAAATGTCAGACTATCTGAAAAAAATTCTTGTAAAATTAAGCAGACCTCTAACATTGCGGTTTTAGACACAACAGATTGCAAAAGCACAAGGAAACAAATTGATGAGTAACTTGTGTGAATCAGTCACAAGAGGTAATAGTTCTACATCAGGGAGGCTGACTGTGGTTAGAAGGCACTTAATTCAGGTTCAACCAAGGCTGAGTGATCGGTATATATGGGCATGGCTTTATCAGAATTACTGAGTGCTGCAACAAAGGGAGTGTTTGGAGAATGGGTATGCGCTGTATTGTTGTAAATGAGTGTGACGGAGAGGTTAGATACCATATGGCAATGAAGTCATCTGGCCTGGCCCTTCTCTGGAAGCCCCACCCGAGCCCCGGCGAGAGACACAGGGCGCTGAGACTGAAGAGAAAACAATTTTTAATCGATTATGATAACCACCATCTAAATCAAATTCCCTCCACTCTCCTTTTCCTCCCCTGTTGCACTCCTCCTCCACTCCCTCACCTCTCCCACTCTCATTTATTCCACCCCACCCCAGGGTATTCTGCTTTCTTGGCAGAACACCGGAGCAAGCCACCTGCAAACCTCCCCCCCTTAATCACACATATTCACACACACATCAATGCACAACATACACACACAAAAACGCAATTCTCTCAATCAGTCTGACACACAGGACAAAACTTAGAGACATTGCAACATGCATTATGTGTGTGTACAGTGCACACTGTTTCCTCTTGAGAGGTTCCTAACTCTATTCCAAGATGTGGAGTTGTACACGTGTATAGTTTTTATCAGCACATCAGAGCAAGGCTACATGCTACTTTTTCTGCACGGTTTTTCCTTTCAAATAATTCCCTCCATTCAAACAGATAACACATCTGACACACAATCAGACGCACACAAACAAGTGCAGCAGCTACCTCTGACATGAGAGACAAATCTGAATCTGCCCTGCAGCACATCAGACAATCAACCTGGGAGACAAAACGGGATTTTCCGTCATAAATTACCTCTTTTCTCTCAGTGGCTATCCTCTGTTCTATTCACTCTTGCTCTTTCCCATTAACTGTGTTTATCTTCTACACTCCTTTTTACATTCACTTTCTGCGTTCTCTACCTCTCACCCTTCTTGTAGGCACTGATGGATGCTTGGATATTTAACGCGGCCCTAAGCTGTCGAGTAAGGTCACTTTTACCATTTACAGCCTGCAGAGAATGTAACCTGATCATACTATCTGTGTCTGCAGGTATCTGAGTCAGAAGATCTACACTGTAAGAAGATGGCTGTTGATTTGATTTTCAACATCCAATCCAGGTTTTACATTACAAGCGTTAAGAGGACCGAGATATAATCCAGAGTTTTGTCTCAGGATCCAGTTATAAACTGTGATAAGCACTATGCCACAGCTGCATTAGTCCTCCTCTACTGTCCCTGTGATGAATGTGCCAAATCCCATATGGCCCAAGTTACGAGAAAAATGACTGTTACACTTTCCATGGTTTGAAATGTTTAAATTCCACACTGTCATCTCTTGCAGGACCTGTATCTCTGCCTGATGTAGCAGAGGGGCTGCGCTGACAGACACGGCTGAGACAGCCTCGTAAATGGGTCACGTTGATTTGCCATGGGTCATGAGAATGAATTGACTCAATTTAGCAAAAGGCAAGACAGAATGTCAGAGCCGAGCGGGCTTTCTCTGGGACGCCAGCTCTGTGTAGTGTGCATAGCACAGTGTCGCAGGGCGCAGGGCTGACACGCCTGTGTCTGACTGATTATAAACCAGTGGTCACTGGGTAGTCTCACATCTCTCTTTACTGCTCGGGACAGACCCATGGGTTGGTGGATGGGCTCATACTGCGGAGTTATAGCTCATCCTGGCTGACTGCCCCGTCTGAATGGGCGCCCAGGTTAGAGGAGCTGTTTACAAAAGACAGAGGTGCACCTTTATTGTGTTTACTCTTGGTTCATCTGAAGTGTGTGTCCACGTATGGCAGAGAACTCATCAAGTCAACAGTTTACAATAAATCCTGGATGGGTGTTTTGCTGTCAGAGCAGGTGGCGCTTGACTCTGTGCATGTGTGTGTGTGTGTGCATGTACAATGCCATTATTTTTTATTCTGCCTCAAAAGGGGAGCTTTTTTCTCAACATGTCCCACACTTGATTCTTACTAACTTAATTTGAATGTTAACAATGCATCGAATGACGATGTGTGATGTGAAAGCTTTCACTTGTGGTGACGAACCTGCAGAGAATTAGCACCCAACTCTGTATTATAGCATCTTTCCACTAACTGTTTTGGCTTCAACTTTAACAACTTTAATGTTTGGCTCTGTCTCACTGCACCAAACAGCTGACTAGCAGAGACAGAGTTGGTGGTGGATTTACATTGGCCAGGTGGCTAGAAACTCAACACTACTCCATGTCTGCTGGATGTGTAAATAAGCAACCGTTTGCTACCACATTTGCCGAATAACATTTTTAAGCTGACAATGTTTTAATTGTGTTTTTAGAGCTAGTTTCCAAAGTCTCCAGTTTGTCAGAAAACCAATTAAGGAAGGTTTTAATGGTGATTTCCAAGGTGAATTCTTCAAAGTGCTTGTTGTGTCCAACCAACAGTCAAACAACAAAATGTATTAACAACAAAATAAAAGCAGCATATCTCACATTTCAGAAGCTGCAACCAGAATATTGTCCTTGATAGCTTAATAGATAAACTTATATATCCGATACACAACAACACAAACAATCAAAGATAGAGATTAAAAACATAACACAGAAAACATAATACATAGCAGTATGTGCTGAAAAATATAAATAATAATAATAATAAAATAAAATGGATTAAACATTTAAGCACTACCACGAGTTTAGCAGAACAAAGCTGTTGCTGTGTTCCTCCACTTTCCAGGCACGGTTTCATTTCTATACTGAAACATCTAGAATTGATTTCCACTTCTTTATCTTGATTGCATTGGGATTTCTCTTCTGTGAACTATAGAGTCAAATAATTAACTGCCTGCCAACTGTCTTGCCCTGTAGGTCTGGATCTTCACAGTATGGCCAGAGGGCAGGGACTCCGGGGAGGGAGCAGGTTTCATAACTCACTGTGCTCCATAGGACTGCGTCCCACAGGATAGAGGGGGAATGTAATGAAATGGCTGCAGCTCACATCAGTACGTAGGAGGGCCCGAGCAGAAGACAGTACCACAGCATTCCTACTGAAGCATCTGCTAAGGTCATCCGGACTGGGCCCAAGTCCGAACCCAAGGCTTCCAAGTAGCTCGGGGCTTCATTCAGAGGAATCTGGAGGAGATTTCCCTGATCGGAATGCCGGGCCTGGAATCATCTCTCTCAGTTGTTTTTGTTCTGATTGGTTGTCTGTACCACTGCTGCTTTTCTAATGTGTTACAGTGAGTAAGTATGTGAGGATGGATCTGTGATCACGAGTGCTGTTTTAGAAGCTTAGTGCTCGCTCTGTGAACTGGAGCAGTTGCAACCACAGAAAAACCACATGAGACCAGAAGTATTGACGCAAGACGCACGCCGGAGCAAAGCCTGGGAAACTGTGTCACTGAAAGTGCAACCGTGCATCTTACATCCCCTTTGAGTCTGTTTGTGCATTGTAATGAAAAATTTGGACATTTATATCCAATAGCGTCAGCAAGTTACTGAAATTATGTGGTTAGAGATCCCTGCAGTTGAACAGGTCATGTCTTTTATTTTAAATCACTGTAAATTAACCACTACATGATATTGTGCACAACATACATGTTTTTAGTGGTTGACGTATTACACTGTCTGACAGTGCAGCAATGGCTATTTGATTTCATTTAAATAAATCCTTTAACTTGCCCGCAGGATGATGCAATTCTGGACACTTTATTAAAAGCAGGAGGATGCAACAACAGGAATATTGGAATTTAAGGCAGCTGAATAATTGCTTGCGTTGTTAGATGATTCAACTATAAACCCAGGATTAACAGTTTTGGTTTACAACTTTAAAAACAGGTTTGTGGGGGAAAACCTGCATGAAAAACCTTTGATTGGGCTGTAAAAGACTGGTTGGTTTACAGTTTGCAGTACACAGTTCATGTATTCATGTATTCATCCTGTATTTAATTAGACAGAAGGAATATTTTGGTATACCTGATGTGAAAATTGAAAAAAAAGGACACAGGGCAGAGCTATGATGTGTTTTCTTTGGAAGACACACATCACTATGACTCAACATTAAAATTGGAAGGATCTGGAAATACCACAAAACTGGTAAATTATCAGTATTGACAAGTTTGCGAGAAACTGGAGTTTTCGGTGTTTTCAAAGTTCAGTGGGCACACAGTATAATGTATGAAAAGGCATAGGGCCTTTTCATACATAGAGCCAAAGTTTGTTTTCCATTCTGGACCACTGTAGAAACACGTGGTTCAACATGGCGGACCCGCTCCCTCCATAGAATAAAAAGTTCTTTTCAGGTGATCCTACACTAATGAAAACATACCTATGAAAATTATATTCAATTTCGTCCAATAGATACTCCCTGAAATACTGACCTGAAATGACAACTTTAATTTGTAACAGGGTGTGTTTATTCATATCCGTGTTTCTGTGTAATGTGGGGTCAGCATATTATTGAATTCTGTTCACAGTGTATTGTGTGTACCTTGATTAAAAACTTGTAAGAACTTTTAAGAAGTGAGTATTAAGTTTGATATGTAGATTACACAGTGTGCAAAAAAAAGAGTCAGCATTAGTTTCCCTCCAAAGAGGCTGCATTATGCAACAATACCATGACTTGTACTTTGTGAGGGCAGCATGAACCAGATGTGCCATTTGAGATCCTGCTTGTGTTGCCTAAGGGCTTAGTTAAAATAAAGTTAAATAAAACAGAATAAAACGGCTTCTTTGTAAAGGTTTACAGGTTTCATTTCAGTGTATTGTATCGTTGTGACTCTCAGAACATTGTCTGCCAAGGCTGTGGCTAACACATGAAACTGAGACTTTAGAAGAGAAGAAGAAGAAGTTAAAGTTAGACACTTATTTATCAGGGGTGAAGTGAGGTAAAAGGTCAGGGGTGGGTTAAACCATGCTGTGAAATTAGGCTGGATTTGGTGAGGTACAGTTTAGCTTCCTCTTAAGTGGTTAAGAGTGAATGATGCATCCAGGCTTGAGATGGTTGATGTTGGGGAAAGATTGTGGTCATGGAACAAAGTATTGTCAAGGTATGGTTATGGTAAGGCAACAAATAAAAACTTGGTTAAGATCAGGGATAACTGCATCATAATAGGCCCCTTGGATGGTTATGGTTAGGTGTGATTGTTGGGTTAGAAATGGTTTAAACTATCACCTGACACTCTGGGCATGGCCCGATGGCTCAGCCGTTTTTGGGTTTAGAGTTAATGTTGATTTCACAAACTTTACAATAAAGTAAAAACTTTGTCATGATTTGGAACTTGAACAGCTGTCCACCTTGTGTGTACATGTTACTCTACTTAAAAACTCCCTTTGATCAAGTCTGAAATGCTATTGGTCAATTTGTACATGTGAGTTCTACACAGTCTTCCAGACTGAAACAAATGGATTTTAGGGAAAAAAAGCGGTATTTTTTTAACCTTAACTGGAACCAGTAGAAAACCCAATGAGCAATATAAAAAGTACGTGTGAGGTTTTGTGTGAGAGTGTGTGGTATGTATATCAGTGTGAGAGGGCATGGGTGTGTGTTTGCCTATGAGAGGCCCAGTGAGTGGGAGAGTCAGGCTCTGCTGGGACTCACAGCTGCTTCATGGTGCTGTTCCAGGAAGAGCTGCTGGACTTGTTAGTGTTTACTGGCAGCCAGTTTGTGTGTCTGTGTGTGTGTATCTTTGCCTCGATGTGTTAGGCTGGGTGTTGGTCCACAGGCCAATCATGCTCTCCTCCTTAGCTGTCCTCACTCTGTTCAGGTCTTCCTCTGAAATTCGCAACAAAATTAACCAGCAGCACTAAGCCGTGACACACACTTACTGAACAGTCAGGACTGGCTCAAAATGTGGGCCTTTGATAGTCCATGGGCAGCCAGCAGAGCACCACAATACCAAGTTGAACATTACATGATATTTTATTGAAAAGTCTCTTCACTTGTCCTCCACAACAGCAAGAGTCATCAAAAGAACCGCTCACATAAAGCTAAAACGGAGTCAATGTCTTGCTCAAGGACACGTCAGCAAGGAGATGCTTGCCAGCAAAAGATTTAAACTGTAGTATCCCTTACCAGGATCGTCTTAACCACAAAGCTAACATAGACACAAGATACAAGAATAAAATACTGTAGATTTATACACAATATTTTTGGATAATATACACACACCGTTTCATTTGTATGAATCTCAGACTAAACCGAAATGAAAGATATTAACACAATACTGTATGCAAAGATGCAAATATACACTCACTTGCCAGTTTAAGGTGCTACAGCTACAACTAATGCATTGTAATACACCAACTGCCTTCAGGAAGGTTATAAAGTTTAGTTTTTGTTGAAACTGTTTTAGAGAGCTGTATATTCAACTTTTTGGAGGCTGTAGTTGAGGTGCTGTTAAATTATATTGCATTATTGACAGGTCTTTCTATTGTTTTGTGCACCCCATTTATATCCGTGAGGGTAGGCTACATAACAGAAACGCCTCTCTGCATAATTCAGTATGCTTCAAAAGCACCACAAACTGCATACTTCAAAATTATCACAGTTGCTTCAACACTTCTCTAAAACAGTTTCAACAAAACTGAACATTATATCCTTCAAGAAGGGGGTTTTATCACAGGGCTGTTTTATTTGACTGCATCAGTTGCCAACTGTATATGTTACGTTTAATGTGAATTTGTAATATTCTGATATTGTGGTACTTAGTACATTCAATTTGAAATGTCCATATCAGTGTACATATAAAGCTATACATAAGTCTTCTCTTCTTAAAATAGTTGAATGTATTTTCACAATGATGAACTGGGCATGAGTAATATTAATTACTTTGCCACAGGAGACATTATTCTGCACTCAGTACTTTCAATACACTTGAGTGTACTTACATACTTTTACTTGGGCTAGTTTCTCAAAAAAATACCAACAGTAATTAGCTACACTATTGGCTACATTACGTTTCTGCTACTCCACACAAAATTGGTAATTGCTTCCTTTCTCCTTCCAATTTTGTTTGTTCAAATCAAATTAATAAGAATGAATGTATGCATTTCCATCTTCCAAGCTAGTTTCCTCCACGATTACAAAAATTCATCCAAGGATTTGATTGGATAGTTGAAATTATTAGTAATTAGTTACACTACTAGTTACTGTGGAAAGTAATATTATTACTAGTAAGGAGTTAATGCCGAACATTGCCTAAATGCACTATGTAAGAGTTTTTAACTGTTACTCTCAATTTAATATTGATGCCTCTATATGACCTACATAAACAAATAATAGCAAGGAGATTGGCTATATCTATATCGTTATTATTAATGCCTGCCAATAGATCAAATTCAGCCTGTTTCCCCTCGTAATCAGTGAAGTGAGGCGGCAGAAACACTACCGCTTTTGTCCACAGGGGCTGCCAGAATCGACACAAAATGGAAGTTCCATGCAGCTGCTTTAAGTAAAGTTTTAATCTTTATTTTTAAAGTGGTATTAGTACATTTACACAAAGTAAAGGATCTTAAAGGGAATTCTTTAACCTGGACCTTATTTAAACCATGTTTTTGTGTCAAAGTGACTAATGGGGACAACAGGTTTTTAATTATGTCCAGTACTCAGCAAGAGTGCTGCAGCCTGCAGGGCTGCAAATGGGTAAAATCTTTTACATAACACTAAGCTACACTGTCTGCACTCCAAAACAACAGACTCTTCCCAGCCGGGCGTTACTACACTCACACTTCCACTGTTGTCTTCCTGCTAGTCATCACACCTCTCTCAAGATATCAGAACGAGACTTCAAAGGGAACAGAAAATGTTTAATTTCTCTATACTGTTGTCAGACATTTATAATAACAATCTAAGCTGGTCAGTGGCAAAAACAAGCACAGACACAAGGACAGAATTTCGCAGTGAGCAATTGCTCACAAAGATTACATTGTAGCTTGTTTTGCAGCTGTAGGCTGCAATTCTCTCACTCAAATTTGGTGCTTGTTGTCCCTGTTAATCACTCTGACACAACAACATGGGAAAATACAGTCCAGGTTTAAATTTCAAAGTTATTTTAATGCTTCCAACACCGATGGATTCTGATCTATCTGCTCTTACTGTAGGTAAAAAAAATTTAAAAAAACTTAAACTACAAATTTGTTCTTTTTCTAAGCCTAATTCTACCTACAGTATATCACAGTGACAGAGACTGAGTAAATATTCCACTGAATATATGTCTGCAGGAGAAGAGTTGTGAATCTGTCATTACACTGTAAGTCCCCTCAGTTACTCCTCAGCCCCTCATGGGTCTTGTCACACTTTGAAAGGCCAGAAGAACAGACTAAACATGGTGAGACTGGCCTTTCTCCTCACTAAGCTCAGAGGTGTCTGGGCCAGGTGCAGATGGACTCCCTTGAACAGAGCAGTGTGTGTACATGAGTGTGACTGTATGTGCGTGCTAGCCTCCAGGTGATATGGATGGGAACATGATACCTAATAGGACATGATGTCAGTTTGAAGTCAGAGTGTCCGAAATGACGGAGGGGGTTGCCGTTGTATTGGTTTTCATGGAATGCTGAATGTTTCTGTTCACTTATCGTCCATATTTTCACTGGGTTTCATGTTCAAAGGAATTTCCCCTGAAAACCCTCTGCATAGCACAAAAACCACAAGACGTGTCTGTGTGTGTGTAAGAGAGAGAGAAAGAGAGACTTTTAGTGTGTTTAAATGGTAAGTGGTCATTCACAAGTGTATATGTGGGATTGTTTTTGTATTTCTATACTTTGGAGGACCGCATGTCCTCATCAGGATGGAAAAAGAGGAAACTCCTTTACAGTAAGGGCATTCTCCCCTTCCTCTTGTTGTAAGGTTAAAGCTATAACCAACCCTAATTGGAAAGTTTAGGGTTAAAATTAGTACATGGTATAAAGTATAAGTCCAGCTGACCTTATTATTGTAGTTTTTGCCACTATTTCTATCAGAAATAATACAATACAGAATTCTGGGAACACAGCAACATTACAAACAAATAGCTCCATGGGGCAACAAATACAATGATGCAGATTTTAAACAAACCCCCAAGGTGGCCAAAAGCGAACAACCTCTTCGTTCAACTTTGTGGATTATTATCAACACTTTTGGTTAGATCCCTTTGGTTTCACATACAAATTAAGTGGTTTTGATAATTTGGCTACACTGTTGCCTTGTTTACAGCCTGTGTTCCCATAACTACAACAGGCAACTGCTAACTCTGACTGTCTGCTGTTTGGTCCTGGGCAGGCAATGTACAGCAGGATTAGGTGAAAGCTGGAAAAGTAAAGTTGTGCAAAACCAAACAATGAGCTGACAGATGCTGACAAGCTCTACAGAGTTGATGAGTAATGGTTTTCTGTGGGTGTTTCACAACAAGCAACTCCTTTCACATTACATATACTAATTTGATATATTGAACTGTTAAAAATTACTGATTAATGCTGCTTTAAGGTTTCAAGTTAAGCTTTAAAAAAATCTAATTAGGCAAGTAGAGAAGAGGTTAGCAGTTTGAATTTAGTGCAAAGTATATTTTACCTCACAAGTACAATAATACAAGCATATCTGTGTGTGTGCACTTATGAATGTGTGCTGTCACGCTTGCATGCAAGTGTGTGGGCTTGTGTGTGTGTATATTGTGGGGTATTTGAGATAGAGATTACATGGAGATAAGAGCAGCAAAAATGGCCTAAGGAGTCCTCCGTGGACCTCAGCGAGGGAAGCAAGAGGAAATGGGTCCAGAGGCCAGACTCAGCTGTGTATATATTCTGCGGGGATCTGAAAGTGGCCGTGTACCCATCCTCCCCTGCCTCCCACCACCCACTCCCTCGTTCCCTCCCTCCCTTCTTCGCTCTGTTGGCCAGCGCCATTCTGTGCGTCTCAGGGCAGATTTCTCCCACAGTTGGGAGTGCTGGGTTGTGTGGCGGCCTGTTTATACTGGAGCGTGGACTTCCTAGTGGCAGCCTGCACCTATCTAAACATCCCCCCGGCCGCTGCTCTGTGTTCCCGGCCTTGCACAGCCCCCCTCCCCACCTCCCACCCCCACTTCTCCTCCACCCGCTTCATCCCCACCCGGCTCACTCTGCTCTCTCTCACACCCTCTTTCTGCCTTATCACATCTTCACTGCGGGTCCTCTCGTCATCCCTACCCGCTGTCCATCTTTCCTTTTTTCTTGCTGACCCTCTCTTTCTCTTCCTCATTTCTTGCGCACTCTGTCCTCCTTCTTCTCCCTGCTTCCATCTTTTTCATCTTGTTCTTTCTTCCATTGCCATTTTTTCTCATGATTCAGTTTCTCTTGCACTTTCATCCTTGACTTTGTAATGATAGAAGAGAATAGAAGAGAGAAAAGGCAGGATACAGTGGGTAGAGGAAGAACAAAGACTTCCCATATTGTTAAAGACAAAAATAAATTCTGTTTTTTTGGTTTACTGGTTTTGTTTGTTTTCATTTTTTCTTTTCCTTATTGACATTGTTTGGTTTGTCATCTATTTTAATTCTTAAAGTTAAAGTAAAGTAAAATTTAGGAGGACCCATTGGCAGACATGGGATATAATTTTCATAGGTATGTTTTTATTATTGTCTGACCACCTAAAAATAAGAACCGTTGTGTTTTTGTTATCGTTTATATCTACAGATTCCATGGGTCGCCTTCTTGTTGAATGGAATGGACAAAACAATCACTGTAACTAGATTTTCTTTGCTAATTTCTCAGCCACCATAGTTTCTTCTTCGCACTTGGAAAGGGAGGGTGAAGCGGGTTTCAATCTGTATCTACACAACTAGGAGCCAATTCTGTCTTGATGTGTCGTGTTGCATGCAGGACAATAAAGCGAAGCACGAGCTGATTGAACTAAACAGCCACGCTCAGAGAGTTAAAAGAGTACTCTCAGCAGAGTGCACATCTGCGGCAAATCTTTTTTGTTTTTCATGTGTCTTTTCACACCATTTAGTCTCCACTGTTATATGGTGCAGAGACAGCATGTCGTTATACACGTAAATGTCATAGAGAGGAAAATGACAGGTGACATAGTATCAAAGTGTGTCAAAGTCATCTAATTCTGTGTCATTCCACTCAGCATATATTTCATTGGATGTAGTGATCAATTTGACCTGCTGGTGGCGTTAAAGGAAAAGTCAGGGATCATAAACTTCATTAGGATTCATCCTCTGTGGACCATGAAAGCCCGTACAAGCTGTCAACAGACTGACTGACATTGCAATCCCTTGAGTGCACCACTAGTGTGGCTAATAATGCTGCTTTTATTTTCTGTAATTCATTTCTTTCCTTTACAAAGATTTTGTAATCATCAACAGAAACCTAGATGCACAGATTGACTGCTAGCATGGCAAAGACATCCTGCTATTCAAGAAAACTGAGAAAAACAGAGAAGATCTTCCTTTTTACCTTGTCATTTTTATCCAGTGATCATCATCATCAAACTGTATCACACACACACACACATACACACAAGTCGGACATATAACACACCTCCCCTTTGTTTGTTTATTTGTATGATTATCAGCTTCTGTCCAATAGAGCAGCAGCAGGATATCTGGTATAACACAATAGCAGGGACTGTTCCCCGGGGAGCTCTCTCTGCTCTGTACTGTAAGATGACAGGAGCATCCAGCTTAGCATTATCGCTTTTGTCCAGGGAACAGCGCACTCTCTGCAACACTTGCCTTGAGGCGAGCTGAGAATACTGCATCATGGGGTGTTTATGTGTGCAGACAACTGATTTAATTCCCACCCTCTCCACATTCTGCACTGGCGAGCCCTTATCTCAGTCATGGTTTTACACTGTTGAAGAAAGAGCTCTCTCAGGGGATCCCCTCAGCCCATTTTGGGCTGTTTGGTTGATGTGAGCGGTGGTGATTGAATGATTTGTTCTGGTGTAGTCAGTCCGAGGTGAAGTATGTTGGACAAGCAATGACTGTGAAGTCTCCCGGGGACATGTGTGCGTGTTCATGTTCGTGCTGGGTGAAGAATGTCTGTGTAAAGTGTGGGTGAAGTTGGGAGTGTGAAGTATGGAGGTCCGGCGAGAGCAGGGCCAGAGAAAGCTCCAGTGAAAGCGCACCCTTGCTGACAGATGAATTGCTCTAATTAGAAATCCATAACATCCTGCCACATGGCCGCCTTATCCCTAGCACACTTCCTGCTCTGGGCCAGGCTGACGACAGCCAGCCCTGCTCCTTCCGTCACTCCGAGCAAGGGAACGAATCGACAAACGACTGTTGGTGTCTCCTCCAGCACATGCCCTAGGCGCAAGTTTTGTCTGTCAGTCCCCCCTTCTTTTGGACCATAAGTGAGCATGTTTCAGTGTGCGTGTGTGTGTGTATGTGTGTTTGTGTTTTTCATGCACGTGTGTGTGTGTGTGTGTGTGTGTGTGTGTGTGTGTCTCATCCTAGCCCTTTGTGTCTGGGGTCTTGCTCAGCTGGCTGGCTCTCTGTCTCTATCACTTCCTCTGTTTTTGCCACTCTCAATCACACTGCTGCTCTATCCGTCTGCCTCCTCCATCTCCCCCTCCATTCCTCCCACCCTCCCTCCTCCTCCCAGGTGTCTGGATGGGGGGCATGAGTTGAGGGAGTCCAGAGACCAGCACAGAGAATACAGATGATAACAGAGGTTGCAGGCCTGGCTCGTATGCAAGGAGGGTTCTTGCTCTGGCAAGTGTAGTGGTGCCAGCTTACTGGATACACAACAGGCCAGGAGACAATCTGCTCTGCACATTAAGCAAGACATAACGGAGATCCATGACCCGTCATAAACATTATGCAGGGCTTAATGGCCCTGCTGAATGCTCTGCACTATCTCTGGTCCATTATGAGATGAATAGGCTCTGGAGTAAGTTTAATGGCCCTGTGGTTACTAATCTCTCAGCTGACGAGAGGTTTCAGAGCAAGTGTTTCTCATAAGACGGTGTTAATAAGTAAGCTCTTACAGGTAAGTGCTAGGGCAAACACAAGGTGTCTTAATGGGGTGGCTAGCTTCTTCAATCTGCCAAAACAGCTTCATTGCACAATTGGGAATGATTTGCACGTGTCTGTAACACTTTAAGAGGCATACAACATTTTTTTATTGTAGAAAAATGCCGCTCCTGCTGAGTCTTGGCATAATGGCTAACATGGTCAACACTTCTAACTTTTCAAAGTAGCTAGACTGGTGAGATCACGGGAGAATCCATCTTACCAGGCTTCAAGCTATGCACTCAGTCATACAAGTGGTTTTGACCAATCAGGTTCCAATAAAAAATAACTGGTAGCTACAACATGAGCTACGAGCGTGGTTTAACACTAGGTGTGTGTGACGACGTGTGTGCGAAGTGACTTTTCATCACAATGGCGGCTGTTGTTTACATTGTTTTCAGGCTCATCAAATTGTTCAGTGACCATTTGTGCCCTGTGGACACAGACACATTTTAGGGGAAAAAGACTAGTAACAAGCTTCCCAAAGCATGGAAGCAATCACTGAGAATGGTATTGTATTTGTTGGCATTTATCGTGCCCTCTGAAGGGAAGATTAGACCAAAACCAGAGCAAGAAAATTCACCCCACCTGCTTTCAATATACCTTCAATCCTTCATTTTACACTGGCACTATATATTGCAGGGTAAAGAGCTGCAATTGGTAGAGTTATAATGAAATGTCATGAAACAAAAACATGCTAAGTATCTTTTAAAGCATTACATTTTTGTGTTGGGTGAATTGGAAATTTAAAAATACACACAAATGTACACACACTGATGTTAAATACAGCAGCACCAGACATGCACATTCACAGAGATGTTCAGGCTCTGCGGTCAAACACACATACAATGTCGCAGTGTAAGATTCGCTGTGGTCTAAGCAGACTGGACCGCTACTATTGTTTTTGTGCCTTTTGTCTTTTCAGTGACCCCCCTCACACTCGCAAACACATAAGCTTACACACAAACACAACCCTTGTCCGTGCGCCCACACACACATACCACCATACATGAACTTCTGGCTTCATGTTTAAAGTATGCAGTTTTTTGTGTGCGCGCGTCTGTCGAAAAAAAGTAAGGGGAGGGGGGAAACAGGCAACGGAGAAGGGAAAAGTGGGACAAGAGAGAGTCAGAGAAAGAGGGAGAGAGAAGTTGAGCCACAGAACAACGCTGCTGCGAGCAGCTGTGGCACTCCCAGATTTCCCCCTGATTGCTTTCAGCTGGTACTTGAACCCTGGGCCTTTTGGGTTTTGGAGGCCAGCCCAGACCCCACAATCCCCCCAGCGCCCCATCCAGCTGCCTGACCCCTCCCTGACCCCGTGCCGAGGATAGGAAAATACGAGCCGTGCCAAGCCAGAGAGACTCTTTTATTTTGCCTGCTGGCATGCTGCCGGTGACCAGGGCTTACATAATGGGAAACATAGCAGGACCCAGGAGAAAGCAGCCCCTGCCCCCCTTTCTCTTTTCCTTACCAATCGATCCTCCCCTTTCTCCCCCATCTCCTTTCTCCTCTTCATTTCTTTTCCCACTCCATTCCCCTCTCGCCCCCACTTGCTCCATCCTCTTCCTTCCCCTGTGCACTCTGCCTCCCCTCCTGTTTGTGATATATCTTTTTGGGCCCACTCGCCTGGGCACATTTATTAAAGACAGCCTCGACACAATCCTGAAGCCGAGCCACCAGCAACACAACGGCACAGCGCGAACACACAGACACACTCAAACGCACGGGCGCACACACGTGTGGGTGTGTGTTTGCATACTCTGAAGCATTTACAGCTTGTGTTGTGCATCCCTGTGTAGAGAACTTTAATGGAAGAATGTGCATGTGGTAATTAAATATTACCGTCACATAAGGACATAGAAAACGGCAATACATTATTGCATATAATCGTATTTTTTTACCACTTGTTTTATGTCTCCAGCATGGTTATGTGCTGTCTTGAAGTTTTTGTTTTGCTTTATTTTAGCTCAATAAAGCAAATTGCTATCAACCATGTTTAAGTGGTAATAAAGTCTTGAATCATGAATTTTGAAAGAACACTATGCTATGTTCAGCATGAGTGTATTGTTACTCATTCAAAATCCACTATAGCTTCACTTAAATAGAAAATGGGATCTCAAATGCTCAGATAATACATTACTTAGCATATATTGGCATTACAGATCCTGACTGTTCCCATTTATTGAGTTTAATTTTATGACCCTCTTTATAAGAATTCATTTGGAAATACAAAACGGCACCAGTCAAAACGAGCACTTGGTATATTAGTGCTTATATTAGGGTTTTCTTTTCTGTCTGAACTAAAAATGGAAGAGCAGGGCAGCTTGTCAAACCTCTGAACTGCCAAGTAACCTTTCCACTCATGTTAGCCTCTCAGTTTGATAAAGTCCACTGGGAGCCAATTTGGAGGTGATCATAAACCAATTAGTTGTACAGTGTTTTTTTTAGGATGACATCACCAGACCACAGTGCTCTGGTTTAGTGAGGTCTAGACTGGCTCACCACAGCTGAGGCAGACACCACAGAAATAGGTGGCCTGTGTCTGCTTTGTAAAAAACCCCAAAACAAGAGTATAGAGACTATTAGTTCTATTTTAGTTTGATTCACGCTTCATTGGGAACCATTAGAGAGCAGATGGTTGAAACAGCACATGTAGGCTACATGAGGGAAGCAGGCACTTTTACTTAAGGGATAATTGCAGTTTATTAGAACTAGAACAGGAGAGGGGACTACATGCAGCAAAAGGCCACAGGCCAGACCCAATGGCCACTGCAGCAATGACCCAGCACCTGTTCATGTAGCGCCAGTTCTACCAGGTGAGCAAACCAGGGCGCCCCAACATCTCTATTCTTTATCCCGTCTAATAAACTCTGATTGGCTGGCAATTGACAGCAATCAATACCATAACTATTTCAATCGCTAGACAAAACGGAGATCTGGAAATAGACAAACACGCGCAGTCAGAACAGACAGACTATCTAAAAAACTTTATTTGGACGTAAAACAGAAAGAAACTTCACCTGAAATGTCGGCAATCATTCTTTCTTCATTGTGCGTGCACAACTACAGTAAGTACAGTTCGTCAAAGTTGAACCAGGAAGTCTGATCTTTGGGTAATACATTAGCTGTTTGTTTTTCCTTCCAATAACTTTAGCTAAAGTGGGGGTGTGTTTGAAGCATGTTTGATTGACTGATGCCTTGTGTTCTTGACCTGTTAGGCAATGTCA
Source organism: Morone saxatilis (assembly GCF_004916995.1). Taxonomy (NCBI): domain Eukaryota; kingdom Metazoa; phylum Chordata; class Actinopteri; family Moronidae; genus Morone; species Morone saxatilis. The sequence continues at coordinate 19,174,681 of NW_023340257.1, read as the reverse complement.
CATCTCCAGATTTGTGCAATTAAAGGATAGGTCTGGTAATATTCTACATTTTTCTTATTGTCAAAACATCCTATAAAAAAAACATTGAATTGGTCCTACTAACAAGTATTGTCTGTGCATGCAAAGCCTCCATGCAAAAACTATTAAAAACACATCAATGAGCCACACCTTTGCACTGGGGACACGTTCCTTCATTACAATAGGCTGTACGTGGGCACTGTAGCTTGTTTTGAGTTGATCCCACCTAAGGTTCTGCTGCCGTAAATACTTGCTCTAATTGTGCACTAAATCTGCAACTGAAAACAGTCCACTATAATCTGACAGAAGCCAATATGACACTATATTTTTGTTAACTGTTAAAAGTTTAACATCTTCAGTCGGAAAGAATGGGCCTGAGGCTGTGAGCCACAGACTGGCTGGGGGAGTCAGGACATACTGAGAGATGAACCAACTTACTGTTGATTTTGGTCTTTTCTTGAGGTTTTGTTGACACTAACAAAAATATAGCATATTGCCAGTCTCTGACCATTAGGAATTATGATCAAAACTGCAACAGTAAGACCCCAAATGTAGTAAACCAGAATTATCCTTCAAGGTGAGGTTGGGTAACCTCCAACAAGCTCCCCATACATCATATTCTAGTTCTTTCTTTGGCTCCTCTTCACCTCCTCTTCACCCCCCTCTCCATCATCTCCCTCACACAGTTCATCTTTTTCTCTCCTTGTGTCTCTCACTTCTTACAACAAATCCTCATTCCTGGGAAGGTCTCAATAGAGTGGAATAAGATTAAGTCATGGACGACTGTTGAGGGAAAATGCTGACCTCTTCTCCTCCCTTTTGCTCTGTCTTTCATTTTTCAGTCTCTCTTTCTTGGCTCTTTTCTCCCCTCGGCGCTCCTTTATTCTCACTCTCCCGTGTACCCCCCAGCCTTCCAGATTGTAATAATAGTAATAATGATAATAACGGTGATGGGCCTGGTGACGGTGATGTAAAGAAACATAATATTAGAATAACAAACACACTCTCTAACCAGTGGCCATCATTTGACCTCTGTGGATGTGAGTGTGTACATACACATGCGCACACACTCTCTCAAGCTTCTGAAACTCAGATTTTTGTGTGTGTGTGAGAGAGAGAGAGAGAGAGAGAGATGAAGAAAAAGAGGAGATAGAGAAAGACAGTGAGGGAGAGGGAGTTTGCTGGCATGCTGTATATACGGTCACTTCCTCTCCAGTTTAAACAGAGCAGGCTGTGCTGGCAACCTCCGCTCCCCACTCCAAATGGTTTGCATCATGTTTAAACCCCCCTGCCACCACCCCTCCCTCTCTTCCCTCTCTCTTTCGCTCTCTCTCTCTTCCTTTCTCTATAAATCATCAAAATCTCAAACTTTATGTGTTTGAAAAAAGACGACACCCCTTTGCTTTCTCTTTGCAGAAGGGCATAAGAAAAAGCTATAAAATGGTTCTAGGATGTCTTTCCACTTCAAACACCCCCCTACCCCTCCTCCTCCTCCTCTTACCTCCCTCCATCCCTCCAGCCCTCTGCTGGCCTCTCGTCACCCCTGTGTCCTGGTCATGGTGCTCTCATATCTGGCTGGGTAGACTTCCCTCCTCAAGAACCGACGTGGCTCCAGTAAAACACAACATAAGGGGAACTGGTGGCCTCAGGAGGCAGATTATCTCCATGGATGAATTTCTATAGCAAACCCTCCTGTCTGTGAATCATGCTAGTCCCCGGTGGTAACTCGCTAAACGCCTGGGTGGGACATAAATGGCCCAATTTTAAGCTCTGATAAGAATGAACTGATAGATGAAAAATTCAACTGGCCATGAACAGTTGACTGAAACATGAGCTGCCTTTTGGAAACTGAGATTACAAACCTGGTTCATGATCTGCATCATAGAAATAATGTCAGACAGCAATATAAAAATATAAAATGAGACTGCCGTGACAGTTTAAAAACAAACCATGTTGTCATTTACCTGACAAGTAACCTTCTGCAGTTCAGTCAGCCAACTCACG
>NW_023340257.1:19161015-19172559 GCF_004916995.1 Morone saxatilis | reverse complement strand
TGTGTGTGTGTGTGTGTGCTTGATTTGGCACCAGCTTAGTCATTAAGCTTGGCTGTCCCTGCACAGACCCCTTGCTGTCTTTAGTCATAAAGGGGATCTCTCCAAAGCCTGAGGAGACTCTATAAATCAGCCAAACTATTTTGAGCATCGTCCCGGCCTGCTGGCTGGCACACACACACACACAATGCAAAGACACACACATAGATATATTCACACAGACTAAGCACACCAACGCACAGAGAGAGTTGACTACATGGGTGGGCACACATTACTGTCAGCTCCGGAGATGGAGCTGATAAAAACAGGCCCTCAGCACTGCAGATGAAGGGAAAGAGGGGCAATGTGGGGACAACCGCCCTTGAAACTAATAGACACGCATACACCCACACATGCACACACAAACACACACCCCTTGGGCTTTGGCTCTCTGCTCTGTCTGAGCAGATCATATTTCAACATCTCACCTCTAGATAAGAATGTTTATCAAAGGCTTTAAGTGTTCCTACTGAGCCCAGGTTTACACTCAAACTTCACTTTAACACACTTTCTGCAGCTCCTCACAAGTTTCTGATCTATTACAGATGGCATCCATCTGCAAAGAAAGAAGAAGAAATAATCTATTCATTTGGAATTGATTCACACTGATAAATTAAGAGGGGAATTACCAGCATGAGTCCTGGTGATAGCTAGAAGAGGAAGAGACAGCGCTCATTTCCATTTCAAACAAGCTGCATTGCCCCGCAGCCTTATCTTGATTGACTGAACATGTTCCTCACTCAGTAAACTGGACCTGGATCAAAACAAGTCTTTGATTAACACCATTCAAAGCCCAGGACCTCAGCTACTGAGGGCCAAAGAAACCACAGACCAAAGGTTGGGACCAGGTGTGAGAGGGTAGGAGGTGTGTGAGCATGCACGAATGCAGCAGTGTAGGTTGTGAAGAAAAACTAACGCAAGGAAGGGAAACTGTTTGTAAAAGTTAGTCAAAGTGAAAGGTACCTCACAGTAGGGAAAAAAATCTAAAAATGTATGTAAAAATGCACTAAAAGGAGGGGCTTTTTGAGTCAAGAAACGATATACATTGACTTCACTCACATGTATAAAAAATTGGGATAAATAAAGAAGAAATAACCACATACTAATGAATACCATATATTACAATATATACAGTACATATGCCATGCATATGCAATATATATGCCAGTGGAAACTATCAAACAATGAAGACACCAGTACAGAAGCATAAAATAACATAAAATCAATAAACCAAACAGTTTACCAAATATTAATTGGCTTCCTTCTAAATAAATGGCCCTTAAACCCTATTGTAACCCATACATTTAAAGTGATGCAAAGAAACATAACAGTACAATCCTTTATGTTTCAACAAGACCTACAACATAAACATTTCCTCTGAAGATACTACTTATCTTTTGGCTGAAAGTGCACTTAGCATTACTAAAAGGGTAGCTTTTTTTGTCAAGTAAATCACTTAATTACTCACTAATGATGAGGTACACAGAGTCACTAAACACAGTACAAACATAACGCCTTCATACCAGAAAATGCGTGTATTATAGATAAACACAGACAAACTTTCCTCGGATGACGGGGAAAAGAGACTCTATGACTTGCAAGACGAGGGTCACATGAACGAGGATACAGTCGATGGCCTCAGTAGGCTAATTTTCAGTAATCTTACTAGCTATTTATTTACGTGGCATTACGTGGCATCCCAGATCTGTTAGGGCAGCTTTGCGGCTGACTGAGCTCATATTAGTTAGCGTTGCAATCTTTCCATCAGGAAATTACGTATTGTAACATTATTCCCTGTTGGTGTCAGAGGCTGTGTTCAATCCCGACCTGGGCCAGGCTGGTGACCAGATACAATTAGCAACACTTAATTAGCGGTTAGCGACTTTAGCAAGTTGTTAAGTTATCTGTCCTTCAGAAAACTGTAAATCCAAGTTTAAGGTGAGTAGCTGTAGGATATCAGAGGGAAAACCATAAAATATTATCCACTTTCACTAAAATCAGTGAATAAAGTTATAAAGTTGTCCTTTTGTAGAGTATACAGTTACACCTGGTTATAAATGTATGTAATACATTGGCCATCAGAATATAAGTGTTTAGAAAGCCTCTTTGGAAGCAAAATTAGTATATGCCCCTAAGTAACCTACAGGATGAGTCATCAACAACAAGAATACCCCCAAAATAGCTAACCCAATTGTTGGGACAGATTCTAGTGTATAAGTGCATATAGCACAAAACATATGTGGTATAAACACTTAAACATCAATTTTGACATCATGAGGACCTACAAACATAACATCTAATCAGATTTTTGTCATACTGCAAAACACTACCACCAACTTTATTGAGAATGTCTGACTACAGAAAAGCTGATAATGAAGAGGGCACAGCTCAATGCTAATAGAAAGACAAAACTCCAACTTCATTTACTACCAAAATAGATAACGTAAAGTAAAACCCACATAAAAAAACATCCAGTAATAAACATGCGAGTAAATTAGCTCGCTAGTGGCAGTGCTAGCTAGACCCCCTCTTTTGTCACGTGACCCTTGCCTTGCAAGTCATAGCACTTCCTCAAGAATCTCCCAAGAAAGTAAGTGTTTCCTCAAGTATTGACTTTCAATGCTGCATGCCAACTGTGGTCTGTGTTTTAACCCTGTCACATACAGAAGTTGTACATTTTCTCTGAGCCCTCCACTGAAAAAGCAATTATCACCTGTAAACATAATTATAATGCATGGAAGGAGTTTCATTTCTATTGGTATTATTTATACCAGTATTATTTTAAACTCTTTTTGGTTTTTCACTGCAGACTAACTTCGGTCTTTGCCCTTTTCCTTCTTTAATATACCGTCATACATGTTTTTCTTCATTCTCAGTGACATTTGTGGTTAACATGATTGTGCAGTCTGGTATATTTAGATGGGTGACACAGAGAGACTGGTGCCATGTCCAAAAAAACTATTCTAAGCAGGTGGCATTAAAAAAACAAGACACGGAAAATGCACAAATAGACACACACCTCTGTAGTTTGCAGCAGAGTCATAGCACACATTATGCAAAAGTCAGTGCCTGTTTTGTGTATCATCTGCGGTACAACTGTGGTGACAGGCTTTTTACGACAATTATACCCTTGCTGCTATCGAGCCGATTGACAGTGCTGCTTTAATTAGCCAAATTAAATAGGAGTTTGTGCTCACTTCGCTCATGACTCCTTACTGATAATTAAAAGCGATGTGTCCAGAAACCACACGCATAAGCATACTGCATGGTTGACTAAAAATAATAGTAGCGTGTGCCATTATTTTACAGTGAGAGATTTAAGTCGTTTTTATGGATGTGGATACCACAGCAGTGACCGGGTCAAAGGGTTAGCTTGTTATGTGTGCTCAGACACACACATACACAGCGTCTTGTCTGAGAGTTTTCTCTTGAGTGACTCGGAGCAAAAGGCCATCAATAGCATCAGTGTTTGTATCCAAACTTGGGGACTCGGCCAGGGTTAACAGGCTTTTGGTCCGCACCAAGTCGACCCCCTGAGGTAATAGGAAGCATCTGACCTGAAACCTCAGAGAACTGCAGGTTACAGCCTGGTGCTCTGACTAATGACCCCTTGTTTTCATAGCAAGCTGAGTGCTTGGGTGTTTCATGTGGCCTCAATAGAACATGTTTGTGCACACACACACACACACACACACACACACACACGGTCAGATGAAAGGAATCTCACCCTCCATTTAACAGCAAGTGCTATAAGCTTTGGAGAGTGTTAAATGTGACCTCAGTTGTCTGCAGTCATTGTGAGATGTGTCATTGGCATTTTTAGGTGGAGCATTTTATACTGATCAGGTCAGATGTTAGGCTTGTGATACAAATATACTTATGAGACATAGGTTTCTTTATAAGCCTATTTTCTTCATTGACCAATTCTGCATCTACCACTTCAGAGGAAGTATAATCACTTCATCACTTCCTCGCTCATTTTATCTCTTATATTCCAGTGGGTGTTCACTGATGCTGAGCTTGTATTACTTTCTAAAATGAATGTTTGATTTATCAGTTAAACTGAGCATTGCTTTCAATTTGATAATGTTTGGTCTCATATCCTGAAAGGTTTGCAGAAATACCAGTACTCTACAGTAACAAGCCAAACAGTCCACAGCCACGCTAGCGGCTCTGTGAGACTGTTGTGTCCAAGGTAAAAAACAAACAAATTGTAATGTAAGTAAGTATTACAAGCCAAGCCACAAATGCCAACCTTCTGATGGCGCTAGAGAAAACGTCATAGGATCATAATGTCATTAGGTTACATCATCTGGGGAACATCATGTCTGTACCAAACTTTGTCAATCCATTTGGTAGATGATGAGATATTGCATTTGAAAATTTTTACCCACTAGTGGTGCTAGAAAAGTCAGGTGATCACCAAAGTCAACACAAATTTCTTTAATATAAATCCATCTAGTAGTTGTTGAGACCACCATAGTTATCTGTCCCAAATTGGCAAATAATCCATTAGTTACTAAAATACAAAAATATCAACCATTACAGTGGCGCTAAATGCAAAGTCAGGGGATCATCAAAGACAGTAGGCTTTATCCTCTGGGAAACACAAATCTCTGTCATGTCAGTCCATCTAGGACCTAACCTAATGCCATTAGCGTGAGTGTTTTTATCAAGGGTTGTGTGTTGAATTGATTTAAAGCTTTAGTTGCTGATCTCCACTTTAATAAAAACACTAAACTTACTGGCTTCATGATCATCAGCAAAGAAAAAATGCCCAATGAAACATAAGTTGTATGTATTTGTGTGTCCTGCCAGACTTAAGTTGGGTCACCGACAAAGTCCTTCGGCCCTCGTCTGGCCTCTCTGTGGCTACAGGTGCTTCACATTATGGCTCGTAAAACTCAGCAAGAGGGAAAAATTATTGCCACAATTTGTTAAAGAGGAAGGGGGAGGCATGGGCGTTGGGGGGTACTGGAGTGGTGCTGTATATGGATACAGTATTGACATACGTGACTGTGTTGTGTCTGCTGAATGCTTCAGCATTCCAGCCCTGTGCCAGGAAAGGCCATATTGTTTTTGAATTGAACTCAAGTGTCATTTTCTGAGGAATGATTTAGTAGTGTGTATTTGTGTGTGTGTGTGTGTGTGTGTCACACGCCAGCTGGCACACTCCTCGGCCGACGGTGTGTATGCCATATGTACTGGGAGGAAGGTTACAGGGTCACAGGGCCACAGGGTCGCTGGGAGTGCACTGTGGAGAGAGGAAACAGGCCTAATCTCAGAAAGGCTGGCAGCTTCCTGTTCTGAGTGGAGGGTACACAGAGGACACTGTCTTAGCTCTGGATACCCTGCTAGTGAATTTAATATGTAATTCAATCAGGATTAGACCACTCACTCACGCCCTCTAATAATAGTGAGAGGGAGGAGGCCAGACTGAGCTTTAAATCAGTATCTCCTCAACCTGATTTTACTTTCAGACATGGGTCTTTTTTTGGCCTCGCTATGTGTTGTTCTTCCGATGTAGTTTCTGTAAGCATAATTGGGATGAAATTAACTTTTTCATTACCACTCTTATCAAGGTTTTACTGTTTAAGAAATGCACCCACTCAATATGGTAGTGTTACAACTATGTTCAAATTGTTAAAAAAAATAAAGCTTCCATATACATTTTTACTTTGTTACTTTTTCAAGGAAAGACGGGTAGCAGACTGAAAAGAAATAAAGAAAAAAAATGCAGTTTGAAATTATCCATCCCAGTTGTGTTTCTTTGGAAGACACTGCTCTACTAGAGTTTACAGTAAACTAGGTCCTCTTGTGGTGAGCACAGCTCAGAAAATACTTCCAGGAATAGAAAGTGAAAAAAAGCAAACTGAAATGACCTGCTTATCACTCTGATCAGCCTGAGCTCCCCAAAACACTTTTAAAAAGAGGAATAAACAATTGATATGTATGGTGTTTCTGTCAACCCTAACCCTTTTTACACATATTACTGTAATATGTATGTATTCTCTAATGTATTTATTATTTATTTATTCTAATAAATATAATCTAAAAATAAGGAGCCTCATACCTATATTTCCACTATCACCAATATCACCAATACTTATTACATATTGATTCATTTTTATAACCTACACAATGCAGTCTTCCAGAAGTGTGGAGAAAACACTGGTAGATGTTAGGTATGAAATATGAAAAAAACATATTCCTTACCCTCATGTGTATTATGTAAGTTACACAAAAGACTAATTTTATCCTGTTAATCACATGACAAAGTCAGCTGACAAGGGCTTTGGTCAATTCTTTTATAGCTCTTTCGTTGACTAATAGCTAATGCCAACAGAATTCATTATATCATGTTTTGGAAATGGCAGCTGAGTAAAAATAGGCAATAATGTGTATTTTCATATCACTGTTAATTGTTGGTTCTGTGTGCAAATTATATTCATTCAAATTATTTGGCTTACTCAGTTAAGCTCAGCACAGCAACTGAATGTGTGCGACACTGTCATGGCTTATTCCAAATTGTTTACAAGCTAATCTAGTTAACTCAGTATCCCATAAATAAATGTAACACAAAGTTTATTGCTCACTAATTAGTCAACATTACTTACTGTAAGTTTTTTTCATGAGCGAGCAATTATGAGTGGCACACATCCAATGTAACCCTTGGAATGAGCAGATGATTCAGAAAGAAGAAAAGAAAGAATTGTCTTTAAACAGGCCAATAACATAATAACAGCAACAATCATTTGCTTTGTGTATGCATATGTGTGTGTTCATTTTGCATGTGCTGGAAGATATGCAAGATATGAACTTCAGTTCAAGGCTAAGGGATCAGGGTCGGGGCAGAGGTCAGTGTCAGAGGTGGAGTCTGGGGAGGCTTTTTGATCTGCATCCGGATGTGGAGAGAGAGACTCTTCTAACCGTTCTAACTAAAGTGGGAGGAGCATGAGTCAACAACAACTAATGTGCAAGAGTCCAGACTGGATAGACCAGACTGTCGCAGTCACTGGAGGGACAGTTAGTAGCTGAATGTAATGCTCAGGCCAGAATGTATGTTTAAATCACAGCCTGGAGGTATGCAGGGGTTGAGTCCTTTGGTCGCCCTCTAGGTTAAAACCAGTGTTGGATAATGGTTGGGGTGCATGTGAGAATTTAGGTGAGGTCTAGACAAGACGAGATGGGCTGCAGCAGTTTGGATGAGCCCCAAGTGTCAAAGAGTAACCCCCTCTCCAGACTAAACATTCATATGAGACAGTTCTGTAAAACCCTGGATTATGTTCAGCTATGACATTTTTAAATATGCAATGCAAGTGCTTTTTCATTCTTTTTTTAAACTGCATGCATGATAACTGCAGTACTGTTAGGCAATTAACAACTACTTGGTTTAAGCTTCTTTGAGACCCATTTTTATGTCATTATAGCCCCTTTTTAAATGATTTCGATGGTACACATTAAGTTTTTGTTGGAAGAAAAATGCTAAAATCCTGGGTAACTTGGTGCAGTATATGAGTTGCTTTACGTGTATTCATTACAGGAGTTTAAACATTACTAACGTAGGAGCGGGGAACCCAGCGGCTGATGCCAACTGATTTACAGTGGCTCCAACCAGGACTTTGACTCAGGAGATGAAGACACAGTGGGTTCCAGCAGGGAAAGGAGAGGCATGAAACGGAGTGAGGTGCTAGTTTATAGCAAGTTAATTTGTCAGTAACTATTAACGTTATACATCTTTTTCATATTATTTTGTCAGGTAGTACTTGTTGGTGTGTGTCGAGACTTGTGTGATGTTATACAGTGTTGAAATAAATGTTCAGTCTCCTTGGTTGGTTGTTTCCGACACATTCAACGACATAATTACAGCTTTTTCCGTTTTCACGAGGCGGCTGTTGAAATATATTTAAACGTATACATAAACATGCAATAACTAGTCAATTTTTGGTTTCTACTAGTCAACTAGAAAAATCTGTAGTCGAGGACAGCCCTACAAATTAGATTACAGGCCATATGAATGTGCTTCCTAGTTCATGCACTAACACTCAAGTACAATTCAAGAGCAGTTTTTAGGTGCTTGTACTCAAGTATTTCCAATCCAACCCCCCAAAGAAGGACTTTTATTCTTAACATTATACTATATTTACATTGCTACTTTTACTTTACATTAACAAGTGTCCTGAGATAACTTCTGTTAAGAATTGGCGCTATACAAATAAAATTAAATTGAAATTAAATTGATTTGAATTACAAACTGCAAGTGATTAATTGATTAACAGAGAATAGCTAAAAGAAATGTTTAGTAAATCAATCAATAAAAAGTTTTTATGACGTCTTTCCCCTACGTGATTTTTTTTAAGCCACCTTTAGTGAAAAGGGGTAGTGGTATCTGGATCAGTATCGAGTTGTGGTGATGATTTTGGCCGTGGCATCACAAAGACAGAAACCGAATTTTGGTTTATGGTATTTCCCATCTATAGTGGCAGCATCCTGTGAGACTGTGGGTTTCACTTGTTGGTTTTACTTCAGCTTTAAGTTGATTTTTGTGGAACTTTCCCAAGGTTTGTTTACTTTACTAGTTGCATTGTAATGATGATAATAAGTTCACCTATTCTGCACAGACTCCAGCCCTCATAATAAGACAGAATAAGTGTGGACCATAATGGACAATAAAATACAATAAAAAAGATTAAAGAGGTATAACAAGTGTTTGATAAAAGCTATACTAAAAATTTGATAAAATAAAAAAAACAAATACAACCAATAAAAAGGATAAAAAAAATATTAATAAGAAAAAAGTCACTAATAAAATACATTAACAAAACATTTTTACAAGGAAATACAATAAAATATGTGAATAAAAGAAAATAAATCATGTATAGGAACCATTTTTAGTTAAAAGCCAGGCTGAAGGTATTTATGTTTACATATTTCAACACTCCCAGCTGCTGTTAGATCCTCCAGCAGACTGTCAAATACCTGAAATATTGAGGTTTTGCTACTGGTTGACAAAATCTCTCACATCTTACGTTATCTCATCATACCACCCAACCCACTGATCGCATCGACTCAGTGGGCACGTTTGTTATCAGTAAGGAAGCAGTTCAGAGCGTGTCACAGCTGATCTGCTGCACCTCTGTCATACCTCTATCAGCATGGCTATGTCATGTGATTATTGGTATCTTTTTTGGCTGACTGTATTAACCGTTTATCAGATCACATAGTCATAACCTTATGACATTCATTTTTCCTGTCACCATCAAATTCATATGTGGTTTGCATTTATCTGCAGTTAATCACCCAGCTGCAACGAAAATAAAGTGGCAGTTTCCAGGAGCTTTCTTAGCTGATTTGCTACTCAGAATTTCAGTTACAGTGCCAAATGATATCATTCAGCGCTGAAGTGTGTTATTACTGACCCATGTTTTACAAAAGCCACTCTTGCTTTTAAGCAGTGTCTGCAAGAAGCAGTAAGTGTCTGCGTTTCCTCCAAACTCACCACTAAAAACAGATCCAAGCTCTGAGGCAAACCGGCAGTCCGATTTTGGAGAAATCTGCTTTTTCGGTGCAGTGCTTGTACCTAGTGCATGGTAGAGAAGTCCTAATGTCTAATAACACATCCTTACTTGTCTTTTTATTGGCATGTGCAGCTGGTTTTGAGCTTGAGTGGTATAACGTACAGTTCTCTGCAGATGATTACTGGGCCTACATAAAAGCTTGTTGAACGAGGAAATGGGTACCAAATTACCATTATGTGATCTGGGTGGATTCCCGTAGCACTCAGTTCATATAAAACAGAACTAATCTAACATGAGAGCCTCACAGTCATTGTTTGGGTTCACCTTCATGTCTGACTAAATCAAGCCCTCAACATTGACAGAATGGCTCAGCCCCAAGCACAGAAAAAAACAAATCATAGCATGAAAAAGCCCAGAGGCAAACAACTGGGGGAAAAATTATCTCTTTACAAATGAGTAACAAGTTTCACAGACTGGTGGGTGTGCGAGTGCTGTCACTTACAGTGATAGAAGTTGCAGCGCGCCAGAGCAGGGCAGCACTTTGGGTCATGTAATTATAGCATTACCACGTAATGAGAGTAATTTGTACTAATCACAGGGGCCGTGCTGACTCTGAGAAGAACCTCTATAGCACAGGAAGTCCCATTGGGAAAAGGTAGAGAATAGAGACCTGCAGGTACACCAGTAGTAAACCTGTTTACTTGCAGCACCGCTATGACAAAATTGTTCCACCTCACTCAGAATCCACATTAATTACTATAATGATGAGCACAAGAGAAACTGCCTGCTATTGGGTCTGGGTCTCCATTCTGTTCCCTTATGCTCTCAGCGATTACTTTAACTGTTTTTAGCCATGCTAACAGCATGGCTCTATGGATAACAAAGACTTGGATGGTAATATCTTAACAACTACTTGATGGATTGTCATAAAATATGGTAAAGAAAATAATTTGCTTTATGATCAAATATCAGCCAAACTAATGACATTCCCATCAACCCCAACTGCACATTTAGTGCTAATTTGTGCTAATTAGCTAATGTTAGTACACTAACATGCTGAAGCTAAACTGAAGATGATGAACATTGAAACATCATACTTGCTAAACATCAGTATACAGTGTGGTTGTAGACTGATACACGTTTATGGTAACACCTGTACCACTGGCTATATTGACATTTAAAATGAGGGATCACATAGGTTAGAGGGGGCAGAAAGATGTGATTTGTGATCACTGTTTTCCAAAATCCACACTAAAATGTATGGTTGGCCATTTCCATTTCCATTCTGGAGAACTTTCTTCCTTATTGGGTGTGAAAAACTCTAGCTAAAACAAAGAGAAAAATATGTTTTTTCAGATTTAGCTGGCTTCGACTGTGCATATTGTCATTCTGCATCCTCATGCTCTGGCACTTTTCTTATCCCTTTCTCATGCATTATCCCATTTCTTCCCTCCTTCTACCCAAGGCCTGAGCCAGAAGAGTAGTTTGGAGCTGGTGGGCAGCAGCAGGGCTTAAGTGTTTCCTGTAGGGCCTGTTGGACAGGAGGAACCGCCGCTGGCCCTCAGCCTTCAGGGGTGGAAAGTATGTGTCGTAGGCTGCGCTCCCACCTCCCACCTCCCAGCCTGGGAACGGAAGCTGGGAGCCGCCAGGGAAAACAAGCAGACAATCAGGTAGGGCCTGAGCCGGGAGAGAGAAAGAGAGGATAGGAGGGGAGGCGGAGCTGCTAGATACGTCAGGTCCTGAAAGACTCAACTGAAGCTCTAGGAAAAGCATACAGATGTAATGGGGTTTGGGATGGAGGATTTGTTTATGTGTTTGTGTGAGCATTTCCTCATCCATCAAAGAAAGTGAAAGGATGTGTGTGTTTTCAGAAGGACCGGCGCACAGAGCGTGTGTGTGTATGTCGCGCAAGCATGTGCATTACTGAAACATAATCCGATATTAGAGTTTAGAGAGTGTTTGTACAGTGTGTGTTGGTTAGTGTGTGTGT
>NW_023340257.1:19141813-19160915 GCF_004916995.1 Morone saxatilis | reverse complement strand
TCTCTCACTCTCCCTCCCTCTCACTCTCTCTCTCTAAAACAGAGCTTTAAATGAGCAGGGGAATGAATGAGGGAAATTTCCCTCTAATGGTATTTTTGAATGGCTTTTGAAAGGAATGAGAGGCAGGAATGGACAAGGCTGAAACATTTCTATTGGCTTGTTCCTGTACACATTAAAGTTCTAATAATAAAAGTCCTGGTCAATCATTTATAGCTTATTACATAAAAATGCCAAAAGAAAAGGTTCAGCCAACAATTTCAACCACGTGTTTGACCTACATTTACTTTTGTTTTTACATCATGGAGGAACTTTTTTGAATAAGCATCCATCATTTTGTCTCATACCGAAGTTTGAAATCTAATTTTATCTGCGGTCAAATGACCTAACTCACTATCTACCCATATTAAACTGATCAAGACTGTTTATGTACAAATGACATTGTTCGCATACCAGTGGAATGATAGTGATCTGCTTTTATTCAAATAATAATAATAATAATTTTATGATGTGATTGGTTTTGTGTGTGAAAGTGTTCCACAGATTTAATATCCTGTTAGTTTCTATATCAAAGTTGATGAAGTTTTGATCATATCACATCGGACTCAGCAGATGGAGTTTGCCTCCACTATGGTTTAAAGGTTGTGACTGAAAGTTCGTTCTTGACCTCTGAAACAGCAGTTCTTTTGTTTCGTGTTGTAATCAACAGAAGTAACAGAATTTCTAATGATTTCAGTCTGAACTTTGAAATATGTGATGTATGTCATCTTTGAAATTAGTTTATTATCAAGGAAATCATGCATAGACCTTGCAGTGATCCTCATAGTCTGAAAACAGCAAAAGGAGGAATAGAATATTTTGTTGGAACAACAGTGGAAGAACTGGGGTTGACTGGGGGTTTTGATTGATTGTAAATTATTGATTGACTATAAAGACCTTTTTTATCTTCAAATCTAGTATTTAAAAAACACTTCATATTCCTTAAGGCAAAATCCTCTCAAATTGAGGGTCTGGAGTTTAATGTGCTTCTGTTGTGGGGGTCCTTGACATTAAAAGGTTTGGAAACCCCTGGTACAGAATATGGTAGATGCTTTCCTCTCTTTTTCTCTGTAACAGGAACTTGCTGCTATTTCATTAGTTTGAGGTGGCCCAAAAAGGGTTGAACATGCTTGAGGGCTCTTTATGGTCACATTTGGCCATAAATATGTCACTTACTTCCTCCCAGTAGTGATGCCGCTTTTAAGACAGTATTGAATGCCATTCAGAATCCAGCTCTTGTTATCTGGCCGGAAATCTGAGTTTTTAACAAAAAGGCTTATAAGTGAATCAGTGGTTTAGACCACAGCTTCACTTTCCCACCTTGGTTCACTTGCTCTACACCTGTTATTGTGAGCGATCATAATCAAATCAGAAAGTCATGACTGGTTTAGATCATCTGTTCACTTTGAGGTGTTTTCAGAGCAAAGGTTGGTGAGGTCACTGGATCCGGTGCAGTGCCTCGAATCATGTTACAGTGTTTGCTATCTGCTCTCCTCGGGTTATTTCCTTTTTGTCTTTCATATAAACTGTGTGGAAACAAGTGAATTACATAAAACAATAAACCCATTATACTATTATGGGATCGCACATGTTGTTGTATTTATTAGTACTGCATGATTTCAATGATTTACGTTTGCGGCATAATAGACTTGCATGGTTGCCTTTCCCTCTGTGTTTGGTACGTGCTCCATTGACTGTCCCGGGTCACAGTGGGACACCAGTGATTGAAGCTGAGTTGGGAGAGGGGAGAGAGGGGAGAGAGGGGGGGTGGACGTGACATCCCCAGCTGGCCTGTGACATCACTCCAGCGAGGACAGGAAGTAGGGGAGTTGAGAAGCTAGGGTACAGTAGGTGACATCAGGGCTCTGTCTGAGTCTCTTGGTCCTCCAGCTGGGTAAACTAGACAGAGACCCCCGCAATCAAACCCACCCATCCGCCAACCCCTCCATCTCCAGCCATTGTCTCCAGCCTTTCTTCGACCCTCTACATTTATGTTCACAGACACTACCTGCCCTCTCTGACTCACACACATATAATGCCATGTGTTTCCTCATACAGTCTCCCCTTTATCTAACTCTCTCTTTAATGTGTGTGTATGTGTGTATTTATGTTTTTGCGCGTGTCTGCTTCTCATCCGTTCCACTCTGACCTTGCATCTCCGTTGAATGTGATCAAACAGAACCCCCGCTGGCTTACACATAGACACATACAGTACATGTACATATATACATGAGGAGTTTGCAATTTTCTTTCGAGGGACAGAGCTGGCTGCCCAAGTGAACAAAGCACCTGGTTAGGGTCCTATAGCCACCAGAAGGAGCCCCCAAAGCCCCCAGGGTTACTCATAAAATATTTTAGGGAAACTATTACAAACTTCAAAATTGTAACAAAACACATTTTCAGGTTGCTTTAACAAATTAGTTTTTGATGATTTGAGAATAACAAACAGCACATATTGGCACCACTATACCAAATTTGCAGTCTTGTCCAAGTGGATATAATACAGGAATTTGATAACAGCCTAATTATAGTTTCAAAGTAATGAGAAATTCGGCAAAAAAATAAAAGCTTCCTAATAGATTGTGAAAGCCAAAATGGTAAGTGGCATGTACTTATATAGCGCCTTTCTAGTCTTCTAACGCTGTACATTACATGCCACATTAACCCATTCATGACAAAGGCCATCACAACAGAAACTAACCCATTCACGCACCAATGCACAGCATCAGGAGTAATGTGCGTTTCAGTATCTTGCTCAAGAACACGTCAATGTGCAACGGAAGAAGCCGGGGATCGAACCACCAACCTTGCAATTAATGGACTACCCACTCTGCCTCCTGAGCACCAGCTGCAATCAAGATGCAATAACTGGTTGCTATTTATAAACAGTTTTGCACTGAAGCGAAGGAAACCATTCAAATCTTCCACAGACTGAACTAAGGGGAACACTGCTTTTGTCACAGTGTTATGAACAATGATGTGATGGCTTAGTACAAACAGTCAGTGTATATGAATCTTTAAACTGAACTGAACAAAACAACATAAATGCATTTTTTTCTCATTTTGGAACAAAAGTATACAGAAGTATGAACTCATAAAGCTCAAGAAGCACACACACACACACATAATACTGTTCTGTAAGTCCATTTATATGAGTACACAGAGAGAGAGAGAGTGTGAGTGAGCGGGCTGCCAGTCACACTGAGTGGTTGGCCGTTGGTTTGCACATCTCCGCTTTGAATGTGAAACACATGTTAATGTGTGGGTGGGAGTCAAGAGAATAGAGGAGAGGGTATCCATGTCTCAATATGAAAACGCCCTGTCTGTCCATCTGCAAGAACATTTAATAAGACTCGCACACCAGCAGACCTTTTTTCCATCCCCTCTCTCTCCATCTCTCAAGCCTCATGCTCTCGTTATCTTTGATCTCCAGGCTCAGATTCTTCTCTATGCAAATTAAGTTTGCTGAAAACTGAGGGGGAAAGTGTGTTTCACTGCAGTTGTGAATGTTTGTGCCTGTGTAATGTTTCGCTTTTCACCGTACTTTCTGGGTTTGTTTAGGTGTGTAAATGTTTGCACAATGAACTCTACTATCTGTCATATGGTGTAAGATCTCTCCAGTGTGTGTACTACGTATGTTCCACCACATGTGTTTGTTTGAAGGACGTGTTATTGTGGGGCTGAATGTGCAAGAGCGGGCTGAGTGCGTGGCAGCCCCTGGCCTGCCCCCCTCAGTGCTCTGGTGTGTGTCTCAGGGCTCTGCATTGGGTTTATGATGTCTGGCAGAGAGTGTAGAGAGTGCAGATGGCAGGAGCGAGAGAGAAAAGGAGGGAGAGAGGGAGAGAGAGGTGTGTGGTTGCATTAATATGGTCTGCAATTCTCGTTAGCACTAATCAGGGGCTTCCTGTACCGGGAGGAGCATGAGTTCACCTTCCCAAGCACCCCACACACATATACACACAGATGCACACTTTCAGAAAACATAATAGACACCATTAGGGTGCTCACATGCACAAACACCTGCACACTCCCCTTCAATCCTACTGGCTCCCTCCCATCCCTCTCTTCCTACACACTGAATACTGAAGGTCCATCTCTGTGTTTCTGTTTCTGCCCCCACACTCTGACCATGTATCCCTCTCTGTTTGTTTGGCTCCTCATGCTCTGAAACTGGCCATAAAATAAGTTGGACGGAACTGCAAGCAACTGAAAGTGGAGATTTTTCCACTCTCGGGGTGACTTACCATATGCTCAGAATCACGTGAGACCATAGCGGAGAGTTCACTCTCACTCAGAAAAGCCCTCGTCCCAACGTGAACTCTAAGGGGTCATGAACTTCAGCTTGAGTGTAGAGGAACTGGCACTTAGGGTGGAGATCGACAAAGACAGGCTAGTTGGCATAAAGGTAGCGCAGATCACATCCTGGAATGTGGAACACAATGACGCACTTGTGAGCAGTAATTCATTTGCTGACATTGGCATACTGCAGAAAAAAAGCACCTAAGCCTGACAGGAATCAAGTCATCTGCATGTGCACAAAGTGTGTAATACCATCTGCGACCGTTTAGCTGCAGCTCGAAGCCTGTGTGGCCATGATGGCATGTGGAATCTTTGGGCAATATGTTGACCACAGAAACAATAGAAATGAGATTCCACAATGAAAATGTCATAAGTACCCTCGCCCCTTTTCCTCTCCCTCCTCCCATCCCTTCCTCTCCTTTCTCCCGAGTTTAAAAGAGCCCTAGGGTAAGATAAATTAATGTATTTAAGATGGGGAAATCAGATATTGAAATCTTTGCCCTCACCATCCTCCCCCTTTCTTCCCCTGCTTCTCCCTAAACCCCCAGCCTCCCTTACCCCCCTTCTCCCTGCACTGCTGCTCTCTTTAATGGAGTTTAATAGTGTACAGGGAGACAGTGTGATAGATAGACTGAGAGAAACTGAGGAGATTTGGTTCAAACTTTTTTTTTCACAGTGCAAGTTTTGTGTCAAATCTTTTTTTTTTCTTTTACTGTGCCCTGGGCTTTGCAATTGATAGCCTCCTCAAAACTCAACCACCAACACCACCCTCCTCCTCCTTCTCCTCTTCTTCCCTCCACACCTTCCCACCCCACTGAACCCTGGCCAGCCACAGCTGCCTGACCAGATGTGAAAGAGAAAGAAAGGGAGGAGAAGGAGAGATGGAGGACAGGGAGAGGCCACCTCCTGCGGGGAATGAGGAGTGAAACAGAGAGAGTGGAGAAGGAGGGGATGGAGAAAAGGAGGGAGAGGGAAAGTTGCAGAGAGAAGAGAGGAGATAGAGAGAATTGGAAAGATGGAATAACAT
The DNA here is from genome assembly GCF_004916995.1 of Morone saxatilis. Lineage (NCBI taxonomy): Eukaryota > Metazoa > Chordata > Actinopteri > Moronidae > Morone > Morone saxatilis. The sequence goes on along the minus strand of NW_023340257.1, from coordinate 19,155,553 downwards.
AGCTCGTAATCAAATGTGAGAGAGAAAGCATTTAGCATAAATTATTCCTCTTTAGACAGTACCTGGCCTTGTCATTAAAGACCACCTACCCAGACCACACCAGACCTCAGTGTGGTCAGTCATCAAACATGGCAGAAATCTTTATTGCTGCAGCTTCGCACCTCTTTTCACACCTTTAATCATTATTTAAGACCAAAATAAGAACAAAAACCTTTAAAAAGTGACCAAAAGCGAAGTCTACAACATTTCGTAGCTCAGTCGGCGGGTTAGTGGAGTCCGTATGTATCCAGGCTTCTCCATGGGCACAGCTGATTTATGTAGCAGCTCAGCACTCTAAGCCCTGAGTCCGCGCTCACACCGTACTCCTGGGGGCTGTCTGATTAGAGATGGGGGAGAGAAACCATGCACTCACACACCCCACCATTTGGTTCTCATTACACACATGTACATGCACACATCCAGAACACACTCACACCCTCACACATGCACACTTGAGCGCACACACAAAGTTGCAGATACAGACTTGTGCAACCTCAAACATGTAGTGCCATTCCTAATTTACCTGTGTATTGCGAAATCGGGCATTGGCAGTTGTAGCGCTGGATAAATGGAGCAACATTAAAATGAAGAAGTGGAAAGGCAAAGAAGTAGAGCTGCACTATTAAGAAAGAATGCAACACACATTTGAAACAGTATTTATGATGCATATTTGACTAGCTTCCAGATATAAAAGCATAAACAGTGTTCTCGTCCTCCTCTAAGTTCCCCTAAAGTCTAATGTTCAAATCCACTTGTCACACTTTCTTTCCTTTTTTACAGCACTGTGTTCCATCCAAAGCAATAAAATAATGTAGGCTGAAATGGCCTCTCTCCTCCATTTATTTTCTACACGCAGATAGTTTGGAAGGTGCCATCAAGCTGGTGGTGTCAACTTGAAACACGATTTTGTGCATTCTCAAAAAAAACTTCTACAGGACTGTACCCCATGCTGTTTAACACAAGTGTTAATATGAGAGGACTGTAAACACTCGGCTGTAATCACAGACCGCAGCATGTGGTCGCTTTGACTGCAATGAGATGAGGAGATGCATGTGTTATAGGTAGAAATGAGAGAGCCTGGGGGGCATGAAGGCTAATTTACAACACAGAATGTTGATTGTAACAGCTGACCAATGTATGACAACCCATGTAGGGTGTGTGTGATCCACTAAAGTTTCTGTTGTGTTCTGGATTGTGCACCATTTGCAGCACAGTCATTAAAACCTTGTTAAAAATCTGTTTGCCAAGCACCCCATACCATTATACATACACTGTCTCACTCCGGGATGGCCTATAGATGCACTCAGTACTGACTCAGATTGTGTTGTCTCCTTGTCAGAACTTTCACCTTGCTGCCAGAGTCTCAGACAGTCCCCCGGCCCCTAGACTCTTCCGGTTTCTCTCCCACCCCGACACCTCACCCGGAGTGACATCAGTCTCCAGCAATGGACGGAAACACATCACACACGTAGCTTTGGTAATGTGCCCCTCACCAGGTCAGGGACATGACGCTGGAGCTCTGATGGGTAAACCAGATGCACACATAGACAAACACACCCATACATACCCGACACACATTATGCACATACAATAAAGACAATGCATAACAGCTACAGTCCTGCTGCACGTGGAGGAATAAGAAGGAGGATACAGTGTGATTTAAAAAAAAAAATCAAATAAAGAGAATGTAGCAAAATAAACTTGTTGCAGATGCATTTTCCTCCATATAATGTGTATAAAGTTTTTAGGAAATTTCTCCCTTTTTCAGCAGACAACTGGAAAAAGTATATATGCTTCAATATATTGTATCTTTGATCATACCTTGTTTGATGTTTTTATGTTTATTTATGTAAATCATTATCTTTAATATTTAGTTATTTTACTATTACGTTTTATTAATTGTCAGTGCTGATAGCCTAAAACACACAGCCTCAACGCTGCTACACGCTATACAAGATCACCCAGGTCTGATACTGTTGCCTGTGTCTCTATGACAAAGAATGTGTGTCGTTTATCTAACAAAGCACCTGTTCAGGAGGCTGCCGTCCGTTCAGCCGCAGTCCCTAGTGATCATGCTCAAGTGTGAAAAGAACAATGAGGTGGACAGACATGGATGAGAGGATTCTGTGGGGGACGTAGTGGAGACAGATCACGCTCTCTCCAAGGGGGTGTCGCTGTCTGACAGGAAGTGTAGGTCAGCACTGGACGTGTGTTTGCGTGTGTGTGCTTGTCTGTCTGTGTGGCCAGGTCCGCACCATCAGGTCAAGGCTGTACAGCCAGCAGGAAATGACCCAAAACATGCACATGAAGATTTAACCCCATGTGTACCGTGTCATCTTCTCATCTGAGGTTCTCATCTGGATGATAACTACCATCCCTTCTTCTGTCAGCAGAGATTTAAATTTAGTGGTAAACAGGTCTGTTTGTGTCTATAAGATCATAAAAAGTAAGAAGTGAAGTACCTTTTCGTGATGTAAAAAGTACAGTGGCTGTGTCAGTCTGACTATAAAGTATGAATTTATCCCAAGAAAATGATTTAAATCAATAATAATTTATTCATAGCTGCATAATGACGTAATTCTTGGAAATGGATGAAGTAACAGACTGTATACGTGAGCATCCAAATACACGTAAGAATATTTGGAATACTTGAGCGGAGGTGCTCTAAATTTAGCTTCCCCTTGACTTTCCCTCACCCCCTCCCAACACTTCTGCCTTCCAGCCTGAAACAATGGACCCCCTATGTCCCTCCCCTGTCCTCCCCCCACCCAACACACACACACGCCCTGTGCCATTATTGGATGTGCTACCTCTCCCTATTTAGGTGTGTGTATGTGAGTCCATCTGGCCTCTGGAGTCCCATAAGGAAGAGCAAAATGTTTAGCGGCTCCTGTACTCACTTTGCAATGTCGTTTCCGTGGCGATAGGGACACTCTGCCTCTGTGGAAAGGAAGTGACTCTTTGGGGGACGAAGGAATTCTCAGACGGCGGGCCCTGACTGACGTTACACGGGCAAAAATATGCCATTAGAACCAAGCGTGCAACATTTTTGGACAGGATATCTCTGCCTGTCAGCAGACACGTTTACATCAGTCTTGTCCAACTCTGATTGACCTATTAACTCATCAGGTTATGTAAGCAGCACTCTGACTATCCAAAGGCACAATGCGTCAGCTTCGTGTGCCTATCTGTGTGTCTTCATCCTGCTGCCACTCTATAAGGGCACACTTGTCTACAGTAGCACACAAACAGGAGTTGATGGGGTGATCTAAGGTTCATCCTGTTTTGGTGTGCTGCTGCAACCTTGAAACATGTCATTTTCCTGGAGTGTCTTGGTAAAAACAGATGGTTGTTATCATCAGGGTTTGTGAGGAAGCCTTTTTGGCAGCTCATTAGTTCATCCTCACTTTCCTGCTCTTATCCTCTTCTCTCTCCTCTGTTCTCCTCATCTCTCAGCCGGTATTAACATTAACAGTTTTCTCCTTTTGTTTCCCTACGAAAAGAATAGTTTGACATTATGTTCATTTGCTGTCTTACATACTCTTTGATGAATATGCAGCCAGCAGCTTGTTAGCTTAACTTAGCACAAGGACTGTAAACAAGGGCAACAGCTAGCTTGGTTCTTCCCAAACGTAACCAAAACTACTTACCAGCAGTTCTCAAGTATAGTTGTATAAGCAAGTATAAAAATGACACTTAACTGTTTTACAGGCGGTTACTCTCTCTTGATCTCTTGGCCGGGAGCAGCACTTCCCAGAGTCACCGCTGTTTGCCTGGTAACTGCCCCTGGCCAAGAAATACTTATGCTATACTACAGAGCATCATGACTGTATTACACTTAAGTTTTTGTACAGATCAAACTAAAAAGATACAATGTGTTAATTAGCGAGTTTACAGGTGTTGGTAGATGATTTTTGTTCTCTTTGGACAGAGCTAGGCTAGCTTCTTTCCCCTGTTTCCAGTCTTTATGCTAAGCTAAGCTAACCAGCAGCTGCTCCAGCTTCATGTTTATCATGGTATCAATTCTCTCATCTAAATCTCAGCAAGACAGCATTTCTTCCAAAATGTTGAACTGTTGCTTACTCTGCAGTGTCAGACAGTATCACATGTGTATTTTATATTGGCCTCTTCCAGCACTTTGATGATGTTTAAAGTGAGTGACACATTAATTATGGCTGCACCATCCCATCAAATGTAAGTATTTTAGATGTGCTTATTGTGCATCATCTTATAGTCTTATATATTTGGTGTCTTTGGAAACTCTGGTATCCCCCCTTGAATTTAAAACAAAATTCTGTATGTTTGCACAGCATGGGTTTGTAATAACTTGGCAGTGAGATGTGTCCTTTTTTAAAAAGGATGCCCTCCTCTGTAACCATCCTCTTCTGTCTCTCATTCCCACTCCTCTTCAGTCACTTCCTCTTTCTCCATGTTCTGCACTCGCTGTACAAATGTGTGTGTGTGTGTGTGTGTGTGTGTCTAAACCATGTGTGTCAGTGTCCATCTCGCCGTGGCAGCATTCCAGTAAAACTGAGCCAGTGAGGGGTCTCTGTCTCACATCCCTCTTCAATCAAACACAAACACACACGTCCGGCCAGCCTGGCCCACGCTATCTTTCCCTGCCTCCTAGTGCCAGATGCACACACCCTGTGCTCTCCCTCTTTAGCTCTCTCCTCTTCCAACATTCTTCCTCTGCCTCCTCTTTCTCCTCTGCTTGCTTTTCCTCCTCCCCCTCCTCCCCTCCAGTTCAGCACCCCTGTGCATCACATTGTCTCCCGACTCTTCATCTTTCTCCACTTCCTGTGTCCTGCTCCTTGTGCCCCCTACACCCCCTCCTCCTTCCTACCCCGCTTCTCTGGGCTTCTCTCTCTCCTCGCGACGTGACTTTTAGCACAGACAGTGGGGCCGCTGCCAGTAAACTGGGGCAGAACTGGCTGAAGATGTGCACTCGCACGCTGTGGTGTCCATGTACAAGTCTCACTGTGACATATCCAAATGGACACCTCAACAGATGTGATTCATTCCAATTCAGATTTGGTGTCTTTGATTCTGGTATTCTGTGAACGGGCGAAAAAATTAAAGGAATAGCTAAATATGTGCTCATCGCTTATTCGTTTTCTTGCCGAGATACCAGTACCACTGGATGGTTACTTTAGCATAGCATAAAGCCTGGAAACAGCTGCTAACGTGGCTCTGTCTGTCCTACCAACCCTTAAACATTAATGTCTAAATGTGTATTAAATTAGAGGAACATAATAAATACTAAAGCTTTTTTTGGAATGAAGCTTTTTTTTATGGAATGAAGCGTAAGTGATTGGTTTGATGTGAATAAAAATTATGCAAATCATGTGTTGTGGCCTTCACAATCACCAGATCTTATCCCAATGAAATGAGCTATGCATTAGTGAGCACTTTCTACCACTATCATTAAAATATAATATATGGGGATATTATTTATTAAAATGGTGTTAAATCCCTCCTGTAGAGCTCCAATTGTAGAATCTGTGACTTTATAAGCAATGAAGCTGCTGTGCAGGCTCGTGGTGACCGAACACCTTACTTATGTTGGCTTTTATTTGTCACCCATTTTTAAGTTTAATCATTGTTAGTTTCCTTTATTTTGTGTTGGGAATTCAATATATCACTTGTATTTCAAAGTATGATCCTAATTTGCTACATTGTGCCACCAAGCTTCACTTGACAACAACATGCACCATGCACCTTACATCAAATCTAGTGGCTTCTAGGTTTGTAATGACATAAGGTTGTCTGCTTAATACCACAAACAATATTTATAGCTGTTTGAGGGATTGTGCTCATGACTCAGCTGAGAAACATTTTTTTTTTTTATATGATCGTGAGAATGAAACAAGAACCCTGTTCGCTTAAAGAGAGCAATTAAAAGAAAGAAAGAAAGAAAGAAAGAAAGAAAGAAAGAAAGAAAGAAAGACAAGTTGCAGCTGTACAGGAAGTGAGGATGATGCCAGTGGAGGGCATGAGAGCAATCAACAGAGTGTTCTCACAAGAGACACACTCAGTCCACACAAACACGTGGCATAGTGAAGCCTGGTTGTCCAGACATGTTGTTGTGTGTCTGCGTGTGTTATCAGGAGGTTAAAGATGGAGACAGAAGACGTCGGACCATCCCTCTCTCTGTGTTTACACTCAGTCTAAACAGCAGACCAGCCACTGAGGCTAATGGGGTTCTAATCTACAGCTGGATGACACACACATGTCGTCTTCTGAGCTTCCCAAACAGACCAGTAACCTCTCTGTGCCACATGTGCATGTACAACATAATCTCACTCTTCCAATAATGTACTTTTTATAGGTTTTACTGCATGTAATGTTAGTACTGTGAAATGACATATCTTTCTGGTGTTTTTTTATATTTTATTTACATTACATTCATTTGGCAGATTTTTCCAAAGCAGCTTTTTTCTCCACCCATGGGAAGCAATGTGAGGTTCAGTATCTTACTCAAACAGGAGGAGTCAGGGATTAAACCAACTTGACAATTAATGGACAACCCACTCTACCACCTGATCTATCACCAGAGTTACAGCTTCCTCCTACTTGCTGCTTGTTGTTGAGCAAAAATAAGACATTTGCAAGGTTTTATTTTAACACAAAAAAGAGCATATAGACACAGACACACACTGAGACCGAGAAATGCACAAACATACAGAAACCTCACCCCTGCTTTCTTCTCACCTTTAGAGTTCCAGTATCTACATCCATCTACATGCGCGTGCACACACACACACACACACACACACACATACACATGCGCACAAACACACAAAGTGAAAGTGATGAAGCACGTGGTAATTTATTACCCATGTCAAACTGAACAGAATACTAATGGACTGCTTTTAAGTGTGTAACTCAACGCTGAGAAGGTAATAGACACCCTGTTCTCAACAGCTCAGTGATTTTCTCTGTTCTGTGACAAACGAAATACACACACAGACACACATATTTGTGCCAAGGCTCAGTCTTTGAGCGTCACCAAACACAAAAGCGTCCAACAAGAGATCCGGCAGTCTCACCTTCGCACTTCTTACACACATCTCACTGCCAACACTTTCACATGAAGTCACTCTCATTAAATTAAAGGTCACACAACTTCTATAGACCCAAGACACAGCGCCTATGTATCTCTTACGGTAACACGCTTTGTAGATCACCTTCTGAACTGCAGTTGTTTGCATGCCAGCTCATTAGTTTATTAAACTTTTTCCCCTCCAGGCCTGGAGCATAAAGGCTCTCTCTACCTTTCCTCCAGTAGATACAGATCTCATTATTACCTTTAATGTTTGGGCTGCCTGTATGTGTATGTGTGTGTCACTGGCCGTCATCCCCTCTCCCCTAAGGCCAGGCATCTTTGTCCAGGCTTGTCTGGCCGTTGCACAAATTTTTGCTGGATGTACAAAATTTAAAGTTTAAAAGTCCCTTTTTGGTTTACTGTATATGCTCATCCCTGTTCCTTCCAGCATCTGTGAATGACAAATTCATGAACCTCTATACCTGTTTCTATTATCACCATGTGGTTTCTGGAAAGTTTGTCTCATACTTGAGATCAGCATATAGGTGTTTGGGGGATCCGGATGCACAAAAGGCAGGGCTGTTTTCACACTTTTATGCATGTTTCTTCAATATGTTATTTGCATGTGTGCAAGTATGTGCTGCAGCAGAAAAAGTATATGTATTGTGTGAGCTGAGAGAAACAGGATGGGTGGATTTGTCAGGGCAGGTGCCCACATGTTAGTCAATCTGCAGGCAGGAAATTGCACTGGCATAGACACACAAACACACACATTGCCCACAAAATACACCCAATTTGTCACCCGGGCCCCCGTATAGCTGAAGCAATACTTCCTCCTCGTACTTCTCTTGACCCTGCTCTGCTTCTCACACTGTCTTCAGCTCTCTTGAAATCTGAGTGCATCTTTGTAACACAGCCAAACCACCCAGCACCATCCTAATCCTCCTAATCACTCACATTAAGTCACATTAAGTTTAAGCTTTTGCAGTTGACTCAGCTTCCTCTAAACTGCTTATTATCAAATCAAAAATGGTACAAGCCAGTAACATACATGATTTAACTATTCTTCTAAAGTTTAGGCTATAGAAGAATAAAGAGCAGTAAAGGTAGACTGACAATCTCTCCAGTCAGAAGCCCTCACATATTATTTTCATGTGACCTCTGGCATGATGAAGTTTCTACTACTACCTCAAAGTGAGAATGTGTGTGTTTTGAATAGTGCCCACTGTGGACACAAGTGGCAACTGCTGGATGATGCCACACTGAAATTCCCTCAATTTCCCAATTGCCTTGAGTCACTTGCTTTAACGACATCGTTGTTAGTGAGAATGAAAAATTGTTATAGTAACACAAGTAGAGAAAAAACTTAATGTTACATTCTTTTTAAAGAATGCCAGCAAACATTACTCACCATAAGCTACTGGTCATATCACCAGACAGGTGCAACGTCCAAACCAAAAAGTCCAAACTGTAAGATTTTATTCTCACTGGAATTTTTTTTAGAAAAGCTGATGTGAAATCAGGCATTTTAGACCACAACAATCCCCAATAAAAGCCTGCAAAATCCTGGAGGGACTGATTATTACCTAAACTCTGCAGTTCCACACAGTGCCATATTGTTTTAGCACCTTTCAGCTCATTGTTTTGGTTTTCCACATTGCAACTTTGTTCTCATAATTCCCATTTTTCAGTCACAGAAGGCAACTGTTTTCAGAAAAAGCAAAAACTGATGATTAACTCACTGGACAATACGGCACTGATGAATGCTGATGTTTCTCCGTATCTGCTTGCCAACATATTCACTATAACTTTATATGGTGATAATGTGTCAATGTTATATTTTCGGCTTTTTAGACTGCGCGTGAGTGGCAAACAAAATCAATTAATCAGTATTTTGTCTTTTCAAATGGTACACTGTCTTATTTTAACATGGTATGGGTGGAGAAAAACAATATTGTAAACCATTTTGCAGAAAAGATCTAAAAACTGTTTACAAAAGAAGCAACAGTGTTTGCTATTGTTTATTGCATCGTCACATGCCATATCTCTTGAAAATACCTGACTTTTGATTCTACAGTGCTGTTCATAAGATCTTATTGTTCTTAAGAAATCCAAGAACAGTTTTTATGACTGCTTTTGGCTTCACACCGACCACAGCAGGTGAACTAGGTTAGGTATCAGGGCAAAATATAATTCTGACACATTTCTTAACTATATGCATACTTGGCCGTACAGCTCAGCTGCATTATATCTCCACGTTTTTCAACTTGTCAAAAGTACAACTAGCCATAACACCAGAGTATCACCAGGGAGTAAGGTTGGGAAACAAATTCACAAAAAGAAGGAGAGGGAGAGAGTACCATATGTGGGTGAGAAACATGTTCTCATACAGGCTGTTTTTCTTTTGTTTCAGCTGTGCGGCCCCACCTTAAATGAGGACAGGGAGCAAGGGAGCACACTGGACAGAGGAGGAGAGGGGAGAGGTAGATGGGAATTCATTGAAGAATTGGGCATAATGTGCTCTGGGCAGTCCCCGACCCAGCTGTTTTCCATTCAGTGGGAGTCCAGGCAGTGAAATGTAGCAGGGGTGGGATAGCCAGGCAGAGAGAGAAGTGGAGGAGGAACATGAAACATGGCGTGAGACACAACATGTAGAGGTCATGATGAAGGCCATTTAAGTGGATTGGTGTGTCTGTCTCCCTTTTCTTTCTCTCTCTGTGTTCCTCTTTCTCTCACCAACTGTTGACTCATTCATCACACTTATCACACCAAAAGACACTCCCTTTAAAGGAAAGAGTTGTTTTTACATGCATGTATACTAAATACATGTATGCTTTTATTAACAACCTACATCTTTTTACACCTATTAAAAGACCAGTGTGTAGAATTTAGTGGCATCTAGTGGTGTAGTTGCAGATTACAACCCCCTTGCCTCACCCACCTATTCTAAGCATGCAGGAGAAATTACAAATTGTTCCTTCCCCATCTGTTTTTTCTTATTCCTACCCATTTTTTAGGCTCTAATATTACTTTTTTTTTAAATTCAAATGCTATTGCTGGAGTAATGCAGTAAAGTAAGGCAGATATCAGTTTTAACCCATAATTGAGTAAAATCCAGTCGTACATGCATGGACAATAAGTAGCTGAACTATCTTGCTTTGGAACATAAGATAGCATATGAGAACATAAGCTATCGTTTGAAAATTTTACTTAAAAGAGAAAAAACACAGATATCAGAGAAGCAGGAAATATAGACACCTCATCCTCATCTCATCTAATGTCACTTATTTGGGCTTTGCTGAATGACCAAAACAGTGAACTTATTTCCAAATCTTAAAAGTGGGAACCTTTTGACGGTTCTTGAGAAACATGTATGATGATATAATATTGAAACTGGCATCAGAAGTCTCCAGAGAAACCTGCATTATGCCGGAATTGCTCTTTATTGGCCTTTTCATATTAGTCACTGTTTCACATACATACATACATATAAATGCCTACTTCCTTTTCTCTTTTTGTAGTGCGGACAGCACAGTCACTGCACTGTGTCCATGTGTGCAGACAGCAGAGTCCCTTAGAGTTTAAATGACTTTGCAGTCAACACCTTTGCCCTTCTCATGTCCCATCTACTCTACATCTGAAGCACCAGGTTATGCAAACATCCAGTCCACTGGAAACGCAGTGATTATCCACCTCATCTATTCATGTTTTACACGATTATTAATTTTGGGGTGAAAAAGGTCTGGAGTCTGTCCCAGAATACATTGCTCACGTCCTGAAAAGTTCACTGACAGATAACATCACTCAGGCTTGCATTTATACCTGTGGTAAGATTTTCATCTGACGTGTGGGGGGAAACCTACACAAACACAAGCTGAACATGTAAACTCCTCTCAGAAAAGTCAACATTTCTAGCAGCGAGGAGAGTAGAGAGTGGGATGGTGACTAAGACCTGGCGCTCATCCCACTTGACATTACCAGGCTGAATCAGGGCACCCACTGCCCGACACCAGACACCTCAGACCTTTGCCATTTAATATATGATGCCTCAGAGTGGCAGAGAGGCAAGAGAGCAGGCCTGCTGCCAGAAGGTCTCTTGGTCTCTCTGTATGAGCAGTAGGCACTAAAGTTTCTGACAACTGCCCCTAAATTGAAGATATTGAAAAATAAATTCATATTTATAACATCTTGGATATCATTAACTTATTTTGGCCATCATCGGTTATTAATTAAATGTACTTGGAGCAGCATCGCTACAAAGTCTGATAAGGCAAAATCACTCATTTGAACAGATCTGAACAAATTTCCATGGTAATCAAACTTATTTCATAGAGATAAAAAACATTTACTAACTAGTGCACACATACGGTTTTCTTGTGCAGTGAGGGGTATTAACCAACATTACCAACTTTTAGTTTGAGGCTAATTTCAGAGCTCTCTCACTTCACAGCCCACTTGTTCTGAATGAGGCCAGTCCATTGCTGCATGGGGTTGCTAACACAGAGAGAGGGGGGAATCAAGTTTGTCAGGCAAAAATGTTGAACCAGGCTCAACTAGACGTCATCCTCTGCATTAGCCAATCCAATACATGCGTGCAAACATTCCTGGTAATATACAAAGGCTATTTCTGCTGTTTATCTTGCATTTGTTGTGACCAAAGATAAAATAATTGCCACTATGCTAACTTTCCAGAGTTAAAAAAACCTCTCTCTCTTTCTGGATTTTATGTCAATACCTGAAGCAACACTACTTGAAAGCCCCCCCTACATTTTCCATTTGAACACCCACTTACCCTGAAATAAAGTGGTTTAGATACAGCAATCTGGCTCAGCTTTGGCTTGTTTACACCCTGTCTGACCATGTTGTGTTTCTTGCCCCGTAGGACAAGAACATGTCACTATGTTCCTAGATCTCAGCGATACATTTAGTGTTCTTATAGCTGATAGAAATGATGGTGACAAGTTAATTTGTGACCTTGGAAACACTTACTAGTTTGAAAGCTCTGGAAAAAGTTCGTAAGGGGACTTTGAGTTAAGGTTTTTTGTTAATAGATACAGTATGAATGCCACAACTATGAAAATAAAGCCCACATGTAATAAACTGGAATTTTCCTTTAACTCAGAGAAAACGGTGCCTGCATTCCAGGTTTAGGAAACAGAATGAACTGAGAAATGTGATGAATGTCATGCTGTTCCTTTTGTTTTCGCCTACTGTTCAAACAGCATAAAGCGGATGATGTCTTTCATTACACCTGGTGAATATGATCTCTCAGGAAGCACCTCAAGTTCATGAATGTTGATGATTTACACCACCTGAGAGAAGAAATGCTAATTTGTTTAATGTCAAGAGGTAATTTGTGGCAAGTTGCTTGATTTATATATCAAACATCTGGAAGGCACTATGATTTCTTATGTGCTGGTGATAATAAGGTGATTTTCACACAGTGGAAAAGGATGTGTGTGTGTGTGTGCCTGCCTGGCTGGTTTTGCTCCTGCTGACAGAGTAATGGATCTGTTCATTGTTGCATGTGGACTGTGTGTGATGTATGAGATTCATTTGAAATTCTCTGTCTTAAATGAGGCACTCACATGTCTCCATATGGGAGAATATAGACTTGAAGGCAAATGTATTATAGGAAAATGAACAGAAGTTGCTCATTTTTGTGGTCATCATTGCTGTGAAATGGTCTTGATCGTGGTCTTTTGTCTCATATTTTTCTTTTAATGTGAAACCCATATCATGCACAATAAATGTGTCAGAAACAAAAATGGTTGCTGTTCTGGTTGGATACTTAAATATCAATTTATTCAAATCCAAAAAACAGTTTAATGGAATGTTTGAATAATATAAACATATATTTAAGTATTAGGTTAGGTAAGGCTGTGTATAATTATTTGTATTTGAATTATATGTGCAAAGGAACACTGAATGAATAAAATAATTTGACACATTTCCTTGTAAATCCATTATGCAATTCACTTTATTGCCAAGTTGATTTTGAGTATAGTAACAAACAAAAAAAACATGACATAATTCACATTGGCTTTTAAAAAATAAAAGCCTTATCGACATGATTTTATCAAGACACCATAATTAAATGAAATTATTATAAAAACCCACAATTGAAATTTACACAAAAATTAACTATAAAACATTTTGACATGCAATAAATACATTCATTTCACTAAAGCAAAGTAAGATCAATATTGACAATGAAATGCAGAAAATGTAAAAAAAAAAAAAAAATACTGTTTGGTTTAATGTATTGCTTTTAATTGTTTTTATGGTATAAACTTTTGTAAAACCACAAAACGAAACACTGGACATTATTGATGTTTAATGGATGTCTGCTCCATGCCTGCTGAAATAAGATCCTGTCTTCCACTGAAAAATCTAATTTCCATTGTAAATTTGTGATGTATGTATTCTGTCATGTATTTTTTTTCCATCTATCCGCAGAGACTACTGTCTGCGTGGCAGTCTGTGTTACTGCTGAACTTTCTTATCCATGAACCACAAACAGTCGGGTACAACCACCTCAAAACGTCACAGTGATCTTCATTAAATCGTAATCCATCATTTCTACACATAACCTTTTTCCAAAACCAGAATAGATGTTTGTGTGTGTGTCTTTGTGTACGTGTGTGTGTGTG
>NW_023340257.1:19136844-19141774 GCF_004916995.1 Morone saxatilis | reverse complement strand
TGTGTGTGTGTGAGTGTGAGAGGACCCTGAGGCTCTGTAACATTTTGGCACAGGTTTTAGTGTGTTGGGTGGAAGCCGTCAGTGGAATCACCTTTTTTTTAATAATGGCTTTTTCTACAAGAAGCGACACTCCAAACAGAGCAGGGCAGCCTAATTAAATCTGACCTAATCTGGAGCAGCAGTCTGCCATCCAGCTGTGTGTGTGTATGTGTGTGTCCATGTGAGTGTGTGAAATATACAATCAAATCTTGTCCTCGACCAACTTTCACTCTTCCAAATTCCTGCTTGTTTTGTCCTTGCTCTTTGTTTGTCTTTGAATTTAAACCTCTGCAACAGAAGTTGTATGCTGTAAACGAAAAGATTCAAGCCAAAGTCCACTTAGTCTGTCTTGTATGTGTTCAAGGTAGAGACAGAAACAGAGATCCAAGCCAAACAGATGGAGGCTGACATGAGCAGCCAGAACCCCCTTCCCCGTTCAACTACAAAGAGCCTACTGTGGGTCATCTGCTGATTGGGTGATAATTGTTAGGTCTGGAAAAAGGATGACGTCTCTGAGGGCACGCTGACATGAGCATTAACATTAAAAATCCTTGACAATGACCTGCAGCAATCAACAATGAAAAGGCAAAAAACTTAATTTCCTCACAAGATAATTTACTACAAGAGGGAAATGAAATAATCTCACAGAACGAGGTGGGGGGAAAAAAAGAGGTGAACAGACACACAAAGCAAGCAGCTTTTCTTTGTTATTTACTGAAAGTTATGACTATCAAGCACAAGCCATTTCTCTCTCGGAATCTGCTTCTTCTCCCCTCAACTCTTCTCTCTTACTTGTTCTCTCCATCTCAGTGCATGACTTGGCTGGTGCAGCCGAGGCCCGGCTCAATTGTGCAATTTCATACATGTTTACTTTACTGGCATCTTTCTGAGCATATTTTCCCCCGAACATTTCCCCTCACATTATTCTGCATTTCCTCTACAACGATATGCTGTCTTTAATCTCCCTTTGTAAGCCATTTCTTGGCTTGAGGATCAGAATAGAATAACGATGTCAGACTTTTTTATTTGGCCCGTCATCTGCTGTATTTTAACACATGCCACAAAGTTCATTTTGGAAATTGATCAGGGCTTAAAGAAAAAGAAAGTAGCTCTTCACATAAACATTTAGACAACTGTCTTCTTCAGCATGAAAAACAGCTGGAAGTAAGTGGATCATGGGAGAGGAGGGAGGCAGCGGGCGCTGTGGGTCAGCGGTTTGTGTTGAGTGTAAGAGGAGAGAAGGGACAGAGAGAGGTGAGGAGGGAAACTGTGCTTTGAGGTAACAAGGGCGGTGAACGAGTGTGGCCAAGCTCTGCACTGGAGGGAGGAAGAGGAGGAAAGCGAAGGAAGCAAAGTGCCAGAGGAAAGGCAATTGTGGGACTTCTAGGGGATCATAAGAGTAATAAAAAATCACAATACAATGATTTTTCCAGAAAAGTGCAGTTCGGGGAAATAAATCTAAAGCAGCTGCTTGTAATAAAGACTCTTGAAAGTGTCAAATCTCTCCCTTGTACTTCACCCTGCTACACTGTGGGAAAGGCGCTCAGACATGTAGATGGACAGGTGCACTGTGTGGACACATCAGAACACCTACACACACACTCACACACACAGGCATACACGTTATTGCAGAATTATCGATGCTTGTTATACTGAAGCCACATTCATATTGGTTGACTTAAGAGTCGGCTTTTGGTTTCAACACCAAAATAAGGCTTGATTATTGATATCATTCGGCCTTAGCTTACATTTAAATGAGTCCTCATAAAAAGAAATATGTACACAGGACAATAGTGGCATGTCTGCACTGTGCTCTCGTGATTAACCACATAGATAATGGCTTTCATAATAAGACAAAGTCAGAGTTGGTCAGAGGCTTAGCTCGACAATGCAACCCGTGGAAACTACAAAGATTGTCGCTGAGTTTTGTTTTGAGCATCTGCGATGTCTGGTAAGTGCTTCAGTCCTTTTGGCACACAGCGTGAAATACAATAAATGTCAAACAGCGGTATGATTGCAGATCAGGACTACTCAGAGCCCGTCAGAGTCACAGGTGACCCCGGACTGCTGCCGCTGGTAGAAAGCTTAAAGGCATACTTTGCATTTTTTTACATTAAACCTAAATCCTTTTTTGGTCTACACGGGGCCCCTGGAACTCATCCAGATCGTTTTTTATTTCTATATTGTTAGTGTTATAAAAGTTACGGGCCTGGGATGGTTGCCATAACAACATTAGAAAGGAATGAAATGGCCTAAAAAATAAAACAAAATAAAAACATCAACCCACATCTCATAGTTTGTGGTTTGTCTCACTGCACTCATTTATTTTTGCATTTATTCATTTTCGTTATATAAATTAATGTAACTAATAAATTGTTTTAAATGCCTAATTTTATTACTTTCAAAAAATCTTCATCTAAACCACTTTTGTGGTAGAAAGGGGTTTTCTGGGTTGGTCATATAAATAACATTAACAAAGGCACATGGCATAAAATCCCATGGGGTGAGTGGCTACACCAGTAAATTGAAACAAGGTTTTTGTAATTTTTCTAATTGAATCAACCACAGAGCAAAAGAAATACTGCCAGTTTTTTTAATTATGATTTACATAACAGTTTCTAGGCCCTTCATATTGATCAGCCCTGCCCCGATTTTCAACGATTTTCAAAATATAGACATATGGAGAAAATATTTTAATAAATTCCTCTGACCAAAAGGATGCCAAAGAGTTCAATCCACAACATCCTCAAATTGTAACAAAATGTCTGAATGGCTTCCTCACCCACAGCCCTTGAAAGCCCACAATGTTGTATCACAGTGACACTGAGCAGAGGTTTATTCCCAAAGAGCAAAAAGGGGAAGGAAAAGAGAAGATACAGGCTACTTGTTTTCTGAATGGAGAGTTTTAGAAGTACGAACAGGCTTTCATACTGAGACAATGGCTCGCGTCCACCCTGCTGCGTTCTCCCTGCTCCTCTCCCTCCCCATTCTCCGTCTCTCTATCTGCCTCTGAGCAGAAACACACGGCACATCCTGCTCAACACAACACACCAGCCAAAAGTTCACTTCCTGCTCCTCAGCTCTTCTCCTTCACACCAAACCTATTCCCAGGACATGCATTAACAGCCCTTCATATGCTCAAATAGCAAAGGGACATACAAACAGACAAGCAAACGCTTCCCCTCTCTATAGATACACAACCCTACCCCTCTCTGTCTGTCATACGTATTAATGCAATTAAGCAAATTCTAAACAGTGCACATCCTACAGAAATGTTCAGGCATTATCTTGCTCTTCCCCTTGCACAGATTTGGAGTGACAGTGGAAACACTTTGTGTTATTTTAATGGTGTAAGGCAGGGAAGAGGAGGAGATAGATTTTCATTTAAACTAGTGAATGAGAGGGAGTGAGGGGACTGAAATTCCCACGACTGACATCCGCCTGTTCCTACATTTCTAACACGTATGCACATTTGTGGACCAAGTTCTTACTGTTAATAATGTTTCATTTAAGCATTTCTTTGTGTTTTTGTTACAGAGCTGAACAAGAGTCGCATAACTTGAAGCATCATCCAAAACAAGCTGGCTTCCTGTGTGTCGAAAGTTCACTAACCTCTGGAGAAAAGGGGTCAAACTGTATGAGACTGGTTTTACATACGCACCCAGCAAAGCCACTGCTTGTCTGTTTAGGGAAGTACTGATAATACATTACTTACTAGACTTTACTGCGTGTGTGGCTGAAACCAAAGCCTCCTAAATGTGCTTACTAAAGTGTGGTTCAGAAATTCACAAACAGCCAGTTAAGATACTACCAAAATGACTTTACCTTATGTTATAACAATGAAATTGGTCAGACCGACACAAGCCTCTTTGAGGACAACACAATAGAAAATGTATACCGCATAGTAAAAATAAAAACAAAAAAATGTTAATATCACATGTTATCTCTCCACCATAAAAGTGTAACAAGAAATGTATAAACACAGAAATAACCACAGGTTTAACACAGGACAACTGCCCTGTTAATAGGAAAATAAAAAAAAAGTGTGTGTGAGTGTGTGCATGTGTGTTTGTGTGGGTGTGTGTTGACATTGTTATTCGAAGGTTTAGTAAAAGCTTAGCGTCCCCATGCTGGGTTCAGTCCTGAGGTAAGCACCAGTTTCACGTGCACTGCTTTCAGTTAAAATCAAAATAAAGAAAAGTAAGTGACAGAAAACAACATGTTTGATATGATCATATGCTACAGAGAAGAAGCCCTTAAATTATTGTTACATTTAAAAAAACAATCCCAAGAGTCAGGCACATTGTTTCTGTTTTTTTAAGCCTTTAAGATTCACTACGTCTATCACAGTGTATTTATGGCTTTAGTCTTCACATTCACCCACTGAGGTTGGCATTGGCACTATAGTGGTCAGACATTTCTAATCTGAATCAAGGACCAGTAAAAGTGGAAAAAGAAAAAAAAAGAAAAGGCCAGCATGTTCTTTGCAATAAACATTGAAAGACAAAAATGTGCCGTCTACCCGCAACCTTTAAGTGCTCTTTTGTTTTCAAACTGGAGGAACTGCTGGTCAGCCAACAGAGAAATATGTCATTCTTTGTTTCCGCATTCGATACCAGCCATGATAGGAGGCGAGGCCGGGAGACATTTGCTAGGCTCGGATATGATGTTAATAAGTGGATCAGAGGGGTAAGATGGCAGGCATGAAATGGGACATCATGCCGGCGAGCAGTGCGAATTGTCCAGGAGAAAGTGAGATTTCACAGGGATTACTGAGGCACAGCAGCTGGGGTGTGCTGTTCACCCGCTGGCTTCCAGGGAAGACCCACAAACCCCTTCTTATGTTCATATCACGGACAGATTAGCAGCTCGCTATGTGTGTGTGTGTGTG
>NW_023340257.1:19119259-19136750 GCF_004916995.1 Morone saxatilis | reverse complement strand
AACAGTAGCAGGGCTCCCAGACAACAGACTACAGGGGAGGGAGGTCAAATGAGAGGTCGGACAGTGGAAAAGCATCTGACTACTGCCACTACTTACTTAATCATTAGACTGCTGTGAATGAAGTAATTGCTTTTGACAGTAAATGACAGATTTATGTGTAATTGATTCTGACCTAGTCCATGCCTCTAAGCTCGGCCACATTAAAAATTGTAAATATTACACAATGTCAGAGGCAACGCCCATGCTTCGTCTACACCATGAGATGAAGCTACACTCGTCATGAACAGGGATTAGTGTGTCATCAGTTGGGTATGTGCAATCATGTCCCAGATATGAGCTCACAGGGCTGTGCTTACTGCATCTCAATAACAACTGAAAGCTAGGGGATGTTAGTCAAAATGCAAAGGAAGTTTTAGCTCAAGAAGGGTTACTCACTGAGTGTAAGGCTGATTAAGCTACCATTACTGTCACATAGTATGAGCCTTTATCCGCACAAATATGCGGAGGAGTGGGTTTCTTTAAAAAAATGTGGAGAAAATAAAGCAGAGGAGACTTTACCAAAATGCTGCAGCAATTGCTCTTATCGTTCAGTCATTTCCTTGCGACTTGGGAAGCAGGAACATGATTTGGAGAAGCTGGAGAGTGAGATACATAAATTGTCCAGTACCCCAAAAACAGAAAAGAAAAAAAGAAAAAAAAAATATATCCTCCCATTACTTTAAAGTCCAGAAGAGTTGGCTTATTCATTTGGCAAAAGTTCCGCTCAGGTCTGGACCGAAACCCTGAATATTGTCCTTATGTGCTTTTTCATTTTTTTGTACACAGGTTTAGGGTCAGATTGCAACGTTTGCTTGCAACAGTTTGTCTTTGGATTTCACCATAATACAAAAATAAATAAAACAATTTTATTTTGGTTTTCAATTTGTCACTTTGGCTCAATGGCTGTAAATTTTTAAATGTTTGTTTGCATATACGGTACATAAATACTGTACTTCTTTGAGTTGAGTGTCCCTTGGTCACAGAATAGCACAGAGCTCCTTTATGAAGGAGGACTTTAAGATACATTAGATGCATAGAAAGGCACTTACAGTCTACACATTTTGGTGTGCATCAACAGACCAATTCCTTTTGGCCTGAGTCTGAGGTGCAGAGGAGATATTGAGCTGAGGTGAATGGCTTTTGAATACTGCAAGTTGTGTGTACACACAGACCTATTGGTGATTGCCATTTATACAGGTCATGTGGTCTTAGCTGGGTGAGTAGCGGTCAATGGTGCGGGCATCAGAGAGGGCCTGTGGGGGAGGGGGGAGGGGCTGGCCCAGGACATCCATCTTGTCGTGGGAGAGGCCCAGGTGCTCCGAGGCCAATTTGGACAGAGGGTAGAGGCTCTCCATGACCTTTGCATCAGCAACCAGTTGCTGCTGGGCTTGGATGAGAAGCTCATTGGCATTCTCCTGCTTCAGCCCCAGATGCTCTGCGGCATATTTACTCAGAGGATAGATGCCCTCAGCAAAGTCCAGCTTCAGTTTCCCATCTGTGGTCAGGCCCCCTGCAGTCCCTCCACTGCTATGCATCTTCATGTGGCTGATGAGGTTGCGCTGCTGAGCAAACTTTCCTCCACACACCTGACATGCATAGGGCTTCTCCCCTGAGTGGATGCGCATGTGCTCTGTGAGGCGATACTGCCGGGTGAAGCGCATGCCACAGGAGTCGCAGGCAAAAGGTTTAAGGCCCAGGTGGCTACGCATGTGGCGTGTCATGGTGCCGCGCTGCGTGAACTTCTTGCCACAGATGCTGCAGGGGTATGGCCGGGTCAGCCAGTGGGTCTTCTCATGCTGGCGCAAAGTGGCTGGATCTTTGTAGGACTTTTCACAGGAGGAACAGCGGTAGGGTCGGATCATCTCCCCAATGCCCCCTGAACTCAGCCCCTGGCTGGACTTGGTCTCCAGGTGGGACAGACTGTTTAAACTGTTGCTGCTGTTCAGGCTCCCATAACCGTTTGTGTTGCTGCTCATGTTTTTGGTGCTGCTGTTGTTGCTGTTTCCCATCTCCCCGCCAGAGTTGCCGTACAGCTCTTCTTCTGTGTGTGTCTCCACATGTGCATTGAGCTGCTCTGAGCTTGGGAAGCCTTTGTCACAGGGAATGCAGACATACAGATTGTCCCCGAAGCTTTCTGGCTCATACGGCATGTGGAACCTCCCCATTGATCCAGGAGGAGAGGGGCGGCCTTCACTACTGCCAGTCTCCTCTGTGCCTGACCCACTCTTGTCGTCTCCTCCTTCACTCTCCTCCCCTGCCTTGTGGTGGTTATGATGCTGGTCTCCATTTTCACCCCCTTCCTCCTCATCCTCATCTTCATCTTCATCTTCAGCTGTGTATGACAGTGGCTCGTGTTTCACCCAGCGGTAGATGTTGCCCATTTCTCTGCCTGCCTCTCCACCTTCTGGGGTGTCAGGACTCGGGGGACATGGGTAGCGATCTGTGCCATGGGAGCCTGAACGATGCAGGTGGGGGAGGTGTGGGCCAAGAGGCTGGTTGAGATGGGGGAAAAGCGGAGGAGTGAGAGAGCTTGCCTGGTCGGTCGACTCCATTTTTTCTGAGGGGAAGGCCCTTCCATTTGTCCCCTGCATGGGACTGGTGTGGCCACTCAGAGTCCCGTCTCGCTCCTCATCATTGTGAGTGTTTGCCAGATGGGAGTGAGAGGGTGTGTGCTGAGACTGGGAGTTGGGGCTTTTCTTGGAGAGATCAAGGCCGTAGTTGGGGGAGCAGTTTCTCTCAGGGTGGGCTGAGCGCCCAAGCTGGGCAGGCAGAGCTGACTGCAGGGACGGGAACACCTGAGAGCCCTGGGTGGAGGTGGGGGCAAACAGCTCCCCAGGATGAAGGGCTAGTCGATGGGGAACTAGCTCCTCTGGTGGTGGTGGCCGGGTTACAGGGCTATTCAAAATTCCTCCTGGAGGGCAGGGCTGAATGACAGGAGTAGAAACCCTATACCTGCCACCACTCCCCAAACCCATACTATTGGGCCCCATCTTTGGGTAGGGCAGAAATGCAGGACCTGGGCGGGGAGGGTACTTGCCATTTCTTTTCAGCTTCTTTTTGCACAAAGCCACTAAGTCGAGCAGTTGAAGGTAGCTGGCTGCTGCCAAGACAGCCCCTAGATTGGGTTCATTGGGAGAAGTGGGGTCTCCGTCGCTAAGGCGGCCTGTGTAGATGTAGTCCAGAATGACCCTGAAGACCCCTGGACTCACCATCTCGTGGTCGAGGTTGATTAGATTGTCATGGACCACCAAAGATTTCAAGTAGAGGCTGCTGGCAGCCAGAATGTTCTTGTGAGCTCTGAAGAGGGCGTTCTGCACCACAATAATAACATCACACAGGAAGCCCTTGGTTCGCTGGCTGTTGAGCTGCAGGAGGAGATCCCTAGCATGACTTGGAACTTCCATGGCACCCAGCATCGTCTTCAGTCCGCCACCTGAAACAACAGATATCTGTAAAACGTCATGCGGCAGTCAGCATTTCGACACACAAAAACACAATTAATGTGTAATTTTCTGCACCACAAAAATTATAATTGATGCATTTTATCAAAGCAATGATGATTTACACATCAGACTATATTAAAATATATTTGAGAGGTCTGAGTATCAAAAGGTTTGATTTGAGAAAAAAAAAAGAAAAAAGTAAATTATAAGTAATATGGAAACAAAAATATAATTTGCATACAGATACATTTATGTGGATTAATATAGATTAATTCACTTTTAAAACACACCTCAATTTATTGGATTTAGTTTTATTTTTTGATTTTGTTGCCTTGTTTACTAATTCATTTGTAGTTAAATATTTACATAATCGTGTTTATTTCATAGATTCCACTTGATGGAACATGTACGGAGTGCAGCACTTATGTGCGGGAAGTGCACATGAAGGCCACTCAGTTAAAGTGAACTTTTGCGAAAGGTGAACGGTTGCAGTGGTTTTCTCATTATCAGAAATTCAAGTCTACGCATTCACTTCCTCTGCAGCGAGCAAAAACCATGAAAGAACAAAATTCAGAGAACCAAAGATATATATTTTGTAACTGCTGGCTTCCTGATAAAGTATTTCAGAAGTTTTAAACAAAGCAAGGGATGAATGTTTCACAAGTATGATGAACAGCAGGCATAAACCTGAGGGGGAAGGACACATCCAAAAAAAGATTTCTTTCGGCTCCCCTTTCTGCCCAGTCATATAAGGAACACTGAGCGCACGGGATGTAAATCAGCATTACATGGTTCGATACTTTTTGTCGAGATGAGCTCCAGGGATCTAATGCACACGCACACATACGCACACACGCTTTCATACACACTCAAATATCAACACTAATTGTTCCATCAAGCCTAAAATAAACTATACTAGCTGCATGCATGAAACACCATGTATTGTTCAACCAGTGGCATCTGAGGATAGTTTACTTATGAGATTAAACGTCTCAAACTGTCCCTAAGGGCTGAGTCTCACTGATGGGAAACAAGCAACTAAATAAATATCATGTCATCTGTCTGATCATGCTCTTCCTGACACCAGCTCATTCACTTCTTGTTTATTTCATTCAGTTTAAGTGCTCAGCACAAGAATAGGCAAGTAGGAATCTAAATTTTAAAAAAAAACAAAAAAACGTGACAAATGAGTTACTAAGGAATTCTGGGGAATCCTGAACAAAAATGTGTCTACTTTCCCCTCTTACAATGCACCGCGACTAAAACTGTGCGTTCTTAAAACTCAAGGTCACTGCTTAGTACAATTTTAGTAGCGTGTTTTTTTGAATGCATGTTCAGTATCAGGCCTATAACATCAGAAGGAAATGTCATCACTGATTAAATGGAAAATGAAAGGGTCAGAATAAGTATGACTTCCAGCTCGTGATCATGCAAAGAACAGTCATCAATATGACACAAAAATATATCTTATACAATCATTTTCATAAAATGTGACTTCATGCTATTTAATACTTATTATCCGGTTGTAAATATCTAGAAAATAAAAAACGACTATAATTAAAAAGGCGAGTATGGCAGGTTTAGGTGGGTTTACGTTCCATCATGTCTGTCCCCAGTTGTCATCTAAAGTGTTTCCACTTCTGGTTTCTGTCTGGCTTTGATTACTCAACGGTCATATTTTACTATAAATTTCAATGTCGGTCAGATCAAACGTGTTTAGAAATGAGTGTGATATGAGAAATAAGCCAAGTACTTTCCACAACTTGTTGAACTTTTGCAGAGCCTCTATTGCATTAAGGGGTGTTCAGCTTACAGTTACTGTTATTGGTTACTGTGCGGAGCATGGTGACACGTCGTGTACTCGCGCACACATACACACACACACACAATCAGTGTACATTCTCGTCTGTATGCGGTCTACAGCTCTGTATCATGCGACACAGTTCAACTGTATCACAAAGCATGACAGAAAATTCTGCCTTCTTTATGTCCTGATTCATGAAGACATTTGTTTTTATACAGAGCGTATGAGGCATATAACTGCATATTTAATATATTCTTGAAAAACGTTATAAAAATCTTTTGCGACAGGAAAAAAAAAACATCTCTTGCACAAAGCAACATTTCTGTGCAGCTGCAACCTGCAGCGCGTACAACAAATTACTTTTGGTAATGTCTTGTGGTAAAAACAGTCAAAGTGACTGTGGGTTCCTCATCAAAGCAATAAAGATCTCTTTTCTCTCACTGTGATCAGTGCGAGAAGCTACAACTTGCCTTTTAAAATATCCCAAGCTCGCTGTTTGATGCAGCCTGCTGACAAAAGTGAACAGTAAAACATGTTTTATAAAAAGCTCTTGATCTGCAGGGGCAAGTGTAAGCTTACTGCATCCTGTTAGGAAGCCATCTATGATTGCAAAGATATTTAGTCAGACAACAGATCTTAAAACAAGCCTGCTACATGTAATGTTCTTGTAAACACATTCAAAGCCCGCACTGCAGTTTGTTTTGTTGGTTTGTTTTGTTAAACAACCTAAATTAAATCTTTTTTTTTCCTAGGTTGCACAAACAGTACAGTCATCTGAGACAAGGTTACTCAAGTCCCTCTGGGATGCATGGCTGTTTTCATCTGAGAGCCTTCGTTTTTAATGACCCGTCAACATGCTGAGGAGAGTTATATGATGGTGATGTAGTTAATGGAGATGGCATTCAGTTATTTGCATTAGATTAATATTCATTGTTCCTGTCTTTTGTCTGTTTTGTCACTTTTGTGGTTTGGGGTGAAGCGGGAGACTAAACTTCCTACCTCTACATGCAGCCTCAGTCACATAAACACTCAGACATCTGCTTAAAACGTTATGTTGACATTTTATTTTCTTTCATTTCAATTTGCTGCCCGTGCTCAAGTCACCTTGTTTATTTTAAAACCCATTTGACCACGTTCACATACAGTCCATGTTCAATTTATGAGGAAACACTGCAATACAAAGTCAGGGAGAATTTGCAAGAAGATATTTTACTGTAGTTTTATATGACTTTATTCCAACTAATAATTTTTTTTTTTTGTCATTGTGTGACTCACAAGAGGCAAAATACTGGCTGGAGAAGTTGTGCATGCATTAAAGAGTTTTGAGTTTCAGTTAGAAAAACTGCATCCTGACTCGCAAATTGAGTAGCAACACCCATGATGATAATAAGATGAGATTTAGTCAGGTCAGCACACACCATGGAGAGTCACTTTCTTGTTGTAATCGCGCATCTAAAAAAAAAAAAATTCATCACACACTCGGAGATAAGAGAGTAACACAGCTTCTTGTGAGCTGAGTGGACAGGTTTTAATTAACAATATTTTAATAATCAGCAATGAACCTATATTTAAGTAGCCTATTGAGAAGTTGTCAGTTTTTTTGGCTTACAATCATTTAACACCGAGCAGATCATTCAATTTGAAAGCACTTCATTATAACTTATTTCTAATTTCAACGATCGATAGGCTATACATTTATTTATAAATTAAATTAATTGTGAGTAAGTTGAATTTACCTGCCACAGTTCATCAAGGAGCCAGATCTGGAGATCAGGGCTCGTTTTTAATGCCACTGCCTAATATCTGACTACTTCACGTCGCGGTTTTTTAATTTTTTTTTGCCAGCAAAGTATGAAGTTGCCTGCTGACTGCGTGTCGCCGAGACGACCCTCTAATCTGTTTTACTCACTTATTGTACAGTAAACCGAATCACGAGTGAATCCATCTCTCTGTGAGCTGCAGAGCCTCATCCTTTACAAGCTTCACCTTATCTCCGCCAAAAAGGAGCCCTAAATCACCCCCAGAAACTGCCCGTTCTCAGCTCATTGTGCGCAAAAGGTGCATCACACAGCTGTTTCTTCTTCAGACCTGTCAACAGCACTGAGAAGCATCTCTTTCTTACATGGATATAAAATCTCGGAAACCAGGAATTCATGCACTATAAATCCCCCTCTCCTCCCAAATATTCCTATAATATTCTTTAGTGTGTTCTGTGTTCGCCTGAACTCAGTCCTGATGTGTGATTGCACGCAGGGATAGGCCTGTTTTATTATGTCCAATAGATACATTATGATTTGGCTTCCTTGTTACATTTATTAGAGGACTGCTGAAGTAGCTGAAGTAGCTGCAGTTCCCTTTTATCAGAGGTCGATGTTCCCTTTAACTTTTACATTAGGCCACCATCTGAGTTAAAAAAAAAAAAAAACCTTTAAAAATGAATTTAACTCGGGTAAAAAAACACATTATGTTTAAAAATCTGATTTTGGAGAGAGAAGCAGACAATTGTTTTGTTACTCAAAACTTTTTTTGAACATTTTGCTGAATTTTTAAGGCTTTATATGCAGTCTAAAATCGCCATTACTCCGGACTGATTGTGAAGAATTTAACAAAACAACCTACCGGGCTATGTGTAATTAATTATCTGAAATAAAACAGATTCGAATTAAATGCGGAGGAAAAAAAAACACACACACACCAAGCGGAGCCTTTACTTGCCGATGTCAAAATGATCCAGGAATAAAAGCTCGAGGCAGAGCGCAGCATGGTATGAAATAGCCAATCAATATTTCAACGGTTGAATAAAAAACACAGCGTTTCCTCCTTGACAGCGAACACTGAACACTTCAATGAATTAAAACTGTCCCCCTCTCCCCTGTCCTGTGTGCAGCATATCAGCTCTTACCTGCATGCCCGATGTCTTCTGCCATCCGATCTAAGTCTCCCTTAATGATCATCTCAGCAGTCTCTAGGAGTCATATCTGACGTTTCAGCTTTGAACTGCCAGCCTCCAAAAAACCATGCCAGTTTTCCGAGCGCGTCTGCCAGCTCTTTTTTTATGATTATTAATTGATATGAATTTCTTGTCGCTCCTTGGGTCCGTCCTCCCACCCACTTTCCTCCCTCTCCCTCTTTTCTCTGTCTCTCTGCCCCTCCTCTCCCTCTCTTTCTCATCCCCTCCTATAAAAAATACGTGCTTCGACCAGCATCAGTTTCCTCCTATTTTTTTTTTTTTTTCTCTAGTAATTTCCTTAGCTATTTTTGAGTCGGAGCAATAACGCGCACCGGGATGATAATGGAGCCTCTATGCGCCTTAAGTGTTTTAGCGCCCCGTGTGATGTCAGTCTATAATAAAACTAAAAGGTAAAATCGAGGGCAGGAACTTCAAATGACCCCGACTTGAACTTCTCAACACATCGCCTTAAAGAGACAGGCAGCTATTGTATACATAGGCATATATGTTGCATATTTATGATCAAGAAGCTTAAACTTAAGAGAGGGGTTTGAATGTTGGAAATAACTGCTTACATTGAGAGCTGTTCGAGCGTTTCATGTCGAGGAGCTTCATGGAATTAGACCCCCCCTCCTTTAAACACCTTTATTAATTTTATTTAGTCCTTGAGGCCAAAATTAGGCCAAATTCTATTCATTCATGTTTGCTTCTTTTGTGCAATTTAGAGAAATAAATTCACAGCTGCTGCCGTTCTCTTTGTGTGTGTTTGTGTGTGTCTGTGTGTGTGTGTGTGTGTGTACATGTTTTAATTAAATAAAGTTAAATGAAGGTGTGTTCACTTTGCCTGCAGACCTCCCCTGAGAAAATGTGGAGCCTTAATGGCACCCCGGGCTCCACTTAAAGAGCACAATTAGCTAAGTGGAAACAAAAAAGGAAGTTTGATCACTTTAAACACTTTAAAACACACATCTCTCCCTCCCTCCCTCTCTCTCTCCCCCTCTCTCTCTTAGGTAAAACACCTGCTGTGACATGAACATTAAAGCGTCGCTGACTGTAAATGGGCGACACATTAAGGCCTATTCTGATGTTTAAACTCTTCTTTAAACTTGTCAAGTTTTTTTCCCCACATGTGAAAATATTCTTATTACAGGTAATATAAAAATGAAGGATTATGTACAATAGAGCACGTTGCAGACACTCCTTTATCTTTAAAATAACTGCTTCACAGATGCCTTTTAAATATGTTCCCTTTCCTGCTGTAGACACATGCAGTCAGCCTCATCAGTGATAAAATAAATTATTAAAACATTTCATTTCATGTGGCTTTTTATGAAATGTTACGTTTATTTCGTCCTTTATATACAGCATCTCATACTGAAATCCTGCCCACACGGCCTCCAGTGTCTTGGATGATTTACATAATGCAAATATGAAGATTAAATAAATAATGAAAAATAAGAATTCTAATACAGCCGAAGACAAGCTTTAGGCCGGACGTGCCCATATGATCCAGATGCTCAAACTTTGTCTGGACTGAAGACGACATCAGGACCATCGGCTCAAAGCCAAAACACGCATTAAAACCTGGATAAATTCGTCATTGTGGTCCACTAAAAGCTGCTCATTATGACACAGAGTATGATCACACGTCTGCGTGGATGCCCCCGCGCCTCTCTGCCGTATCACAACCTTACCTCGGACTCATGTCTGGTGCTCTGGCCGTATGTCTGCTCTCCTTTTCGGCATTCCCTCATGAGGACATCCGCAGTTCCCTAGTACAGCTCTCTCAAAACTTCTCTTCCGCGTATTTTTTTTTTTTTTTTTTGCAGTCCTCTCTCCCCCGGTTTTCCCCTTCTTTCACCCTCTTAGATACACTGAAATGAAACTCACATGTTAACAAGAGTATCTGACACTTCAGACTGTGTCGGGGTCCGCTCGGACCAAACCTGCCGGTGGAGACTTTACGCGCACAGCGACACCCAATGGTGCACTGCACTCCTCTGCAGTGGGTCCCATTGGATTTAGCAAGGAGGACACGCTGTGCAGTGATTTTCTTTTGGGGGGGGGGGGGCAATTAAAAGGTAGGAAAGCTATGATCTCTAATTTGTGAGCAGAGTAAAAACACACAGTGACTTAAAAGTCAGTCATATTATTATTCGGTGTTAATGCAGGAAATGGGGCTATTTGCAACTTTAAAATGAATTGAAGGTAGGCTAAGTAAAGTAAGTTCAGATGAGTTGGACTGTTATCACAATAAAATGCCCATAGTGAAAAGAAGTACTATTTTAAAAATAAGTTTAAAAAGAAATAGCAGCACACTATAAAGTCATGCATTTAAAAAGTACAAAAGCAACATTACTACAAAGCAAAATGTACTTTAAGTGGTAAGAGTACTTTTACTTCTGATACTTTTACTACTGTCAGTTTTATAACTCGTTATTATAAGATCATTATTTAAGATGCATTTACATGTAGGCTGGACTGTGGACTAATTTAAACTACTTTATATATACATACTGCATGATAGTTTAGTGTTACAAATGCATCATATCTTATAGATTGTATGTTTTGTGTGTCAAATCATAATTTGAAAGTAACTATAGCTGTAAGATAAATGCTTTAGAGTACAAAGTACAATATTTTCTACTCTACAGTAAGTATGAAGTAGCATTAAATGTTCAAGTAAATTACAAGTACCTTAAAAATGTTGCTCAAGTACAGTACTCGAGTACTTAGTTCCAGTACTTTCAAATACCAGTCCTAATGTTGAAGCCTTATAAAAAGCACTGTCTGTATATTTGCTGCACTCCAACATGTCAGACAAAAGAAAAACTACCCTTTGATACCACGTAGGCTGGTTATTTCTGTTCTAACCATCATTTAAGGTTTAAGTTTATATCATTAAAAGTAAATGAGGAAACATCTCCAAAAAAAATGCAGAGTCTGTGTATTTCTGCTAGTTGGCATCAGTGTCTAAAAAAAGTAACATTTTCATTCTTTTTGTACACAGTAGTTAAACGAAGTCATTAAGTCTCTATAAACATTAATACTAACGCATATTTAATCTACCGTATTTGGAAGGATTATGTCAGATAGGCCTGTCTGTTATTATTCCCTCAAGTCTTTCCACAGCCATCCGGAGGTGTTTGAAAGACCGCAGATTGAAATTGATGAAGTAATTATTTTACCATCACTGAGTGCCTTAATAGACAGCTGATGTGATCCAGTCACACACACACACACACCAGACTGAGGCCTGTTTATGTTTGTTTTGATCACAACAGCAGCTGACAATCTCATAAAGCATGCAGGGACTCTTCCTCTTTAAATAATCTGAGTCCAAGGTGCTGGTGTTTCATTGAAGTTATCCGAGCCACCCTAACAGCCTGGTGGAGTGGAGGACGGTATTGTCCTTCACTTCCATGTTCCCTTGATGAACTGTTGATAACCTCACAGACAGAGGTAGGCAGAACTGTGCAGGAGAATAGATATGTTGTATCAAGGATGTGTTTCGATTCATGGTCCAAAATAGTTTTTTCCATCTAGGGAAACACATATTGATGTCATATGCTGCTTGTCAGGTAGGTTATGTCTTTAACATAGGTTGTGCTACTTGTATTTATCTAATTATGAGCTCTATCTATGACTTCTGGTATTGATGTATTGTATTGTATTTTCGCCGGATTATACACGTGCAGAGTTTAGATTTGCCTTCCACATTTCTGTTACAAATTGCATTTTATTGAGATTTTACTGAAATCTGCAAGGTTTTCATATAATTGGCACTAATTATGCACCTACAACAGCCTCAAAACCAATAAATAACACAGGCAACAAATGTGCAACAACACACTTAGGCCTACTCAAAGCAGGATTTCACAGGGGTCAAGGGTCAAAGCCTAGATTGTGAATACTTTACGAAAGCACCATAACCAATAAATAAATTTTATGCCACATGTTGCCTGGACCTCCATAGCAACATGACAGGAGGCGTTACAGCCAAGAATGATAGCTAATTTTCCTTGTCAGGACCAGACATATTGATATGTAGTCTGATAGCAAAACCAGTGCACAGAGCAGAAAAAAATTATGATACTATAGAAACTAATGTTGCTTAATTTCTGTTTCTTTGTGTGTCTTTGGGTACAGCAGTTGTCTTCCCAGACAGACTTTATCTCACTAATCAATCAGCCTCCAGAGGCCTGCGCTGGACATTCAACTTCAGCCTGTCAAAATACAATTTAACATACTGTAATCTGGAGCGCAGCAAACCTGAAACGCTGAACTTTTAATGAACTGAAAAAGCCTCCAAATTGCTGGTTGTAAGCAATGATTCAATTAAAGCTGTGAGATCTGAGCCCCAAACACAGCCCGAGGAGCCCATCCCATAGACCGTTCATGTCTACTTCCCTAAAGACCAGCGAGGAACCAGAGTTTGGAGATAAGGCAGGCTGGACAGCCAAATCCCTTAACAGTCTTCTGTCACCCTTTAAATCACACACCTTTCCCACCACTTCTCTAAGTGTGAGTATTGTAGGTTTTACATGTGACATATATCTTGCAGAAGCTTTGTGGGTTGGATATAGAAACACAATGCTCTCAATGACTGTAGCCAACTTTTTCAAACATCTGTGAGCGGATATGTTGCAGGGTCACCATGTCTCTAAGGCCCAAACCACCTCGTTTCAATTTAGATTTTCAGTGAGGAATTTTGCAATCACCTTATTATTGCTCCATTTCTGTCTGCCAGCATAAGGATAGAGCAAGACCGGACAATAGACAGGACAGTCTAAAAGTAATTCTAACACCTTGAAACAGACCATATAAGTGTAATGTCCTACACTGTTCTCAATACTCACACAAGGTCTTTTGCTCTCTCTTCCTTCTTTCATTCTCATCAATCATCCCTCTCTCCTTTCTTTCTTTCTTTTTTTCTTTCTTTCCAGTGGACATGGCCACACATATCTCCAGATGATTGCTGTGACCGCCCCACCATACCAGACACACCCCCCTCCAGCTCCAGATTCCCTTCGCCACCAAAAATTGAACGGTAGGCTCAACATTTACACACAGACCTCTCTTAATTCATTCTAATGAGCAGTTTTGCGACAGCTTTAGAGCATAGGCGTGCAAGGCATGTCATTTGAATGAGCAGAGCTGTTGTGTGCGTTTGGTCGCTATTCTAGTTTGCCCATCTGCTGGTGATAGACGATTATCGTGCCATGATTAGAGCCAGATCAGAAATACTTGATTTATTCTATTTTTTTTTTCACGAAGGGGAAAATGTATGATTGCAAAATAGTTTCTGGTTTTGAGAAGGCACACAGCATACAACGTTTTATTCCCCAAATATTTTTGGATATCCTGCCTTCATCAGGGTGGTATATGAAGTTGTCTCTACTTTTAGTGTGTACGGTCCATTAACTATCCATGCAAATTTACAAGAGAAATATAAATTACAATAAATAGAAAACTTACAAACCATATTTTTACAAAATGAAAAAAATTACAGTCTTCATAGTTTTACATTTAGAGAAATGCACTTATTTACTTTCTTGCCAAGAGTTTGATGAGAAGATCAATAGTTCTCTCCCATCTGTAAAGTAAATATGAAGCTACAGCCAGCGGGCAATTAACTTAGATTAGCATAATTACTGGAAACAGGAGGAAACAGCTGGCCTGGCCTTAAAGTTTAAAATATCTGCAGAACAGCACCTCTTCAGCTCACTAACTGAGAATTCTTAGGTGGAGGTGGTTTGGACAGAGCCAGGCAAGCTCTCCCCCTGCTTCCAGTCTTTATGCTAAGCTAAGCTAATCACCTGCTGCTCTAGCCTTATATTTACCTTTCAGACATAAGAGTAATATTGATATTCTCATCTCAGTCTTGGCAAGAAAGCAAATAAGCTTTCCCTATTCCTTTAAACCAACAACAGGTGCAACAGGTTGAATCACCACACACATATACCACCCAGACGAAGGTAAGATAGCTGAAACCGGTTGGGGAATACAGCATATTGTGTTAAAGTTGTGCCACTTTTTTAATTTTGATTATATTGAATATTGCCAAATTTCAGGCTAAAGTGAAAACAGGTTTGACTTTTCATAACAAGGAACAAGGAAGTGTCCTTGCTATGAGAAAGACTAAATGAAGCTGACAAAAAAATCTTTCAAAATCCATTTCATCGTATCACAGAAACTTCCTCAGCTGATGTTCATCCAGTTTTCATTGAATTCAGTTTTCTTAGCAATAATGAAATTGAGACTTAAGGACAATTGTGTGATACAACCATAACCTCTATAACAGCTACTAAAAGGACCTTGTGTTAAGATTGTTGCATCAACTTCTTTTGTCAAGGTCAATAATTAACTTTGAACCTTAACTACAAGAAGCTGTAAACACAACACTGACACATTATCACCTTTTAAGTTGATACCGCAAACTGAAGTTGTGTTTCTGGCCACCTGTTGAATGTAAATCCAGTATTCAATCTGGTTTCAGCTGTGGTTTGATCTCCATCATATCCCGAGGGGAGGGGAATACCTGCTCTTTAGCAACTAAATGCTCTATTGTGTTTACAAGCTAGTCGGCAACTTTGTCTGTCTGCTGTTGGGTGCTGATGGCTGTAGAGCTGGTTTGATGAAAACAGCTGTTTGTGTCCAAAAACGATGCTGATGAGGCAGTAAGAACCAAAACAATGACCTAAAAGATGCTAAAATGCTTTGTAAGGCTGAGGAAATTATAATTCTCTGTCGGTTTATTACTGCCAGCAAAGCCTTTCACATTCAAGTAGCTATGTACGTTTCTGGCAACTGATCAGAGCTCAAATACTTCCAATAACATGAAATGAGACAACAAAATAACTCTCTACCTCAATGAACATTTTATTAATATTGAATCAGAGAAGGTCAACGAATGCACATGTCAACCCTATTTACCAGCATGACTTTGTTGGCTTAGTCCTGCCTACTCTTGTATTACAGTGTGTGTATATGCGTCTGTTGAAATCTGTATATGTGTGTGTAGGCCAGTCCAGTGGGCGTCTGTGCAGCACATGGCTGTCCGATGCATGGTCTCTGCTCCCTGGTCTCTCCTCATTAGCCTCACACAGTGCAGCCGTTCCCCTCTCGCCCCCTCACCTCCTCCCCCCTCCTCACGCTCTCTACCTTCCACTCAAGGCACACACAAGGGGAAGAGCGAACCTTTTGTTTTCTGTGTCCGACCTGCGCCCCGTTCCAACCCTCCTCCTTTTCTCTCCTACTCCTCTCCACTGACTAAATCTCTTTTCCGGATTGATACTGCTGAAAACCATATGGTGTGTGACATCATCAGGACAGGAAGCAGGGAGAGGGGAATGGTAGAGCAGGGGAGAGATTGGCTTGCCAGGTCTCTGTACAGTGATGTCAGCAGAAAAGCACTCTGGGAGGCCCGTTGGGGGGTGAGAGCAGAGCAGGTTGGAAATTATATCTCTCTTTTTTTTTTTTCAGATCTCACTCCCACCTGGATAATCAAGGGCTGAAGGACGGCGAGTAGAGAGGCAGCGTATACCTTGAAGGCAACCTTGACGTGATTTGTTAACATGTCAGGTCATGAACTGTTTTCCTAGTTTGCACTGGTGTGCAGGTGCTTCTGAAACACCTTTCTCTAAAAATATCAGAATAATCTTAATTCAGAGGGATTTCAGGTAGTTCCTGTGATGCTAAAACGTCTGCAGATCATCTAACTACCTCTTTCTTTTAGTTGCTGGCAGTCCCAATCTGCTCACCAGGCTTTATGTCTGTCAACCTCCCTCCCCCTTTTGTTCTCTGGGTGAACTCTTCAGCTTTGTTGTGAGATCCTGGTCTCCATACCATCACTACCGACCCATCCAGCTCTCTATCAGCACACACAGAGATACACATAAACACTCAGTTAGCCACTCACGCAGTCAGCATCTCTCTCCTTCACACACAAACACACATGCACTAAAATACCCTTCCCCTCTGATTAATGGCAGAGCTGGGGAGGGTGCCAGGCAAGGAGGGAAGGCATTAGAGGAGAGGGGAGGAGACGAGAGGAGAGGAGAAGGAGAGGCTGCTGCAGCTGTGGTTTTGGAGTCGGTCTCTGCACCCCCTTGCTGCCCCCTCTCTCCATCTCCTCTCTGGCTCCTCCAGGGACACACGCCTTGGCCAGGCCCCAGGAACCAGGGAGTCAGGACCAGGCTAAGGGGGAGAAAAAGGGGAACAAGGAGAGGAAAGGAAGGATATCACAAAAGAAAGAGAAAAACAGAGCTGACCTAATACGAAAGTATTGTCAGGCAGCACCTACATAAACAGGAGAGTGCATGAGATGTTCCTCAAAGGTTTTTACGGGCAAAACGGAATCACATTTCCAAAAACACTTGAGCCTGTTAAAGTTTGTTTTACTATTTGATACTGGTGCTGTCATTTGGTTTTATGTTGCAACAAAACCAGAACTTAGTTCTTTCAGATTTGAAAAAAACAAACACATTACTTAACTGCGTTTTTTGAAATAATATCAATATATAATCTTACTGAAGTATTTTTATTTCACATGAATTCAAATTATTACCTACATAAAATGCATACATGCAAAGCACTGCATGGAACCAACTTGTAACTCACTAACAAACTCATTCACATTTAGCAGGCTACAGATTCTCCACAGGGGGAGCTGTGTAGACGGTTTCAGACAAGTACCTCTACAAGTATGTACTAGAGGTCTGCAAGCCCGTCGGGACCCAGTGGGCCCCAACATGTTGATTGGTGCCGGGCTCGGGTCGGACTCAGGCTTATTTAACTTCTCTCCTTTCATTTGTCCTCAGTAAGTGGTGTGTAGTGTGTTGTGTGTGGTGTGTGTGTTGTGGTGTTGCGTGTATTAGTGAGATGAGCCCTTTTTTAACTCATCTCCTTCATTGTGCCCATAGTACTGTGTGATGTTTTTGCATGTGTTCAAAGAGAACTTAATTGGTGTCGTCTTGGGCAGCTCGGGCTGAAAACTTGCTATTTGGGCCAGAACTAGGGCTTTAACCCATAAGACCAGGCCACCATGCTAGGGAGTCTTTTGGCCTGTCCAGAAGGGCTCTAAGTACACTCAAAATAATGCACCACCTAAATAGGACAGAAGACCGACAGAAGTTAATATATATAATCATGATGATTATTATTAATTACCATTCAAAGGCAATTTTAACACTCGAAGCCACAAAATGCAGGCTGTGGAGTTTTACAACTTCAGGTGATCCTTAATTTAACTGC
>NW_023340257.1:19111729-19119234 GCF_004916995.1 Morone saxatilis | reverse complement strand
TCATTGTGCCCATAGTCTGTGTGTGTTTTTGCATGTTTCAAAGAGAACTTAATTGGTGTCGGTCTTGGGCAGGCTCGGGCTGAAAACTTGCTTTGGGCCAGACTAGGGCTTTAACACCATAAGCCAGGGCACCATGCTAGGAGTTTTTTGGCCTGTCCAGGGCTCTAGTACACTCAATATGCACCACCTATAGGACAGGAAAGTCACAACAGCAGAAGTTAAGATGTGCAGATGTGGATATTTTAATGTTTCCTCAAACAGGCAATTTTAACACTCATGCCACCTGCAGGCTGTGAGTTTTACAACTTCAGGGATTCTTAATAACTGCCATTTTCTTTTGGGTGTGTGATGTTTTACTTACTTAACACTTGATAACACTAAATGTAATAAAACGTTTTCACTAACCTCCTGTGGATAATAGACCATTGGACATCAGCCATGTGCTTGTTAACCGTCTGTATAAATAGGTACCGTTTCCACAAATAAACAACAGCCATGCAAATGATTTATTTCAGATAAATAAATTCTGATTAGGACCCCTTTCCATTCCTCGACAAAGGTGGACCACCCTGGGACAGAGAACAAATGAGAACAGATGACTAAGAGCAGCGTGCGCCCTGCAGACCGACTCTTCAGAATTCAGCAGATACCGGCTGAAACATTCATTGGCTGCAGGTGGAACAAGTGTCAAAACTGCAGAAACTATAACTTTGCTTTTCTCGAGCAGATGCATTTGCATCTGCAGGTCTGAATGGGTGGCACTGTAGCTCTGCATGGCTGTCAATTTCCACCCCCTCAGCAACAGGTGGCTGAATGTTTATAGACACCACCATAGACACAAGTTCTGTTTTAAAGGGATTTGTCTGCTAGATTAAAATCAATGTGGCTTTGCAAGATATTCTGGTTTTCTGTTGACAGATTTGTAAAAATATTTTGATTTTATGACATGTTTCTTTCAAAAAGCCATGTGCTTTTTCATGTTACACAGCCCCTTAGTGCTTACAGAGTAACGCTTCATGTTGCTTCTGTTCTCTATGGCCTTTAGCGGTCTGTGAGAAATGTGTGCTTTTATCAATATGTAGTTGATTGTGCAACAGTTGTTTCATAATTTTAGCAATATTTCTTATTACCCATGAAAAAAAATATTTGTCCCTCTGAAATCAACTTAAGTAACATTAAAACAAGGATTATTCTTTTCAATGTGTACATAAGGCCATATTGTGTATATTAATGTCATTGGTGCCTTGAATGTAAGAAATGTAATTATAAGCAGAAGGTTGGCTTTTCAAACTGCTACAGTGAATTGTTCATCTTCAGAAATCAGAACACTGCAGTTGCACTCGGTATCAAATGGGAAATAAAGTGATTTCCTTAGATGAGCAATGAAAATAAACTGTTTGTGTTTCCTGTACTTTTATTCTGTAAGTTTGCCAAGACCAGCTCTGGTAACCTTATTCTACAATCCACTGTTACTTCCCAAGGAAGATAAAGAATGATGAGGATGGAAAGAAAAATGGCCAATGGGTGGATGAACCTGAGAACAGGCACTATAGATGAAAACTTTTGCTCTACACGTGGCTGGCTTGCTTCTCTTTTGTAATCTTGTCAAAAGCACTTGTAATAAATTCAGAATTAATGCGTACAGAAATATTCCTTTTAAACAGTGAAGATTGTGTGATTTTTCATGGTTGAGGGAGGTGTCTACAGAGGGCTCATCCTTATTAAATTTGAGATAAGCTTATCAGCTCTCCACTTATGCTAACTTAACCTATGGCTTTAATGATAGCCTGCCTCAACATATGCAGGATGTTTGGGTATGCCTGTGTGTGCTTGAACCCAAAGTGTGATCTGCTCACCCCCATTGCCCTGCAGTCCCGGGTTAGTGTGTATTTGAGGCCTATTCTCTCTCTCTCTCCTCTCCCCCACTACTCTCAGTGTTTTATGGGCTGTGTGCTGCGGTGCAGTGACCTCCCTCTCACCCCGGTGCCACCCAGCCGGTGCAGGATTCAGGCGCGCATGGCCCCTGCCAAAACCCCATAGCGCCACATCTGCAATCCATAAACGCCAGCCACTCTCGCTCTCCTACTCCCTCGCCCCCACACCGCCTCAGACTCTCACACTCCTCCATTTCACTCTCTCTCTCTCTCACCCACTAACTTTTTATTTTAATTTCCAAATTCTATGCATCCCCCTTTTTGCATTCCTTTGACTGCTTCCTCCCACCACTTCTGGTTTTATTCATGCTGAACATCAACTGGCTCTTCCCTTATCTCTCACTCCCTCACTGTCCCTTTTCTCTCCTTCCGTTTCTTTATCCACATCCAACGGAAAAATCTCTCACCCATTATATCTTCAGTGGAAGCCAACTAAGTGTGGTGGCAGTGAACTAGGAACCACAAAACATTCCTGATCCAAACAGCACTAAGTCACCAGCATTCACGTCTTCTGACAGCGGCCTGTGCCAAACACACACTTCACTTATGGGCTGGATTCAGCCTTACCACGTCGCAGTTGGTCCCCAAACAGCTAAATGTTTATCTGTTTCAAATTGATAGTGTCAGGGAAAAATGCAGTGTACGCATCTACACTCACTCAGTACCATTTTTGTACATGTGTTACTTAAAGAGCATTCTCCATCAAGGGGGTATTGAATTCCCCCTCCCCTTGCCATGAACTGCTGGCCAGCAGAACACACAACACCCCTCCCCTCAGCCTTAACAAGATGTGTTCAACACATCACTGTTACTGTGCCCTTGCCTTAATACATGTACAAAAAAATAGCAAAGTAGGAAATAAATTGGGTGTTACCACATAACTGTCCAGAGATCCCAGCTTGCCCCCCAAGGGCAATAGAAACATTAGTCTTTCTCGATTGTATTATCTTTTTTTCTTCAACTTTTTCCACTGTAATCAAATAAAAATGCACACAGTGAACTTTTGCTCCCCTTCATTTCTTGGATCATGTTCTCCTCTTCATCCCAAAGTCTTCACCTTCTGGTTTCCCAGACATATTGGCAAGGCCTCTGTGGTGCAGTCCCAACACAGCCCAAGGATGAATCATGTTGCTGCAAGCATGCAAGGGCTTAGTTTTATGATAAATATTGCAATTCATAAATCAGTATTTTTTTAAGCAAGGAGGAATGGGGCAGGGAAGGACACAAAACTGTAGGGCATTGCAGCTTCAGTTTGAAAGCGACAGAAAAGAGGTCATGATCTGTTGACTAGAGCTGAAAAGGAGGTTTCAGGTCAGGGCAAGACCACCATGGAAAGAGAGAGCAGGGTGTGTATGTGTGTGTGTGTGTGTGTGTGTGAGAAGGGGTGTATACTGCCGGTAGTAAGCAAAATGCTATAAATACTTCTACTTTTAGATGTTGATAGACTTTTAGGTGCGGGGTACAGAAAGTGTAGTTAAAAACAACAACTGTTTTGAAAGCTGTTACTTTCCCTCACAATGATGTAATATTGGTTTCAGCTTAAAATAGCTTACACAGGTTAAGAAGTCTTGTATTTTGTGCTTTGTGTTGTTTCATACTGTATTAAATTCATTCAAAGACTGGTTATTAACTAGGTCTTGGTGGGCTCTTTTCTTTGTACAATCCACTCAGGCATGTTTGTGATAAATGATTACATAAATAAATGAACCTGACAGCTGCAATTTGTCAAAGGCCACAAGTCATTCACTGAGAATTTTTGCTTAAAAGCACAACTTGGGAGTTATTTTTCCCTGATTAAAATTCCACAAATATCCCAAACATGATCTATATAATGATTTTGTCCCAGTTAGTACATTTTAGTGTGGCTGCAGCAAGCTCTAAGCCACATCTGCATGACTTCAAAGAGTTGCCAGTGTAATGGGCTTGATACATGACTAATGTAAAAACTATTATTGATCTGCCAGTTGCCGTGGTAACAGCCCCCATTATGTTTAATCATAAAGCACATACACAGCTATTTGTTCAATGGTAGTCACTCAAGTATTTTTGACCCATTTCAAAGTTGCTCAACAAAGCAGTGAGGAAGCTTTATGAATACTTATTCATTGCTGCCATCTAGTGGCCGAAAGGGACTCAGCAGCAAGTTAGAAGCTTCTTGGGAAAATGTAAGAAAGATGAACAGCAACTAAACAGGATATAGTCTGGATCAAAATAGTTTTATTTAATACACATTACACTTTTTGAAAATGTCCTGTGTCTGTATTGCATTGTCAGGTTGTCCTTCCACTATTCCATGTCCAAGTCGTCCATCTCCACAATGCCTTCTCTCTTGACCCAGGGTAAAGACGAGGGCACGTAGGGGTCATATGTCCAGCGAGGATACACTCTCTTGTACAAATTCATCAGCACAGTGTCTTGAGAGGGCAGCTGATTATCAAATACACACTTCATGTGACCGTGTGTTCCTGAAAAAATAAAATACAGCAGTTTGAATTTAACAGGAAATAACAGACATTGCTTAACAAAGCTGCTGATGCCAAGTTTGTTTTTGAAGTGTTCTCACCTAAAGCCTCCTTGATGTGGCCTCTTCGACCCCACTTTGTTCGCAGCTCCACTGGCTTGAACCACATAATGTCATCTGCCACAGAAAGAAAAGAAAAAGTAAATCATGAAGCTTAAAGCCTCACAGAAGTGAAACAGTGTGTAATATTCTGTTGTCATAGTAAGAAAAGTATGAGAACATCATCTCACCCCTGTTAAAGAACATGTAACGGACCACCGCAGAACGCCGGTTAATTTTGAACGGGTGTCCGCTCAGTACTATTCTCTTCAGCACGACACGCTGAGGGTCACAACTGAGCAGACTGCCTGTAGCCACAAGGTCCTGGATGCCTAGAAAGTCACAGCAACAAGAACACAAGCTCAAATGCCAGTGCAGAATTACCTTAAGTGGATAATTAAATAAAACAATCAACAGACAACAAAATAGACGGTCAAAAGTTTAAAAATCAAGGCAACGAGACCACTAATGAAATCAACTTATTTCCAAGCACAGATGGGACTTTTCATCTCACCATCATTCCTTTGTTTGAAGAGCAGGACTCCCGCAGGGTTGAAGGTGATGGGAGCGTACACAGACACCACGGTGGGGGCATCTGGCCTGAGGAAGCGCTCCATCTTATGCTTGTCAGCTGGGGAAGAGCAGAGCTGAGTTCAACACTCAATAATTCATTTACAGCTCTATATCCAGCAGCTAAATCCGTTTCAGACCACTTGCTTCTACAATCTTTCTGCTAATATCGTTTTGAACTGAAGTAGCAGGAAATCCATAACGCTATCGAATGACATACTAACCAGTAATTGGTTCGGCATAAAGACACTGTACTATAA
This sequence comes from Morone saxatilis, assembly GCF_004916995.1. NCBI lineage: Eukaryota > Metazoa > Chordata > Actinopteri > Moronidae > Morone > Morone saxatilis. The sequence goes on along the minus strand of NW_023340257.1, from coordinate 19,113,910 downwards.
AATCAAGCAAATACACTGAAGCCACTTCCTCCAAGACTCTATGCTGATTTGGATAAGAGCATCACTAAATTCCTAGAATACTAAAATCATGTCCATCCTCTCCAGCTTCTTGAGCATTTGGTGTCATATCAAAATGGCAAACATAACAATTAAATGTTGATTGACACAGTGAATATTTGATGGTGGTTGTGGTTTTGAAGAGGAAAGCTCTATTAATCGGTTTGAAATGTGAGTGTAGTGAATCCCTGTGTCAAAGTTCACCAAACTTCACGCTTTGTCTCTGTAAGCATATCCACTTACTGCATTAGTTACATTGAAATTAACTGATTTTGGTGCAACATTTCACTTGTGAATGCTGATGCAAGTGAGCCCTTAATATGTCGTCGTCAGTCCTTTTGTGTAGCTTGGGTCCTATATAGCTCTCAGTTCTTTTAATGCATGCATTGAGGTGATTTTAAAAATGACTGTTTGATTAAGAGGATAATCAGGTTGAATTAGGGGTTTTCTCAGTTAACAGGATTTCTACCTGATGTGTGCTGAGAGAAGATAGGAGAGGCCCTGAACCTCCGAAATCCACAGTGAAACACCAGCTCCTCTTTAGACTTGATGGGCTCTGTGTTGCTGGGGTGTCTCCTCACCAGGAGGTGCATTACTGACATCTGTGAACCGAAGGAAAATAATAATACAGTACTGTCAGTGTGACTTAGTTTTAAATGGACAGTTATGAATTCAGACACAAAGGCTATTAGATGTCATACCTTCTGTTCATGTGGCAACAGAGACACCAACGTCAGAGGTCTGCCTGACTGGACACTCTCCATCACAGAAAAAGGCACATCAATGATGTGCAACGTAACATACCAGCCCACCTGAAGCAGAAGGGGCAGCAGAGTCAGCCACAGATCTAAAACCTAACAAAAGAACATCTACAAATGAAGAAAGTCACTGTTTTTTTTACCATGGCTCCCTCTTCCTCAACTGCGGCCTCAGCCAGGATGCGATGGCGAGTGCGTTCAAAGCTTTGGAACTGGAAGATGCGCGAGTAGTTGAGAGGCAAGTTCTCCATGGGGTCCCAGGGGGAGGAGCGGAAACTTTTTAGACCTCTATAGCGCTGGAACCTAGACACAGAGGAGAGCAAAATGATCTATGAGACAATGATGCTGAGGTGAGTTTTCCTCCCCTTTTAGTCTGAAGCGCTCTGACTATCAATAATAAATCATTAAATAAATATATTCTCTCAGAATTTGTCTTTTTTTCGTACCTAAATTCACAATACTTATTTATTTATTCCTCATCCTACATAAAAGAAGAACAACAGACCTGATTCTAGCTGCCATGTCCAGGGGTGTGTCCACCTCATCGGGAAACATTTCATTCGCCCGAGCCTCCCGGTAGCGTTTTAGGCCTTCTTCTTCTGCAGCTTCATCCAAGTGCTCATCATAACGCTGATCTGCTCCAGTTCGCTCCGTGGAGCACACCTCTTCCTCTTCCTCCTCTTCTTCCTCTTCATCTGAGGCACAGCCTGAACCTGGCTCCTGAGCAGAGAGGATACAGCATAATTCGCAATTAGCACTGAGCCCTGTTGGTATTAGAGGCCTAAACAGAGAAAGCCACAGACGTAAACATATCTCGACCCTTGCACAAGTTGATAAGTGATGATATTAAAGAGCAGTTAAATGTTCCCTGTCCCATTATAAGTGAATACGTTAGTGACTGATTGGTGATGTTGAAATCTTTCTCTACACATTTTACATCAAAATGGCCCAAAAAGTTTGGGGAAAAAAAGGATTTTAGATAAGATAGCCGGGTCACAACGTCAAGCCACAAGAGGAATAAAACCCTTTTTTACATACAATATCAAATCCAGATATACGTGGATCAGCAGGTGTCTCGGGTTCTCTTACTGTTCTGCGTAATACCGTTGTTGCCCTCTCTTTCTTCTAATTCACCAAGGCAGCATTTTCTAAATTGCAGCCACAATACTTTGCAAACAATGACCAGACCCATATGTCTGGAATACAAGTGCAGTCAAAGAGTCCCTTATTGTTTCTAAGTATAGAAATTGTAATTGTATAATAGCCAGACATAAACAAGACCCAGCCACAATAAGAACAGTGTTTTGAGAAGACTTGTACTGTGCGTAATAGTATTTGCATCCGTATGTGTGTGTGTGTATGTGTG
>NW_023340257.1:19109180-19111721 GCF_004916995.1 Morone saxatilis | reverse complement strand
TGTGTGTGTGAGAGAGAGATAGGGAGTTGCCAGAATGCAAACTATGGGAATCCCTGGTTTGCATATATTTAAATATTTTGCAGTTCGTAGTGCTTCTACAGTAGACTGTCTCCAGTGTTGCCAGAGATTCACTCTTACAATTTCTAGAAACTTCCAAGGGCAATATATTTGTATGAGGAAATGAATCATCAAAGACGACATGCTTTACGGTGCTCCCTCAACTGGCAGATTAGAGGTGGAGCCAGACACATGAAGGGAAAAACACCCAGCATGGGGTTGATTCACAACCTTTCCAACATCCCCGCTGTAATAATAATAATCATTATCATTTGAAGTACCCTTTTCCCTATTGTTACCCTGTCCGAAATACGTATTCCTGTGTGCTAACCTTGACATCAAACACATGCTAATAACAATTCCAGATCGTAATGAACCCATTGCATAAGGAGAGTTTCCCCGATTTCTTTTCAAGCAGAGCTGGAAATAAATAAATGGTCGACCCCTCCCTTCGTCCAGACAGGAAGTTCTGTTCGCAGGACAGGAAGACAGGAGGCTTCTCTCTCGGGACTCCTGCTCCAAACACTATTGTTGTGGTGAGCAGCCTGGCACTACAGGCCAGAGACAGACACTGAGAAAACAAACAGTGCCTCTCAGTTACGAGGTGCACTGATCGTGGGTCACGTATGCACCACTCCAGCCCCGGAACCACTGACAATCGGACTTCAGAGCTTCTCCACTGATTACTGTCCTCTGATTACTGTGCTCATCATCCCCCAGATTACACTGTCTGACTGCAGCCACACAGTTGCTATGACAACAAGAAGAAGCTGAAAAAAAAAATAAACCTACCCTAAAGGTGTGTTCAGGCTGAACTAGAAACTATTACTGATAAATCAATGGAGAAAAATGAATTAACAACTAGAGGAATATTTAAGTAATTTACCAAATTATAATGCCAAAGATTTATAGAGTCCATGTTCTACATGGTGGGGGTTTGAGCATTTACTCCAACTCTTAAGGATCAACGAACTTGCGATGGACCAGTGTGTGGGATTTAGTGGCATCTACTGGTGTAGTTGTAGTCCCTCGCTTCACCTTCGCCTTCTAAGTGTGAAGGAAAACCTACAGCGACAGATAAACACTCCTAAATTCACCTTACATTCAGTCTGATTTTACACACCACTATTCAGAAGTCTCAAACTGAACTTTTTGTTATAAAACTATACAGAATGCCAAAGAAAATGATCGATAATCAGGTCTACGTTTCCTTTTGTAGTGTGTGTACCCGAGGGGGGCTTTGTGGCTTAGAGGTTAACACGTGTACGTTATTACGTGTCTACTGTCTGTAATAAAAGCTTAAAATACCCCAAAATACTTTCAGTGCGTACCTGAGAGTTAATCTCCTCATCATCCCCATCCATGGCCTCGTCCAACATGTCGTCATCATCATCATCACTACTTTCTTCATCCAGCTCTCCATCCTCCACCCCCTCGTCTTCGTCAACAATCCACGTGGCCTGGTAGTCTGATGTTCCTTTAGGGACCTTCATCACACGTTTGCTCTTTCTGGCCTCTAAACAGCAGGGAAACATCAAAGAAGCATTTAGAGTCTTATTGTGGAAGGTTTAACTGTAGTAAACAGGTATGAAGAAAAACTAAGCATATTTTAATCAAGAGTGGCATTTTAATACAAAAGTAATTTGCAAAACATGATTTTAAGTTGTGTCAGGTACCTAAAGATAATCGCTAAATATTGCTATGTACAGTTCCACTTGACTTTGAGCTAAATGATGGTGGCATTATAGCTACGTACCAGCTGTTTATCTATCAAACACAATTTTCAAAACTGTGTCAGATTCTATTCAAATGTTTAATCTAATCAAATCAGGCATGAGGCCTCAACCCCTACACTGAACAATAGGACACCCTCCGGTCGGCTGGTTGGACAATCGCTAGTATTACTTTTCATTCAAACGCTTCTTAATAATACCTGATGAATTTTATTTTATTTATTTTTACTAATACTTTTATTGCAATAACTTCATACTTCCACAAAGTTTTCAGTATATTTACATGTTTTTGTAATTATTTTTGTAATCTAAACACCCGGTGCTACAGACAAAGAGAAAGAAAACTATTATATAGCTACAAATTGATCTTACACTTATATACCCATACGCACCTATATAGTCACAAGTATTTATATGCACAAGCCTACATTTACACGTCCATGCTGGTATGCCATAAAACAGACAAATAAGCACAAGCAAAAAAAGCTATATTGTTGGAACCATTGATTGATAAATAGAATATTCAAATAATATATATATATATATGTGCTTGCAGTATGAACGTTACGCATTTGTTAGTTTAAATTGATAAATGGAGGCTTAACGTTTTAACACAGTTTCCACAATGGCTAAACGTTACAGGTTTTTCAGAGTTGTTAAAGTTGTAAACAAGGCTGTTTTTGACTTGTAAACCATACAATATGTTGTATTATATATAGTAGATATAATATAAGGTATATTGTATATTATT
>NW_023340257.1:19082365-19109080 GCF_004916995.1 Morone saxatilis | reverse complement strand
TTTTATGATTATTTGCTAAAATTACTGGTTTTATCAATGAAGTCTTGTTGGCCATAGCGCTCATTGTTTTGATCTGAGGTGCTCCAGTGCGACATCTAGTGGCAGTGAATGTTATATATATAACCTTTAATTCTTATTATTTTGATATTGGTCAATGACAAAACTAATTCCCTGCTGATGACATATTCTCTTTAATGGTCACATTTTCTGTTTCTTGTTTGAATTAAATGTTTAAATTGGTTTCTATTGGTTGCTTCATGTTTTGTAACTATAACAATTTACCATCATCAATAACAATGAGCTAATTTTATGAGACATTTGTTTATAGCTGAAAAGAACATTTGTTTCTGGTTAGAATATTAAAACAGAAATTAAAACCCTGGTCTCCCCCCGCAGCATCATATTTTATATTATAATCACGTTTTGTTTATAAAATCAGATAAATGTAACAGAGTCAAAGAATCAAATCAATACAAAACCTCATAAACATTTCAGTCATTTTAGTGTCACTGACGGAGAGCAGCAGGTTCACAGAGACCTCGTCCTCCTCGGTGATAATGAGTGAAAATCAGCAGATAACTGAGTCTTTGCTCTCAACAATCTGCACCAGGATCAGTTCATCAATCAACCAATCAATCAATCAGTATCAGACTAATAGTTAAAAGCTGTGAGAGATTTATTGATCAGTGCGGAGCCCCACAGCCTCCTCCTTCCTGTCAACTTCAAAACCAGAAGACCATTAACTGTGAGTCATCCTGTGTGTGTGTGTGTGTGTGTGTGTGTGACTGTGTGTGTGAGAGAGAGAGGATGCTGGGTAATCTCATTACCTGGGTGGTCTCCACCCTGTGATTGGTGGCTATTATATTATTACGCTAACACACACACACACACACATTACCACATGATGACTCAACCTGACCGCCCCCTCAACTCTGCTCTGTGTGTGTGTGTGTGTGTGTGTGTGTTGTTGTTGCTGTATGTACATGTTCTGTATATGTCCTGAAAGTAACAATATAGCTACATGTGAAAAAGTAATGGTCAACCTGCAGGAATTCATATGCTTGGCAACATTGTGTAACCTAGAAATAATGTGCAGATTTGTAGTAGGATTTCAGTCGACCAAGATTTTCTTTGGTTGACTACAGCCCTAGTAAACAATATCTTCTCCTCATCTCAAAATGCTATTATGTATAAATTCTGTGTCTGCACCTTCAGCTTCCAGCAGCTCTGATTCTGTTGGCCACGTCTGCTCTCCATCCATGGGGTCCACCTCAGCCTCCGCATGTAGAGTCTCCCTGCGGGATGGGTCTGCTTTCATTAGCACCCGCACTGGAGTCTCATCTTCACCTCCATCCTGTGGGAAACAGAGATGACTGAGGTCAATGGGAAATATAGTTACGAAGTCCATTATTAAGTAACAGTAACACGAGGCTGGCATGATGTTTACTGTGATGTTTCAATGAATTTTAAAGTAACTTTGACCTACGTGCATGTCAACGTCTCCTCCCTTGCCAAGCTTCGCTGGTCTGGCAGTTGTTAAGTTGAAGGGAAGAGGGTCGGCTGGAGCGTCAATCTGAGTGAGCTGAAAGTCTCCATGTCCACTGATGTGCACTAGTCTGTCAACCTGTAGAGGACGGCCACGGATATACCCAGAAACACAGAGGGTGCCCAGGCCAGTGGGTCCACCACCTGTCCCCTCAGTGGAGCTGTTGGGTGTAAAAGTAACGTGCTGAGCCAAAAGATGGGAACGTCTGGAGCGGAAGCCGAGCTTTCTCTGTCTCTGAGTGCCCAGGTGTCTGAGTAGTAGAGTGGCATCCTGCTCCGAATCCAGAGGGAAGAGACGAGCATCAGGAAAACGGATCTCAGTGATCTTTGACAGAGCTCTCCTGGAGTCAACCCTCTTCTTCACAGCAAGATCAGACACACCCTGACACACAAGTGCTGCATGGGGTGAATTAACGGACAAAGACACAAATGCTTAGAAAATATACACCAGAAAGGAAATAATACAAATTGGACTTTATGTGCGCTCAGGTTTAAACCCACCATGGCTGGGGAGGCCCTGGGCAAAGAGGCAGGAGAGACAGTAGTCTCCATAGCTGTCCCAACCTTCAGTAGAGTCCAGCACGAATACAAGGCTATCTGCAATCTTAGCCACATCCAGCAGGGAGTGCATGTCAGCTGTCCAAACAAACCATTAGAGAAGCTTCAGAATGGGACAAAGAATGCACATAACAAAGACAAACAACAAAAGGCATATAGCATAGTACATTCTATAATAACAATTAGCATTAGACCATTTACTTGAATCAATGCAAACAGACCCAACCTCTGTAAGTATAAAACACAGTGAGGCATTTTATTTCACAGTCTCTAGGGCTGCCTTATTGTCCAAAGTTTCTGCACTGAGTTTATGGAGTGCATATTTTTTAATAGGCCACAGTAAGCTTGCCTTGCTCTTGAAAGAAAAAGAATCAATTCTAGGGGAAATACACTGCCATTGTAAATTGTGTTTTGTATTGATATTTGAAAAACTAATGAATACATTCATTAAAAACAGTTTTAGTCACATCACTGATGTATGCAACACTATTTGTGCAAGAATGAACTGCATGTAACTCAAGTTAATTGAAATTTCAGATTAATTTTTTGAAGCAACATCTGCTCCGTATCACTCAATACTCACCCGTGCTCTGGCTTAGAAAGGTGAACCTTTGTTTAAATCGAGGCAGAATCAGCCCAAAACTATCACTGATGCCACTGATGCACCGATCCTGATGCACGACACCCCCAGCACCCTCCCCTCGCAGCAGTTTGGTAATAGCACCAGCGTCGACTCCAGCATGGAGGGACACCACGGCGACCAAATGAGGGGGACCGTCCCTGCTGCCCAGACGTCGCTTTTCTGTCAGGACCTAAAAAGACAAGGGACATGGAAACTCTACAGCACCCATCAACAATTCAAACATGATTATTTTGCATGTGAAATCAAATTTACCATGTCTTTCTTATTCCTGCGTAGCTGGTTGGCTTTGTTCCTTCTGTCCATCTTCTTTTGCTCCTTCCTCTGTTTTTTGGTGAGAGCTGTCACCGACACTCTCCCTTGGAGAAAGTTCAACACAGGGATTTATTACCATGTTGTGCAAGATGTGCAAAGTGAAGTGGTAAATATTTATGGAGGTGCACACTTTCAAATGCAGATTTGGATCCTTTATTGAGCAAACTTCATAGTATTTGTACTGTATTGCAAAAGAATGTCCCAACTTTTGACAGTACAATGATGGATGTTTTAAATTGTGCAAAACGGCAACTAATAAAAGTTATTTTGCTTTTTCTTGCTGTTCTTTCTGGCACATTATTGTAAGTATGAAGCCAACTACCATTTGTATGCCCAGTTTAATTTACAATTGTGTTGTAAGAAAGCTGTGCTAACAAACCATAACCTTGCTGCTTAGAAAAGACCTTCTAGTACAATATATTGTCATGTGCCTTCTGCAAGTAAACACAGGTGTTAGTTTGCATTCTGCTTATGATGCAAACCCATTATATCAAATAGTATCAGTTTGTATAATTCAACATTTTAACTGCTGTCGGTACACTGCAACTATAAGCTGTCAATAAATCTGCAGTAGATGAATAGTGTGTGAACAAGATATTCACATGGCTTTCTGTAGGCTATTGAAGTTACGATTTATGTCTACAATATTTTGCTGCTTTAAAACATACATTGGGTGGTCAATATATTAAAAACACCTGTCGAGTTCAGTGCAATCCAATACAACAGCCCTGCAACACAGACAGCCTCTACTTTGTGAGGATACTGAGGTTACATTGATTCTTCTTAGTGTAACTATTGATTCAATGGATGCCATAATTTGTTTTGTCATTGCTCTAATGGACTCCATTACACTGTACAGAAATTAAATAAATTACTAAAATATACACATAATCAGCCATTGAGGCTTCTCCGTATAGACCTCTCTGCACATCCTTTGTGGAACTTACACGTTTTAAATATCTCTCCTATTTGCTGCTGTTATTTTTTGTCTGACAGACTGTCAGTTCAATAGGATGAAATAATAATAATAGATAATAGAAATAATACTGAAAATATATGTCCATGCCCTTATTTATAGAGTGTATCCCTTTGAGTTGTAACAGCTTCTCAACTGAATATGTGTATGTTTGACAAAATCACCTAACATGTAATTGAATGGTAGTATTAGTTTGCAGTGCTAGTGTACTAGGTGGCATTGCATTTAGAAGAAGAAGAAGAAGAAGAAGAAGAAGAAGATATACTTTATTGATCCTCTATGGGGAAATTGTTTTTTTTTTAGATTTATAGTATATACTGATGCAAAATATAATGTAATTATCTGATCATAACACAATAACTGTATATACATCTTGAGGTATGAAAACCTCTAATAAACATGTTGACAACAATCTCGCCCTTTAGCTCAGGAGGTATCTGTGAGCCCTGATTGGTTCTCCAGTGTTTTAAATGGTCAGAGGTAAACTGGAGAAAGCTGTAACCCCACCACCACCAGTTCAGCTAACTTACTAATGCCAAGCGAGACTTGCGTTTCTTTTTTTTTTTTTTTACAATGTGAAAAAAGACTTCAGAAATAAGTAACACATTTTCTACGCCACCTTTAAAACTCAACACGTGTGTCTGCAGAGTGATCCCAGCCGCAAGCTGGCACAACACAGCTAACACCACTTGTTAAGTAACCCTTCATAACTGACCACGACTTACCTTTGTTGTCTCTCTCAATTTCACCTTTCGTCCGGTGCTTGCCATGTTTGTGTCCTTTATTTTTCTGCTTGTATACGCCGGCTCTGTGGCCCTGTTGTTTTTCCCCATTAGCAGCCATTTTCACCATGTGGGAAAGACAGGCGATCTACTTCCGCACTCGCACCGGCGTCATCGGGCGTCATGACACAGGCGTGTGTCGTCAGACGCTCCGGACAGTTTTTTTTCCTTCAAAATAAAAGCGTATGTTATGATCATTAACAGTATGTGTGAACGTTATATTTGTGTTATAGATTTTCAATTTGCATTTCAATTTGCATTTCTTAATACTACATTATATAACTGTATTCACTGCGTGCAATTTAAGCACTAGCCAAGGAGAACGAGAGCCTAACTTATTCTATATAAGCCACATTAGATTACAATATCCTTAAGAAACACACATTGACTGCATATATTCTTTCACTGAGATAAGAACAAAAGTTTTCATATTCAGTACAATATAAATACAGTACAATTGTGTATAAAACAAGTACTTTTCTATATTATGTGTGAGCTTTGCATGTTTTTACTCATCTTTCATCATCCTGATATTTAATCCTATTTCCCATAATTCTATAATGATTAATCATCTTTCCAATTATTCAGTTCTAGCGTTCACAAGAGTAGGATGAGGAGATGTAGAGTTGGAGGCAGGAAAAGAAAATGAAGGAACTCCTGATACAATGACTTCTGCCAAAATTCAGCTGGCAGCTCCTGCACCTGAATGTTTACTCAGTGAATCAGTTCCTGTCAAAGAAGCATCCTTAAGTTACTTGGTGCCTTTGTTTTACCTTCATGCAGTATAAAGTCTGATGGTTTTCACTATTTTAGAGAAAATATAAGGCCAATTTGCTTATTTTAAAATTAATGTAAGTGACAGTTATCCCAATATAGCCTGGGTGATGACATAACACACATGAAAATGTAATGAATGTTTTGGTCAGGACTAATGGGCTTAAAACAACTAAATTCACTACTGCTGTGCAACATACATGCAGTAGTGAATGGCAAAGCAATGCAGCACCCTCTACTCGCATTCAAGCAGATCCAAAAGCCCTCTAAGAGCCAACTTGAGCAGAACTTTGCCATTTGTTGGCTTTGCAACAGACAGGTTAGTGTACAGGCTGAGTAGCCATGCAGATATGGTTAGAGAGAGTTTGAACTTGAAGGAGAGGCTACAGGGGTTTCCTCTGTACACTGTTACACCATACACAAGCCCACCAAATGCAGAGAATGCATTAGTAGACAATAGTTGATTGTCGGCCTGCTGATGAAGGAATCTTTAAGTATGATGTAAGTACCATCCATGCACCCCTGGAAGTTATTACTCAATTAATGGAAATTATGTTACATTTATGCTGCTAATTCTCATAAACTTTTTCGAAACAATCGACTATTGACTTTTAATATTTTCTTATCTGAAGAAGTATTGATCCCCAATGGGGAAATTATTTTTTCACTCAATGAAATACAATCGCACACACACAGAGCTTATAGACATGCAAATGTAAAAGAGGGTGGAGTGAAAGGATGTCATGTAGCGGTGCTCCAGGAGCAGGGAGGTGCTAGGTGCCTTGCTCAAGGGCAACTTAGCTGCGCACAGGAGGTGGGACTGGCACCTCTTCAGCTACCACACTCCATACTGTGGTCTGTGCTGGACTTGAAGCGATGACCCTCAAGTTCCATAACCTAGTCCCTAAGGATGAGCTACTGCCACTCCTTAAGATCATGGCTTGTGGTTCAAAATGCTTGCAATGTATCTGGTTTACATCCTCAGGAAAAATACAGTGGAAGGCCATGAGATGCACTATTGGCCTTTGGAAAACAAGCCATACTGTTTGTAGACTACTTGCACTCTTATTGCTTTATTGCCTGGTGTGGACCATTAAAGTATTATCTTGTAAGTGTGTGTATGTGTTTTGATTTGTGTTGTCATGGGCCAGAACAGGATGACAGAAAAATGTGCTTAGGGACTTTTTTTGCAGAGGTCAAGTAAACTGATATGTACTGCAAAGCTTATTCAGTGAGTATGCATTTATTAAAATGTGTTCATAATCATTAAGACCTAAAATAGTAAATTTGAAAGACATTACTTTCACAAGCACAATTAGAGAATACAACACACAAAGCAGTACTTTATTATCATTAAAATATGTTAAGCTGCAACATTGGCAAATAATCGTGTACATCCATCAATACTACTATTGGCCAGCCTTGGTATATTATATATACAGCATGTATATATATACATTATATATATACATTATGTACAGTATATACTGTATATGTGTATATGTATATGTGTGTGTGTGTGTGTGTACGTACATTCATTCATTCCTGGTCCTAATTCCTAAAGATGTTGGTAATCCCCTGAACTTTTATTCTTTGCAAACACATCAAAAATATTTATGAACCAAAATACTGGGTTAGATTAGATTCAACTTTATTGTCATTGCACAAAGTACAAGTACTAGACAACGAAATACAGCTAAGCATCTAACCAGAAGTGCAAAGCAGTAAAATGGAGAGTAATGTGCATATGTAGAGGGATATATTAAAACAAATAACATTATAGATATATACAGTATATAAATATACTAGCAGGGTATATACAGTATGAACAGCATTCAGCACAGAATGTGAAGTGAATACATTAAGATATATACAGCTATTAAGTTAAGGTATTTACAGTATGAGGGTCATTGCTGTGCGGAAATATGCTACTCATATTTATGGTACCCGTAGAATGAATTATTATGTTTTTGATGAACCCTTGACCTGTTCTCTGGTGCCACTTTAAATAAGAAAAAATCCACTTACTCATAAGAAATAAATAGCCAGTAATAAATAAGTAATTTAGATTTTGGGCAACCTGTGAAATTCACCTTTATGCCACCTTCAACAGACTCACTACAGTAGGTGTGACTATGAGTAATTTACAACATGTGATAAACTAGGTCACCTTAATAATAAAAATCTAATTACAATTCATGAAAGCCTTTCCCATTAATATATATATATATATATATACATAAATATATTTCCCTGTTCTGTGGTGTAGTCATTTAAGTCAGACACAAGTAGCCAGTAAATAAAAAACTATGAGGAAACACTATACCATAAATTAATATAGGGTTTTGTAACAGTTCAGTATTTACTCTCCTCTAATTATGTCTCCGCCTCTGGATGTTTTTGGGTCAGAGAGAGTTTACTGCAACTACAGCAGGCAGGGCGGAACTGCTGGTTGCAGTATGTGGAAGGAAGACGGACAACCAGGCAGCCAGAGTTTACTGCTCAATTAAAACAGCTAAGTTAATACCATGCCAGTGTGCTAAGTTAAATCCCAATTTTGTCCCCCGGACGACATCGCGGATACTATCGCGGCTTGTTTCTGGGTGTTTTTGTGAGGGGTTTGAACTTCCCTCACATTCTCCCGTAACGTATTTTCACGAAGGGAGGCGGCGGTGGAGCACTCGGCAGCCATCTTTGGACCTGCCTGGGAGTGGGATCCGACTATCCTGGCACCCCAGTTACTTCGAGGGTGGGGATTTTTTTTAACCTAGAATAATTCCCCCCAAATCTGCGTGTTATACTCGACTGACAGCGTTAGGAACCTCGAGGATTTGGCGCAAGAAACCGCCGCGCCGGGGATGAAACGAGAGGAAGGCTTTTATAATCCCAAACTGTTTTGAAATCCACGACATTGTCTACAGAGCTGAAACCTGGCCTGTCAGGAGACGGTGAGTTTCAGCTAACGTGGCTAGGCTAACTTAGCAAACATCAACATAGGTTAGCCTTTGCTAGTGTAGCAATTTCTGGCAAAAACGACTCGTAAAAGTTGGTTTCGTTTAGGGTCATTCGTGTAGTTGCTCAACCCGTGCACGGAGGAAACACGTCGCGGATATTGCTTTGGGATTGATTGATCATATGACACGTAACTTAGCTTTAGCTCACGTTAAGTTTGGTGTGGAGCTAACATTACAGTCAACGTTGGCTGCTTGTTGGAAGCTCCTGAAATCTCTTAATTAGTTTGCATGCGTTTGATGGTGGTTGTTTATTTTACCATTCAGTCTTTGTTGACAGCTGAAACAGCGACTGGAAAGTGACAACTTTCTGAAATCCCACTCAGGGCTCTCCCTAATCTCACTTGTGTTGCAACTCCAGTGAGGCATTACCTAGCCACAGGTAACTGAGGATGTAACGCAGCAGGCTTGGGCTACTAGTTTACTCCAGAAACAAAAACAACCTTGGTTATTTAATACCAGCACAATAACAGCACTGTGTCCAACTATCCCCACAGTCAAACTCTTGATTAGGCCCAATTGCCATAACACTCAACTAATGTAATATAATGTAGGCCTGTATACATTGACTAAAAGATTACAGCATTTGTTTTTTTTTGTTCTTTGATGTGGGTGGTAAAGAAAAGGGAAAAGGTGGTGGATAACAGTGTGTGATTATGTGGGATTGGACTGCCAAAAGGAAATGACTTTAACTGACCGGCCTCACTGATGAGTTTAAATTGCTTAGTGGTTGCTCATTTTTTTGGGGAAAGATCTCTTTATCTTTATGATACGAACGCTTTAAAACCCCTCTTTCACTGTGTCAAGTCAAGTATGGCATTGCTGCGACGTCTAAGACAGACAGATAATCACTAGTCAAAAAGCTCACCAGGGCCCCTTCCTACCTCCCTATAGCTGTGCGAACAGGAAATGCTGAGAAATGCAGCGCAGTGAGGACATACATTGGGAATTCCAGCCCTCCAGCTTTGTTGTCCTGTCCTGCTGCATTCTTGTGTGTGTGTGTGTGTGTGTGTGTGTTGGAACGCAAGGGTGTTTTATGAAGGTATTGGTTCTCATCACTCACTTTTGTGCTCACGTGTCCACAGTTGAAAATGCCATCATGGGATATGACAACAGGACTCATTCATGAGCAACAATGTAGTAAAGGACAATGGCAATAAAGAGGCACAGTCCCACATGGTAATGAGGCTTTATTTCAGGGCAGTGGCTGCATCTGTGTGGAATAGTGAGTTGTTCAGTGTTGTTGTGAGACAAAAGATGTCTGCTTGAACTGGGGGCTGTTTCTCCCAGGCTGGGAAAGAAGTCTTGTGACTCTAGCGTCAGCTCTGCATCTGTTTGCAGCTGATCATCTGAGCCACATGGACTCAGTAAACTTTCCTCAGTGATCTTTTACAATCTACATCTGTATTACAGCAGTACAGCTGTACAATGAGCTGTTTAATAGGTAGCAAGTAGTTCAAAGTTTAACCCTGACAGTGGAGTTGTGGACCTGATGCTATATTCTGTCCATTTATGTCATTTTAAAGGATGAGTTAACCTAAAATTAAAAAAACAAAACGGATGTGAAAAAGGACACGTCATGTCTCTAACGGTATCTAGTCGGGCAGTTTTGGTTTTACACTGTGAGCGTTAGAGATAAGGATGATCCACACACCCTACTACATACTACTTAAAAACAGTTGACAATGACAACTGCTTCCAATAAGGTTGATAGATTAGTACCAAGGACATTATTTTTTTTTAAAGGCATGCTGTTTTTTTCAAATGTAATTTTTCCAACACAGTGAGCACCGCAAATGAATTATCTTGTATTGCTGTGGATATCTCCAAACTAGGGCAAATAAAACCAGAGATAGCTGAACCCTTTTAATCACTTGTAGGAAGGTTATATGGACTGTGTTTGGTATGTTTGAGAATGTGTGTTTACCAAGTACTTACTGGTTTAACAAGTAGTCCCATCACTGGAATGCTTTGTTTCAGTTCAGGTATCCAGCTCACCGCAAAGCAGCGCGCTGTTGCCTCGGTTTCCTCGTTGGAGGTGGAGACCGTCGGCTGCGAGACGGCTCTTTGTATCCTCCTCACATCCGTCTGTCTACATACTAGTCACTGAAGGTGTGAGGGGAGGTTGTCAGGACGCAGCCCACTGATTTCCTTACTGTAGGTGCTGTTACTATGGAAACAGAAGACCTATCTCTTGGTACCTCAGGATTTCCAGCCGGCCATTCTCCACATTTGCTCCTGACATCATGGTTCAGTTCGTGTTTTTGCGTAGCCTTCTCTGCAGCATGTGTGTACAGTTAGACAGCTGTTTTAGACAGATGTTTCCCTTACCTGTTGTTTCACATTGTCTCTCACTGTAACTAGCAAGCCCTGTAATTTATACTGGGCACATGAATACATTATACCCCTCTGCTGCTGTTGTTTTTTTGTTTTTGTTTTTTTTCTGTGCACTCATTCTTGTTTTTCCTTGTGCCTTTAGCTCTGAACACATATGAGACCACTGTCCTGCAGATGAGCCATCGGTGGGGGCTTTCAAGTCGCTGTCGCAGACCCAGATAGTTCCTGGCGGCAGCGGCATTGCCCCCCACTCCCCATTATGCCCAACAGCAGTCGGGCGGGGAGCCTGAAGGACCCCGAAGTTGCTGATCTCTTCTTCAAGGAGGACCCAGAAAAGCTCTATGCAGATCTGCGAGAGATCGGGCATGGCAGCTTTGGCGCTGTATATTTTGTGAGTATTTCATGATATAAGACTGTGGTCCAAGCCGAAGGCCATGTTCAGTCTGACGCAAAAATTCCTCCCCTTTCAGTTCAGTGAGGTCACTTTTTTGGCACATAAGGAGTCCAGCATATAATAATTACAGGTCATCAGGGCAGAAAGTTAAGCTATTCTCAGTTCATTTTCAAGCACACGTTTCTGGTATAACTTTGTAAACGAGAATTTCATAAATAAATGGTTTACTTCAGGATCGTTGTTACAGAGAATGCTGTCACATTACTTTCCTGAAAATTAGGAAAATCCTGTCTCATGGTACTATAAACCACTACCAAAAATGTGCAGTATGAATGTGTTTCCGCCTGTCAAGTCTATACAGAATAGGCTTTAAGACTGGGGCTTTGTAGCCTTGAAGATCATGGGAATGATATTGATAAATCATTTGGTTTTGTGTTGGAGAGCACCACAAAGGCCTTTAGATCCTTTTAAACAAATCAGAATATTTCTGAATGGTTCTAAAAATGCAGGATTGTTTTAGCAACACTGTCTCATGGTGTCAGCCTTGACTAACAGCCAACTATTGAGCATGCAATTATTACAGAAAACAAATCAATTAATGTGATCTTTTGTGATTGTGATGGTGTATTTTTGTCTCACTGAAAATGTGCTATTTTGGTTCTGACTTTGTGCTTTTGCACTAAGATGGATTATATTGTCTCTGAAATGTGGACAGAATGCTCACGCAGTTAGAGGCATTCATTGTTTATCTCAGTCAGAGAATTGTATCACAAGTCCCAATTCGTTGTTACACAATGCCATGTTGCCCCAACAGCTGCATAGTCTGAATTCTAATGCGGATCATGGAGTTGAGTCTCTAATACGCTGTGTTGTCATCATGGTTGGGTCAATGAGGTCACATACAGTGATTGTCCATTTAAAGGTCCAGTGTGTAACATTTAGTAGGATCTACTGGCAGAAACTGAATATAATTTTCATTGGTATGTTTTTATTAGTGTAAAGTCACCTGAAAACAAGAAATTAAATTGAGCCATTTTATTTATTTTGTGAGTGGATCATCTGCTATGGAGGCCACCATGCTGAATCAGCATGTTTCTAACGCTGGCTCTATATAGGGCCTTAAGTCTTAAGTTTTTTGCGAGTTTCACGGCCACCATAGTTTCTCCTACAGGCTTTGAAGGCTGAGCTGTATTGAAATCCGCAACTTCACCGCTAGATGCTTTAATCCTACACACTGGTCCTTTAATGATGTATAAATTGGTTAAGTTATGAAGTGAAGATGACCATCACACCAACATGTAATGTGCTTATCATTCAGGCACGGGATGTGCGGACAAATGAGGTGGTGGCCATCAAGAAGATGTCATATAGTGGAAAGCAGTCCACTGAGGTATGATGGCTTTCACTAACTTATATCAAGTTAACATGCAATTGTTACCATGTTTATGGTACCATGTTTACCAATGTTGTTTTGTTTTATTATTGTTATAGTCCTCTGATTCTTTTTTTTTAAACTATTTTCACAGAAATGGCAAGACATTATCAAGGAAGTGAAATTCTTGCAGAGAATACAACACCCAAACAGCATAGAGTACAAAGGATGTTACCTGCGAGAGCACACTGCCTGGGTAAGCTTCTTCATGAGAGTGTCAGAGGAGATGATGACTAGAATGTATTAAACAAAACACATTCACACAAAACACTCTGTTTCCTTACAGCTGGTAATGGAGTATTGCCTAGGCTCTGCTTCAGATTTGTTAGAAGGTGAGTCGAAAACTTTTGAACTCCTGCTCATTGCTTGAGGCAGCGTGACTACAAGCAGAGATGGCAGTCGGCCTTTTCAGATTTATCCGTGTCACTTTTTTCGTGGTTTTCATCGCTGTTGGTGAATGTATTCCCTCCAGTTCACAAGAAACCCCTGCAAGAAGTTGAAATAGCTGCAATTACCCATGGTGCTCTTCAAGGGTTGGCTTATCTTCACTCCCACAACATGATTCACCGGTGAGTGTTTCAAGTGTTTGGGAGCATGCTGGGCATTAAGTGTTTATGCTCTCTGGCATTCTGTCTTCTGTGTGGAGCTGTAATCATTTCCTCATATGTGTTTGACAGAGATATCAAGGCAGGAAACGTTTTGCTGACAGAGCCAGGGCAGGTAAAACTAGCAGATTTTGGTTCTGCCTCCATTGCCTGTCCTGCCAACTCCTTTGTTGGGACTCCATATTGGTAAGATACAAAACATGCATCATAAAGATTTCTTTTCCTTAAAATTTCCATTTACATATTTTTTTGCGCTGAATTTGTGTGTTTTCTCAGGATGGCCCCAGAAGTAATTTTAGCTATGGATGAGGGACAGTATGATGGAAAGGTGGACATTTGGTCTTTGGGAATAACCTGCATCGAATTAGGTACGGTCACTGTTGTCTTTTGCCTTCTACAGATCTAAGATTTAGACCTCATTTGTTGTAGCATTGCTTGTATCCAAATCCATCTCTTTTTACACTTTTACAAACATTATATTGACAGCATTAATTGTGCTCACTTAGTCAGGCAATAACTGAATAATGTTGCTCTTTCTTCCTCTCATAATTACATTTTTCTTCACAACATCCTGACTCCTTGATGTAACCTGCTACTTGGTTTGTAGCTGAGAGGAAGCCTCCATTGTTCAACATGAATGCAATGAGTGCCTTATATCATATAGCACAGAATGAGAGCCCCATGCTGCAGTCTAGTGAATGGTGAGTTCAGAATTAAATTTATAACAGCTGGTGTATTGTTTCTTTTTCAGTCCATAAAATAAGTACAATTCTATCCTTTTTCCACATTTCATCTCTCAACTTTAGGACGGATTATTTCCGGAACTTTGTAGATTCTTGCCTTCAGAAATTTCCCCAGGATAGGCCGAACTCGGAGGAGCTCTTAAAGGTAAGAATCAAAACTTTCCTATGACGGACTTATGTTATGTTATGTTTTATAGTTAATCCCTCTAACCACAATAGAATTCAGGATTTTAATGCAAGAGGTCTCTGCTGTGTTCTTCCTCCAGCATGCATTTGTCCAGCGTGAGCGACCAGAATCTGTTCTAATAGATCTAATAAGTCGGACTAAGGATGCAGTACGGGAGCTGGACAATCTGCAGTATCGTAAAATGAAGAAGATCTTGTTTCAGGAAGCCCACAATGGCCCCACGACTGAGGCACAAGATGAAGAGGAGGTCTGTCATGTGACTCTTTCAGCTGCTGCTAGCGTGCAATTCAGTGACATTTCCTTTAATCTCCAGATTAGCGTGGTTGTATTTCATAGTATTGTGTCATGCCATGTTATTAGAGAGTATTGTTGTGATGTTGTTACTGTGTTGTGTGTTATTGTTAGGAGCCAGAACACAGTGTGGGTAGAACGGGTACAGTGAACAGCGTGGGGAGCAACCAATCCATACCCAGTATGTCAATCAGTGCCAGTTCCCAGAGCAGCTCTGTGAACAGTCTAACAGATGCAGGTGATGACAAGAGTGAGGTGGACATGGAGGGAGACCACACAGTCATGTCCAACAGCTCTGTGATACACCTAAAACCGGTAAGAAGTTAGCTTCCGGTCTGACCTGCACCTATGTCTCTTTATATGGTGTTCACTGTTTGGTTTTGATTATACTAAGTCATTATTATTACACCATTCTATTAATTAATTTAAGTACAGCATTAGACATAAATTTGATTTATTTACAGTATCTTGTTCTGCTGTTTACATGTGTGCAATTATACTTATCTTTCAGGAGGAAGAGACCTATAATGAAGAGTCAGAACCTCACACCCGGCCAACTGAGCCACAGTCCCCGCCAGCACACACTCCACGGCCAAAAAGGAACCGCGAGCACTTTGCTACTATACGCACAGCCTCAGTGGTAATAACACAGTTGTTGTATTTGCTTATCAAATAAGAAGAAGGCTAAAATAACCACTTGATGACTAAAATAAATGCTTGTATATCTGCTAGACATTTTCCACATCCATGGATTGTTCAAAGGCAAAAATCTTTTGGCATATTGTCCTGATCAATGAATGTTTTTGCTTTAAGGCTACAAAGTAGGAAGTTTGTATGTAATCAAGAGCAGAACCATGACCCAGAAACATTTATGCTCTTGGATATGCACTTTAAAAATCATTTTCCATTTCCCCTTATTGTCTTAAATACCTCACTTTTTTCTTATACACATAGTAGCCTCCCATATATATTCTCTCAGAAACGTGTTCTTTCCACTCTCAACCATGTAAAGAGAATCTGTGTCTTGTGTTTGCCAGCTCACTCGTCAGATTAAGGAGCATGAACAGGATTCTGAGTTAAGGGAGCAGATATTGGGCTACAAGCGCATGAGGCGGCAGCACCAGAAACAGCTGATGGCTTTGGAAAACAAGCTGAAGGCTGAGATGGATGAGCACAGACTCCGTCTGGACAAGGAGCTGGAAAACCAAAGGAATAGCTTTGCCCAGGAGATGGAGAAACTGATCAAGAAGCACCAGGCGTCCATGGAGAAAGATGTATGCTTTCAACTCATTTATATGTTCACAAAAAACAATGGCTATTTTTTCTGACAGCAAACTGATTATGATGTGTATTTTTTCATCAGGCAAAAACGTTTAGCAACGATGAAAAGAAGTTCCAACAACATATTCAGAGTCAGCAGAAGAAAGAGCTCAACAGCTTCCTAGAATCCCAGAAACGAGAGTACAAACTTCGCAAGGAACAACTCAAAGAGGTAGGAGGATCAATTTCTTCCTGCCCCATACATAAGTCTCCAGAGCTGTGCTGTTCAGTTCACTTACTGTCAGGAAATGGACGTCAATCAGTGCTATGAAATCTATTTTGCTAGTATTGACCTGTAATCTTTCTTCTTTAAAGGAGTTGAATGAAAACCAGTCAACACCCAAGAAAGAAAAGCAGGAGTGGTTGTCCAAGCAGAAAGAGAACTTCCAACACTACCAAGCAGAGGAAGAGGCCAACTTACAGCGCAGACAGAGGCAGTATCTGGAGCTGGAGTGTCGCAGGTTCAAACGGAGGATCTTGATCGCTCGTCACAATATTGAACAGGACTTAGTGCGAGAGGTTAGAACTCCGTCTCTTACATTGTACCTCTGCATCTCAAATGTTACAAATAACGAGTGATATATTAGCAAGCTAAAATAGAGTCATCTTTGGTGTCTGACAGTCTAATTTGTCTGTTTGTGTCTCTCCATGTGCACACAATTAGGAGCTAAACAAGCGTCAGACCCAGAAGGACTTGGAACATGCCATGCTTCTCCGGCACCATGAGTCCATGCAAGAGCTGGAGTTCCGCCAGCTCAACACCATCCAAAAGACGAGGGCTGAGCTGATTCGCCTGCAGCACCAGACGGAGCTCACCAATCAGCAGGAGTACAACAAGAGGAGGGAGAGGGAACTTCGACGCAAACACGTTATGGAGGTTCGCCAGCAACCCAAGAGCCTCAAGGTGAGAATGCATGTACATTGAAAAATCAGTAGATACTCTCATTTCAATATTAATGAGTATATGTAGCTCTAGGTACTTCTAGGATCTGCCTAATATGCAAATCACTATTTGTCAGGCGGACCTGTTTTTAATCTTAAATAAGCTTAGGTGTGCTGAAACTTTGATAGAATAAAATGTATAGTAAAAAGTCTGCATCACAGTTAAAGGTGTGTGGCTTTCACCTCCCCTTTGGTTAGGCAGTTTTAACATAGAATTGAATCGAAGTTGACCCATGTATATTACAGTGCAGACCTAATGTAGATGTATTGTGTAATGCTTGCTTTTAAATATAAAGAAATGTATAATATGACAATTTTCTGTAGTCCAAAGAGCTACAGATCAAGAAGCAGTTCCAGGACACATGTAAGATTCAGACCAGGCAGTACAAAGCACTGAGGAACCATCTGTTGGAGACCACACCAAAGTCAGAGCACAAGGCTGTCCTTAAACGGCTGAAGCAGGAGCAACACCGCAAACTTGCCATCTTGGCAGAGCAGTATGACCACTCCATCAATGAGATGCTTTCCACTCAGGCGGTGAGTCTAGCAATGCCAAGAATGTAGAATCCAAATGTTGTGAAGTAAGACCATTAAGGTGCCACCAAGGTTTTGCAACCTTTTAGAAGATGTGTCACATCAGTTATGGTTGTGTATTTATGTTACTCATTGGATTCTGATCTTCTCTCTGTCTTTAGCTACGTCTGGATGAGACTCAGGAGGCTCAGTGCCAAGGCCTACGAATGCAGCTACAGCAGGAGCTGGAGCTTCTCAACGCCTACCAGAGCAAGATCAAAATGCAGACAGATGCCCAGCATGACCGTGAGAGGAAGGACATGGAGCAGAGGGTGTCACTCCGAAGGGCCCTGCTGGAACAGAAGGTTTTTTTCTCTATTAATCATTCTCATGTGAAGATTCATATCGGTCTGACTGCATGATTATTGACAAAATTTGAGGTTTACAGATACTTAGCCTAGCACACACACACAGGCTTTCAGTTATTAAACTAAGTGAAAACACCTGTGGATATGTATCATGGGTGCGCCTTTAACTAAACGATAAGCTGATATTTTGACTTGTCATAGTGGCAAAAAGTGCAGTTGTTACTAATAACATTAACAATGTTATATTCAAGTGCCCCAGAGAGCCAAGCAAGAGCCAGCATGAACAATACCAGGACCTTGAAACTGAAGCGGCTAAATGAAATACAACCATCATTGATATTCTTATTGATTTACAATGGATGCAAGTTTAATGAGCGACTTAATTATCTGTTGTCTATTTAGGAAATAGCACCACTCTCTGATATTGAATTGTGTTCACACAAAAGCAGAGAAAATCATCCCTTTCTATTCCAAAAAGCCAGTTTTGTAACTTTTGTCATGTCATGGTTTGGATTGCTTTGACGGAGACCAGTAAAACACAGTGCAGTTAAATGTATCTGCTAAATCTGAACATGATTATTTCCTAACTTTTTAACATTTTTCTGTAGATTGAGGAGGAGATGTTGTCCTTGCAAAATGAACGCTTGGAGCGAATTCGGAGCCTGCTGGAACGTCAAGCCAGAGAAGAAGAGGCTTTTGACTCGGAGAGTATGCGCCTGGGCTTCAGCAACATGGTGCTATCAAACATCTCCCCAGAGGGCCTCAGCCATAGCTTTCCCGGGGCTCCAGGAAGTTGGAGTCACCGTCAGCAACAGCACCCGCCTGGGAGCGGTCAAGGGCCACACTGGGGCAGTGGAAGTCTGGGTGCAGCGTCGGGCCACCAAGGCAGCCATCACCACTATCACTCCAGTCCGGGAGGGGCACCTATGCAGCAAGGCTGGGGGCAGGGTATGCAGGGAGGTGGGGGTCCACCGCCGTGGGGCCACTCCTCAGCGGTCTCCCGCAGCAGTGGAGGTGTACAGAACAGCCCCCAAGCAATGGGGAGGACACCCTCGGGAGGACGCAGTGAGCAGGGCATGAGCAGGAGTACCAGTGTCACCTCTCAAATATCTAACGGGTCACACCTCTCCTACACATAGATCCCCCCCATCAGCCCTGGAATCAGAGGTTGAGCACGGAGATGTAGAATCCAACAAAAACAGCAGGACAGGGTATTTGCTGAGCTCTGACGCGCTCTGTCTCTCTCTCTCGCTCTGCAACTCTACACCTCCGTTTCTCCCGTGTACAGATGTGGATGTGTGATGAAATAAATGTTGCTCAGGTCAAAAGGGCTGGAAGAGATGCAGCCCGTCCTCACGGCAGTTTATCGGCACACATACAGATCCTTAAATTTATGTTACATAAGCAATTTGAGTGTCAACACATAATACTCCCATTTGTTTTTATTTACAGCTCTCCTATGGAATTTTAAAGATATATGTTTTGTGCTATTCACAGCCATTGCTCTCATTTTGCACATGAAACACTGTTAAAAAAAAGCTTTTGACATGTGTTAACTATATCCTTAGAAATGTGGTATCAAACAATCACAGTAAATTGATTTTATTTAGAATCCCCCCCCCTTCCTTCACTCAGCTGATTCACATTCAGTTATACACTGGTCAATTCTCTGACGGTGGTTAATAATGCAGCAGACCTAACTAAAGATGCTTTGCTGTTGTAATACCAGCCTGCTGTAATGGTCATTGTTATAAATTAGATACCTCCTTTTTATTCAGTAGTTTAATTTCACCTGATTTTCTGGTCATCAACCAAAATTAGACTGAAATTCAGAGCCAAATAAACAAATCTTAACTGTTTCAGGTGTATGCTACAACACTACTACAGTGCCTTTTAACCTTTTGATTATAGAAATCAGTCTCAGATGTTTATAGTTTAATATTTTAAATTTCATCATCAATTTATAATCGGTGCCAGTGTATGTTTAGTTCAGTCTATTTTAACACCTGGGATTTTAGTTCCAGAGGTCCCAGATACTTTTCTCAGATTATTAATATTCACTGTGCATGCAGTAAAGTTGGTAAAGTCTTATAAATGGAGAGATATAGAAATTTACTTGTGTATATCAGTAACTATATTTTGGGCTTTAGAGTGGTGGAACTCTAGGGGTGAACTTGAAGAAATGTCATTGTTCACATTCACAGGAGGAATTGTGAGGGAAGAAAGGAGACTCATTTGCCTTCAAAAACAATCCTAGTATTGATCTGTTGATTTTTATTAGTGCCTTTTTAAAACTGCTGCCTTTTTCAAAGCACTTTATACAGCTAGATATGTGTAAGATTAATATTTGACTTCTTTTCACAATGCACCTGGTGGATGTTTTGTCGGTACGTATGTAGTTAAGTTGAGGAGTCGAGCTAACCTGTGCTGTGATATTTTTTTTTTTTTTTTTTTGAAGAGCAATTTCCCAAGTACAGACAAGGCCCAAGTGTATGTCAACATACAGTATGTGAGTGAAAGCAGTTTCCTCCTTCCTGCAGCTTTTTGAAACTGTAGCCGTTGTTGGTTCTCCTCTGTGTGTGTTTGTGCTGAATTTCGATCGAACAGAGGATGTGAGGATGCTGCAGTCTTTTTAGATTTGGCTACAGTTTCTAAAACACACTGAACTGAGTAAACTAAAAAGTCCATTATGTGCAGGCGGATAGCTTAAGGTAATTGTCATGACCATGACAGCAGGCTTGGCACTACTAAGAAATCTACAACACTGTTGAGAAATGTTGGGGCCCAGTTAAGTAACACTAAACATTTAAAAGGTGCTAGGTTATAAATGCTACACCATCTCATCAAAACCCAGGAACAAGGGTGATTGAATCAAGCACATGCTCGCATGATGGCATTGTAGCACATGTAAATCTAAAATTGAGTCACGCACACTCTGTGAAAACGGCCAAATGCAAAATAAATGTGGCAAAAAAGCACTTAGGTATTCCTTTGATAGCTTTAGCAGATCCTCTAATATCTGTTTCTCGCTTCTCTCTGGTTTGTGGTTGAAATATCATTGGAGAAGTCGTGCCCTTTTAACCTTTTAACAGCTCCATGTTCAAGTTAGGCTTTTCCATTTCCATATGGAGAAAAGGCCCTTTAAGTATAATGATCCAGAGATAGTAAGGATATATATACTCCCTGAATCACAAAGCTGGAGTTAAATGTTCATATGTGTATATTTTATTAAAGAAAACATTTAAAGACTAAACTCACATTTTAAGAAAATAATTTCTAAAACTAACTTTATTTAACTGACGGACCACACTGATACTAGCAGACCTTTCGCTCTCAGAGTGAAAGTGGTGTTGAGTCTGAACGTAGCTCATTGGAAGATATTCTTGGTTTTGTGTACACAGACAGAATGCCTCATATGCATGTATTTGCTGCCATCTCCTTTAAATGCCACTTATTTAGTCAGCCGGCCATCTCTTGAGCATCATCAATGCAGGTCCCCCCCACACCGCACACATTTGAATCTTTGTCCCCATTCCACACTGATTCAGAGCCACCTTTTCAGATGCTGGCTCTTTCTGAATGTCATACTGTGATATAGTCATGTATCACATTTGAGGACACAAAAACCCTGGGGGTCTTTTTCTTGAATAGGTGGGATTTTAATTTTCCACATGTATATAATCCTACCTAGAAAGTACGCATAATATCAAGTGACATATGGTTTGGTCCCAAAACTCTTTTCTCTCATGCCAAGTGACTAGTTCCAGCTGCTGTAACACTGCAGGTTATATTCATCATTTCTTCTCTGATTTATTGCTATTTAGTTAAAGAAAGGGGAATGTATTTATCATGATCAGAATCTCTTTACCATAAGTCAAAAGCCAAGGCCAAGAGTTTGAATGTCAGGATAATCAGACCTCCCATACATGCCAACCTTAAGTTTGTATGCACAATTTTTGTTCACTTTTATGTCAATGTTGTGTGTGAGGGAGTCTGAATATTGTTGTCAATCATTATCAGTCACAAGACCTTTCCACCAACCTGGATTTTATTTTGTCTTTTCTTTTTTTTTTTAAAAAAAAACCTTGATGTCAAACTTTGTCCTACTGACTGAACGCATATGGGATACTGAATGAGAATCGGCAACGGAAAATGGTGATCCTTTCTATGGTCAAACACTGTGCCATACCTGAGTTGCCAAGCCCAGATACCACTGCATCGTCTCATCTCCATGGTTTTACCTATCATCGGGCTGACAGCATGAAATGTATGAAACCTTAAAACAAAAAACAAGTTGGTTCTAGTCTAGTGGCCAAAGTAAAAAAGGCTTGAAAAGATGATGACAGGCAGATTATGAAAAGAGATTGCATTTCTTTGAAGATGTCAGTATTCTTCTTTGGCACATTACCACTACAACTCATAACCTGTATTAAACTGTATAGATGGTGGAACATGTTACTGAATGTCAGAGATTTTTTTTTTTTTTTTTGAAGATACTACATAAGAGATGGTAAAGTACTAAAAGTGGATTTAAATTGTGTAAAAAGATTCATAAAACAAATAAAATAGGATCAAATTTATTATTTTGTTTGTATTATATTTACCATTGTGTTGGCAGAGGGATATTGAACAGAAATCAGCTGTAATAAAGTAATTTTAGTATAACTCGCCTGGTGTTTTTTTAATTTATTTTTGCACCTCGAGTGTGCAACATGAGTGTACTGTACCATACAAGATATAATATTGATTGCTTGATGAGATTGCAGGATAAAGGACTGATGGGACCTCTGAAAGTCCGAGGACCACAGCTTGGGAATCAACCAACGCTGTAAAGAAGCGGAAGTAAATGCAACGTGATATGTGACGAGCATTGTAAACAAAATGTTTAGCTAGACTGGAAAAGGGATGCCGTCTGCACAGTCTCTGAACTGAGTGAGTAAACAGTCTTTACGACACCAATCAATATTTATTTACTTCGGCCCCAGTTATTGATGTCTGACACATACAACGTCACGTTAGCTGATGAAGCAAACTGCAGTTTGTTCCTCTCGTGGTTTTCACATTTTAAACATTTTGCATTGGTTTTGTTAGGATGCAGTCATTAGCGAATGGGAAAGGTAAAATGTAACGATTAGTTTAATAAGCTACGCGAACAATGAGCTTTAAAAGAAGTCGCTGTTAGCTCGCTACCTGGCTACTTGTAGCAGCTGTCAGGCTAGCAAGCTAACCATCGTTGTCTCTGCAACGAGGATATTATTAACAATATGAATCAATAATATTAACAGTACACGAACTTAAGGAGCGTTAACGTCGTAGTCTGTGATATTATCTCACGTTAGCTAATCTAATTAACTATATTTATTGTAGAATCCGTAATAGTAGACATTTAGGTTAGCTGAGATGTTTGGACACTGATTTGCTCACTTTAGATTTGGACATTTGCATCAATACTTTACATGTAGTTTTTAATCTTGGTTATCAACCAGCAGGTTTAAACAACCCAGGCAACTTCAGTCAGACATTTAAATATTAAAGTGTCAGTGCTGCTAGCTCCCTCCCTCTCAGCACATTTAAAACATGCATCAGAGTTGTTTTAGCTTAGAAACATTACATAACTCTATAATGTCAATGCAACATAATCATTGTATGTATGTCTTGTGTAATTGTAGTTATCCAAATAGTACCTATAGAAGTACAGTATAAGAATCATGAATTAAATAAGCACCATGTTGACTGGCCACATGCACATAAATATGCCCTATTTTTGTATCAATAAAGAAATGAATGCACTAATGCACAGGTGCATAGGAAATCATGCAAAGTAAGGTAGTGAAGTTCAGCATGCTGTCAGCACTGAGTTGATTAAAAAACACCACCAAATTCTGATCATAGACCCAGATCAACAAGATTTGCAACATTTCCCAAAGTGGTTTAATACAACCAGAGATATTAGTGATAATATGAACAGAATAACTTGAATGGCAAAATCTCTGACAGTAAACACATTTATATCATCATCGCCAGACTGTAAAGTAGAAGATTAATACATGAAAAAGGATCTTAATTCCAGAAGGGATCATTTCTTTCTGCTGTATGCCTCCACAGAGCTCCAGGATGTTGTGTGAAGTCTTGCTCTCGTCGCTATGGTTCCTGTTTTTTATCTTCTGGGTCGAGACAATAAGTGTTTGGCTGTTTCTGTCCATGTTCTACCAGGACCGGGCGTTTTACCACTGGGGAGATGGGTAAGAGATTTATGTTCATCATCAGATAAAACAAAAATACTCACCCTATATTAAAGACAAAGTAATTGTCTCACTTATTTATACTAGAGAGAACCAGATTGAGTTGAACTTGCTTTGTGGAACAGGCCCCAGATCTGTGACTTTGTTTTTTCTGCCAACACTTCTTTGTCAGCTACCTTGGAAGTAGAGGGGGAGAGAGGGGGAGAGAGGAGAGTGTTCAAAGTTAAAACATTGCCTCCATTTCCTTGATAGGACCCTAATTTAGACTGTAAGAGTCCTTAAGCCCCTCCTGACCAATGGATGGAAAAACACTTAAGTCCTAATGGGCAATGTCCATCATGGAATCAGTGTTGTGCGTACTCGGTTCATGGGTTAGTGAGCATCAGTTTTTTTTTAATGGAACCATCTTTTTGATGTTACAGGGTATTTGCAGATGATCCTGGGCAGATGCTATACACGTTGAGCAGGTAAGAACTTTAGATCCTTTACCCTGATTGATTGAGTTTATAACATTTTAAAATATGAGCTGTGTGTATTTTAGTGTGCAAGGTTGAATCTCTTGTCTCTCTCCACAGAGTTGATACCCATATACAGACAGAGATGCAGACCTGAGACGGGATCGAGAACTCCACTGAAAGGACTCTCACCAAAGGGCTGTTGCAGTTATGTGACTGACGAACGTTTGATAAAAAGCAGTAGCTGTTTTTCCTTTGCACTGACTGCCTCGCACACTGTTGTGCACAGTCCTTGTTAACATAGATAAATGTAGGCCCACTTTTAATAAAAGGGTGGTGGAGGGTTACAGCATGCGTGAAGGTGCAGATAAGGTATGTAGAGAGGGAGGTTCTTAATGATTGATGTGCTCACACCATCAAATCTAACATTTGTATTTTCACTTTTAAGATTTTGGAGGAGTAGAGTGAATGTAGCAGAAATGCTTGGTTCACAATGGATGAGGAGTTCATTGCATCTTGCTTTTATTTCTTTAAACTCTATTTTAAAACTTGCACAGGTGGTGTAAACATACTGGCGTTCTATGCAACTACAGTTATTGCTTTCTGCAGCTGTATCGGATATCAATAAATCTGTTCTAAGTTAGGCGTACGAATGTTATTAACAATTATCAGATATTCTGGTGTATGTTTGTTGCCACAACCTTTTTTAACGAAGCTAATGAATATTGGAGGTGGTGGAGCCATGTACTTGGGTTTAGATACTCGTCTAAACACAGTAGATAGATGATAAAGAGCTCATAATTTCATTATGGAGTATATTTTTCACACTAACAACCCTCATTTACAGTAGATAAACTAGCAACATGGACAACATTATTTGAGCTTTATTATTACCTTGGAAACTACTTACTTTTCAGAGCTTTCAGTTTCCATCTTGTGGCCTTTATCAGCAGACGGATTTTGCTCTATTGTCATGTATCTCTATCCCGATAGAAAGACCACCTGTTATCACATGAATAAAAATTCCATAATGAGGACACATGATAAAGGCAAATGCTCCTTCTGCTGATGAAGATCACAGTATAGGACTGACAGCCCTGGAATTGGACCTTGTGTTAAGAATATTTTGTCAGAAAGGAGCAATAATAGAAGTTGTGTGTGTGTGTGTGTGTGTGTCTGAAGACAGGAAAATAATAGTGGCGAGAGTCAATCACATAATAGGAAAGTCTCAAAACTTTATGTCAGTGTTATACCCTGTAAATGTAATAAAAGTGAAATTATACTTTTAAAAAATCAAATTATTTTGAAGCGTGTGAGTTTATTATTATTATCAACCAAACATTTTTTGTATTCCCTGCCGATACCTCTGTCGATTAAAGGGTTTACTTTTGAACAAAACCAGCAGGTAGTTTTGGTCTCCTTTTGTACACTTTCGGACAAAGAATGTTGTTTTGTATCATAATGCTAAATTATTTATTTAATTAAATTATCATTATGCATGCCAGGACGCTAGGGGGCGCTCACATCACAGCACACCCTCGGTACCGCCACCGGGTCACCATCCTATCCTGCCGGGTAAAAATAAAAATGCAGTACACATCCTGATTGAAGTGAAGATATCCCGCTTATATGTAGTTCTGCAGGAAAAAAAAACAAAAACAAACAACAACTTATTGTATCGTTTTACTTGGGTCGAGGGGTTTGTTTGTTGATTGTTTGTGCAAACAGTTTGAGCACTTTGTCACAACATGGCTCCAACGATTCAGACACAAGCTCAACGGGAGGACGGCCACAGGTTAGTGCAAACAGGCTCTTACAAGTTCCCTAACCCGACCGGTTGTTTGCATTGGACCGTGTGTGTGAAGGGTAATGTTATGGACTTGATGTTAAAGCAGCAAAGTTCACACTGGCTCATTAGATTGTCCGCTTGTTGTTTGTGTACAACGGGAGCTACCAGTGCTAGTTAGCTACACAAACAAGCACTGTTAACGTCAAGTTGCTAACCTCCTCATTGAGGCGACGTGCTAACCTTGTTGTGTTTGTGTTCATTAACTCGTTCACTTGGATTGGTAAATCAAATCAGTCGCAGTAACTTTAAGTTGATGCAAATCCAATTGCTGCTATTGAATAAATGTTGTGAAAGCTAGCCAAGGTTAGCCAGTCTAGAGGCTAACAAGAACCTACTAATATAATATATAATATAAGTATTAATATATTAACTAATATATTAACCTACTAATATATTAACTAATATATTAACCTACTAATATATTAACTAATATATT
>NW_023340257.1:19056503-19082265 GCF_004916995.1 Morone saxatilis | reverse complement strand
AACTAATATATGTACTAATATATTAACGTACTAATATATTAACTAATATATTAACCTACTAATATATTAACGTACTAACATATTAAAGTATTAATATATTAACTTACTAATTTATTAACGTACTAACATATTAAAGTATTAATATATTAACCTACTAATATATTAACGTACTAAGTTACTACAATAGAGTTGTATTTGATTGCATTAAATTGTACAGTACAGGCAAAACAAATCCCGTAACGAATGAAATAACATTTTAAACGACTTCTACACTGCATTTAGGACGAGAATGAGATTATTAAATGTATTTAAAGTCTTGATAAAATGTGCTTAGGCAATAGCTTTAGAGACTTCTCCCTCAGTTTTAAGGTTAAATTAAAAGCAGAGCATTTGTGCAAGGGGGATAGAGATGTGTGTCCGAGGTCTTCAAACTGTAGAAAAGGGCGGGTTTCTCAGTGATTCTCTGTGCACCAAAATATAAACAAGATCGATCTATTCATCCAGTCATAATATAATACAAGGATAAAGAGAGCACTGAATAACACAGTGGTGCATTATTAATAACTTGTCATTTAAACATTTATGCCACGCTGCAGTATTTGTTTATGAGAGATGGTAACAAGTCTAACAGATGTCTGTTTTCTCTTCAAGTAGGCAGTCCTCTCACAGAACTGTCCCAGAGAGGTAAGGAGATTCAGCCCTATTGCCTCCCTTCTTTTAAAAAAGCAGTGCCAGGGTATACAGACGTGTAGGCTAACCCAAACTGTATTTCCCGTACTTTTGTGCACATGACAGGTCAGGCGTGGTCTGTCGAGTGAAGTACTGCAACAGCCTGCCTGACATCCCTTTTGACCCCAAATTCATCACATATCCATTCGACCAGCACAGGTAAACATCAAGCTTCTCCATCCACGAAGTACACACTGTTGAAGATGGACACAGCTTGACGTTTGTGTTTCTGTTGTGGTAGATTTGTACAGTACAAAGCCACTTCTCTAGAGAAGCAGCACAAGCATGAGCTCCTGACTGAGCCAGACCTGGGGGTCACCATTGATCTCATCAACCCAGACACTTACCGCATAGACCCCAATAGTAAGTCTCCAGTTGTTGTCATATATTTTTTTTCAGTGACCATCTTGCTTTTCATGAAATGTGTGTTTAGACTGAACCAATCTTTTAAATTGATAGTATTGTTGGATCCTGCTGATGAGAAACTGTTGGAAGAGGACATCCAGGCACCATCCAGCTCGAAGAGGTAAGGTTGCTAAATGGGCAGTTTCGTGTTGTTGTAGATTCATGTGGAGATTTCTTTGTTTAAACGTTTTCTCCTTCCCTATAAGGTCACAGCAGCATGCCAAAGTGGTCCCGTGGATGAGGAAGACGGAATATATTTCTACAGAGTTTAACAGATACGGTGTTTCCAATGAGAAAGTGGAAGTCAAGTAAGTTGCGTAACTCTGAAATTACTTATAGAAAGGTGTATGAGTTTGTGTGCATGTGTATAACCTAGACGTATTTTGTGTTTAGGATCGGTGTATCAGTCAAACAGCAGTTTACAGAAGAAGAAATCTACAAGGACAGAGACAGCCAGATTTCTGCCATTGAGAAGACATTTGAGGATGCACAGAAATCGGTGAGTGAGCGTATAACTAGGCTGCTCAACCCTTTAGCATCCTTTTATGTTTCAGGCAAGTAAAAAACAAAAGACAGTAGTTTAAACACGTCCATTTGAAATATTATAGGTTTGCAACCTCAAAACCTTTTCTTCAGCTATTGCTGTAGAGCTGCTCAGTGCAGTAGAAGACTGTAATGGTCAGGTGTCAGATGCAAATCAGCACATTAACCCAAAATAGAAAAGGTGTTCTTGGTCAACGTGCATGTTTGGATAATTGAGAAAAGGGGCTATGGTCTGTAAACATGTTGTTTCTCTCCAGATTACACAGCACTACAGTAAACCCAGAGTTACTCCTGTGGAGGTACTACCTGTGTTCCCTGACTTCAAGGTGAGTTATAATTTCACTCAGAAAATGTACATGCATCAATTTAAAAAAAAAAAGTTGTCTGTGTGCTTGTACTTCATATAGTAATAATTTGTACACTTTCTCTTTCACCCAGATGTGGATCAACCCATGTGCTCAAGTCATCTTTGACTCTGATCCAGCACCTAAAGACATATCAGGACCAGCTGGAGTGGAAATGATGTCTCAGGCCATGATCAGGTATCGTCAAAATATCTGTTGCGCGGCTGTGCATTTCAACTGTTGTATTATTACATAAATGCTAATTCATGTTTTGTTTCTCTTCATTACAGAGGTATGATGGATGAGGAAGGAAATCAGTTTGTGGCCTACTTCTTGCCCCACGAAGAAACACTTCGCAAGCGCAAGAGAGATTGCGACGAAGGGATGGACTATATGCCTGAGGATCTGTAAGTAAAAAAATATTGCAGCCAGAAAATCCTCATGTTACTTTTCTCATTTTATGGTGTATACCAGAAAGCAATAATGCAATTTTATTTTCTTTGTTTCAGGTATGATTACAAGATAGCCAGGGAGTACAACTGGAATGTCAAGAACAAAGCCAGCAAGGGTTATGAGGAAAACTACTTCTTTATCTTCAGAGATGGAGATGGTGTTTACTACAATGAGCTCGAGACAAGGTGAGTCATTGATCAGAGAAGAAACTTGTTTGTTTTTTCACCTCAACTTAAAGAAGTGTGCCTTTTTACAGGTATAATTGCCGCTGGTGTGTTTAGTTCATGAGTGTAGACTGTTGTGCTTTAGAAAGTTCGGTGTCAATTGATGATGCACAAAACACGCAGCTCCACCACCATGATATGAGGGGCTTTCACGGGAAACTGTTAGGCCTTGTCCACTGACTGTCTTTCCTCTGTCTTGCAGGGTGCGTCTGAGCAAGAGGAGAGCCAAGGCTGGAGCACAGTCGACCACAAACGCTGTGCTGGTGTGTAAGCACAGAGATATGAACGAGAAGGAACTCGAAGCCCAGGTGAGTGTACTTTACAGGTATTTGTACTACTTATTGGACAGTACTTTGTTTTTGGAAGTAGGACTTTTGAATTGAGTTTAGTGACTGAATTATTTTCTTAAATTCAGTAGGTTATTCTATCAGACCTACAGCAGTGCTTTCCAACATGACTCAATTAATCTAAACTAATGACTGGAGCTCCTCTAGCATTATCTATAAGCTTGGATTCTTGGACAGTAGGCAGTGTACTGGTGACTGATTCCTTTTCATTGTGGTTCTCAGGAAGCACGTAAAGCTCAGCTGGAGAACCATGAACCAGAAGATGAAGAGGAAGACATCGACATGGATAAGGACATACCGGACTCTGGTCAGTTTTCTTGTATTCTACTTCCTGCACCGTAGCACTAGCATGTCTGATAAACCATTCACTGCATGCACTGAGGACAGGTTTTTATCAATTTCTGTTTCTGAATTGTTTTCTCCAGGTGATGAGAAAGAGAAGGGCAGCGGCAGTGAGGCAGAGAACTCTGGCAGCGAATCCGAGAGGGAAGACGAAGACCGGGAACAAAGGGGAGAAGAAGAGGAAGAGGATGAGGACAAAGAAAAGAGGAGGAGGAAGCTGAGCGGTAGCGGAAGTGAGAGCGGCGAGGAGAGGACCAGAGAAATGCGAGACGAGGAAGAGATCTTCGGCAGTGACGATGACAGCGATGACAACGAGCCCAAGAACTCAGCCAGGAGCAGCGGGGAGGAGGGCAGCGGAAGCGAGGATGAAGGAGGGAACAGAGGAGGCAGCAGGAGTCGCAGTGCCTCTCCAGCGCGCAGCGACCGCAGCAGCGACCACTCGGAGAGGGCGCAGAGTGGAAGTGGAAGTGAGAGAGGCTCAGACTCCAGTGATGCCAGTGACAGTGAATGAGATCTGTGGTCCGGACAGAAAGGTGATGGCCACCTATCTTATCTTTATGTTCAGCCCCAAACATGGCAGTGCCACCCTGTCACTGACCCTGATATTAGCTCAGTCCGGGGCTGTAGTTTCTTCATGATTGCAAATATCAAATTAAATTGTGTGTGCAAGAATGCTAATTGGTTTTGGACTGGGGACATCTCTCTTCAATCCAGTTTTTATTTGTAGATTTAACTTGCGCACCAGTAGCTATTTGTACACCATTTCTATGTTTTCTTGTCTGTCAAAAATATTCAGGATCATGTAAAAATCATGTTCTTCTCTTAGCTTTTGACATGTCATTGAGTTACAGCTTTGAAGCGCATAATAAAATGCAGGTGACATTTTGTAAGAAACTCAGTGGTCAAAGGTTGTTGTTTTTCCCTCTTTAACGGATTCAGGGAACCTCTAAGTAATTCCATAAATTAAACAGTTTATTTTACAATCTGCCAAGAAGTACAGGACTGTCTGTGCTCCATTTAAAAGTGATTAAATATTTGTTTAGTTGATGCTTAGTTCACACTTTTGTTTGAAGGAATAGAAGAATGTCTAAAATGATTGATTTCATTGCAAAACTGACAAATCAAACTTTTTCGTATTGTAAATCATTTAATAGCACAAGTAACATGCACAACAAGTGAAGATTTAAAGAAAAAGGCTGATAGTAGTAGTAGTAGTAGTTGGAGATATGGGAGATGCATATTCAGCGAAAAAATGCCAGCTGGTTCTTCAGCCATTCCTCTGTCAAGTCATCAGCATTTCTTGTTTCAAAGACCTCACAGAGTAAAGCATAGAGTGTCACGTTCAAGAAGAATAGAACATTTACCATTAAAGGTGCATCTTCTAAACTAAAATTAATATACATGTTTAGAAAGACGTTTATTTTTTATTACATTAAATACTTATTTTATTATCATTCTTCAATATACTGTACATGGAGGTATGATAAACTGTAGGTCATAATTACGAGATAATTACCTTTGTGAGTTCTGCAGCTTGGACCAGTTGATTCTTACTGCCTGCATACATCATCTGCTGCTCTGGCTTACATCCTGTTAAAATGGAATTGACATTTTTCCAAGTGGTTCTGTGATTTTACCAAACATACCTCAGCCAATCTAGTAAGTGCCACCTTCATTGCTACAATAAATTTTAATAAAGTGGATTTCAGACGTGAGGAGATAATGGAAAACGATTGCTTTTGATTTAAGACACTATTACTATGGATATTACCATAAAGATTTGATTAAAGAGTTAACTACTTACCCATTGGACTGGAGAATATGAAACACAGAGGGTAAGACACTCTCCCATCCCCATGGACATATTTGTAGCTGTAGACAATGAATGTGCACTACTGTCAAGGAATTTCAACTTTTTTTTTTTTTTTTTTTTTTCAAATGTTAAAACACTTTTTTCGTTGCAACTTTTTCTATATCAATAGATGATTTTGCAAGTACACTTTGGGTGAATTTGAGGATTTTGCTCTATTCATAAGACATTCAATCAGGATATCTGGGTTGCCGCTCTGGAAGTTCATCTCTCAACTCGTCCAGTGAGATGTCCTAAAAGACAAAGTTGAGTTTGAGTGACATTTAATGCAGAATGAAAAAAAAA
Organism: Morone saxatilis; assembly: GCF_004916995.1. NCBI lineage: Eukaryota > Metazoa > Chordata > Actinopteri > Moronidae > Morone > Morone saxatilis. Next base: position 19,076,723 of record NW_023340257.1, on the reverse strand, counting down.
AAAAAAAATGTCACTTGCCTCATATTCTTCCTCAAGGATGACAAGTTGTTTCGCCATGTCTATTTTCACTAAAAAATAAAAATGAATATTTAGGGTTTTTGGTTGTGTTTGTTGATGCACTGATATTTGTACGGGATTTGAATTTGTGTTGATCAAGTTACAAATGTAAAAATAATAACCTTCAACATTAGTATGTAGTACTCACTCAGTATGGCAGCATTGTTGGTCTCTTTTCGGAATCTAAACTTTTTCAGTTTAGCTTTCAGACTTTCCTCCACTTCACACACAACCAGAGAGCTCGACTGCAAAATAGCGTAACAAAAATATCACTCACATTGTGTCAATATAAGAAATATTAAAACATCCCCATATGCTCCAGTGCTTTTGATAAAGTAGATTGGTCTACGGGCCACAAATAGAAACAAAGTAAGTCAGTAAGAGACATCTGTTCAGGTCTCTATCAACCTTGTATGGATGCATTAAATATTCATAACACTATTCTGACATATTGAGGGCAGGAAATGTTTTTGCTGTAACATGCAAGAATGTAGTTTCCTGTGTGAAAGCGCGCGGGGGGATGGTCAACATGCGTCGCAATGGTAAAGTAAAAAATATATATACACATAAATGTATAAATGACAGGTCATCAAATCCAGTAAATTTGAACAGAGTGGCAAAATCTTTCAAACAATTGCATCAGTTTCACCTACCATTCTCAAAGGATCCTTTCCTGTCTTTCTATATTCAGGGTGACTCTGTCTTGCTGACAGCTCCTCTCAGACTGTCAAGGTCCTCCTTAAGATGGCAAGGGGAGGGCAGGCTCGAGCATTCAGCAGTTCTGCTTCCTGTTTTTAACAGCACAAAATGACTCGCGTGCAAACTCAGCCAAGTGGGGTTTAAAACCAGATGACCATCTTTGAATGCATTAACAAAAAGATCTGCATTAAAAGCAATGCATCTTGGTACGGCAGAAGAGATTGTGTTTAATTTTAATAGCGTCGTACAGTTTGATGTTGAAGAACACAGTTTTACAATATGTCTATCGCAAGAGCAACTTTCACTTCCCATAACATCAAATAGAAACTTACAGAGCTTGAAAAGGTCCTCCGATCTAACAACACCACAAAAGAACAATGCTAAACAAAAAAGTAAAAGTATAGAACTATATGCAATGAGATGTAGGCATCCAAAGTAAAATATTTTAATAAAAAATTTTTCTGTCACAGCACACAATAATATTGCACCATATTGTTAAAAGTGTTCAGGTTATGGTGCATTATTAAAATGTTTGATTGTTACATTTTGGGCCACGCCTGCAGGCTTCAAACTGAATCACTGTTGTGCAGAAAAAAAAATGAAAGTGGCGTCACAGGTTTGCTCTCCTGGTAAATGCATTACATACCATTATGTTGCAGCCCTGGCCATACCCCAACCTGTGATGTCACAGCAGGTCGTTTGCCACTTACCTTTGTGTGTGCTGTGGTGTGTTTGCCATTGACAGCTGAAAGCAAACACCTGCTGTGGGAAATGGTTGCGGCCAGATTACATTATGCTTTCAACCCACTCCCAAAGCAACAACAGTTTTCTATTCTATGTTATTTGATGTTGATTCACCGTCAACAACAACCACCTCTGTATGGAGGATCTCAATCTTTATCCTAAATCCTAAAATTCTCTCAGCCATTTATAATGTCAAACTATGACTCCTTTGTTAACTTATTCACTATTCCCTAAATACTCAGCTGTCGTTGGTGCTGAAACAGTCATAATGAAGTACTAGATCATCAAAAATGTAATTAACACAAATGATAAGAAAAGATAAGATGTACCTTTATTGATCCCCCGTAGGAGAAATTCAAGTCAGACACAGCAGCATAGGGGACTGTAGTGCAAAGAGTATAGAGTGTTAATAACCCATTATCAAGTGGGGTGACTGTAGCTCAAGTGGTTGCTCATTAATTGTGGAGTTGGTGGTCCAATACCCTTGGCCTTGAGTAAGGCAATAAAGCCAGACATTCAATTCTTCTAGCTTCTTCAACCATGTTGAAGATTTATCAGTTGAAATTAAATATCTTTGGGCTTTGGGAACGTTCAATTGAGATTATTTAAGTATTTTCTGACATTATATTGATTATTACTATTACTATTATCATAAAACTAATTAACAAATCATTGTTATATGGGGAAAAAAAACATTTAGGGGTAGTAGTTGTGACAATACCCAAGATAAAAAACCTGATATGGAGCGTTTCATATATAACACATATACCATACTATATATATAAAACTGTTTGAGAAGAGTGCCTTCTGGTTATCAACAGTTTTCTGTTTTTCTCCCATATTAAAAACCCGAGTCCAACGGTGTTTCTACTTCTCTACAAAAAAAAAAAAAAAAAAAACCTCCATCTGCTCTGCTCTCAGGGTGGGAGCCTCTTTATTTACCAGACTGTGGGCGGAACAAAACACTACGTACAGTCCAGACGTATGACGTCGCACCCACGTCTTACGTCAACTCAAACCCGAAGTAGATTTCTCCAGGCGTACTCTCTTTTTATTTTCTGCACTGCAATAAACATTTTGTACATACAGTCTTCACCAGGGTGTGTTTGAAACCACGGGAGCTCGCCGCCGTCACGGAATACCCTTAAGGAATACCTCGTACGGGATCGAAATCTACGCTTCTCTCAGCTAGGCTAACCTTATTGCATCTATTAGCAAAAAAAAAAAAAACTTGCTAGCGCTAGCACCCCTGCTAGCTGCCCCTGCCCTACCGTCGAGCTAGCTATGCATTAGCACTTTAGCCTAGCTCGCTGACCAGTGACAACCGACAAAGGTAAACAACACACCTTTTGAGTCCGTTTATTGTAGATGGCGACTCGTGTAAGTTTGTCTAGTTAACTAGCTACAACCTGCTGTCGATTAAAACTGCGTTTCAACCTCCCCGCTAAGATTGGAGTGAAATGAGAAGAGGGGCAGCAACAGCTTCGGCGAAACACCACACAGATCCAGAAACCCTGTTCATTAACTAGGCCGAGCGAGCTGGAGATGGGTGAAACGAAGCTTTTCTGAAGCGCTGAATAACTGTGAAGCAATTGTGTTGGAAAAGGTTCACTGTTTCGGAGGGTTTTATACCGTCAAAAACGGCGACATCTGCTGGAGAAATCTGTGGTGTTGCATTTGTTTGGATGGATTAAAAGCTCGAGACCACGATGAAACAGTCACAGTACGAGTGGCTTTACTGCTTTAATTCGCATTTTGTCCAGTAGCTTGTATAGAAAGACCCGACCACCTTTAAACAGAGTCTACAGATGGAGATTGACAGGACGACCCCCGTATTCAAAACCAGCGCGACACCTCTCTGATGAGGCCTCGTTTGGGTTGGTCACGTGATTTTTGGCGTGGTGAAGCCAGTGAACTATCGATACTTCTGCTCTGAATGTATCTATAGATGTATGTGTATATATATCCATGTCTGTATACTGTCTAGTAAGTCTGCTATGAGCGTCCCATTACTGAACCAGGTGAAATGTTAGCCTGTTCCAGCTTTATAAACCTCGCAGGGATAATCACAACAACAGTCTGCTGACCAGAGCTTATAGACGGACACTCATGTTTGTGCTTTAATCAGAATTATAGCTCATAGTGTTACAGGTGGTACCGGTTGCAGTTAGTAGTTTTGGCATTACCCTGGCTGGTTATTGATTAATGTTTCTTCAGTAGCTGATAAGTAGCGTATTCTAATAATTAGCCTTTGTAAATACTTGGCACTGATGACAGCTCTTATTCCTTGAACAGCAGCCTATTTTAGTGTTATGTGTTAAGCATTACTCCCAGTTACTGACCTGAGTCTTATCTTGAAAAAAAAAAAGTGTTTGACACACCTTTTGTGAGTGACCTGCGCCTTTTATCATTATGATACAACGCAAGCAGCGTGAGCATGCCCCTATGAAGTCATAACGTTTATTAGTAAAAGCTTCCCTCAAATAACACCCTTTCTGTCACTGTTAGAGATTAGATTGTGAAGAAGCGATTGACTTGCAAGATTTGTTTGAATATTTTCCATATCTGATTTTGTTTTGGATTACACGCAGTCCATTTGAGTCCATCTGAAACTCCTATTTGATGTCATATTCCTTATTATTGCCATTATCTGCGTATCATAAAAGGTTGAAGCCGTGTGTTTGTCCTACGTGTGCCATCATCTCTTGTTTATATATTATATATTACCCTAGTACTTTCACTGGTGGACTTAATCTGTCAGAGTACTGATGTTCACTAATATAGAAGAGTGTGGTTGGGGTCATGTCATGGTGAATGCATGTTACCTAAGATGCTTCTCTGTCTTTTTGTTGATTTTATAGGGCACGGATGATGTGATCCTGAACATGCCAGAGTGAAAAAACAAAAAGCTTTTCCTGCTTGTTTCATTACCAGCTAGAATTGTTACGCTCTTTCAGCCTCACCTCACAAGACATCTTCCCAGTAATCCCCACGGCATCCCTGTCTGCAGTTCCTTCTGCACCTGAACCATGTGAGGGCCCCTCGGTCCAGTCTGAGGGGATCCCAGGACTGTTGCAAATACGACCCCGCTGTGCGGGGTGAGACTGATCCCGTCTGTGTCTGAGAAAGCAGTCTTTCCAGTACCCCCCTCCCCATCCACACATTCCTGTTCTCCTTACTGAGGAGACACGCCATGATGTTCCGAGACCAGGTAGGTATCCTCACAGATTGGTTCAAGGGCTGGAATGAGTGTGAACAGACGGTGGCACTGTTGTCCCTCCTGAAGAGGGTGTCCCGCACCCAGGCTCGCTTCTTACACATCTGCCTTGAACACTGGCTGGCAGACTGCACAGAGATCCAAATACTAGAAGCTGAGGCCAACAATGCAGGTAGCTGAGAGTTTTTTTATTACATATTATCAATTATCTGTGACTATCAAACACTGTTTGTGCTTTCTTTTCCTAACATTGAAGAAGGCCAATATTAATGTAGCAATAAAAGATGAATTGCTGGTGAAATGATCTTTTTGCCCTTTGTCATTAGCAATTGTCAGCCAGTGGCATCAGGAGCCAAAGGAGAAGGTTGTGTCCTTGCTGCTGTCCCATCTGCCTCTGCTGCAGCCACGCAACAGCGAGGCCAAATGTGAGTACATGAAGCTGCTTCAGAAGGTGTTGAGTCACACCATTGAGAGTAGCCTGTTTGTGGAAGAAAGCAGACAGCTGCTGTCCTACGCGCTCATCCACCCTGCCACCACACTGGATGACCGCACCTCTCTGGCCATGTGGCTAAACCACCTGGAGGAACACCTATCTAGTGGCTATGCACCCCGGGCCCCACCTAGCCCCTACCACCCGCGCCAGGGCTCAGATGAATGGCCGAGCTCTGCTGAGGCTCTGGAACCTGGCCACGCCTGGCACGACAAGTCCCCTTCATCCAGTACGTCTCCAGCAGGCCAGAACGGACACATGCCTTTCCCAGGCGGGATGTCATCTCCCATCAACAGCAATAACACAGGTAATGTTTGTCATTCTCCTAACTTTTCAAATTGGCTGAAAACACAGAGAGGAACAAGTTTGGTTGGGTCATATGAGGCCATTGTAGACGATTGTCCAAACAGTGTGCATTTTGTTAAAAGTCTTGTCAACATTTCTTTCATAGGTATTAAGACGTTCTGTTGTTCCTCATATATGAATTGTTTCCCTTGCCAGGTCTGTGTGGGCAGATGCAGCCCAGCCCTCTGAAGAAGTCCATGTCCGTTATTCCTTCCAGTCCCCAGGCTTGTGGCTCTGAGTGGGTTAGCCAGGATGATGCAGGGGGGCGGCAGAACTTCATTTCAACAGACCACGCACCCCTTTCACCCCAGAGCAGCGTAGCCTCCTCAGGCAGTGAGCAGACAGAAGAACAGGGCTCCAGTCGCAACACGTTCCAGGAGGATGGCAGTGGCATGAAAGGTCAGAGTTCATTACCTAAACTGAGCGCTCTCTGCATCTGGCTCTGGTAAAAGCCACACACAGCCAACAGCTATGGTGATATAAGCTGAAATGTAACGAAACGTTGTTTTTTTTTTTGTCCATTGTGTTTATTTGCTCTAGATGTTCCTGCGTGGTTGAAGAGTCTCCGCCTTCATAAATATGCATCACTTTTCTCCCAGATGACCTATGAAGAGATGATGATTCTAACAGAGCAGCACCTGGAGTCACAGGTTTTTAAGCCTCCCTTTTACATACACTAGGGCTGGGCTTTGATTGTTCCACCCTCCTTATCAATTGTTAACATTACTGTCCTCAAACCTGATGATACATCAACTCTCAATGAGGCATGAAATTAAGCAACGCACCCTACAGTTATATCGAACCAGTCACACATACAAATGGTGCGATTTTGCCTCTGCCCCTTGGCTTTAATGAAACAAATGGTGATTAGGTTTGTTATTTAGTAACTGTATAAATTGCCCAGTGTTCCCACAAGAAATGACTCGCCTGCTTCTCATACCATCTTGTTACTCACTTCTTTTTAGAATGTCACTAAAGGAGCACGACACAAGATCGCCTTGAGTATCCAGAAACTGCGAGAGAGGCAGAGTGTGCTCAAGTCTTTGGAAAAGGTAATTCAAATGGGATGATGATGTTCTTCTCTAAGTGCTAAAAACAAAAAAGGGGGCAACAGTGTTTTGTCTTGATGAATTTTCACTTGTACTGATGAAAAATGCACTTGAGTACACACTTGTCAATGATCATGCGACCCTTGATTTAGTTCCTTCAAAAATGTCCCGTTCTGCTGATCGGCACAGAAACAGTCACAGAGCAGGGCTGGCAGGGCCTACCTCTGAATAGCTTACACAGCATGTGACGCTGATGTTGTCACCTCATGGCAGGATATTTTGGAAGGGGGAAACCTGCGTAATGCCCTTCAAGAGCTGCAACAGATCATCACCACACCCATCAAGGCCTACAGCCCACCTAGTGCAGCACATACTGCTCCGGATGCAGCCACCTCCCCGGACACAGCCCCCTCCCCTTCAGAAGCCACAAAAACAGGAGCAGACAAAGAGCCGGCCTCAGAGGGCTTCCAGTCCCACAACCCGCCTCCCTGTGACGCAGACTCCCCAGCCACACCTATCTCAGACGGCGACATTGCTGGACAGTTCACCCGTGTCATGGGTAAAGGTACGAATAAGGTGTTTCTCCACGTTTGAAACTGATTACGCGTAGACGGTAGACTACATATGATTTGTCCTTACAGGAAGTGCTCTTAAAATTTTGCTCACACAGAAGACACACTCAACAGCATAAAAAAAATAATCCATGTCACTATTCAACATAAATCACATACTTCATAGAGATGAATAAGAACATGAATATCTGGCTTTTTGTTGTTGTTTCAGTGTGCACCCAGCTGCTAGTGTCAAGGCCAGATGAGGAGAATATCAGCTGTTACCTCCAGCTCATAGAGAAGTGTCTGACACATGAGGTGAGAACCTGAAAATTCATTTTTTTTTCCATTTAAGTCATTTGTCTGTCTGCATTTGTGCAATGTAGTAAATGCAGCTAATGATAGTAAGTAGTTACAGCACAAGAAAACCCTCATAAATATTAAATGATGAAAATACCATATAAACAAACTGACATTATTTGTTAGTAACATAGACTCTTGCAATCATCTATGGTTTTTTTTTTTCTTGAAATGAATAAAGCTTTCCTTTTTGAAAATCACAGATTATTGAAGCAACTGCTGAAGTGCCTTTAATGCTCTTTGAAAAGCTGAAACCTTTTTTCTTCTGCTGTCTCTTTCTATGTGTCAGGCTTTCTCAGAAACTCACAAGAAAAGGCTGGTCTCCTGGAAGCAGCAGGTCCTCAAACTGCTCCGCCTGTTCCCTCGGAAAGCTATGCTGGACATGCCTGTGTACCGACAGAAAGGGTGCGAATCTGCTAGCCCTCTTTTACCTTTGATCTCCCTCTTTAGCGGGGGAGATGTCACACCAGCTGAATGTTACATTCTGCCTGCATTCATCCCTACTGTCTAACTTTTACTTTGATTCTCTCTCCCTTCCCTTTTCTCTTTCACTCTCTCTTCCTCATTCAAATAATAACTACCATTTCATGTGAAGTAGCTTCAGCAGTTGAACACGCAGTTCTCTTAACACTCATTGATTTCTGACGTTATGTGCCTTGTTTTTTTGTTTTTGTTTTTTTTACTCCAGCTGGACCTATGGGTCCAACTCCCTCCCCACAGCGGGCTCTGTGAGTGGAGTTGTAGCGCGGCGGGGCCAAAGGCAGTTCCAGATGACCCCTCGTGGACTCCCAGCCCGGCCCCTTGGTATTCTCAGTCCCAGTGGGATTGGGGGAGCATCTCCACGCCACACACTCACTAGTCCTGCGCTGCCAGGACAGGGTAGACAAGTCAGTATTCATGTAATTGGATGAGCCTTCTAACACCTTTAAGCTGTTTAAGTTGTGGATAGAGCATTATTAATATTTGAGTTGAAGGAAAATTGTTTGTCCTAAAAGCTGACTACACAGCTTGACGTTAATTGAACCCAACACATTTTAGCCTATCTCCATTAACTGTGTGTGAAGTTATTGACCTGCTTCATAACATGCCAAAGGAGTCATAATACACTTTAGTAAACAGTTGTTCCGAAAGGAAAACAAGGTTAGAAACAGGAGACATTGGCAGTTTAATCAGTACACACAAGACAGTACAAGGTGTTAGGGCATCACATTTTGATACAGATGGATCATTATGATAGCTTGAAGACTGTCTGTTTAATGACTTAGCTGAAAGATAAATAATCCATGTCAACCTTCCAGGATGAGTGGCATTTGTGTAATGAGAACTTGTGTTTTCCTCTATAGAACCTGTGGTTTGCCAACCCTGGGGGCAGTAACAGCATGCCAAGTCAGAGTCGCAGCTCTGTGCAGCGGACCCACTCACTCCCTGTCCACACTTCCCCACAAACCATGCTCATGTTCCAGCAGCAAGGTACTGCACGAGGTCAAGCTTCTTTTATTCATCATTAACATTGGTGTATGCACTCACCCACAGTCTATCCCTGTCCTTGTTTTGGTTTTGACATACTGTATTTGTTTCAGTCTTGCCTCACTTAAAGGTCCAGTGTGTAACATTTAGGAGAATCTATTGGCAGAAAATGAATATATTATTCATAGGTATGTTTTCATTAGTGTATAATCGCCTGACATCGTGTTTTAACAGGAACTTGGATGGGACAAACACCTTTGTGATACCACTAAATTCTTAAAGTAAAATGACTCATTTTCAAGCTGAACTGCTCAATGGAATATAGATTTGAAAGTCTGATTTGACTTTTAGTGGGTTTTGGGAGCAACACAAGCTGCACAACTTTTGTTTAAAAAAAGGCTTTTTGGTCAGATGCCAACAGAGAGCTGCTCTCCCTCTGTGCCAAGGACAAAATAACAAGACAGCTTAGCGGCATGTTGCAGTAAACAATCTGTCACCTCGGACAATATACATAACCTTTTGATTGCCTTGTCTCGCGTGCCAGATGCCACACACGAGCATTGTAAATCCAACTGTAATGGCCCTGTCATTTTTCAACAGAGTCATCATAGGACGTTTCCATAATAGAGCATTGTGTCAAAGCCGAAAAGTTCATAACTTAAATGGATGTATGAACCCAGCGATGCTACAGTTTCTATGTCTACAGCTAGGGGATATAGCTAGTAGCCATTTCATACTGTTAATTTTATAGAAAACAAAAACAAAATAGAAGACTGGGTATACAATATGTATTGTACTTTAAAATAAACAATTATATATTAGACATTTTTTATTTCAAAGTATAACCTAGAGACGTTCACAGCACCACGATTGTTTCCTAAATGATTGTAAATCAGGTGATGACAGTGTGTGGACAGTATTACTAAACTGTTCAGCTTGTTCAGTTACTGCTATGCTGTACAAATCTTCCTTCTTAATGCAGTGACAGCTAACAGTGGGGGAAAGCGATGGCATATTCTAATGTTTTTTTTTTTTTTATTGCACCATGCCATCTAGGGTTAGGACAGACAGGACAGAGAGAGGAGCATGTGTCCTCACCCTGGAATTGAACTGGGGATACTGTGGAAACGTTTAATTTAAATAACCCCCACAAAAATTAGGATTATTAATTATTTTGCTGCCTTTCTGACTTTTGCAGGCTCTAGTGCACCCACATGAATGGATTGTTAAAATAGATTCACTAAAATGTTCTTCTATAGTTTAGGATTACAGATCTGTCTCATATTTCCAGGTTTCCTGTAACGGATCTTACTAAACCAAGGAATTGATCATACATATATGTAGAGAGAGTACATGCAAGTAGACAAAAAATAGGCAAGTTACGGGAAGGAGTTCACTTTGATTATCTCCAGTAACTTTCTTCTTCATTCTATTAAAAGATGTGTTCCTCAATAAAGAGACAAAACAAAAGTATTTCACCAGAGTGGGATGAGAGTGTATTCCCCTGGGCACAAATGATCCAATTTAAAGCTGTCTAGCTCAGTATAAACATCAGTCAAGGGTCAAACTTAAGACTCAAATGGCCATCGTTGGCCTGTGTATTGAGGTTTTTTCCCAGCTTTGAGGCTCTCTCACAAACTCTGTCCTGCCTCAGATCAGTATTATTATATCGGTCTGCATCCACTTGAGACAGATTGCAGTTTACACCTGACATCAGAATACGTCTCAAGTGTGTCTTGAGTGATGGTCACATTCTAGTTTGTAAGCAATTGTCATAAGGCACAAAATACACTTTTTCTATTTTAGCATTAGATCTGGTACCTCACCTCAATGTGGAGACAGACTACATTCACATCAGATAGCATCATGTCACATAGTGCAAATTAATTTGCACTTGAGACTAATTAATTTGCACTATTAATGCAAATGGTTTGAGTTTGATCCCGTCTGGCATGTTTATTTTATGGAAATGTGTGAACTGTGTTTTTGATGTGATGGTTTCGTACATAGTTTAGTTCTTCACAAATGTTACTGTAAGCATTGGCATTTAATGTAAAAAAAATTGTTTTGTAGTTTTAAATGTGTGATTTTTACCAGTTATTATAACATTTTTGAAGCTGCACCAGTCGTGGTACACATCCTTAACAGCAGATTACATTACAACAAGCAGACAAGATGTGCGTCTCTCTCTGTTTCTCTTCGTCTCGCCCAACTACACCCAGTCAGTTGAGGCAGATGGCTGCCCACCTAGAGCCGGGGTTTCGCAGAGTCTCTGCCTCTTAAAAGCAAGTTTTTCCTTGCCACTGTTGCAAAGTGCTTGCTCATGGTGGCAATCATTTTATAAGGAGTACGGTATTTTAATTTTATTGAATTGACCAGATGAGGGTGAAACTGTATCAAACTAATTCGACCTTCACCCATTTTATTTAATTTGAAACAAAGACAAAAATACCTTTGAGGACTATTGTCAGTTTAATAGGTCAGACTCTCATAGAGATTAACAACAGACAGTCAACAACTGAGCATCTACGAATTATTCCACTTCCAGTTAATTGGTTCCAGTAAAATATGGTTGTACAAACAGAACTACTTAATGCATTTGGTATCAATCACCTGGTTCTTACATTATTATTTGGTCAAATAAATTAAATCTGCACTAGGTAACTTGTATAAAATAACTTTCTATCATATTTGCTATCTATTAACTATCTTTCTCAGATGATCTCCACTGCAACTTTAACATAATGACAGCACACATAAACTGGGTATTCTTATCTTACATAAAGCATACTTATGTCCTGATAATGGTAATTGGTCTTTTCCAAGTAAAATTGGTAAATGAATCCTCTTTGGGCATTATGTATTTAGAGAAAATGCACAGTTGCTTTTGTACATTTAGAGAGAGATAAAAATGTCCTATATGGCTATCCTGATGGTTATATAAACCCTTAATCTTCCTGTGGACTCTGTTTTTACTCATTCCCTCAGAATGCCAAGTTCCAGGTGCAGACCTGGAGATCAACCCCACGCTGGAGTCACTGTGCCTCAGTATGACAGAGCATGCCTTAGGGGGTAAGTGTCCTCAGCAGCCCTGTACTAAATAGGCCACTGGCTGGCAAACCTCACACACTAACCAGACAACAATGCCTTATTTATATATTATAGCCTTGTAATGAGAGTAAGAATTTTATGAACAGTTTGCGTACATCAGAGAAAGCAATACATACTAATTTATTCACACACAACTTCCTCTATGAAAACAAAGATGAAAAAGTCTGTTGACTTTTATCATTCATTTTTCACTAGTTATATTTGTGTATTAATATATAATAACATCTAAATTATACAATGCCATTAGTCAAGTCACAGTCAAGTTCCTCTTGCAGCGAGAGAAAGATGCAGACATATGATCTGTTTGGTGGTATGGTGTACTTGAAGGACACAATTTGTATCATCACGTCAAACAAGTTTAAGTAGTTCTGTATTATTTTACTGTGTACCAAGTACTCTGTGACTGATTAACTAAGGTCTCTCTGCTGCATGAATTATTGTGTGAGTTCGATGGAATTCAGGGAATTAAAACTATTTTCCTTCCTCGCTTTCTGGCAGACAGATCAGGTTACTGATGTCTTTCTGTGTCTGTGTTTACAGTCTGAAAGTGTCCTGTTCACTTTTGTTTAAATGCACAGTCATGGCAGATTAACAAATGTGTATTTTGGAGAGTTAGTTATTCCAAAGTCATTGCGAGGATAATGTATATACTTTAATTCAGCAGTGACGTGTATTTTCCCAACTTGTAAAAAGAGCTGCTACTTATCTGGAAATATATGTAATAAATATAAGATATGCTAAGTTGAGTATCTGATATACCATATAAATGCATGAAAGGTATGCAATAAATGTCAAAACTTACGGACACATTTTAAAAAGGCATCAATAGCTTTTTCTGCCGCTGGGAAAGGGGGACAAAAGAAGTAGAACTCTCTAATGGTGAAATACCCCTAAAGCATGAAATGTGAATGGTGCAGTATATTCTATGATTGTAAATGTCTTGAAACACATTTATTTCCAATCTCCTCCTCAGATGGAACAGACCGGACATCAACAATATGAAAAGAAGAAAGGAAAAATACACTTCAGTCGAGGCCTGTTAAGTTCCTCATCACCCAGCACAAAGATATACGTATGCTTAAGAAAACCAGGCAAAGCAGTCACTACAAAATGACAAAAAAACTGTGTATATGTTCTCTAATATTTTTGTACTTTATTATATACAACTAAGTTTATTAAAAATGGAATACAGATGATTATTATATTGCAGGACAGAGGAAAAAAAAAAAAAAAAGCAAACTGCTCCATGTCACCTGCAGGACTGTGACATGATGTGCAGAGGCTCAGTTTGCCGTGGTCTGAGAGAAAAACGGTGGATTGGTGCTGTCTTAAAGGGGTTCTGCCCTATGAGTTACTCTTCTTTTCCTCCTGTCTTGGAGCAAGGCTTCCTTCCAGAACACACTGACAGCCACAGCCCCTGCACCACATAATGTGTAGATTCAGAAAAGTCCCAGCCAGAAGTAAGGCACTTTTATTAAATTATCTCTGATATTGGCTCTAGGATACTTTCACCAAGGATCCACTTGTAGACAGGTGTTGACATACAGATACCAATACAGACCCTAGCCACCCTAACTGTTCTGTAACCAGTGCTAGTGAGGGCTTGTGTTGGTTGAAACTTAGGCCACTTTCCTTGGTTCTTTTTATCTTGTCTAGAGAACATGTGTTTTCGTGGCAAAGGCAGGAAAGGGAGGAAAAAGGTTAGAGGAAAAGTTTGTAATTCAACTATAGGCACACCTTTTGTCTTGGTTGTTTACCCTAAACACATAATCAAAGTAGAAGTGACTCTCCTCCTCTAAACATCTACAAAGCCAAAGAGAAGGGTTGTGCGATTGTTAATTTGAGAATGATATTTGTAGTGAAATGCAACAGAATGGTATAATTTTTTTAAAAAGAACAGCAGTTCCAAGAATTTATGCCAGCTGCAATTTGTCTGTTATTTTATGCCCTACTACATAAATGATGATGAATCTCATTTTGTGCCGAGGAATCCCCAGAGGGGTTAATAAGGGCTGGTGGGGTTTGTACTTTGCAAGAGCTGATTTGATATTGAATTGATAAAAGTGAGGAGGGTAGAGTGTTTTCAATTTACACTCTAATGCTGGGTGAGAAAACTAAATGAAACCCATCTCAACCCTCTGGCCCCCTTATGATTGGCTCTGGAAAATGAATCTTGATCTTGTAATAAATGCTCCGGAGCGCAGCGCCTCACCCTCGCAGTGCCCTCTTCCTCAAACGGCCAATGTGATGATTTGATGAATCATACTTTTCAAGGTGCTTGACGATGTCCATATTTTCTGTTTGTGTCTCAATGTGTTTCAGTCTCAGAACCCTAACATTATCATGTGGTATCAGTGTTGAATCAAAAACTGTCTTATACAGCCTCTGTCTTTGAATGTGGCAGAGCGGAGGTGCATGTATGTGTAATATGGTCTTAACTTTTGGATCACTTTTGGTTGCAACATAAGGCAGGGATAACCATTCACATTTTATTTCAGCAGAGCCATAGGAGGTCTGTCTAGTAAAGATGGTTATTTACAAATATCTTTTCCAATTGTATTTTTTACTCTCCCTTGATATTGATAACTTATGCTTATTTTCTATAACCGCATGTTTTGCCACACTAATACAGCACTGTTGTAGATAGAGGACATGATGGTTGATGGTGCCCAGAGTCACCAACAGCTAGAGAGCAGAAATCTTGCAACTAATGTTGTATGTTTATATCGCCTAAATGTCACTGTTTACATTTCTCTGGGATAATGCCCAATTCATGTTATGTGATGTCATGAATACTCCATTGTCTCACTATGTAACACATTAAAGAACTGACGCCTTCTCACACATGAGCTGGCTGGGTAGAGCCTGAAAACAAAAGCCTTCTACCCCCCTAATCCATGGACTCCTTATGAGTTTCAGTAGATTTTCCAACTGGTAACTGTATGAGGCATGTAACGCCTGCTTTTCTTGGTCATGCAGTGACGAGAGAGAATATCTTTCCTGGCCTTGTGATTGAACTGTTGGCTGTCATGTCCTGATAAACTGTTCATGTGGTGCCTGAAATGCACAGCTCCAGCATCCTCAATATGCTGATTTAATGGTCTTGAGTAGTATTCTAGTCATGGATTTCTTCAGAGCAGGCTCTTGGATAGATCTGACTTACTAAAAGCATCACACTCATGCCCGCAAAGGACTCCTGTGAGTTAACAATGCTGACAACTTTAAGACTCTGCTATCTTATTTTTAACTATTCACTATACTGTATATCAATTGTGTTATGTTACAAATGGCTCAGATTATCCTTTTCATAGCCTCTGTAGCTTTGGACAGCTTGCATATTACTGCAAATAGACACAGAGGTACAATGCAGAAGATTTCTGCAAGTGTCTGTGCATAGTGAAGAGGCAGCAGGGGATGACAATGCTTATCTGAGCCACAAATGATGTGATTATGAGTAAACTGAACACTAATAACAGGCCAAGGAATATGTTTACTCCATGTTTACATTCCAGTGATGCATGAAATGAGTTGGGAAATGCACTTAATAAGTTCAGCCTTGTGTATTTTCATATACCAAGCATCCACTAGGAGGTACAGAGCCTGTGTCATATGGAGACTTATATACCAAGTGGTCCCAGGATCATGTCAATGTCCCTACCAGGCTTGGTTGTTGAATTCATGCAGCCAGCTGTAGGTCACATTGCGTATATTTGTCTTGTACAATTTATATTTAATTCCGATGACTCCCCCAGACATTTTCTAATATTTTATGAACCTTTTGCATCCCATGCTTACTCTCTACTTTTTTTTTTTTTTTACTGTCAGTCGTGTGTGTGAATGGTCTGAAGTGCAGCATCCGTCGGATCATTGACAGTCCAAATAAAGAGGTTCAGTTCTTTTGCAGCTTCACTTGTGGTTTGTGTTTGTGTCTATTTACTTCCACATATTGGATACGCATCTTAGCAGCAAAAACAAAAGTCAGTAAAAGGTTGTTTTTTTTTTGCTTTGCTCTCATGTGTCTTGTTAGAGACGTCCTTTCATGTTCCCACGAGAAATTAACACAAGTTACTTATTACTTCCGGGTTGCACGGTTGATTGTGTCGAGCTAATACGAGCTAGCCGCCTTTTTTTTTGTTACCGTCATTAGTTTATTCATGAAGAAACAGGAGCTGTTCCGTCGGGAAACTTGATGACAACCGCTCGGGTATGTTCACATTTTGTGTTAGGGGTGAGAAAGCCGGACATAAGTTGCCATAGATACACATTAACTTGTCCTCCCCGACAGCAAAGAGTGCCCCAAGTTAGCTCCCAGCTAGCCGTCCTTGCTAACGAGTTTAGCTCGATGGCTAACGTTAATGTTCTCGGTTTGTGTGTTTGACTGAAAGAGGAGGTGATTAAATCGTCGATTTTCCCCTCAAGAATCTGAATGTTTGCGAGTATTCACCGCTGGCTAACGTTTGCTTAAATTGCAAGTGGGGGGGAAAAAAAAGTTGGGGAATTAATGTTTTTAATCGACCGTCCGCTGTCTCTCGATAATAGTTGATGTGAATAAAGAGAAGACACAAAGAAAACCCAGACAGAAAGAGGAAGCTCGGTTGACACAAGTGCTATGTTAAAATAAAGAAAACTTCATCTGATCAGCGCTGTTGGGTCGCTGTCAACTTATCTTTTGTTTTGTTTTAAAGCCACATTAAAAACCACCAACCAGCTAACTGCTAAGTCCTAAAATTGTGGATTTATAAATAAACATTAGAAGATGCTTCACAGCTTCACATGCTTCAGATAACATGGATGCTTTAAACCAGTTGTTTTGAAACATTGGCAGCATTATACTGTCGTAAAGAGTGAGAATAGACTAATAACTCTCACACAGGCCATCACAACAATACAGTTTTATTCAAGAGCTAGATCCCACAGAGGCAACAACATTTATAATAAATCTGTAATAAACTGTTTGTTGTGTTTGTTTAGAGTTGGGCCTGCACTGGCTGGGTTGTTTGTTTTTTTTAGTTCCCTGATATGCTTTGAATTTAAAGTTCTTATAGACACTTAAAATAGCTTTCAGTACACACTCAACATCACAAACAGCCTTTAAACTTATTCATTTGAAACATCGAGAGCTGAAACAACAAGTCAATTAGCCATCAATCAGCAGACAATGAACCTGCAGCTGTTTTGATTGTTTAATTCGTTTGTTTTAAAGGAAAAAAGTAGCTTTAGCTTTTCAAATCTTAATCTTTACTGGTTTTATTATTCGTCTGTGATTTTTAAACTGGATATCTTTAGGTTTTTAATGTCAGTTTGGGCTTTGGGAAATTTTTATTTATCATATTAACTGAAAAAATACAGATTAAAAGACGACGAGAATAATTATCAGTTGCAGCGCTAAAATCAGCACCTCTCTAAAACAGTGTAAAAAAATCGGAACATTATGGCCTTAATGAAAGGTTTTTTGAGCAGAGCCGTTGTGTTGCTTCAGTTTTATAAATGTATCCAATAAACTAGCGTGTATCACTAGTAATATGACAGTGTCTCAAAAAGGTAATTGCAAGCATTTAAGTGGAGCTCATCTTGTTTTGCAGGTTGTTTTGACCGTGGCCGCAGTGCTTGGACAACGATAATGACATCTCAGACACGGGATGTGGACGGGATACTTTCTGCTAAAAGCTAACTGCAATTACAAGTTGTCCCTCAGCAACTGTTGCTTTTCCACCACATAATCCATCATGTCGTTACCAAAGGAGTCAGGGAACCGAGGGAAAGATCGAGAGAGGGGGGCCCGTCCCAAGGTGAGACAGAGCCGGTCAGAGGAGAGACGAGATGCAGGCAGTGGACGGAAAGGGGGTGGAAAGGGGAAGAAAAAAGGCCTCGCCTCACACGAACCGGCAGCTGAGAGGCCTGTCAGCGATGGCTTTGAGTACGGTGAGCTGTTGAGCGACCTAGAGACCAGGGACCAATCTTCCTCCTCGCCTCTGAAGGAGAGTTGGAGGTGGCAGGGTTTGGAGGCCGCTGCCTCGTTATTGGGACAAGAACGGGTAACAGCCAGACCAGGGGTGGGAACAGTTAGCTCAGCGACAGAGTTATCTGCACCCAGTGACGGTGAAGGCAGGGGGTCAAGCAGCAGTCGCACTTTCCGGCAAAAAATCCAAGATGCAATGGGGCAGTGTTTCCCGATAAAGACACACACTGCGGCTGCGGCAGCACCAGCACCGACGCCGCAGGCTCTTTCGTCATCAAACGCCTGTGCCTCCTCAAGGCGCAAGATCCACCTCAGTGAGTTGATGTTGGATGACTGCCCTTTCCCTGTAGGATCAGAGCTGGCTCAGAAGTGGTATCTCATTAAGCAACACACGGCGCCCATTACCCAGCCTCCCGTGCTCGATTCTGCGGTAGTGTGCAGCGCCCCAACTTCAGCCGTAGCTACTGTGGTGGAGGACGTAGACGACAGGTTGCGGGAGCGCAGGCGCATCAGCATCGAGCAAGGTGTTGAGCCACCACCAAACGCAGAGATCCACACGTTTGAGGTGACGGCCCAAATTAACCCTCTCTACAAACACGGCCCTAAACTGGCTCATGGTATGAATGAGTTAGCTGGGGCTGACAGAGCCTCGGTTCATCAGCAGCAGCAGCTTCTTCTCCAAAGACAGCAGCAGCACCAGCTCCTACTGCAGAGGTGTTTGGACACTCTGGATGAGGTGGTGGCCTCGGCCTCGGCCTCAGCCTCAGCCTCGGCCTCGGCTTCAGTCCCAGTTCCAGTCCCAGTCCCAGTCCCAGTCCACACCTGTGATACTATTTCCGACTCTCTGGTTGAGCCAGAGGTTACAGCGACCAGCGTGCCCTCTAGAGCCGTGCTTCCACCGACTGAGCATCACAAATCTCACGATGGCTACCGCATTCACACTCAGATTGATTACATTCACTGTTTAGTTCCAGACCTGCTGCAGATCACCAACCTCCCGTGTTACTGGGGGGTCATGGACCGCTACGAGGCAGAGACGCTGCTTGAGGGAAAGCCCGAAGGCACCTTCCTCCTGCGAGACTCCGCACAGGAAGACTACCTCTTCTCCGTTAGCTTCCGCCGTTACGGCCGCTCGCTACATGCACGCATTGAACAGTGGAACCACAACTTCAGCTCTGATGTGCACAATGCCAGTGTCTTCCATGCTCCCACTATGACAGGATTGCTGGAGCACTACAAGGACCCTAAGTCCTGCATGTTCTTCGAGCCCCTGCTGTCCAACCCCATCCACCGCACACAGCCATTCACCCTGCAACACATCTGCAGAGCAGCCATAAGCAGCTGCACCACCTATGATGGCATTAACATGCTTCCCATTCCAACTGCTTTGAAAAAGCACCTGAAAGAATACCACTATAAGCAGAAAGTGCGTGTACGGCGAATGGACACATGGTGGGAATGAAGAACAAAATGATGGACTAAAAGAAACTACTAAATACATTTTTAATGCAATTCACCTGGAACTGAATTAAACTGAACTGAACAATGAGTCTTGTTCACTCTACCTGGCTGTATTAACCTACACTGCACTGTACTTTATTTATTTTATTCCTGCTGTACATGTCTTAACAATTGTACTAAACTCCACTAATAAGACAATATGTAATCTCACTGATCTTGTACACTCAAAGTTCTTTATGCTCAAATTAAACAAACTTATTTAGATCTGTGTTGTTCAGAGAACGACCCTCACACATCATCTGTGATAAGGTTTCCTTCTTATTACAGAAGTGTAGAAGTGCAGCATGACTGCAGTATTAATCATTGTTTCCAGCATTGAGCCCAAGGCTGATTATAAGGAGTGAGAGGTGGGGGCATGTGTTACCTGTTCTTATTAAAAAGAAGACGGCTTGCTATGGAATAGATATTTCTCACACGTTGAGGTTGTGATTACATGCTCACATTCATTTTTAGTGTTGTGGTTTAATTATAGGGAAAGATGCAGAGTTATGTTGCACAGCCTGTAGTAAATGAATGTCTTATGCTCAGATTCTACATCACACACCTGCTTTGTTTTCAGCTTACATCATGCAACCACCGTGGTCTATCCTATGAGATTAACATGCATGTGGCCAGGGGCCAACGGCCTTCATTAGTTTTAAGGTAAAGGA
>NW_023340257.1:19048108-19056403 GCF_004916995.1 Morone saxatilis | reverse complement strand
AGAATCAGTCATAAGCAAAAAAACCTGAAGGCACTGAGGAAAGGTGAAGCTCAAAATACAGTATATGCAGCTAATTCAAGGGGCCAGTGCTTAAAGTTCGATAGTGAATCAACAAAATATAAAAAATCTATTCAAAATATATGTGAATAGACATTTTATTTTAAATTAAAGTTTCACTTCCAATCAACAATTTACGGTTTTAATTACACTAGTGTACATAGAGAGCCTTAGAGCACAGTGGGTAATACAAACTCAAAATATGACGTATGTGTCCAATTATAAATTGACTGAAGAATATTTAGTTGTGTGTGAATAGAGCAGTTTCTTACAGAAATTCCTCACTATCTGCTTATAAACTCAACATAGCTATCTAAACTGCCAGATGTTTGTCTCTATTTTCCCTATACCTAGTACTAAATGGCATAGTTCTCTCCTGGAAACTACTTCATTAGAAAATGACAGACTTGTAAATTAAAGCGTTACCAATTCAATCTACGGTTATATTGCTAATTATACACATGTGAGCTATTTAGCAGCGCATACAGATTACTTTCATGTAATACAGCGTTTCCCTCCCAGTGCAAAATGCTGTATTACATCGAGCACAGCAGGTGGCTGTAAAGAGCTTCAGTGTGTTTTACACTGGCTGCTCTTAGGCCTGTGTGTTCTCTGTGTGTGGTGTGTTGAGATGGTGGGATTGAGTGTGGCTGCTGCAGCTGGCAGCACTGGCACTCATCATGCAGGTATTACAGGTCCTGGGGGAAAAAAAGAGTATTTTCTTTGCCTGGATCATCGGGCCCGGAGGGACAGCATGCTCAAGCAAAGGAGAAAGCTGATTGGCTACACATACTTAGTCTGTTTGTGCCTGTTTGGACCTCTTTTTTTCCCTTTTCCTTCCATTGAGGGATGAGATTTTCCTCTGAGCCTAATCTCTACAGTTGAGCACCATGGGGGTGGAGAATAAGCTTGGAATGTTTATAACACCTGGGGGCAATTACTTTCCCAAATAATCTGCCGGTCATAATCTAACAAATGCCCAAAAGGGCCTCGAGTTGGCACAGACTTGGCTTATTTAAGACTAAAAAAGGTGCACAGCAACTGAGTCTTTTTGTAGGTCTAGGCTTTGGGCTGCTGTATGTAGACCCATATAGATTGTGAACTCAGCTACCATGAGATGCAGTATGTATCTAGGCCATTAATTCAGGGGAGGGCGTATCAAAGTGGTTTCAAATTCTTGCAAGATGCACACAGCTATGCATGTTTCTTCTCATCCACCCAGAGAGAAGGAATACATTTCTGTGACAGAGGAAACACTGCAGCTGATAGAGAGACAGAGAGAGAGAGAGAGAGAGAGAGAGAGAGATTTATTTTTGGTCAGTAAATGAATCCAGCTGCATTTCAACCTTGAACATGAAAAAGAACATTCTTGCCTATTTCGAGGCACACCTTTTCAAACAGGGCATTTCTTGTCAAAACCAAGTAAGTAATTCCTGAGTTATTAAAGTTTCAGTTCTTAAAAGTCTCACAATTCCCCCCCTAGGAGGTACATTGTCACACAGTGACACGCTTACGTTTGATGTTTGTTTCCCTGGAAGCAATTCTTTGACTACACAATATTTCCTTTCCCTCCTATTTAAAATCCAAACGCACTCCCATTCTCTCCGGCATGTAGGAACTCATATGAGGGCCTTTGCCACGGAAAAACATCAGTATTCTAATTTGGGCCTGCTTGTGTTCTTCCAGTGCAATCTCGTGCTGCCTCTGTTTTTCACTACGCTACACACTACACTGACAGGTTGTTGATGGAATAATGGGGGTGTTGGTTATGCTACAACTAAGCCAATGGACACAACGCAGATTGATGGGACTGTAGTGTATATGACACAACAAGGCTTATCCTCGGCTTAAGCCCATGAAGTCATTAACCAACGGCCTTGAATAATGCAGAGATATACTGCAGACAGACGATGATGTCTGGTTGCATATGAAGCTTTTTGCGAATTAGCAAACACACACATCACACATCCTGTAATTTGACAACAAAATGTAGTTGTAATGTGTATCGTAATGTGTTTGTTCAAACGGACTGTAACGGAGCCATAGATAACACAGATATAATTATAGATAACCGTTGTTTGTTTTAAGAAGAACTGTTAATTATAATAAGCCTTCACAATGACTGCTAGAAAGACCCATGCATCATTGATAAAAGGTAGGAAAAACAATGCATAATTGCATAAATGATAAATTCAATGGCATAACTCCTGCTCTCTGTGACTAATTATGCTATTGCACAACAGTTGCATTGGACACTGTGTTAGAATGAAAAGGAACAAATGAGAAAGGTGTAGACCTCGCCAGCTAGTTATTGTAAGAGTCATTTCTCACAATGGGCACCTTTTGGACCCAGTGATATTTTCAGGCATTCATTTTCCATCCTTTTAACATATTGTTACAGAGTGCACACATTTAATTTGAAGGGAAACATGCAACACCTAAATTACTAAGGACTCCACCAACCAAACCATAGCTTATATCTGCTCTTTTACCATCATGCACGCAGCTGTCTTAATAATAAAAAAATAATTGCCCTTACTCTACCATAGTATGCTATAAAGCAATATTTGTTTGGTAACATGCCATTTTACTGTATTAAAGTGCGTTTTTGGTGACCTTGTTGAGATGTGTTTTCGTGAATCTCATTATTGTAATAATACATACATATTACGTTACTAGTCTGTCTTTATTTTCACATCCCATTTATCCAATGGTCACATCACATCGGTTGAGACAATAGACTGTATGGTTGCGACGCTAAACCAAATATATCACAGTAACAGGGTTAATGGAACAGCAACATTTAAATGTAGGCTACATAAATATATTAATGCTCATTATTTTCTGTGCAAAATTATTACAGAATACAATTTTGTTTAATTTTTTTATTTTATTTTAGCTAACCTAGGCCTTGAAGCTCATAATAACACTGATGAGGACTTAATGACAATGACAGCAGAACAGTGAGCCAACGGGCACAATACTCTGAACACTGAAACCAAAGCAGCTAAAAGGAATTCAGCGATCATTACATTTATTGCACTTTTTCTTCTAATGTCTTCCAAAAAATACTGTATAAGTTTTTATCCACAAGTGATTTTGAAACTTGAAATAATCAAGTTTGTAATTAAAACTGTTAGATTAACGCTTTTGGGATTGACTACTTCCGGCTGCCATTTTTCTTTGGCAAACAGGTTAAAAAAACCTGCTTCATTATTCATCCCAGGGAAAACGGGGACCCTTTGAGGCGCCTTTAAATGTTTTCCTAAAAACAGTAGGTGTTCTAAAACTTTCTTCAGGGTTTTAGTTTATTAGTTAGAAAGGGGAAGCAATGAGAAACAAACCAAACACCTGTTGCTAGGCAAATACAGGATGATGACTATGGCACAGACAGCTCTAACACAAACTGGAGGCACAAAAGTTTGGAGCAGTTAGATGTGCAGTCTTCTGCAAGTTTCTTTATTCCTGAGGTATATAATGGACTGGATTGTCAGATAAATGCCGCACTTTTAGCCATGCACTGTGGAAAATGTAAGACGACAACACGAATGCCTCCCAAAGCTGCACTGCACATAATGGACAATTTATATAATGAGACACTGAAGAAGGTGTGCTACATGATGAGCGGAATAGAAGCCCACTCAGATCATCCTGACCCTCTTTGGCAATATCTGTGAAGAGGTAAGTAATTCTTTTAAAATGATCTTGCATTTCTGTGCTGTACTGAACATTAGCCTGGCAGTATGCTGTTTTTATTCTCTTGCTGTTTATTAAGTATACACTGTGTGTGTGTGTGTGTGTGTGGCTGTGGTCGGTTGTTAAGCATTACAGTTGTGGTTATTGATTAAGCGTGGTCACATTTTGGATTGTGTTCAGTTTCTCTGGGTTATGGATTGTTTTTTGAGGAATTAGTATTAGTTGTTGACAGTTTATCTGCCTTATATTTGAGGTGTATGTGCCTGCCAATCAAGTTGTTTTAGCCTACAGTTTTATGTGTGAGTTGCTTTTGTTTACCAGACTGAAATTAAATATGACAAAAATGTGTCATATTCAAAACTGCACTGCCATTACAAAAACACACTCCTCATTCTTAAAATCACTGTAATGTGTGTATGGTGACATGCAGCACACATATCAGGAGTGCTTTTAAAATGTATATGTTTTAACTGTCTGCCTCTTAAGCACCTGTACTATCCTTAGGCGTAGTTATTACTTCCAAGTAAGCACCATTCTGTTAGCTGCCTCATCATGAGTGACACATGTTGGGGAAGGAGCTTGACCAGCTGCAGCAGATGTGACAACCCTCTGAGCAGGTTTCTCTATCCAAGAGTCTGGTGGCTGGAGTCAGGTCATCAGCAAGATTCAGTTCACCTGGTCTGGTGGCAAGACTATATAGGCTGGAGGCAATAGGCCAGCTGTGCTGTGACACAGAGAAGGGTGGGTCTTATAATGCACTTCCTGCCTCAAAGAAAAACATTGCAAAGTAGATTGCAGCCTAAAGGCTGACATGTCAGTCAGTGGCCTGGGTAGTTTCTTACACCTCTGTGTTCCAGTTGATATGCAGTATTTCAGGAGCTTATTCAGTCAAACCTGGAAAAAAACAGTACCTCACCCCGGCATGCTGAGTAAACTGATTTAAGAGACAAATTTGCTGACTCAACAACTTTCCATTTGACTAAGTGAAAAAGACTACAGACAGAGCATGGCTCAGTAAACTCTGTAGACAGACACCAGATGGTGATACTGACATGGGATTCTGAATTTAGTTTTTCTTATGTCGTCTTCTTGTACACTAAAGTTGCACGACTATGTTTCATTTATGACTGATGACTATAATTTCTTTACTAAATGTGGCAACATGAATATGTAGATCAGCGTATTTACAACTGATCACATAGACAGGGCATAGTAGGTGTGAAATCGTCTGTAATTATATCTACTGTGTAAACCAGCACGAATCTGGCATTCGCTGTACCCTCCATACCAAACACTCAATAGTTTATAGTGAACAGTTATTTAAGATTTTGAATATCATCGTCATTTTGCATTGGTACTGACAGGTACGGCGTCGCATGACTGATTTTCACATCTGTCAAGGCTGAAGCTTTGCATTGTTGGATTTTTATCAAAGAGTTGTGTACATGTCATGGATGCTACTTGTTTTGTTCCACTGCTGGAATTTCTGTGCAAACTATGTAGTGCATGAACTTCACAAAGAAAATTCAGACGCTCCAATAAAACATCATAAAGTAAATATAGTAAGGGACAAAGACGGGGAATGACTTAGCTGGGTAGTTAGGGTAGGAATCTTGGTGGAAGGATGTCATTCTCCTTTTATTATAAAGTGGAAAAATAGCTGAGATTCTCCCACATCTTCTTGAAAGAAGCAATCATTGGCGATCACCGCACAATGCATGCCAGTTAGATTTGTGTCCCTCTTGCTCTGATTTCATGCACACCTTGGCAACGATAACCCGAATGTGGTCCTCGAAATACAGATGTATCTAATAAATAGTTCTGTGACTTGCTGTATATTCTTTGAAGGCTGCTGGAAACTGTCCAACTTGAGTACAGCTTTTTCTATCCGTCTCCTGTTGCTGCCGCCTCATATCATCCACTTTTTAGGCCTTTTTTGTTTGTTTTTTCAAAACACGTCCCCGTAGGAAAAGCAGGTGTAAATAATAAATTCAGTGATGGCTTAATATGGCTGTTTTGGTTTCAGGGTTTGCTATTGTGCATGCTGTCACATTGTTGGCTTACTGGAACACTTGAATGTAACAAAGCCATTGTTAATGGTTTTAATAACACCTGTGCTCATCCTGCAACGACGAGTTAAAATGTCTGCTGTGAAAAATGCCTTCTGTAAGGTAAGTACAGCCATAGCTAACTATGAAGTTGGTGCATTTCATTTAAAGACACTGAATAGCCACACAGGTATTTTCAATTACCCCAGATGTTGAGACCTCTAGTCGGGTGAAAAGTGGGTGGAGCTATGGTGGAAATTGCATCATATCACCACACTCTAGGGACTAATATTGTAACAACAATAACAGTGTAATTTATCTCATTGTTACAGGTTCAGCAAACTCAGCAGAACAGTAAGGGAGATGTCAATTAATCACAGTCTGTACGTGCCCAGACAGTCGTAGGGAGAAGTATAGTGGGTGTGTAGCAGCGGGGGCAGGGAGATGTTAAATGCCGTAAAACTAATCATTGATATCTTTGGTTGTATTGCAAAGTTCTCAAACTAGTCAGACCTCTGTATCATGTTTAAACCTTTTAGAAAAGCCAATGGAAAACTACACTGTAGCAAGTGAAAATTGTGTTTACATTTATAGCTCTGTCTGTATTAAATGACACTTACATAGTTGCAAAGTAAAAGGTGTGGGCATAAATATAACAAAGAAGGTCACTGATTGAGCAGACCAACCAGCCGCAATAGACTTTTCAAGTCAAAGAGTAAATGGAAAAAAAAAAACAGAGCCCAGACAAAATAAATTACATTACGGTAATGGTTGTGTGTATGTGTATGTGAATGCAGCGTAATATTCAGGACAGAAACCGAAGAATAAAATAAAATGTTTAAAGGCTGTTAAAATAAAATAAAAAGACTCTAATATGGTGAACTGTGAAGACAGATTGTTTCACAAAAGGGGGGCTCCATGGGAGACATGCTTAGCATCAGTTTTGTTAATCTTGGAATTACAAATGGATCAATAATATAGGACCTTAGACTAGAGCACATGCAGGCTTGTAGGGGTGCTGCATATCATTTATATGCCTAGGCCTGGCCATGCTGTGATTTATATGTTAGGAGTATTTGCATTCTGTGCAATATTTAATTGGAAGCTGGTGTAGAGTCCACAGGATTCGGTTAATTTAATCAATTTGACCGTTTCTAGTCAGAGTCTGTCAGACATGTTTTAACAAAATTGCACACTTTTGATGATTCACTGACACCACCGAATGTGGCAATAAAATCTAAATGAAGTTTAGAGTTGTCGCTGCGGTTGCTGCAGAAGTCGTTTTTTCCAATTATATTTAACATGTGCAGTGAAGGGTCAACTCATTATTCACCATGACAATACAGACATGAAGTTTCAGTGCTTCAAAAAAATAAGAAAAACCAGAATGTTATTCTAACCTGCATTAAAAAATACCAGATTAACTAATATGAATCTGTATTGAATTGTGACACCCTGGGATTTTTCTTTCATATCTTTTCTTATGTCTTCATAGTATAGCCTCAATAAATATTGACAGCTAGTAATAAGTTTCAGAGCAGGGCTTTAAGTAGGTTTTAGAATAACTAGACTGTTTGCTTTTAGATAGAGCAAATATTTTACAGGTGTTAATGGTTTCCTGTGCCTCCGAATCAAAGCAACAGGGTTCAGCACAGACTTGGCCAATGCTGCATAATGACTTGTTTAAACTCTGCTCTCAATTAGTGGGAATTTTGGGTCCATTTCTGGCAATGAGGTTAAATAATAATAGTGACCTTTGAGTGGATAAAGTAACTACAATGAATATTGAGCATATGGAGAAGAACACAATATCAAATGTTGTTACCGACATGCAGAACGAGGACATCCTTAATTGAAAAGAACAAATTAGGGCAAAAAACTTAACTGGAGTAGTGCAGGTTTTTTGTTCAGGGAAATTGAATAAAATACTACTACCAAAAAGTATCAAATAGGATTAACATGTACACCATAATAAGGAAATGGCACTTTGCTATTTAATACCAGTTTCCCATATTAGATTGTGCTCTGTTTTCCACAGAATTTGGAAGAAAATGTATTTATTTATGAGGGCAGTGACTGCAATGCTGCAATTTGTGGTTGTTTGGCATAAAACATAATTGGGAATTGCACATTAGGGAATGCCAAGAAGGGTGAAATGGACAGTGGCTATGCAGAGTAGGTGTGGCAAAGCAAAGAAAGGCAGATTTGATCACATTATGTCTCTTACTGCATGTCTCTGGCACACTGCGAGTCCAATCTATCTGCCAGTTTCTTGCTCCTCAGGAAGTCCTCTGGTCCTTCCAACAAATACTTTTGGCACAAAGGTTGTTCTATTGCATTTTACCTGTTAAGTGAACAAAGTAGATAATTGTGCAGTTATGTAGACTATTATGGATTTGACTAGGTGTGGTGTCACAGCTGTGTTCTTTATCTTTATCTTTGTTAAGAAAATAAATCCTGTTGCAGTTATAGGTACTTTTTTTTTTTTTTTTTT
>NW_023340257.1:19047261-19048078 GCF_004916995.1 Morone saxatilis | reverse complement strand
GAGGAAATATTTTCTATAGATTTCTATAGATTATTTAGCACCAGGCGACACCACAATGTGTCTTATGTTTCTGTGCTTAATATTTTATGCTGTGAGACTGGTTAGAGGCTATTTTTCAAACATATTAATGTCAACTACTATCTCTTTCACATTAGTCAGACTATCATCGAGCTCATGAGCAAACTAAAAGCTACCCTATAGCTGTTAAACACTACATCTAGACCCTACAAGATCACTTAAAGGATAACACTATCTACTTGAAAATTCAGGTTAATATATACCAACATTATCAGCTATACGCTGGAATTTGGATATTACCTCTGTATGAGAAATTTTAGCATGTGGAGTTTCCATCAGCTGTTTGTAGAATGTGTTTGGTTACATTTGATTTGATCTTTTATTGAACAATGATGAAGTTGAGCCCCACAGTGCACCTATGTTGTAGCCTGTAGTGTTTGCCATTCTGTGTGTACTTTTTTGTATTAATAACTCACCCCCTGCTGTCTGGTATGCCAGTCTAAGAGGTTTCACTGTTCAAAGAGAACTGAGCTTTCATTTAAGAACTGCAAATTGTTCCAAGAAACTACTCACAGAAGTAGTAGTATCCTAGTCTGAGTCCTTAGTTCAGTAAACGTATGTGTTTGATTACAATATTGTTGAATAAACTAGAGCCTGACTGATACAGAATTTTTGAGACAGATACCAACATTAGAGGGGATAAATTCACAGATTACTGATATGCTGGTGTGAATTTCTGTGCTTTTTCTATGTGCAACGATATGACTAGGGTAAGGTTACTCAGAAGGCTGCTTTCTTA
>NW_023340257.1:19047106-19047249 GCF_004916995.1 Morone saxatilis | reverse complement strand
CTTAAACAAATAACTTTATTTAAGTTTAACTTCATTTTAAATTCTTGTATTGATAATTTAACTTGTTAAAGAATATTTAACCTCAAATATTGTTAAATTTAATTGTCAACAAGTTCTTTTTGACATTACTGAGAGCTGCTTCT
>NW_023340257.1:19046814-19046951 GCF_004916995.1 Morone saxatilis | reverse complement strand
AGGTTGATGGTATATCAGAAACATACAAAAGGATGTTAGCACAGACAAAAAGCACATAAATACAGATAAAATCACATAAGGACAGAAACTCACAAAAGTGCAGAGTACATAAACAGACAAAATTACATAAGCACAGA
>NW_023340257.1:19011306-19046714 GCF_004916995.1 Morone saxatilis | reverse complement strand
CAGACAAAATTACATAAGCACAGATAAAAACCAAAGGACAAACAATAGTAACAATATGGCCATTTTAATGTCTCCCATGTGTCATAACCATAGGACAAAAGACATCACAGGAAAAATACAAAAGCACATGAACACAGACAATTAGCAAAACAATAACAGAAGCACTATTCTAGATTATGAAAGCATGTTTGATTGTCTAGTAACCTCTGTTTTTATAGATTTTGAGAGATGTAATGTTCCTTAGTTCTGTGGGTAAAGTGTTCCAGGTATGTGCTGCTCAATAGGAGAAGGCTGATTGCCCAGAGGTACTTTTTCTATATGGTATTTTACAGTCCCCTCTGATAGTAGCTCTGGTAGATGAGTTTTGATTTAGTTTCATGAATTCCTTGAGTGGAGCAGACCATGGAAAATGTTATACAAGTAAAGTATGTGCAAAATTTGATCATGTTTTCCCAGTTTAGAAAAAAACATACTTTGCAGTGAAACCAATATATTACCCAAAGCATTTTGTTCCCCCAACTGGCTCAGTTATTAGCCAGAAGTCCTGTTAAGTCGTAGCTCACTTTGACCGGTCACAATGTAGCTGAAGGGTAGCCAGTGACTGACTGTCCCGTGTCGTATTATGCAGGGAACAAGTCCACTTAGTGTCTAATGATGTGTCCCTGTGAGATATGCAAGCAACATGGAGAACTAGGTTTATTTTATGAACATGGGTTGCTTTGTTACATTACAAGCTCTATGCAGAGTGCAAGAATTTATTAGTTTTGCATTTTGAATTGCCTTTCTAATAAAAGCAACACAACTGCGTCCAGGGATTTTTTCCTTACGGCAATCAGCTGTACCCAAATGTAGAACAGCATGCTTGGCAGTTTTCATGGTGAGGGGAAAAGAAATAAGAAATATATCAAATGTACTAAAATATAATAAACACTTGAGTAATGAAAGTGAGTTAATTTAAAAACACATTTGTGAGAAACAGAATGAATGTTCTCCTGAGAAAAAAAAAAGACCCATATTCTACAAATTAAAATCCATATGATTTTCAAAAACAAGCCGGAGAACTGGAAATTCATTTGCATGTTCTATCTAACCAACCAAGACCCCATCCTGAAAGTCCAAATCACGCACTGCTTCACACAGTATGTTGGGCATCCTGCCCCTGAGCAAGGAATGAAAGCAAAGTCAGCACATTGTGTGTCTCGCTAATATCTACAAACAACTGCCAAGAGATGATGTGTGTGCTGGACCAGTTTTTCCCATGTTTGACAAGTAGGCCAAAAGACCTACGTTTGTGTTGTGGAATATCAAATTAATGCTACAAGTAAGGACATTAATGCTAGTTGTCATTACTAAGACTAATGAGAAAGACAACAAAGGAATAAGTGTGTAAGTTAGAGAGATACAGTTGTGCATTGTGTTGCTGTAAGTGTTGAGGGAGAATGCGGGTAAACTTTGTATATAAATGAGACGTAGAGATGTCTGACAGAAAATAAGAAAGAGAAGAGAGTGAAGAGTTTTTCGTCTAATGTACTGCATTTCAGTGGAACACGGTTCATTGCATTGAACATCAATAGAGCATTTGTTTGAATATCATTTATTTTATGTGATATTTTCATACATTTATCATACTGTGATGTGACATCAAAAAGATACTTTTATTAATATTGTGATATTGATTTCAGTTGCGTTACCCAGTCCTACTCAGCTTTTTCAGCACCTTCCTCAATCTTCCAGTTAATTGGACTTTTTTGTATGTGTATGTGTGTGTGAGATGGAGAGAGGGAGGTTTTTGTTCACTTTGGTATATCAAAGCTGAACACCAGTTGTTGGTTGAATCAAACAAGTCATGTGGAATTATGTAGGATATTGAGGCCTTAGTTTATTCTTTGATCTCGATTCACGAGACAAGAGTGACAGACGTGGTTGCTTATTGCCAAAAGAGTAGCAGATTCACCTTACTTGGACAGAGAGTGAGGAGATTCTATAATTCAGAGCTCAAATGCATCTGAAATCTAATCTTTGTGTTTCTGCATCTACAAAACTGCATTTTTAAGCAATGCAGGGCTTACTAAATGTGTGCGTGTGTGTTTCAGTGATAGCATAGCTCGTCTGAGCTCCCGCTGAGCCTCATAGTTTTCCACAAGGCAGAATGATTTTGTTTTCATCTGTTCAGAAACTAAAACAGTATGCTTAAAGATCCCCTCCAGACATGTTAAAACATATAAATAGTCTCCCTGGAACAATAATGTGTGTGATTTTCAGTTTTTTTCTGCAAAAAAGGATAATTTACACATTAAAATTCCTAAAAAGGCATCAACTTCTTTCTAAAGTTATCTTGTTGAACACAAGATGTCTCCTACTTCATTGTTCAGTCCATGCACATTGTATGTGCAGTAGTGGCTTAAAGTGTCTACATCACACCAGGTTTGACCAAACTCTGCACATATACATCATCCTGCACAGTGAAGATCAAACATCCAGCTGTAGTAATAAGAAGAAAAACATATTTATGAGTGGAGGGGGGCTTTAAAGAGACTGCATTAGACTGTTACAGGTGTACCTATAATAAAGTAACTTCTGAGTGTAAATTCTCAGGTAGTGTGCAACCTTTTTCACATAACTTGGAGTTCCTGGATTCAGTGTTAGTATAAAATAGCTTTGTACATCAAGGACCAGTGTGTAGCATTTAGTGGCATCTAGCACTGAGATTGCAGATTGCAACCAACTGAAAGTAGTAGTAGTGTTTGGTTTGTTCGGCTCCCTCTGTAGATGAGAAAAAACGTCTCATTGTAAGGTAACGAAAACTTAAAATCATTCTTATTTTCAGGCAATTATACACAAATGAAAACATACGTACATATGAATATATATTCCTTTTTTGCCAATAGATCCTCCAACATGTTATTGTTACACTGGACCTTTAATGTATATGTATAACTTAGGGAATTATACCAACTGACTCTGTAAGTGAGTTAACACTAGATGCTAATTCTGTTTCTGAGCTCCAAACTACAGATAATTACGGGGGCAGGGTGTTTTCAGATAAACGGTAACAGTTAATGGGATAGTGGCAGAGTGACTCAATATTTAGTTGCTTCAGGGCAGGTTTGGTGCTTATCTCTGACCTCTTTTGTGTGGAATTTGCATGTTGTAGTGTCCCAACAACACTGTTATCTGATGGATTGGATTAGAAGTGCTCTGTAGACATAAATGTTTGAATGATTGTCTGTTGTTTTTCATTTACATGGTGGACTTATTGTGTCTTGTAGAGCGTCTACCTTTTATCCAACATATACTAGGTTTTAGTGAGGAGGAAACAATTAAGCCGGAAGGCAGAATGAATGTTGAATGACACTTGAGGCTTGATTAGAGTTTGTGCTCATTTCCTGCATACTTTAGCTTTTTCACACCAGCCTAGACTTTTACTCTATATATTTAAACATTATTCACAGTTAGTTGCCAAGCTTAAAGTATATTGCTGCTGGTGGAAGCACCTTTCCTTAAATTGTATGTTGATTTGAATGTTTTATGATTGACAGGAAGTGGGTCCCAACATAATTTGAAGAAATAAGCCTAAAATGAAAGGTAATACTCATTACATTAAACATGAAATTATTAAAATGATAAATAAATAAATAAATAAAGAGAGAGAGAGAGAGAGAGAGAGAGAGAGAGAGTTAAACTGAAGAAATGGACAATTTTTCAAGAACCAATTCAAAGTACAAAAGGAAATTCCTAATGCTATACAGAACTAAAACTAAATGTCATATTTTAAATAAATGTGTGTGTGTGTGAGTGTGGTGTCAGAACAACCCAGCTAGCCTTCCTGTGATGACAATTTGAAGAGTTACAAACTGATTACATCTACTGGAAAACTTTGTGATACATGAACCTAACACTCAGTTTATCTGATAAGATTAAATTTTAATGCAGCGGTTTCATTTCTGTATCTGCAAGCTTTTGATTTACATCTGCCTTTGAAATCCATCCAACATTTTTTGTCATTCAGGACAAGAAAATATATGAAGCTGCTGTGTTAAGCTGCTTTGCTGTGATGCTGGATTGTGTTATGGGTGAAATACATGAAGAAATTTCCAAAATGCACATTTCTAGAAAAAAAACTTGATTACTTCAATTTCCACTGGACAGCTGTTATAATGTCGTTGGAGTAAATTAAAGTAACAAGTAACCAGCAATTAATTAGACACTAATCTAACACCTCACTCTGTTGTGACCAACCGGAAACATTGTGCTTTATTGGTCAACGGTTTCCAATGACAATGGTATGTAACTGTGCGTAGGCTGTTGGTCAGGAGACAGTAACAGTCTCATTAAAATGGAGCTTTAATTAATGATCTTGTCTGTTTGTTACAAGTGTGCAACCCCTGCATATTTACACATTATCAACATGGCAATACACCCTAATGGCTATCTTTGGTTATGATCAAAAAATCAAGACAGTGTTTAATTCATCAGGAAGGGTAAGTTAAACTTAGAAGCTGTCGTAGAGTCTAATTCTCCCTACAGAAATACTGACAGAGTGCCTGAGGGTCTGGTCACTTTCATTATAATAGACAGCAGAGAAGATTTGGTTTCTGCTGCAGTCACCAGGCAGCTGCAATCAGGACCGCGGCTCTCTCACGCTCTTGCCCAGTAATTAGAAACAGGGAGGATGGAGGGAAGTGCTTGCATTTAACCTTCACATCCCCTTGTTTTATTAGAAGTGAATTTCCACATCCTATTTTGGTAATCCTCCCGCACAACTTATGTCTTGCTCTATGCAATTTCCCTGATGTGGTCAAGGTCCTCCTTATAAACAGTAAAATGTGTGTGCTATTATAGTTTATTTATTATTTAATTCTCTAATATTACAGTTTTGGATTTGTGCACTGTTTGAAATAAGACTTAGTCCACTTATGCTTATCAAAAAGACTTTGCAATTGGAGTATGGATAATGAGTTGCGAGGTATTTGCTCCTTATCCACACCACAGCTAATTTTGTATGCCAACTGGGATGCTTGGCTTGCTGCCCTTCTCTGCGTGCACCGAGGGAATCCCAAATTTCTGTCGTAAAAGCACAGGAAGCTGTGACCTCTTTTGAAAGACTATGAATCATCCTGTTATCTCCATCTCTTCAGCAGCAGGGACTCTCATTCCAACGTATCACTGTCGAGTCAGGGCTTGGTAAATGAAGTGGGGAGTCAGTAGTAATGACATTGCAATGGCATTCTCAGTCAGATATGCAAACTATATTATGCACCAAACTCAAGACAAAGTTGATGCAGGAAACAGCTTAAGTCATACAAAAGGTAGGATGATAGAAAGATCTGTTCAGTAACACTCTTTTCAACAGTGCAGTCCCAGGCTGGGGTAATGAAGCGCAGACAGTCATTAGCATGCCCTATGTGTGTCTAGTCAAATTACCTCTTGGGCTTGCCGCTGCGACTCAAAAACAACCAGCCCTTCAAGTCAGCTGATTAAATACAGCAAATCCCTGCTTTGGCTGATTTTCTCTTAATTGGTGGTGAAACCTCGAGCTAACACTTACAATATCACTTTCTGGATTCCCATTTCATATGCACTGTATTTAACCTCACCAGGTATCTAGAAACTCTTAGGCTTCAATCGAAATGTATTTTGAAAGAGAGTTGCAACTATAGAAGGTCAACTGTTTTCAGGGCAACAGCTCACTTACGTTTATTTGAGTTAGCATATCCTCACTGCGGCCCCATGCAGGGATTTGACTGTTTCATTTTGATGGGTTTTATTCTTTGTGGCATGCACATTATGTCTGTATCTGTCCCCCACATTCTTTTGGATAGAATATGATTTAGACCACTGCATGTCTCAGAATTAGCAAACAGTTTCTGGCAAAATTAGTTATTTTAGGCGTATGAGTTTACTATAACATTTGCTCTCTTTTTTTTTAGCATTTCATTATAACATTAATTCTGTTGTCCAATTATTCAGGAGGAATTTGTGCTTTACCATTCTGATCTGTGTGCAGGAACAATGCGTTTCAAAGGTCACTTCCCTACCTCAGACAGACATAATGGATATGCCACTTATGTCTATGTTTTTCATGGCTAGCATCTGAATTTATACACCACCATGTGAATTTAGTGTCACACCACATATTAGTCCTGAATCCTCTAGCATGAAATTATATCCCCACCCCTTTAAGTAAGGCACTGTAACTATTTATATTTGATAGTTTTAGTGTGGAATAGTTGCAGTGGTGATAGGGGAAGTAGCTAAATTGCAACTTTACTACCAGTAGAAAATGAATAGTGGTTTGCAATTATTATTATTATTTTGCTTTACAAAAGCAAATTATTAGACAACAGCAGCGTAGCACAAATTCATGATCAGAAATGTGTCACCAGCAAGCCATTTGCAGGTGTAAATGATTGTGTTCATACATGCGCCCAGGGGAAGGACACCGTAAATCACAGGCAGTGTTCACATGTGGCATAATGCCAAATTGAATTCTTCAGCAAAAAATAGATTTAAGCTGGCCCTCTGCCAAAACACTAAGTAAATCTTGCTTGTGCCAAATTACAGTGTTATCCAAGCTGGATTTGATATGGCTTATGCTGTGTAAAGATGGCTAATAATGGCTGTTATAGATGAATTAGAAGATTCTGGATTAAGAGGGTGTTGAGTAATGTAAAATCTACAATATCACTTGTGCGCTAGTCTCTTTTTCCCCCCCTGCTGAATATCGGTTAGGTTAGATTTTCGACTGTTAATGACTGTGACATTTCTAAATGTCTTGTAAAATAGGGCACATTGCCTGTCTTTGAAAGGGGAGATGGGACACCTGGTGGTCCAGAGCTGGCCAGGGGCCCAAGAGATGGAGAAAGGGCTAACCTTTTAAAATGAAATGAGATTAGGTCATTCATCCTTGTCTCAGCATTTCCATTGTAGTGTGTTGTGGAGAGAAGAGATGAAATCACAGCAATCTGAGGTCCTCTCACACAAAACCTAAACTCTAAAATTAGGTTTCCTGCTGCCCACCTACAACATATAGCATACATATGAACACATACAGTGTAGCAGAATATTTGAAAGTCTTGCATAACAGTTTCCCACGGCATGGTGCTCTGTCCAGACATGAATTTGGTCAAGCCATCGCCAGTGCAAGGTCAGTCCTTATCTGAGTTAACATATTGATTCTGTGAAGTCATAGACAAATATCTCAAAGGCATTTCAGACTTCCTTTTAAATCCTCTGTCAGATTAGAGTTATTTACAGTATGTGTCATGCATATATATATATTTTTGGGGGATTTTTATTGCCTTTATGATAGTGACAGCTGAAGACAGACAGGAAAGGGGGTAGAGAGAGTGGGGATGACATGCAGCAAAGGGCCACAGGTCGGATTCGAACCCTGGGCCGCTGCAGCAATGACTCAGCCTCCGTACATGGGTCGCCAGTTATACCCACTGAGCTAACCGGGAGCCCAGTCATGAATATATTTAACATTGTTATCTTGCTGTCTGGGAGTAAGAGTGAGTGTGAGTATAGTTCAGATTGCTCAGAATATGTAGATCATTTTTGAAGTGATAATTAATTCTCCATAAGGCTCAAGAAGCTAGCCTTTTACTTAGTGCAGAACCATCAGAACATTTTTTTGTTCCCTTTGACTTAATATTCATGTTTCTTTACTTTGATCAGCTAGTTGTCAGTGGGAAATAACTCATGATGAGGTGCTGCTAATCCCTCAGAATCTGTGTTTACAGTGATTAGTATTCTCTAGAAGTGAATATTCATAGTATTTAAATTCTAAAACTACACTAGCCCCAAATAAAGCACCTGGCGCCAGTACAGAACTAGACTACAAATGTATGATATTTTCATTTTTTCAGCTCTAGCTTGAATTTAATTCCTGCATGTGTCACTTGGAGAGTGCCGGAATAATTATCACCTGACTAAATATCCACTCTCTGAAGTCAGCGGCGCTAATTCTGTGTGAGACTTAAAATATTACCTGAACAATAATGTCAGCATGTAACACAGATACTTCTGATCCTTTTTTGTGGAAGTTTGAAATAATTTTCTTCACATCAGCGCACTTTTGGATTGCAGATTAGGTAGAAAGGTTACAGATTCTATATTATCAGTTGTTGTTAGACTGAATTGCCATGTCGTTTCACATCATTGTTACTTACTAATTACCTTTTGACTCTGCAAAATAATTGGAGAAGTCGGCAGTAATTCAGAGTTCTGTAACCAGGGTAGATTGTTGTGAGAATAAACCAGATACAGCAAGTATAATTAGAGGTGCAACAGGAAAATAATCTGCCACTCTTTTGATAATTGATTAATAGTTGAAGTAATATTTCATACAGAAATGGCAGAAAATGCAGTTTTCAGCCTCTCAAGTCTGGAGATTTACTGCTTTTCTCTCTTTTATATCATATTAAACTGAATATATTTGGGCTTTGGACTGACAAAACAAGACATTTAAAAATCTATTCATAAATGAATCAAGAAAACAATCTGCTGATTAATCAACAATAAAAATATTGTTTAATGCTGGTTGCAGCCCTAATATACATAATTTAAGTGATAAACTAAATTAAAATAAAGGAATATTGCATTGAAAGTATATTTTGTAAATACTGAAATAGTGCATGCTACAATTTTAATGCATTCAAGATGCAAATGCAAAACCTAAAGAGAAAAATTGTGTTGCCAAACTTTGGGAGAACCAAAACAGCTGCAGGGAGTTGGAGTCCTGGTCTACAGCGGTGAGTCAGAGGCATCAGAGCCTCCAGCCTCGGACCTCATGTCATTCCCATTTAATATTTTCATTAAAGTGATTACACACAGAAACCTTTATAAAATTCATGTCATTGTTGTAGCAAATTTAACTCGCTCCCCGCAGGAAATTAACTGGGTGATGTTAACCTTTGGTGTGATAAAGATAAATCCCCAACTCTGGAGATACTTCTTTTCATGAGGACACCACCATCCTGAAATAGAATAAACCAATTTATCATGCTTCAGTTGTGCTTAAATAGTAAAACAATATTGCAGTTAGGGCTCTGTTGCACACATCCTCTACCTCCTTCTCTGTTCTCTCTACTCTTTCACATCACAACCTACTGTTAATGCCCACGGCATGTCCTCAGCTCTGTAATATGATCTCTATAATCACCTCTTTGCTCAGTTTAAGGATGCTATAATCACAGTAGTTTAGGTCTCAATCTCCTGTGTTTGATTTTACTTGGCAGAGGAATTTATTTATTTGACTCAATGTTTGTGTGTTGCTCTGAAATAAAGTTCAGCCAACATTATTCAGAAACTTTTAATATTTAGTAATTGGGTTTCTTATGTAAAAGGTTTTTTTTTAATAAGAGAACTAATTATACTGATTTTAGCTTTTCACAGGCTGGCATCACACAGCAACCCAATTTTTTCCCCCAACAACCAGGCAGAATCAAAGGACTCTGAAAGGGAAGTAAAGTATACCTGTGGGAGCCACTTTTCTTCAAACACTCAAAGCTTTTTATAGTTAAAAAGACAGAAATCACCCATGTCAAGTATCTTGTAACATAAGCAGCTTGTTGACTAACATGCTGCTAGTCCACATGCTGTGCGCCTTCGCTTTGATGCCAATCACTTCAAAACAGGAGGTAGACCACAAAATCTGACCTACAGGTAGCACTTTTGGTGCCCTTATCCAATGTTTGGTCCCTTTTGTGTAAAGTCACAACAAAGTAATTACAGCACGATGGCCAAAGAACAACAAAGCAATGTTTGACTGGACTTTAATGGGCTGCAAGTGAATTTATGATAAAGAATGGCCTTTGGCTCTTGCATTAATAAAAATTATTTGAAACAGGTTATATTATTTGAATTATATTGCACCATGATCACTTAAAGTGTCTTTGTACCTCTGCTTTTGAATGTTTTGCAAAAACAACTATTATCAATTCGTCTACAGGAGGCTCATTACTGTGCATGTCAACACCCGTTTTCTGCCCCAAACACACAAATCCATTTCACTGTAATTGCTGTTGAATTATTAGCAGTGTAGACATTAGCCAAAGGAAATTATGAATAGCCATTAACTATACACACAGTCTAAATCCTATGTGGAAAGCCAGCTGACAGGGTGATTTAGATAAATGTATCTATGCATTAGGAATTCTGCTTTAATTGTGCATTGTACTCTAAAGAATGCAATGTGTCAGATGCAGTTAATTGAATAATTAACTCTATTATAAACAGCATGTTAAAAAACAGGTAGGCTATAAAATATAATTGTGGATGTTGTGATGTCTCTAATCTATAATAATCATTGTTTATTCCTTTACCAAACACACACTGTATTATTTAAAACCCATTCCTGCACCTACCATCTTGAAATCAACTGAAATTAAGGTTGAGCAGGCTATGCCGATTTTTACGTGCGTATGTGGTAAAAAACTGCGTAACCCGGACTGTAAAATAAACATTTCCTGTCAAGTTTCTCATTACTACATCACCTTTTAAAACCTGCTATGGATACAAAACCAAAGGAAGAATGAAAGCTTTTGGTAGCAGCATCTGCAGAACCTGATAAGCTTAGTCTAGGTGGTTTTAGTGAATCAAGACCCTTGACTATCTCCATAAGCCCTGTTGCAGTGGTCGGCTCCTAGATGTAGGTCAGGATAAGCTCTGGCCCGCACATCATTTACAGCTTTCAGGAAAGGATACCAAAAGGATAAAGAAAGAAAATCAGTTATGATACATGTTCTATGGGTCACCACACCTTAACAGCGAGTTCACAGACCTCCCCCTTCGTTCAGCTGCTTGGTGTCTTGCTTTAAAAATGTGGCATGCAGCCGGAGTCTCTCGACTCTGCAGCTGCAACATGCCCTCTGGCAGGTGAGATGATAGTACAGTGTAAGACAGGATTTTCAGAGACCTCAAATGCTAGTTTGTTGACAACATGACACGGGGTTGTGTAAGGGGAGTCTAGCACAGACAGCTTTGGGCTCAAATATGAATAACCAGCTGCTGTTTGTGGTAAAGTCTGAAGCAGGAAAACAAAATTTGTTCATTTTAGCTAGCATCTTTTTCATTCTGGTCTCTCAATTCTTCTCTCAATTACAACACCTCTTAGAAATTACATTCATATATTAGATTAAAACACTTGATTGCTCCTTGTTTTGTTCAGTGGCAATACATTTTTCCAGGAAGTGCTGCGTACTTGTACCACACAGTTGTTGGAGGGTGTAGATTTAGGCAACAAAACAATAGCTAGGCAATTAAATGTTTCATTTAAACACATAAATGCTAAAAACTCTTGATAATGGAGTGTGCTATGAGTGAATCACCATAACTTCTTCCCCTTGCAGTACACAGCATGTTGTTACTCATGTGTAATGATCATCTGCTACATGTCAAGAACAAGCGGCAACCTCCATGGCTGGCAAATGAAGCCAACACGTAAGTAACAACAATTGCACTTCGGCGCCCAAACTGGAGTCGGGAGCCAGCAGAATCAGGAATGCCAAGAGGGCAATGGCCATGAAGGCGTAAGAGATGCAACAAAGGTCGCTGACTGGAATCCAACCAGTGGAGTGTTGCAACCACTCAGCTACCAAGGTGCTCCAAAGTGGATACATTTAACAAAGGAGACCGGGGTTACATGGTTAGGTTGAGGCTACTGAAACATGGAAAGGGTTAGGGAAAGATAATGGCTTGTTTAAGGTTATGGTTTGGTTACATATAGAAAAAGTAAACACATCCTGTCTAGTGTTTCTGTTCAGTCCATGAAATATGTACCATTGTTAAATGGCTTCTAAAAATCCAGAAGAAATCCAATTAAATGACCTCCTCCTTTTGAATAGATCTACTGAATATTCTTGCTCAGAGACTACAGTTGAAAATCAGCAGAAAGCTAAAACTGGCATGGGTAATGTTGATCAGCATGCAATGTCCTTGTAAAAACAATCATAATAAACCTAAAATTTAAACTTTGTATGCAGCTTTAATTACAAGAACCCATAATTTATTCAAGATGAACCAGAGGCAAAAAATTCTTATTGTGTATGAGAAAAACAGCGGTGCCACTGAATTCTTATTTTACTGTGGCCTGCAGGATACACCTGACATTTGAAAAGGTTGAGCTGTAGATGACACCTCAGAACCAGTTAAGAGAAAGACCTGAAAGTCAAATACAGGCTTTTCTTCACACTTTAAATGTGAAAAACAGATAATTCATGCTTTCATTTTTTTCCATCACGCCAGACAGCTTAAAGTAAGTTTTATCTTGTATCTTCATTGAGACGTTGTTTGTTGGTGTGCGATGGAAAAGTTTTAGGCATCAGTGGAAAACAACAGAGTAGCTCTGCCTCTTATTGCAGCTATCTGTTTACTGTTCATATTGCTGATACAAATTAGATTTTTCCTTTTATATAGGCACATTGGTTTTTTTATTTTTTTAAATCAAGGACTTTTTGATAGAGGTGCTCCATTTAGTGTTGGCAAAGAGTTGAATAACAATGCTATTACCTGCCTTAAATGGCCACATTTACAGAGATCAAAAAGTGCACGCTTTTTATTGTGTGCACAGGGTGTAATTTCTCCAACAGAGTAATGCTGAACAATGGCTGTGTGCGAGTGTGTTCGTGTGCAGTGGCGTGGGTGTGTGCATATGTGTGCTAATGGGAAGCTAAATCATGTCTTCATCACTGCCCTGTGAATTACCTCAGCTCATGGTAGTTTTGGAGCCGCTTTTCTGCTGTCCACTGAGACTCTTTGGCTGCACATTGTCTGGTGCAATCTCTGCTTTCTATAAGCTATCCTATTTAATAGCAGATACATATTTGGCACATTTGTTCGTTTTTCTTTTTGGAGGTGTGCTTTGTTGACCAGACTACTTGAGCATCTGCTCTAAAGAAGAACAGAGCCTGACTGTAAAATATTTAACAGATCAGGTTATTAGTGTTTCATCACAAAGGCATGAATGAATATTCATCTGCATATTTTTACAGTTATTAATAAATCATAGCGGTAGTCACCATAAGCATTACTTTCAGTAATTAGGCCAATGTTGAACATCCCTTTTCTGCGTATTTTGCCTTGTTTTGTTAACATAAGTGGATTTAATGATCCCTCTATAAATTTTGTCATAGATGACCATTTAATTTGCTGTAAAATAATGATATTAAAAGTGTAAGAACATTGCTGTTCATCTTTCACTGTTACCTTTATACAAACAGAAAAAAGAATACAAGCATGCAAGGTTATCAACAAAACTGGGTGAATCCACTGCAACACACAACTGTAGTGAATTGTCAGGTTTGTGTTACCTGGTCTCATGGAAACGAAGTCCTTGCTGTTTTTTATTGTACCTTATGTCCTTTCTTCGGGGAATCAGGTTTGTCATGGTGAAGCTGTAATGAGCTCTTGTTAAAATGACACAGCAACGGTGCTAGAGTCAGAGCAGAATTTCACTTCTCTCACCAGGAAAACAGGCCTAAAATTAACTCCTGCATCATGTATGTATTAGGCTAATCAAGCCGACATGACCTCAGTTGCACATGGTTGCATATACAGTAGATGTAAGATATAGAACAGTGGCTCCCAGCTTGGTGGTCACAAGATGAATCTGAGGAGTGATGAGCTGATTAACATGATAAGACAGCAGGAAAAAAACTGTGTCACAAAATGTGTATTTTTTCAGACTCTTCTCTTATTTTTGCTTTTTCCTTGTGAAATTCTGTTTTACCTCCTCTGGGCTCCAATTATATTTAACTCAACCGTAGAAGTCAAATTCAGTCCTCAAATGCTGCAACTGAAAAGCTCTAGACACATGCTGTGACCACAAGGAAGCTTCATTTTAAGGGTTCACAAGCCAAAAAGGGTGGGAACCACTGGTACAGAATATAGCACATACAGTAGCACGTACTGTAAACACTGCATTTTAATTCCAAACCTTTGTCAAATGTTACCAAGTCTCTTCTGAGTCTTGTATTGTGCCCTACCACAATGATTAACAAAGTGCGAACATCCCATTATTGTTAAAAAGGAATATTAGTTTGCAGTAAAAAGTAAATAAGAGTGGTACTAACTGTTAAATGTGTGTCACTTCAATTGTTTGGAGTGGGCATGCTCTTAACTACTTAGTAAAAGCTGTTTGTAGTAAAATAATGAATAGACTGTCAGGGATAATGAAACACAAATTGGTTGATGTTTTATAAGGTATACCAAGTCATGCAGAATCCATTATAGAGAGATGTTACTCACAAAAGAAAATGTCAAGACAAAAATTAATTTGAAAATGTTTTTCCCTTTGGTGATTTGTAATGCATTAGGTGTTGACGTAAACTGATATTTAATGCCACCTTGTCCATATAGTTA
Organism: Morone saxatilis; assembly: GCF_004916995.1. Taxonomy (NCBI): domain Eukaryota; kingdom Metazoa; phylum Chordata; class Actinopteri; family Moronidae; genus Morone; species Morone saxatilis. The sequence continues at coordinate 19,032,350 of NW_023340257.1, read as the reverse complement.
CACTGTGGATAGAAAGTGATGCAATCATTCACACAGCTCAGCAACACCTGAAAATGATAACCACCGCTCAGCCTGTGTTTTCTAGTTCTGGAGAGGAAAACTGCAATTTTGTGTTAATACAATCGGTTCTGATCAGGACAGATTGGAACTCAATTTTGCTGTGCTTGATAAACATGTAAATTCATGCAAATGTTGCAAGCGCCGCTGTTAAACTAAAGATTTTCAGTACACATTTGCTCTGCAGGAATGGATTTTGACCCTGGTGATTCAGTGGGTGAATCAGGAAGCCTCTGTAAGGAGTCCTGTTGCAGATCTGATGAAACCAGAGATGGGAGTGAGGGGAGGGGTACGACAGGGTTCTTTGATCTCCATCTACTTGAATGAGCACTGGCATAAATTGCCGCATCCACTATCAGCAGTGAAAATCAAATGAGATCTACAAAGCACGGGCCTAGTTCGGCTGATGTGCTCTAACTATTGGCAGGGTCCAGTGAGATATCATTAACGTCGTTGTAGTGGGACGAGACAGATAAGACTGACAGATTGGCTGCAGAAATGAGATAGCTGATTGTTTATGTCCTTCTGATACTTTGTCCTTTTATTTTCTCTTTTTCAACTCGCTTACACTCTGCACGGTGACAATGGGAGGTGTGTGCGGTGTGTGTATATTTTACAGGAAGATAGTGGCAGTTAACAAATAACATTAACAAACGGGCAGTGTGTGCTTTGTAGGTCAGCAAGTTCGGCAGCGGGTTTAACTACATCACTGTCAAACTATCACTAAAAAACATCACCATACACTTTAAAAGATTGTTGGCTGACACACACTAGCCTGGAGCAAATGTTCACAGCCATAGATGTATTATTTTCAGAGCAAACAGTGATTTTCCTATGAGAAATCCACAATGTGGGCTGCCAAGAAAACATTTTTTTTTTTTTTGGAAAGACGCAGCACAATCAATCTCAGCCATCGCATTTCCCTGATGATGAGATCACAATCCCTCTTGCTGAAATTTGTTTTGGGATTTTCCGCCTACCCATGTATATTCTGCACATCAATAAGACAATGTTGTGAGCTCTTATTCAGTGCAAACTTCATGATTGTGAGGAAGTAATGCTCTTTTCCAACAAAAAACATCTCTGTGGATATCTTGAACATCTAAAGGAATCTCTTGAATATTAAAATGGTGAGTATTCATTATTGGAGTTCTTTTAGGTGCTGCATCAATGCTAGAATCACAAAATAAAGCTGAATTTTTTACAGAATTCTCTTAATTAAATTACACACAGATCAGTGTCCTTACCTAAAAATACTGTTTAATACATTTTGGGTTGAGTTGTTTTGAATTATTCTTGTCAGCTTGAACATATTAGAGCGTATTAATTGCACTGTAACTACCGCTGACCTATTGGTTCTAAGCTTCAGCATCACTTTACCTCATCACAACAGCACCGCTAGGATTTATCAACGTGAGCGGGTCCTTGATGTCCCTGAACAACATTTTAGCAACAAATGAACGACGTCTGTGTTCTGCCGGTTGTGGAGACAGTTTCACAGTGTCTGGTCCTGCATTGAAATTCCAGTCCTGTAAAAGACACAAACGTGGAGTGGAAAGATAACAAGCTCACTCCTAATCTCCCTAAATGTGTTCGAGGCAGGTGTTTCCTGTAAAAAAAATGAGGACAACACAACAAGATCAAAGCACATTGCTTCATAAATTCTATCCTCTCATTCTGCATTCAGAGTAAAATGACCTAAAAGCTATTTGCCGTTTGGAACCGTTAAAAAACAGAAATACAGATGTGTTCGCTGTTTGATACTGGAGGCAGTATTAACACTGACAAGGCCATAGGTTTCATTTTAGGTTTGGGCTGATGGTATGTCTGCTCTAAGCATTTACTACTAGATGCAGTTAATGGATAATACAGCGTACCATCTGGAAACATTTAGAGGTGTAAGCGCAAAAGTTACTCTCAAGAAGTCATTCTGGCCTTAAGAAAGGTCAACGGATAAATAAATGTGATGTTAACAGAAGCGGCTCTGAATCGTTTCCATCAGAAGATATGAGGCCACCATGGAAACAGAATTGAGTGCGTGGTTTTCAGTGGGTAACACCTTAATCTGCAGCAACCACAAATCTTCTATTTTAGGAGGAATGGAGGGCTCTTTTTGCACACATTTTCTTCCTCGCTGTTCAGCATGAAACATTTGAGAGTGTCTTTCCTGTCTAGACTGAATATAACATCTTTGATCAAAAAAAGGGAAGAAAGACAGGATACCAATATTCTGACCCATTTAAATCCTGAATTAATCTCACCATGAATCAAATCCACTGGGGAGAATTTCTGATATTTTCAGGCCGATAAGACTGAAGTTATTATAGTAAACTGACGTGTTTTTTGGCATTCTGGGATTGAACTTTGTTGTTCTGCTGCTAAAACAGAAGAATCCAACGCTTTTTAAATCTTATTTGTTCGGTCACATCATTTGACCCAAGATAAATAGGTTTCTTACACTGAGGCTGTGCATAGTTTGGCATCCAAAAAGTTAGTCTTTGGTAGAGTTGGGTTTTTATCTCAGAAAGAAAATATTTTACAGTGACTTTTATTCAAAACAGTCCACCGTTGTCCCATGGATATGCAACATTGCGCCTTTCAAACACTGCCTCTGTAATGAGAAATAGATTTGATTTCACAGGGCAAAAATTACTCTGGTGTCGAGAGAAAATGCACGCACAACATGCTGCTTTTTCCCCAACAAACACAATTTAATCAGTTCCTCTTTGCATTACACAATTGGTATACCGAAAGCAAACAGTTGTGTTGTGTTGTTTAGTTTGGTGCCGATAGTTTTAAAATTCAGGTCCTATCCTGGCAGACATCTGAAATGGGTGACCATGTGATCCTGTCTGCACTGATTACCTGCAGCACTGTTAAGTGATTACTTTGGCTAATAAGTTGTGTAAAGAGAATAGTGTCATATCTGCAGCAGAGTCATCTTTATCCCTCCTGATGGAGACATCAACACAGCTGTCGGTTTTTACAGCTCTTGTTGCTGGTATCAGGGCCTATTTGCGCCTTGTTTATGAAGCTGTAAACTGATTTGACAGGAGGCAAGAGGTGTGTATCTGTCTTTTTCTGTGTGTGTGTGGGTGTGTGTGCAGAATTATGTATGAGTGTTGCAGTGATTGGTCGTGGGATCACAGGATTAAATATCCATTGTTAATCACAGACACCAGGTTTTTGTCCAATTAGGTATTCAGTTTTTGGAATGTCTGCAGTATGTGTTGACTGTTTTAAATTAGCAATGCATGCAGACAACAACAGAACCATCGTCAGTGAATAGAACATTTTATTGACAATTTCTTTAATTAATTTTTTTTTACTATGAATAAAAACATGGTAAAAAAAGGTGTTAAATTAATACAATGATGGCCAGGAGTTTATGATTGCTCTGTGTGCACATTTAACCAGTTGTGTTGCATGCATAGCGTTAACAGAACAGCTGTTTACAATACTGGCTAACAAGCAATTATGATTCAAAGGTTATTTTTTGAAAAATTATTCACACAATTATAGAGACAAATTGCTGGTTGAAGTTGCATAAATAGTCCAATCACAACTGACTCCCATCTCAGCTGGAAACCTATTCAGGTGTTGAATAACTTTCAATTTTATAATCATCTATTAAAAAGGGAACAAAAGGTACGATGATGTTGAGAAAATGTGGCCACATAAATTAGACTAAATGTAGTTGTAATGAACCTTTGATGGTATTTTTGATTTTGTGTGTGTGAACTAATTTGCTGGGCTACTCTTTCTACCAGTTTTCATTTCTCTCTGCAGCATTTCACAGACGTGTTCATGTAGTAGGACATAATGAGAAGATGTGTTATTCGAACTAGAAAGTTTGTTGCAAAATAAGTATAGGCCAGTATGTGCAATTCTTCCATTGGCAACTAGGCTTGGGAAAATGTGAAAAATGTCATGTTATGATTATCCTGGCCAAAATAACTGCGATACACGATATTATCATGATAATCATGAAAATATACTTATGTCTTTACTTAATGTCACTAAAACATACTGGAATATTTTACCCTACATTTTGTTAGGAAACAGATTTATTGCACCACAGATAGGCATCTCATCTCCCTGTTATTATTTTGCAATATAAACTATTTCCAGGCATCTGGTTTAACTTTTTTCTGTGTGGCATACAATGGGCAAGCTGAGCCTTCAGCCATGTTGACAGGCTTAGGATTTTGGACTGACTGGAAAGATGCAGGCTCCTCCTGATCCCCTTGTTCAAAATAAATCAGGAAATAAACATAGGAGTTTATGCTGGCAAGCTAGACAGCTTTTTCAAGACAAGCCATGTAAGTATAGTCACGATTATCCCTATAATGGAAATTCACCCTGATTAATATATTTTATTTTTATTTTTCATCATGACATGTAATACTATAGTATATCGTCCCGGTCCTATTGGTGACAATATATAATGTTACTGGGTTTTTAGTAAAATAGTTGTTTATTGGAGAAAAATAGTGGTGGTATTTTGGTGCAGTGATGGGTCTTTGAGATTAATTTGCAGCATTTTTGGCAGTTTTAGTTATTTCAGCCACTAAATATCCCACTGTGCGAGAGTTGTTAGAAGAGTTGGAAAAAGTGAACTTAAATGGTCACATCAAGTGTTATAAAGTCTATCATGATATTTTTTATACAGCTCCACTAATTAGTCCCAATCAGATTGAACTCTATCACCTCTTTATTCACAGATGAGCAGCTTAGTCCATCAAAAGTCGGTCATTCAAAGCCTTTTAAGATGCAGTAAACAAACAACACACAAAAGTAAGTTGAGTTGATTGTGTGAGTGTTTGCGTTGTGTTTGAAATTTTATTCCTATCAAAGATGAAGGATTCTTCTCTCCATTCAAGTAAAATGAATAATGTCTGCCCCTTAGTTATACTGCCATGGCTCTGTGCTCCGTTTCATTATAACATACATACAGTAAACACAGCAGTTGCTTTTAGACAAAATTAAAGCTACAGCTTGATATGATAAATGCTTGTGTGCAGCACAAAGCATCTGAATCTCCTCATCTTTGGGAAATATCCAAAATGGGTGAACTGAGGTGACAGCTTAGCTAGCTTGTTTACCAGGCAGATGGAAATGCTGTTTTCTATTTATGCTGGGCATGACACACCAACCCCCTGAAGCAACTTAGAGAGTGGGAGAGGGAGGGGGCAGAGGAAACGCAGTTGTTTGACAGTGATTATTCTGTCTTAAGTAGAGGGGTGTTAGCATTAGAACAGTTTCACTGCAGCTGTTTAGGCTTCTCTCTCTCACAACTAGACTGTCCTTAGTTACGAGGGGAAGTCCTGACACGCACAGAATCCCTTTTGACAAATTGAGGCCACTGGGAAATAAAATTGCAGTGGTGGGTACAGAGCTATGACATACTGCAGCGAACCAAGTGCCTGGACTGTTAACAGTTTTTGTGACCTCACGCTGAAGTCCACTCTAGCATCCTTTCAGCGTGTCCCCTCTTCCCACTTTATCCCTGCCCTGCCTCCCTCCAGGCCCTGGATTTGGATCGTTGTGAGTCAAGGAGCTCCTCCAGACCTGCCAGAGTTTTTTCAGGACCCTGCCAGGGAATGTGTGGTCTAGGCGGCCAAGTTTTAACTGATGTGCTGCGCTATGGTAATCGGCCGTGACAGCTCATTGTGAATCAGGGAAAACTTGCATCCGAAATCACGAGCATGTACAGTAATTATAGCCAGTGTGTGACACAAGTGCCTCATGGGCAGCAGGGTAATGCAATGAAAAGACTATCCTTCAACTTTAGAAAGATATTTAAGACCCTGGTGGTGCTGGTGAGCATCTGCCTTGCTGAAGTCTCCTTGAGTAAGAAAATTAAACTCTGCAGCCCGGCCTTACTGTGGAGCAAAAAGAGAAGTTTAAAAATAGTGTAGCCATGAATAAAGTATCACATTCTTCCTGCAATTCCCTTTAATCAAGATGCCAAAGATTTGCCTTCTTTGCCAAAATAAAATTATTTTTTTTCTGAGTACAGCTGTGATATTCAATTAGAGACAGGTGGGGCGACCCTGGGTGGTACAGCAGAAAAATCTACAGGCTTATCATGGTTTAACATAATAGCTGAATAAAAATGAATATTAGTAAGCTCAGCTTGATTTAACATTCAAATTGGTCTATTTTATCAACACAATTACATAGCATTAACATTCAGGGAGTGTACACGTCTGCGTGGGAGCTGGTTTCATGTCACTGCTGTGATGGGAGGAATGGTCCTTCAGCTTTAAGTGGACGGTTATAGTGGGGAAACTGGTGTGCACATGCTGTACAGATTCACGCTGACAGGGTGGTTTTGCCTCTAGTAGGGTGAAAAGTTGCGATGGTTCTGGGTGCTGACAGCTGGGAATAAAAATAATAAAAAAGGCAAAAGTGAGGGGTGTTGATGATAAAAAGGAGCAGGGGTGGTGGAGCTCTTTTGCTGGGGGCAGAAGAATCTTATTTCAAGGGATTTGACACTGTGTACCCACATCTGTTTATACAGACATCCATCCCACTACTGGCAAAAAATCATCTAACTCAATAACAAAGCCTTCATTGTTTCCCATCACTGACCACGATATCTACCATCAAGCTTATAAAACTAAGAGAAATGAAAAGAGACTTATTTCACGAAGCATCATGGGGCAGAAAAGGCTACACTGATATTAACTGAAAATACATTCATTCATGGGCTGTCAGATTGAACACATGAAGGGCCACTGTGAAATTCTCCCTTTCAAAAATGGACATCAACATTTTACTAGCAAATTATTATTAAAAGCCATACTATGAGTGATGTGTCTCTGTTCTTCCTTCATGATTTTGTTATATGCAGTGTTTTATTGGTAGTAATGGTGGTGATCACAGGGCCAAGATTATTTTACGCTATTATGTTCTTGTGTCCAATTGCATTTTAGGCCTGTAATATTGATTTTGTGTGGAGCTTAAGATCACTGGCAGATGTTCTCTCTGATACTGAGACAAAGACTGACTCAGTGTACGAGCGTCCATTATTTGTAATTTTATACATTGAGAGAGGCTGTTGACAGGATCGTAGGCTCGCAGCCCAGACAGCAAGAAATCCCATGCCAAACTTCTCCAACTACAGGAAGTGACATCATATGGACAGTGTGTGTTAAGTAGTAGGCAGAAGTAAAGAAAGCTTCCATTACTGCGGTGGCATCTTGCTTGTAAATCTGTGTGAAATAACGGTTGTAATGTTTGTTAAGGATTTTACAACTAACAATTTGATATGATTATGATACTTGGGGCGTGGATTCGATATGTATTGTGATTCTTATTCTACAAGTATTACTCAATATTCTGATTTATTGCGATTTTTGTTTGTTTTTTTAACACTACACTATGGAAAAAAGTTGAATCATACACACTAAAAAGTAAAGACTTTCTCTTAAAAAAAAGTAAGGCAAGTGGTTGCACTGGACTTTTTGAGTTAACTTCAAGGCTTTATTAAGTAGAATGAACACTAACATTAGTTAACATGAACCCAACAAAATTAAGTTAAGTTAACTAATACTACTGAAATTACTTACATTAACCTAATTTTCTTGGTAAAGGTAACTAACTAACTTGCATGTGATTTTGAACTCAATTAAATTGAGGACAATTACTTTTAGTGACCCATAAAGAAATTTTATAAACTTTTTAGTAAAATGAACCATAATTAACTCTAATAAACTGATTCCAGGCTACAACCTCCGGTGAATAATTTAGACTGTATCAGTTTCTCTAAAAGTTTTATCATTTCTACATCTCTATCACTAGATGTGGTGATAGAGTCGATCTGACCACTGGATGGTCTTCTATGATGATGCTGATGGCACACATAAATTTCAGGCATCTGCTGCACTCAGCATGCACCTCTGTTTAATGACTACTCTATTAGTAGAGACAAAGGAACAGTTAATAACAAGAGAAGGAAATAAGTTCCTGTGGAGATGTGTAAGGCCGTAGGTCCACTGATTTTGCAAGGATTTTCAGGCTAGTGTTGAGTTAGCAATGTGAAGTCAGCAGCTATTAGTTCATTTCCACAGACAGAAGGTCATTTTATATTTAGCATTGTGTGCTGTTTCTGTTTTAATATTAAATACATTCTTATAATCTTTACTGTATATAGATATACAGTATATTCATTACAATGCAAGTTTGTTCATTTATAATCATTAGCCAGTAAGTATTCCTGGATGAGCTTTACTACAGTACTTCAGGTACAGGTCACACAAAGGTTTTTTACATTTTTTCCCCCAAAGCCTATATCATAACTAATGTCACACTAGTGAATTGAGACTGAAGAACTTTAACATTCACATAAGCTAATTTCATCTGTTGGAGGGGTCGGGTGCCGACCGTGATTAACCCAAACATCTGTGCTTGTCAGCGAAAATGCAGAAAACTGAATTTTATTTCCCACAACACTGCAATAAATACTAACTAATACTCTTTCTCTCACAAAAACACAAAAACACAAACACACAAACACACACCTGCTGTGATTTCCAGCTGCTCTGTGATCTAGAACAGTGCTATCAGCGAGCCACAGGCTTTGTAAGATATTGGGTTGTCAAGCCAAAAAAAGCAAACAAACAAAAAAAATAACATTATTATAGTATTTAGCTTGAATAAAAGTAATTTACCTGTTTAGATATGCAATGGAAAAATAACCTTGATTCTGTAAATTACAGGCCACTGTGAACTGCCTTAGACACCTGTTGATGTTTTTCTTCAGTCAGTCTCTTAAACAACAGCAATGGGTTCTCTCCAGAGAAGAAAGCAATTGAATCTTCTGTTTAAAAGATGCTTGTCTTTTTTATCCTTACTCTCAGACAGACCAAAGTGGAAAACATGAATATGCTATGTGCAATTCATCAATTTCATCATTTCTGGCTACTAAAATTTAAAACAGTTACATCACATTATCGTTTGAAACCGCCAATGTATGAACTTGCAACTCAAAACATTTTTCCGAATCTTACTTTGCGTGGGTAGAGAACTGAATAAAACACTGAAGGGACTACGTTGCTGTCATAAGACTGCACACAGATTTACCCTCTTTACTGCATGTGCCTTTGTCGTTATCAGCTGTGAAGACCTCGACATGAAGACAGCGATGTGCATTACCTACAGTATAGAGCACTAGCAAACGCTACTCAAATGTATTTCATTTCATTTATTTATTTAGAGGGATTACATACATAAATAAACATTTCTGTAAACGTGCCAGTGTTAGCCAGCTAGTTAATTTTCAATTGCAGTCCTTTGGCGAGGCGATTTTAGACCTATAAAGTGATAAAAATTTACAGAACAAAGAGAGCAAGACGCCATAGATACAGCAACAGCAACAAGCTTATTCAAGACAGAACACAAAACATCACCTCTAATCACTCTCTTTTCTGAAAAAAATAAATGTTATTTTCTGTAGCAGAGATTTCTGTAGCAGAGATTTCTTTTGTTGTTAATAGTCTTACAACCCTTCAGACTTACTGTATCTTGGACCCCTTGTGGTGATAACAAACCCTACTGTAGGTTGGAAACCAGTCATTTAGTGTATCCAATATCAGAAAAAACGCCCCTCACAATTTACCAGAGCCCAATGTGATATCTTCAAATGCTTGTTTTGTCCTTCCAACAGTCTAAAACTGAAATATATATTGAATTTACATCAATATAAAACTGAGAAAAGCAGCAAACTCTCACATTTGAGAATGAGAGAATATTTAGCATAAATTACTCAAACTGATTTGTACATTATTTTATTCATTTTCTGTTAATCAACCAGTCAGGACTAGACAAATACCAACATTGCACACATGTACTAACATTTTCTTCACCCACAGTGAACTGTCGTTCTTAATCTTTAGGCTGTAGCTGACTGAAAGGGGTTGCCCGGACTGAAAAAAACCCCACAGACAACCACTTTTCCCAGTCAATTCAGGCCAATATTTGATTTAGTGAAGTTAAAATGGCACCGTGTGAAGCGAGGCTCAGAGTGAGCAGGATTCTCTCAGGACATCCTTATCATCTATTCTTTCATTTGTCCAAGGCGAGGTTTGAGACCTGGAAATTCAGGGGATTAATGTCTGCTGTGATAACCGACAGGATGTGCCGTTGGACTTTAAGCTGCAATCCACAGGACCGCTGAACCATGACACCCTTGCAAAGCATTTCATTTATATTTTAGAAATGAAGTAAAATGAAATAACTAAATCAAATGAATGATAAATGAAAGGACAAGGATAATAATAATAATAAGAAAAAAAACACATTCAGTGTCATTTTAAATGCTGACTGGGTAGGTAAAGTAAAAAATTGGGAATCAAGGCACAAGGAATGCTAACCTTATCCTCTCTGCAAAAGCTGAGGCACTTGATTCATCAAAGACAGGGTCAGGCTGCCCTCATCAGCACCAGGTGGGTTTCATTAAGTTGTCATCCTGAGCTGCGGCGAGAGAGCTGTTTGTGTGTCGGTCGCTCTCCATGGTGCTGAAATTCTCCACATCGGTGGACTGGAGTCTGTAGTGGAAATCTACCTTACATGTTTGCAACATGTTCTCTCACCACAGGCATATGTCCCCTTGTTTAATGCTGGATTAGATCCATGTATTGTTACACTACTGTGTATTGTGTATGGTTAGTTAGTTAGTTAGTTAGTTAGTTAGTTAATCTTTGTTTATATAGGATTTGTCTTTCAGATTGAGATTCTTTTTTGTGTGTGTGATCTCTCATTGCATGTCATTTTATACAATACACCCTGTTGTGATATATTGGATCAAATTCTAATTGCTTTACTTAATGCAAATAAACCCATTAAAACATTTAATTAAATAACCATAATATAATAATTTGTGCCACATTTGAGATCAGACAGGAGTGTCTGTTTGGCTGATCCAACAATTGAAATTCCTGATCAAAGTACTCAATCACATTAGTGAAAAAAAAGTATTACAAAGTAGAAAGTATTACAATATTTTTATAGTTACAGTATTACAAAGTTAATGTTTGTGACGAAATTCCTGAAAAAAAAGCTGTATTAAGGTACTGCTAATGCAGACCGCACTTTTCAGCCACAGCTCAACTGGTGAAACACAAGTTAACTTTTACAATGAAGTAGTCACAGGAAATGCATTGTGTTTGGCAGTGAGCTTCACACTGGCCACTATTGTTCATCCAAAATGTCCCTGCAAAACAAAGTAATTCTGGCATTTTTTCACAGCGGATCAGTTTGAAATATTACAGGGAGTAAAGAAGGAGCAGCCATAGTGAGCTGTTAAATGAAGAGCTGAATATTCAACTTCTCAGCGAGGTAACAAACTCCTTTCACTGTGTCCTGCTGTTCACAGACTCATACCCTTTGTAGCATAAAATCTGATCACACTTGCACACAGAAGGGCCAATTATTGCTTGGTGACTTCTTTATTAAAACAACAATAGTTTGTTTTGCAGAATTCTGCAATAAGTGACACAGTTCCCACAAAATTACTAAAATCCATCCTCCCTGTCTCAGGTCCTAACCTGCTTACTATTCTCCCTTCTCACATCTGTGTCCGTACCTGACTATTTTAAAACTGCCAGTGTTAATTAAGTCACACCTTCATTCTCTAGATTACTGTTAATCCCTCTACACATGCCTCGGTCAAGCTTCCTTAAATCGTTAACAGTTAGTCCAAAATGCAGCTGCCAGACTTTTAACCAGAACCAGCCGTCGGTCCCACATTACTCCTGTTCTCACATTCCTCCGTTGGCTTTCTGTAAAATTCAGAATGAACTACAAGATCCTGCTGATTACATGTAAGGCCGTCCATGAACTTGCCCCGAGTTACATTTCAGATCTCCTTCCTCCTCGTTCCGCTCCTCGACCGCTGCGCTACTCAAATCTTGGCCTTTTATCCATTCTCCGCTCTAACTGCAAAACCAAAGGTGACCATGCCTTTGATGTTTTAACTCCAACACTGTGGAATCATCTTCCCCAATCACTCAGATTTGCTGGATCTTTGGACAAAACCCGCCTCGAGCCTTTTTATAGATCTCTTTTACTGTTTGTTTACTTATTTTTGTTGTCTCTCTTTTTAACTTATTCTTTTCTTCTTGTTTTATTTGTCTATATGTTAGTATTTATATGTTTTTAATATAGATAGATATAGATGTGTATGTATACATCTATATGTATTTATGCATACGTGTGTGTATGTATCTGTGTGTTTATATTTATTTATTTGCTTGTGAAGCACTTTGTAACCGTGTGTTTTAAAAAGTGCAATATAAATAAAGCTTTACTTACTTACTTATTTACTTAGGTGAGACATGATGCCTTCCAGATGTCAGTAAGGACTAACTGACCTTTTCATGTAACTCGCAGAGATGATGTGTGATGGCTACCTTAAGTGATGAATCAAATGGCACTATGTTAAATGGTATTTAATGGTTTAGGGTTAATGTGAGCTTAAGTGAGATCTCCAATAAGTGTGGACTGCAGTATTTATAAAGGAGGTGGGCGATATCGACTGAAACAAAGAACACCTCCACTAACATCATACAAAATGAAAACCTCCAAGGAAAAACATTATTGTTTAGGATTTAATTTATTAACTAAACCAATCATGACACCTGACGCCAAAGGATTTGGGTGGCTGAAATATTCCCTATTCCCTGATGGAAACCTTGGATAAAGTAGTGTATAGTGGATTGCAACTTTTTTTAAATGATGGTTATGTTCATCCTTCTAAACTTTATTGTTTTTTATTTATGCATTAGTGGTGGATCCTGGCATGAAGATTAAGTTTGGCAGACACAGGAAAAAGCAGCAAAGACCGCACAGAGAGAGAAAAGCAAACAGTCAGCATTGAAAATACAGATTTTGTGGCTGAGAGACACTGCTAATGGAAATTTTATGCTGCCATTGGACCCTTAACAGAAGAGGAATAAATTCAAGGCTGTGTTGCTGTGTAAAAAAAGGAATGGTGAACTGATGATTGAAGCAATTAGTGCCATTTAATTTAATTGTCCACATATTCCCATTTAATTGCCCCACTCATGCATATCAATCCAGTGGGTCTAAGAAAAGGAATATGTTTACGGTGAAAGTCACTTGAGCCTTGTTTAAATTGATTGTGGTGACATTGCAATGCATTTCCCATAATAAGAAATTAACTCTCCAAATGAGAGAGTGAGAATTGAGAAATTTAACAGTATGTGTCTAAATAGAAAAGAAGGTATAGGTAATGAAACACAGGCCGGCCCACAAACTACCTCGCCTATTTAGGGTTCAGGTCACAAACATTTTACACTTTTTACATAGAAATTCTTCTATTTTGTGTGGAAAGGAATGCTGTTTTTCTCTTTATTTGACTTCTTCACAATGCCAGGAAAATATACCATCTACTCTAAATAATACTTTATTTCCCCTCATTTGTATCCCTTGTTTGCATGTTGCAAAGTCATTAAAAACTAACCTGTAATAGGCAAGGTTTTCATAGCCAAGTGTGTGTATGGCTCATCATGCTCTTGACTATGCAAGAAATACAGCACGAGGAATTTGGCAAGGAGCACTGGCTCATTTCTGGGATCCACCAGGGCAATAACTGTGATAATACCAGAGTGACATCATTTGATAAACTTAACTGAATCATTATAACAACTCACAGGCTTGTTTTGTTTATGGGTTCACATCTGCGGTGAACAGAAACAATGGAGACAGCGTTGCAGCGAAGCATTAAGTTCTGTCTTTACTAATCACACTGCCCGGACTGCTGATTACATCCACAATAATCAAGGTGACATCCTAAATAGGAAAAGAAGAAAATGAAAAATTAAAATTCACACTATCCATGAGGGATCTTTACCCATAACACACTCACCGACCATGATCAGATGAGAGATTTTATTTGTCAAGACCTACAATTAAGTTTTTAAGCAGGAGTAAATCAGGTGTGTACATGTTTGTGGTTGCGGCTACCTATTGGAAAGAGATCAGGATGAAATATTGGTATTGCCTCCCTGGGCTGAGAAGATGCTTGTTTCAGCATGTTGTGCATGTCACCCTTCCCACCACAGCCCCAATTAATGCTGCCTTGACAAATCTCCCCCAGAGTGGGAATCATATTTTCAAGTGCTTGAAGGGCGTTTGCTCACCCTGGACCACACAGTGACCCATCTTCGGTTCACATTTACAACCTTTTCACATCACATGACATATATAATCCACTTTGTATTCACAGACTGACCCGAGAATGTCATATATCTCCTCGCTGTTCTCCATCCATCACACGTGTTACTAATCGAATATACAGTATATATAATACAACGTAAGGGTTGAATGTGTCTAGCACAGCAGCTCTTACCAGCATTTCACAGCTCCAACAACAACGGTACAATAACCCGTCATTTTACAGGTCCATAATTTCCTATTAATTTGTAGGGAAGGTTCCTGACTGTCATTTTTGAAATACTTGAAAAAGTCATATCACTATATAACCATGGTTATAAGTGCAGAAGCTGATTTGTATTATTGTGTATAGACAATTGGTTTACTGGTTGTAGGTCAACCTGCAAAAGTGTACAATTTCTGTACAGGCAAGCATACAGTATATATATATAAAAACTGTATATGAAGTTTCCAAATAATGAATAAGAAATTCTTTTGACAAATGCTTATAACTTCAACCTAAATAACAAAAACACCCCAAAAAATAGCAACAAATTATAGATCGGTAACATAAAGCTTTACCTAGTTTAGTAACGTAATATGCAGATGTCCTTTATTAAATAAATACTCAGTCTTTGCTTATTAGACAGTTCAGTCAGCAATAGTGTATCCATGAAAGTGTTCATGTGTCAGATTTCAAATCCGCTTTTCATTCCAAAGCAATCCAAATGTATATGAACAACATTAATCTCACAGTAATAGTAGACTATTATTTGGTAAAAAAAAAAAAAATCACCACCTTGCTCGTGAGTTGCTTCTGGAGAAACAGCAGCAGTCCAAATTGGTTGTGTCGTTGTAGCTGAAGAAAGAACAGTCATTTACAATAGTTTGCAATAAGAATGGAATTGCATTTATAGAGGATGTTATTTGTAAGTCAGTGGGCAAAGAATACATATTTTCCTCTACCCTCTTGATGGTGGATATTGTTACAAATGAATATAAGCCTCCTGCTTTAGCCTGAGCAATTTTCAAAAGCCTACAGATCTAGAAATATGGCTGTGTCTCCTCACATTTCCTATATTTTGACAGTTACTACAGGCCTTTCACTGTTCACTCTGTGCACATGAGTGCACCTGAAGTGCGGGCATGTAAGTGAATGTTATAAAGCCTTTGACCCATGTTGATCAGCTGGCCATGTGAGCCAGTTTTGATGTTCAAATCTTTTCTTCCCATTGGCAAGTTTGCCTGCCCCTATAATATTTAGCACATGCTAACCTTCGACACGAGAGGAACTCAGATGGCAGATGAAATTCTAGGAGGAGACTTTGGGCTGAGAAAGGGACAATTATTGTTTTTTGAGCACTGTCAAATGCTCACAGTAGTATGTCATCTACCATTTGACACATTCAGTTTTTGTGTACAACTTGGCACTGAAATGTTTTAATTGCATCTAACTGAAGCCCATATTAGAAATGACACATATTCTCAATTATCTTATCTTATCTGCCAGAACATTGACATTTCACACACACTCCTGAAATGGCAAGTAATGTCCTCCAGATTTGTGCTTCAAAAGACTTAAAAAAGAGAGATAAATCTAGTGAATTTAACGTCATAACACTTCTGATCGACAGTGGCATGTTTTCATTTATTTTTTCCCTATTTTTTGTCTCATTATATGTTCAAAAGGAAGTCAACTGTTAAGAAATATTGTTTTTTTTAATTCCTGATAGATAACATAAAGCAGCAAGAAAGCAAAACATATATTAGTCCATTAAAAATCAAACTTACAAGCAGATTAAAACAAATTCCTATGAGAAAATGCCACATATGGTTGCCAGATAATCTTCTTTCTTCTAGTTATGAATGAAGATGAATGAATTCTGTTCAGTGTTAGACAATAACCAGCAAATAATATATGCTGAGAAGACAGTGTTCTCCAGAGTCAGAGAAAATATAAGTGAAATGAAATATTGCAGGAAACCAACTGTGCTGATGAGCTGCACAAGTGAATATAACATTATTCCATTAAATCAGGGCTGATGCATGTCAGTGCCAGTCGGGGAGTTAATAGCATAATTTGAATTACATTTTGTGATCCCCAATCACAGTCCCCAAAAGGTCAAAAAATGTTACTGAAATCTTAACACCCAGACCGCTTGACAAAGCCTAATCTCAAAGTCGTCTTAGTTATGTAGTATAAAATGTAAATTAAATTACAGTTACATTATAACCTATACTTTGAGAAGGTAATTGAGATTGAGACCTTCATCTGAAAAAGAACAGATATAGCTCTATCGTAAAAACCCTGTGCAGAAGCCCTGTAGCGCTGCAGTGACCCATCAGAGGTAAAGAGGAATAAATAGAAGAATGTCATGACCTGAATGTAGGGCAATGCAGGAAGGGGGAGGAAAATAAAAGCTTAAACCTGACAAAGAAACCCTAGTTTCCTCCAGAAAATGATGGTGCAGCTGCACGCAAATGAAAACACTGAGGCTGCCAACCACACTCTTAAACTTTCAAGGTGATACCTGATTCTTTGTATCAGCAGGAAACTGTTGCCAAGGGAACTGAATTACTTGACTGTTGATAAAGAATGTCAGGCAATCAAGAGGGAGCTGGAGGCGCTGAAGCACACTCTGATAGGGCGGCACCTCCACCTCTTCTCTGAACAAGGATGTGGGAAACCTGACAATCCATCAGCCATTCCATGGATACTGGTCAGATTCACTGTGATCAGCGTGGTTGTTGTCTAAATGTCGCTTTCCGAGCACGACTGCTGCTGTAGAAGCAATGTAAAGTAAAGGCATTTATAATGACAGTCATTACCTGACAAAAATAGACCTTAGAAGGTCACCTGCAAGGCAGAGCCAGTTTTACAGAGAGAGACAGCTAACAAATGTCAATGTGCCATTCTCTGAAGACATCAACTGGATAGTCAGTTAAACCTAAGATCTATAGCTTGACATCTTTTCTTTTCCCTTTCTACAGCGTGTTGGCTGCACAGTTTCAGGGGAGGGTTGTCAAATCCTCCACACCCATACCTCTTGTATTTATGTAACGTACCTAATTTAATGCTACTTGTTTGAAGTAGGAACTCTCACGTCCACTCAGTGGTCAAGTGAATGTTATCTGGCTGAGAAATATTTTGTTACAAACTCTTTTTAGAGCCAGTAATTTTTTTTACTTCCTAGTTATACTGTCGTGAGCACAAAAACCATGCATATGGTATGCTATTTCCCACGTATAAACTACTGCTGGTGATGAATTACTGGTACAGGCGCTACAAATAGCCACAGAACCACGCCAGTGTGGCACAGTTGGTAAGCTTACAGTTCTTCTTTGCTGTTCCTGACAGGTCTCACAAGTAGTGGAGCATGCAGAGGTATCAATATGCCATCCCTTCATGCTTACTCTGGGGGTGGAAATTGCGCACTCCACAGTGACAGAGATGTAAAAAAAAACAATCCCTGCATATGCATGGCTTTATATATCTGACAAAAAGTGCATCCATATTTCTGTCTTTGTGCATATGCAAAGTTTTAGTGAATCTACATACCGTTTCATGAATAAGGCCCCTGGGAAAGCCAATGTCCAATGTCCCAACATATATCATATATTTGGCAGAGGACTGGCATTAAAATTATGAAGGTCACATCATCAATTCAGTCTAAAATAAGTATGAATATTGGCTGTAATGTAAATTTATATGCAAATCTATGAAATATTTTCATGGAGGACCCTGTGAAAATCTGTGATACATAAATAATTCCCTTTTTACTTTAGAGGTTGTGTTTGAGCTCACATCTTTTCTTTAAATTCTGGTGTACATGTTCCCATGTCAGTGGAATCATGCATATTTTAATGACATTTATAGACATCGGGCACACCCTCCAATCTTAAGGGCTTTTGTTGTACTTTGACAGTGGCATCCATATTAAAAATGTTGTCTTTTTATTCTTGTAAAACTTGCATTTTATTAAGGTAATGAGCGGAAGCAAAATCTTCTGTGCAGAACTTCAAACAAAAAGATATGATCAAATGATACAATTTGACTCAGACCGGCTTTTTTTTAATACTGCAAATAAATGAACCAATGGGCTTACATGTGCATACAATTATTTCAAGTAAAAAGTAATGGCGCATTTATTTTCTTTTTGCCTTTTTTCTTGAAAGAGATACCATTACATGGACCAAAAAGCCAAAAAGGTTAAATTCATTATTGATAAATTTGATTTACCATCATTACTCACTAATTGGGATGCCCTGATTTAAAAAAGTATCCCTTTTCTTTTGCCTTTTTGAGTGTTTTACTCTGAGGTCTGAAAAGTGATGGAAGCAGAGAGCAGAGTGTGAGAGCTCACTGCGTACTCATCTGAATCATGCTCAGTTCATAAAACTGTAAGCAGCAAATTGGAAGTAATTATGCTCCACTTACCACAGAATCACCTCTCTGAAGACTCTTACAAGCAAAAATGTTTGAATAACATCGGAAGACAGAACATTTTATTGTCATATTTGTTTTTATGATTGAAATAACTGACTAAAATGATAATTTTATGTTGAATGAATCCTCAGGAATACACCCTGCTCTCATTCTGCAGTGTTTGGATGAAATGAAAGCAATAGTTAAGGTAATACTGGGGAATCAAAAAAAGCAACTCTTAAGGATTTTTGGCTTGCCATTGCATGAAATCCATTGACGGTGTGATGTGAAGCCATATTTCTAAGATTCTTGGCAGGACTGATGCAGAAAAATCTGTGTGTAACAAAAGACACTGCCAATTTACCACCGAATCAGAATCCACCAAATTAATAACCTTGACTAAATTACAGTTGCTCATATTTGGATTCACACAGAGCTTAGCTTGGATCATCCAAATGAAGGTTCACAACTTTTACAACTACACAGGTATCAAGTGACTGGAACTAATAGATGCTCTTATTTCAATTGGGCAATGTTTTTGATAGTTTTTAGCATTACAATGGATCATGTTTTAGTGAACTAATTAGACACCACTTTGTACTGCATATTTTCAGGTTTATAATGAACATGTGAGACAATGTTGCAGTATCTCAGTAAAAAACTATTGTTTCTAGACCTGTTGGCTCCCATTCAACCACAAGAGTGTTAGCGAGGTCTTACATTGATGTTAGTTTGCGTTCCAGTCGATCCCAAAGGTGTTAGATGGGTTTGAGGTCAGGTCAAGTTCCTCCACACCAAACCTTGGAAGATCTTTATGGTGCTTGCTTTGTGCACGGGGGAATTATGACATTGAAACAGAAAAGGGCCTTCACAAAGCAAAGCACACACTATTGTCTAAAATACCATTGTAACCTGTAGAGTACCTGTAAATTATAGCCGTATACATATTTTGGTGTAAAGAACAAGGCCATAGGTGATCACTTTTTGTCCATTTATCAGTGTCATTTTTTAATAAAGAAAGAAAGAAAATGTACAACAATAATTGTACCCACACATAAAGTGCATTGTCGATTATACAGTATTTTTTAGATCATGTTTCAACATTAAGCATCTGAATAAGCAGATATTTTCACCCACATGTTGGCATTTGTTTCGGTTTCCTTGGCTGTCATTTACTTCCTTCAAAGCAGGACTCATGAGGAGGCACATGAAGAATTAATTTTCTATCATCCTACCCTGCTAGAAGGTTCCCATTGAGTTTATTTGGCCACGATCACGTCAAACTGTCTTGACTCATTTGTTTGACAGCAGAAGTAAATATAGTTTCACTCAGATTTCACCAGATTTATCTACTTGGCATCATCACAAGCCAGAATTACGCAGTATTTTTCTGTTTAGACAGTAGACTGTTAAAAATGAACTACTTGGTTAAAAATATTTAGCCTTTTGGTTAAAATGTGTCATTTCCTTCTAGAGTAGGGAGGAATACATATTCTTATCCACTTTTACATCACTGAGATACGTTAACCTTCGCTAATTATTTCCATACTTAATTTCTTTTTTTGCCTCTCTCCAGTGGCCTCACATAACATTTCCATCTTTCCATCTCGTATCGATTTAGAAGAACAAGCTGTCAAAGCAGCTGTTTTTTGCTGTAAGTTGAAAGAGGCTCAGCTGCTCAGTATAGTCTCTCTGATTTTACTGCAGCAAACCGCAGATTTATTTCAACTGGGAATGTCAGTTTTTGAGATAGCGTCACTGAACAGAAGGACAGACATTTGAATGTTGTGATGAAGAAGTTCTCACACACATTTCAACCTTGATCACAACCTTTTTTTCCTGCCTGATTGTTGGGCTAGTATAGTGCAGAATACCTTAGAGGAAGAGTTTGACATTTTGGGTTATTTGCTTTCTTGACAAGATTAGATGATAATATCAACACTACCCTCATATCTCTGAATGTGACGCTACAGCCAGGAGGTGGTTAACTTGCCATAAAAACTGGAAACAGTGAGAAACCGCTTGCCTTTCTCTGTCCAACGGTAACAAAAGCTTTAGAGTAGGTAGGTAGCTGGTAGGCAGATTTTATTTTACCTGTGGACAGAGCCAGGCTTTCCTCGTTTCCAGACTTAATGCTAAGCTTACCGTCTCCTAGCTGTTGCTTCATATTTAATGAACAGATACACTGATTAGCCATAACATTATGAACACCTGGTGGTCTGTGATGCACTGTGTGTTCTGACACCTTTCTATCAGAACCAGATTGAACTTTTTTAGTAATTTGAGCTACAGTAGCTCGTCTGTTGGATCAGACCACACCAGCCTTCGCTCCCCACATGCGTCAGTGAGCCTTGGCCGCTCATGACCCTGTCTCTGGTTC
>NW_023340257.1:18996042-19011206 GCF_004916995.1 Morone saxatilis | reverse complement strand
AAATCTTGTATTGGATCTGACATTGTTTCATTCACACTGCCCATAGCTGCTGAGCAAATTGAAAAATCACTTAACTCGAGGGGTTGAGAATGATGAGAAGTCTGAATCGAACAAAGACAATTTATACCCTACCTGCCTTTCCAATGACTCCAATCCTGGCTGTGCTCCAGCAACTGGTCCTAATCACTCACTAACTCCAAAAAACTTCATTTCTCGACTTTTGTTTTCTGTTTGTTTTTTTTTTTTTTTTTTTTTTTTTTTTTTTTTTTTTTTTGTTTTTTTTTTTTTTTTTTTTTTTTTTTCTTTTTTTTTTTTTTTTTTTCTTTTGTTTTTTTTTTTTTTTGTTTTTTTTGTATTGTTTTTATATATATGTGTAATATATGTTGCTGTGGTGTTGTTTCCACATTTCCGAAGACTATCTGAAACAAAGTTGCGTTAGACGAGGGGGATTGAGTTTGTAATGTAACTTGTAATTGTAGCAGAATCCCCCCCCCCCAAAAAAAAAAAAACTTTCTTAATTCAGACTTGTATAACAGAATTTGGGTCATGCATTATTTGACTAATTCCTTTTTTATCTAATAAGCTTGTTCTGGGATATTAGCAAAAATAACACTACTTACAAATGAACAAGCTGAAAGTTCCTGCTGTCCATTAGCTTGATTAAAGACGATTACACAGTATTTTGTACTAAAATAAATCAACATTACTGCATTTTAATCATCCGTGAGACAAGAATATTGTCAAGAACATTAGATTTAATTTCAACATGTCAAAGTAGTGCTAAGTTGTTTTATATCTGAAGTGTATACAAGGACGGGCAGAGCTTTTAAACTCTCTCTCTTCATTGCTCTCTCTCTGTCACTCACACAGATACTCTACAAGTATATTTGACAGCCTGTTTCCCCTTCAGATTTTCCCATTTCAGCCTACGAGCTCTCTCTTTTGTTGCTTGAAGTAAACACCTTTTGTGCCAGCAATATTCCACCCAGGGAAAGAGTTCAGAAAGGATGCCTTAGTTCTTCAATATAAGATGTGGAATTGATGATCGCACTGCATGAGCGAGACCTTGAGCCAGTAATTTTGCCGTATATGAAGTTCTCCCCTGCAGATCTCTGGTCTGGGAGCAACATCAATAGGCTCCCGGCACAAAGAGTACAAAGTGCGAAAGCGTGTAGTTTTACTGTAATATAAACCTAGCGCTCTATTGATGAATTTCTCATTAACTCAACCTGTGTTTGATGCTGAGGCAAATTATAAATGTTGGGTAAAAACATCCAACGCCCCCAGATACAGCACTGTGACAACGCTATAGTACCTAAAAAGTACTATGCTCAGAGTACTACTGTCCTTTATTTTACGTTTAAAACACCCAGAATAGACTGCTTAATCCTTAAAACTGACTTGTCTTACTCCTCTGTTCAACCCTGTCTCCTAGAAACTTATAATAATAATATACATAATGCCGACACATATGAGCGTTTCCTGATCTAATGTCTCTATCGGCAGGACGACATCATTTATTAAGTCCTTACAACCATACAAATCACTGTTTTAATAAAAACGTTTTCTGATCTGATATAGCTGTTGGTTGAGGTTTATCTTTAGGCCAAGTGTGAAACTCATGATGTAACCCATTGGTTTGTGGAGTACCTTTTTGAAGCCTTGAGTTTGGCATTAAGGTCATCGCCATGCACTCATTGGCTTGGTTTTGACTCATCCGTAGCAGCAACAATGGCGGCTTGCCTGGTCACACACATTCTTATAATACTGATAAACGGTACAATAAAATATGTTTCTGAAAAGATTTGAGGCCATGAAATAGGCAAGCAGTAACAGAACTCTGATTCATCATATGTTTTACTCTAAATGAGACCATAATTTACAAAATGAGCTCTATGGGAGAAGACTTTTGAGAAGCAATTGAGACCAGAGGAAGTCAGAATAGTTATAATTAGAATAAGTTCGCTTTCAAAGCAAACATGTTAATATATGAGTGGAAAGAATCTTGAAACTGCATTTTTTGACTCAAGACATTGCTTACCCATGTCATGTGATGCTAGAACAAATATTATTGGAACCACTGCATAAAATTGCAGATGAGCAAAACAAGGGCAAATTGCACTCAACTTCATGGTCATGTTTGCGCTGTAATATCATTAGTGCAATAACTTTTGTGAATCAGACCTTGAAACGGGGCAGATAATGGTTGCAAGTGATGTGTAATTCATGGCGCTATCAGTGCCTGCAATCCATTCTTTGTGAATTAGCCCCCTCGAAGTTAAGATTTCGGACACTTACAGTCGTCACTGAAAGACCTAGAGGTGCAAACGGTCATTATGGCATTTATAAAATACGACACACTGTGAGAACACAACCTTTTGTGGACTGGGAAAAAAACATTTTGCTCAAAACATATTAGGATAAACCATTTAGTAGTAACATGATATCCAGGAGACGGGGTTGCTTCTGGCACACCGCCCTTCTTCCTCTCTTGAAGAACTCATTTAAATGTTTTGGCCTATCACATCACACATGGCTCACATTGTTTTCATATCCGTGCATTTCTTGACATATACAAGTTAGAACACTGTCATGGTGTGTAAAGAGATTTCACGCTCTCTCAACCGTCATTGCCAGAGTTAATTGCTCAAAAGACTCACTATGCAGTTAAATCAAAACAGGATTAAACACCAATTGATCTTCCCCCTCACGCTTACACTGACATCTTTTACCAGTGAATGTATACTGTAAAGACACTAACAAGCATGAGTCCTTGCTGCTATTCACACTCTCTCTTAAAGAGCTGCAGAGTTTGGCTGGTATTTGTTTCTGAAAGCAGCCCAATAAGAAATTAATTTGTCAGGAGTAACTAAAACTCAGCCCCTTCTCTTTGAAAAAGAGGTAACAGTGAAAACTGTGCATGGTCTTTCTTGGGCTATTTTAACAGCTAGCAGCCTTTTTAAACGTGGAATTGGTTTAAGAAGTGATGACATTAATGTTTGCCTGTGTTTACTGTGGCATAAGGAGCATTCTGAAAGAACATTTAGTACATCATAAAAATGTCACATTGCTAAACATATGCAATGGGAAATATCAGCCCATTAGAATGTGTCACAGCCTGTCTATATTTTACCCAGTAACGCTGTCACTTTACATTTTTTCTCCATGTATATTAATGTGAAACGAACATATTTTGCATGTAACACCAGCTACTGCCAAACAGAGAGCAAGAAGAGATAGGCAAATATTCAAAACAAGGTTATTTTTCATGTCTCACTCTGATCTTGTGATCCCCTCGCAGAGATTGTTTTGAGCTCTGATGATATTGGTCAGGGAGAGCAGCCTCAGTAGCTTTATCCACAGTTGGTGCTGCATAACAGTAGCTATTGAATATTGAATGATCAGCCCCTGGGGAAATTAATGGGGTATCACAGCAAACAGGCTCTATCACAAGTCTGGATAAAATGACAGTGGCAGGAAAGAGAAAAAAAAAAGAAGCCATGGGCCAAAACGCTGAGCATACTTAAGGTGTTATCTATTGAAGTTGCAGAGCTGCAGGTGCCCAAGGCTCGACTCCACCTCCCTCTCTCATCCTGTGTATACACTTGACTTCTGTGTGGAAAGAGCAACAACAGCTGTTTAACCTGAAGCACTATTGTCCAACAGAGGGATTTATGGATAAAGGACTGTCAATGCAGAGGAGAGAGAGAGTCTTCGCAGTCAGCCTGTGAATACACCACATTCACTAGACCAATATAAGATGACAAGTATGGCGTCTGAACAGCTGCTCTCAAACTTACATTTTGCATAACTTGCACGGTCCACAAACAAAATCATGCCCTGCGAGAAAGAAGAGTGAGCTTGAAACCACTAATATTAAACAAGGTCTCCTGTGTTGAGGGCTTTTTTAATGGTGGATACAGTACACAGAGAAGCCTGGACAGGCTGCCTCCCTGTTGGACAGCTGTACTAATGGAAACCTGCAAAGTCTCAATTATAGCCAAGTCCCAGATCTACTCTAAGTGCCAGGTGGAAACAAGACATTGTGTATTTACAATTGTATTTCTCTGCTGAGGCCTAACAGAAAAACACACAAGGAGAAATTAGTGTTGAGCCCAAAGGCAAATAGGCCATAGGTGTGCCACAGGAGACCAAATCGCTAGAAAATATATTAAAATCAAGTCAAATGATCATTAGAATACAATCATGTGTATACACTATGAATTTGTAGGTTGTTTTCATGACTTTATCAACAGACTGTAAGCTAAGAAATCTGTGCAGCAAAGGAACATTTTGCAACAAGTAATCTTAAGAGCAACACCACCCGTTTCATGTGCATTAAAACACCAGCAACCATAGTTTGCCACAGTTGGGGTGGCATGGCTCGCGGTCATCTTGTAATCAGAAGTTTCCTATGCTGATTCTCAGGAGGAGTGTCCATGAGCAAGACACTGAAACCCTAACCACCCCTGATGAGCAGCTTGGCAACTTGTGAGACGGTCTTGCCCTCACTGTATGAATGTGTGTGTGAATGAGTTAATGTTGGCATGTGTTATAAAGTGCTTTGAGTGGTCGGTAGACTGGGAAAGCGCTCTATAAATGCGGTCCATTTTACCATTTTCTATGTGAGGGCGGAAGACCCCCTGAGTGTGGCACGACATGAAGTGCCCCTGTTCATTTGTTAAGGGACGTGAGTGAATTGCCTCTCAAAGCATTATGGGATAGCAGGAGACACAAATTATTATTGAAGTTTTTGGGATCTGTTCCAATTGCCTCCAAGATCACAGATGCAAACAGAACCAAAGTGCCAGTCAGTGCAGAGTCACACCGATTGATGAAGAAAGTCACAGGTTGTTCATTTACTTGTTTATTAAACAGGGACCAAATAAATTTTTTATATGCAGATACTCAGTGCAACAAATTTATTGTATAGCATAACCAGCTGAAGCTAATTTGCAGCTCTTATCCCTTGTTAGGTTCATTTACTGTATACAAGTATATAAGTTTGCTATCGAGGAAGCTACTATACACTATGCAAGCACTGACTGGCCCACAGTGATGAGAAGTGACAAAGTTGTGCCCAGTTTGCTCCCATGGCTTCTCCGCAACCCGGCTACTTACCAGGGTTCAACATTGCCTGGTCGGGGCAAGTGGGTCAGAAATCTACTTGCCCAAAGTCACTTTTTACTTGCCCTTATACAAATCATTTAATTTATTAGCAGTTATCAGATAAACAAACAACAAAGTGGTTTCTAGGTGCCATGCAAACGAGATCCTGACGGCTCTTGTTATAGCACTTGTTATATGTTTTTGGGAAATTTGATGTGCCTTTGAATAACGACCCCATTTTATCTGCCTTGCTTTCAAATTTGCAGCAAAAACATAGGTGGAGTTTTGACCACATTCTCTAACGCCACCCAACCAAACTCCTGTTTCTAGGTTAACATTTTCTATACCTACCACCATTTTCTTGTGAGTGCCTAGGCAGTACCACACATGTGCAACTTTCAACAGAGATGAGAAGGAAGCAAGATGGATTTTTCTTTAGCTAAAAAATGACTTCTCTGAAGTGGAATTTTACTTGACATGGGCAAGTGAGCGATCCTTATTGTTGAACCCTACTTGCCTACTTCTTTGGTCTGTATGTATCAGTGTTAGGGCTCAGGCCTCCACTTGAACAACTTCAAACATATCCACAGTACTCACTATAAAAGCATACGATCGCACCCGGGGATCTCTGTAGATTGCATATTGCTCATCAGTGAACTCAGTTTAAAATGGTGTTGCACCATTGAACACAAGTAATGCATAAATCAGTTCCTGCCCTGGGGGTTGACTTACCCTGTGCCCCAGAGTGTTTCCCTGTAATTCAGGCTGCTTTGACATTCACCCGCCTGCCCTCATGGGCGAAGTAACAGACCAGTAGCTCTAACCTTTACTCAACCAGTGATTTAGCCTGCCTGTCTGCACTGATAACACACTCTATCAGCGTCAGCCTGAGAAGAGGAGATGAGGGTTGCTCTGTGGCACTGCTGTGCTCAGGTAGGGCCTTTAGTCACTGCCACCCATACACTGCGTGTTATCCAGCATCCTCCTTTTATCTCAGCCTTGGTAGCCTCTATTCCTTACACCCACTGAACCTTAACACTCATCTATTCTATACAGCACAAAACCTTGGCGTGTGGAGCCTTGAAACTCACCTACATGAACTCCCACAATGGCAGCCTCCCATTCCATCTAGTCAGATGTCCTTTCACTGACTCTTAAGCTCAGTTCACTTCAATCTCCGGGGGGACGCAGGCTTCACTGTGATTGGATGCTGTCATTTTGATTACATTACATCATGACTTACAGAAGAAATGTTTTAAAACTTGAGATATATAAAAGACCTTACATTCACATGACTAACCTTTAACTCTAGCAACAATGGCACTTTGATAAGCTGACTAATTTCTTTAGTAATGACTTTCTACAGTTGAGCACAATAATTGGAAAAAGGTTTTATAATATAGACCTTGATGTAGTCTGCTGGAGACAGAACAGTGGTAGTGAAAGACTATCAGCAATTACAGTGTTATAGATGACTTTGTTATAATAACCTATACAAAAAGTAGAGAAATAGTAAATATACAAAAGAAAAGTTGAAAAAAAGTAGTTGGTCTCAGTGTTTCCTCTGAGACAGCAGTCTGTTCTGTACTTGTAGTGGAGTATTTCCAAAGTGGGGTATTAGTTATTTTGCTTAAGCAGAGGATCTGATCCTTCCTCCACCTCTGGTTACACCCACAGGCTAACTGTACCTGTGTGTTACTGGCTGAGCCTTCCCCTATATGGAAGGTGGAGTCTAGTGGGTTTGTTGTCAAAGTATTTCCTGGTGTAGTTACGTTACTTTAGTCAGCCATAAAGTGTGTTTATAAGTTCAGGTTGCAGTATAATAGTTACTGAAAGGCTTTGTGTTGTGTTTGCTGCCACAGAAAAGAAACAAAAAGTCCCTGTTACATTACTACAGCGCCTTCTTGTGTAGCAGCTACAAATCAGCTTTATTAAAACAATTAATCAAACAATTGAAATAGCCTAAACAGAAAGCTCTTCCAAATACATTTCAGAGCTGTGGACCTGAAAGCCACACCTGATCAGATGATTGATCATGTTGTCTCTTTTTTTTCTGTTGAAAAACAATTACTCGTAGCTGCTAACTAGCTAGCTTTACAGATGTTGTGCTATTGTGCTATGCTAGTTCGGTTTTACAACAGACACAGTGTACTGAGTTGTCATTTTGTTTCAGTTTGAAATGATACTGAACGTTGAACACTTTATATACATAAACACTGTGTGTACATATACACCTTTTCTTTGGCCTGTCTCTTTTCTTCACCCCTCTCCATTTTCTCTGTGCTACAGTGATAATCATCCATAAAAAACACAGTTGGCTGTATGGTCCATAGTCATATAGATGAAATGAAGCTCTGATGCAAAGAATTTGCATCGATAATCTTTATTAATTGAGTTACTCATGTAATCGTTTCAGCTCTAATCCTATATAACCTAATTGAGATGTCACACATTGGGAAAATACTAGACAATATGTCTATTTCTAATGCCAATAAATGTTAGATGGAGATTTGCGTAAACAGAGAAAATGCAATTGTATGATGAATTTGGCAACAGCAATATGAGCTTCAGGATATGACTGTAATGATTTTCAATTAACAGTCAAAATTCATGTGACATAAGACAAATTTTAATTTTTCATGTAAAACACAAGATATAAATATTCATTCAACCCATATGGCATCAATGATTCTCTTTGAGTTTCTTTGCAAATGAGCATTGGCAAAGTCTACTCAGTGCTTTCTGTCAAAGTTCCTGATGACAGGGCCTTTTACGGAACAATCATCACCGAATAATGTGCTGCTGAGAGTTGTGTATTCAGCTTAAAAAGGTGTTTAACTGAGTGTGTATGCTGACTTTTTTTTCAGCCTTTTCCCCCGCTGACAGATGCTCTCTGAATCTGTGCTGTGAGTGATTATGTTTGTCAGGACGGTGGTCTGTTTGCAGAGCACTGGAGAGTGAGATTGGGGAGTGAGAATAGCCACCCAAGATAGACAGCTGCAGCGCTGTGCTGATTGCCACTTCCTCTTGTGTGATTTTAAATGGAGTTTCTCAGGTTTTAAAAAAAAAAAAGTCTACGCCCACTACATGTCTGGTGCTCATCCTGCTGCACTGCCAGTCAAAGCTCGCATCACTATGCCAACGCTTTAGCTGCTAAACTAGCCTTGTTTGCAAGCGGCAACCTGGACTCGGCCCTTCACATCGACACCCAAGATGCTACAGCCACTCGAGCTCATCCTCTGACTGAAGGGCCATGATAGGACGAAAAAGAACAGTGTTTTTGCACAGTGGTCCAGAGACTATACACCACATTGTGTGTGTGTGTGTGTGTGTGTGTGTGTGTGTGTGCGCGCGCAATCAGACTCTGTTGCTCTTCCAATTGGAGTAACAAATTGTCTCCCTCGTAATCAGCCTCTCTTTGCCTGCTGTTCTCATCAAAATTCTTTTGAATGTTCTGTTGCCATGGTACCTTGAAAAATCTGCTGCTGAGATTTTTTTTTTTTTCTTTCTTCTTCTTCCTGAGATAGCAATTCTCTTTTTTTTCTGTCTGCTTACCTCACAGACAAAACCACTTTGGATCAATTTGAGACAAAATTAGTACATAATGTAAAAATAGACTGTTGGAGTGGGGGGGAAAAAAAGAAAAAGAAAAATACGCTGGGGGAATAAAAGAAGTAATGTTCTGCGGCGCTCCTTCTTCTGGATTTTTTTGTTTACTTAATTCTGTTTGAATGCATACACAAACACTCTAAGAAATATGGGGTTTGAAATTGCTCCCGGCAGATCTGTGGAAACTCCATCAAGGGCAGTGGTTGAAATCGTGGTCAGTTCTCCCACAGCATGCACACAGATCTTAGAGTGTAATATCAATCCACACAACAAACATTATATGCTTTTATATAGAAATGCTCAGCTGAACTTTCTAATCTTTCTCTCAAAATACTTTCCCTTGGAAGTGGTGAGACTATATATGCCTGACTTCTTATATACCTGTCTGATCCATCAAGAGTTCAGTGAAATGTCATTTGAGAAATATGGACTTCATTTGTTTTGACTGAGCATAATCTATTTCACAATTGACCCTTCCTAAGTCCCGAACCTCAGTCAGCTTTCTGCTTTCCTGGACTTATAAAAGCTATGCTAGGCTCATCATCTGGTTAAAAGATAAAAGTAACATGATATGTAGTCATATCTTTAGTTTCGCGCATTTTAGCAAAATGCTAGCCAACTACCGAATGTTTATCTACGTCTGTTGTTAGCTAGGTAATGAGCTAGCATTTAGGGTGCAATGGTAGCTCACCTGGTGGAGCTGGCGGCCTTGTAGTGAAGCGGAGTCCTTGCTGCAGCGACCATGGGTTCAGGTCTGACCTATGGCCCATTGCTGCGTGTCATCCCCCCCTTTCTTGTCTATCTTGAGCTGTCCTAAACGCTAAAAATCACTAAATATGTCTATATATACCTATGCAAGTATTTTGCTAACATTAGCTATCAGATGTAAGTATGGAGCTAACGATTGAAGTAGATTAGCTACGTAGTTAGATTGTGTTTTGCTAACCTTTGCTAACTCAATATCGAACTATATGTTGCTTTTGACTTTTAACCATCTTCAAAATTTGGTTGTCTTTTCAACATAGAGGGACCTAGCACAGAGCAAATCTAAGTACAGGAAAGAAGAAAGTTGACTGAGGTTTCTGACTAAGACTTGCTCAACTGTTATTGGAGCACACAGCAAAAAGGGACGGGATTTAGGATGAATTAATACCTTGAGTCAAAGTCGTATTTTAAGTACTATTTTAGTACTTCCAAAGGATGAAACCACTATGTGCAATGTGAAAGGTGTCGCTTGCTGCGACTCTGCAGTTTCCCTCCATTCTGTAAGTGGTTTAGCAGAAGCTTATTTTGGTTCACTCACACTGCTGTCATCAACCATTCAAAGCCACAGCAGGCAGGTGGTTTTTTTTAAACATTACCTTAACATTTAGCTTTGATAAACCCACTGTACGCTACTTACCCTGCACCAAATGGCAAATTAGAAACTAACCTCTCAACATAACGGAGCATTTAGCAGCTAAAGAGATATTTCCTTTTAGAGTTTGTGGAAACCTAAAACTATTATCCAAAATCACCATATGGAAATGTATCAGTTAATTAAATCCTGAAATTCATATTAATATAGTACCAATCTACAGAATGCAATCCCAACAAAGTACTCCTGTTATTGTTAAAACAAACGGGAATGTAGATTTTTTATTTTTTAGGCTGATATATAAGTTATAACTTTCACAAATTGTTGCTTGCTGTCAACAGTCTGTATAAGAACTGGCATATATATATATATTTATGTTCAAAGGGCAAAAACACATCTGTCACAACCTTGCAGCTCCTCCAAAGTTCAAGATCAAAATTTCAGCTGCTCTTGAAGAACAACAGACACGGCTTTGATGTCAAAAACCTTCACTTTCAGCCTTCATTGGGGTTACATGATAATTTGCAGTCAACGATAAAGATATTCAGCAATATCCAAGAAGCCTACACTCTTAATTGACCTCATACGAGAAATACAGAATATGTTTCTAAGACTTAAGGCATGCAGAGATTCATTAGCTGTAAAACAACAGATGTGATGGATGATTTCATGCCCCCGTGGAAAGTGAAACAGAGTGCTCTTTGAAATGCTGAATTACTGCAGGAGCTCCATTAAGAGAGAGGATGTCAAAAATCATGTAGAAAGCCACTTTAAAGAGGCCAGACATCCCATGTCTGCTTTTTCCTTTATTGCCATTGAGAAGGTGTCTCTTGGTCCAGGAGGAGGTGATTTAAATTTCATTAGAAAAGAAAAAGAGAGACCTTTTGGATCTTTCTTTTTTAAAAGTCTACACACAAGATTAATAAATGGGGGACCTGATATTTAAACATATCCTCAAGCTGTTTTAATATGCTACAGTGTCGGATCCTTAATTACAATTGGTGCTATCATTTTTAATGTTTTTTAAATACTGGCATCTAAGTGGCTATTTGAGAATTAACTACACATGTTATCTTGTAACACTGATGAAAGCTTTTACAGCTAAAACATGTTGTTCTTTACACTCAGAGCTTTGTCTTTTGTTCATAAAGAGCAGCAGGAGTCTCTTCATAACTTCAGGCATAAAGACAAACTCAGAGAATTGCTTGTGAGTGCCTCACACTTCCCCAGATGGTCCAAGTCTATCTTTAATGTTTCCCATACAAGGACACAAGGCCTTAAAGCTGTGGCACTTTATTTAGCATAGAGCAGGCTAAGGCTGAGCTACAGTGCATGGAAAACATGAAAGCACGACTGTCCCTACTGTGAGTAATTGGTAGGAGTGTAATAAAGCGCAACATGTGAGTAATTTGTGACACAGGTGCATTAGAGTGACCCATCGTTCATGTTTATTCACCAGCAGCTGAAGGTGATCCCTGTGGTTTCCTGTACATATTCTTTTTTCAATAACAGTTTTTTTTTTGCATCATATCCTTTTGATTAGGAGAAACCTGCTTGAATTAAATAGGCACATACAAGTACTGTATGAACCTCATACAGGCTGACCTCTATTGAAACATTCAGCTTACTTGTTTAAAAAAAAGCACTACTGATACGTCAATTAAAGACCCTTATGGAAATCACATCTACGTTGCTTCCGCAATTGATGGTAGGCTGGAGAGTTTAAAGGACATTAAGAGGAACTTTTTGCACTGCGAGAGAGAGAGCGCTAATGTACAGGGTGATTCAACGGTATAAACAAGACTGCTCTAATCCACTATAGAGCACTGTATACCCTGTAATGATGTTGCTGTTCCTGAAGACAGCATTTTATTGTCTCTGTCACTGCACTAATTCTAATCCCAATTCCAAGTACACACGCATGCGAGACTATTCGCTGACACAAACTGATGGAGCATCACATTATAGGTCCTTTGGGCTTAGCCAGGGAGAAGAAATTGGGAATTTTCACTGTCCTTAATGGAAATTGATCTGAGCAATTTGTTAAAACAGTGACAAGGGCAACTGTGTTGTGTCAAAAATGGCATTTTTTTAAGACCGGGCACACCTGGACCTAAATTGAGAGACCTCAGTATGTAATATGTTCCAGGTCATTAAACACACCCTCTGAGGGTATTAGTGGCTGGGTGGTGTGTACTGCATCTAAGTGCAGACCTCCCTCTTATGTTTTGCACTTTAGGGGAATGGCAACTTTCCTTATTAGAGTGGATGGATCATACTGACCTAATCTGCTATTATGCTTTCAAAGACTAGTGTGCAGTAATTTCATCACTTTGGCGAGTGGAGACAGTTAAAACGGACAATCTCTCAATATCACACTAATCAATCACTTTTACAGTGCATTACTGTGAAAGGGAGCTTTGCCCCATGAAGTGCAGCCTGATATAAATAGCAAATTGGCTTCCTTCATGGCTCTTTTTCAATTTCCATCAGTATTCGCTGCATGTGTCTTATGCGCTCACCCACCTCATGAACACACATGCTCATTCATTTCGGGCTCCGAGCAATCACATAATGACACATAAACTGCGGCACGTTCTGCGGCACAATGAAGTTTTGAAGGATTGGCGTTTGTTCAAAAAGCACATAACTAGTTTGAGGG
The DNA here is from genome assembly GCF_004916995.1 of Morone saxatilis. Classification (NCBI taxonomy): domain Eukaryota; kingdom Metazoa; phylum Chordata; class Actinopteri; family Moronidae; genus Morone; species Morone saxatilis. Next base: position 18,998,469 of record NW_023340257.1, on the reverse strand, counting down.
TGGTTTCAACCCTTTTAAAGATATCTATGTGGTGAAAAATTGTTGAGTTACAGTTAAGTAGATAGGTGTTGATACTGCCCTTCGAAACAGGAAGCGTGCTTTGCAAGTGCACTTGTCTCGCCAAATGAGTTTGTGTCACATCTCGCGGATCCATTTAAAATGCCCTGGAGGTGCTCCACCCATTATGAACTGCCCTTTAATTATAACAGGCTGATGCTATTGTACAAAGAGTTGCATATCAGATAATTGTGGCACCTGTCATGTTGCAGCAGTGAAACTCAGATGATGTGAAACTTGGAGCTACAGTGGTAAGAGGATGTATTTATTGTAAAACAATATCTACGAAAAAGAAATATTCCTTTAAAGATTTACTACTCCTATAATTTTCCTTTTTAAGGACAAAAAAGTGTTCCCGTGCTACTATAATGTGCACTAACCTCGTTATTTATGGCACTTTTATGTCTTAACATTCCAACATTATTATGGTCTTACATTTGGGACCTGTATTATGTGTGATATTTTCATTGTATCCTAAATTTTCTTATATGATGAGGTACTTATTATGTCTAATTAATTCAGCTCACAGCAGACATATTACATTTAAATCAGCTGTACTTTAAAGGTGAATTGAGACTTTCCTTTCCTGACTCCCTGCATGTCTCAGGTCTGTAACATCCAGCATTTCATATAATGCAAGTCTGCAATATGTGTGATGCTCCTTCAGTCAAATCAGTTGGATTTGAAAGGATTTGTCACCAGTCCACCAGAATTCCTTTTCTCGACACATATCCCGGGGCCTCCACGCGGGCAGACAATACGCTTCAGGATGAATATGCGCCCAAAAAATAGGAACTCAAAACGTGTTATCCTCTTCTTAGAGGCATACTGCACATTATGATGAAGGATGGGTTGTCTCTGGCTTTTTTCTGCGACTCTGAGAGGATTACCCATTGTTTTTTTTTTCTGGTGGGAGGATATTCATGTTTGTTTGTTTTTTTCTATATGCTGGATATCCCATTTCCACAGATCTGAGCCATAAGGAGTGCCTGTCCCACTGCCAAGTAAAGCACCAGGTGCTGTCTGATACATGTGAGTGGTCAAGTTATTTGTACTTCTGCTTGATCATGATGGGCATCCAAGATTGATAAGAATAAGAAAATAAAAGGGTCTTCAATATAGCCTTAACACAAGGCAGTAAACACGTCTTACGCCTATAGGGGGGTGAATGTGATTTTTTTTTAAGTGCAGCATTGACCCAACACCCCTCCCTCCCTCCCCACCTTTGCAGTATCTTGTGCTGGACCATGAGCTACCAGCCCATCCCGGAGTATCACAAACACCTCACAGCGCCTCCTCTCTGCATGAGCCCACCATCATGTTGCAAACATTTTCCTTCTCATCTTCAAGCACAGAGAAAGGAACTCTCAGTTTGTCGTAAATAGACGCTTTAATGCAGCCCAAATGACATCACGTCGCTGCAGTGCTGCACTGTCCATGAAAGGTGTCAGTCGTTTTTTCTGATACCAAGAATTTGTCCACCGGCCACTTGGCTCTGCTCTGCTCCAGACATCATGGCGTGACAACATGTATTCATTTATATCGGGCTCTTATTACGCAGGTGGACGCCTGCATGAGGAGTAGAGGCGCATTTCCAAAGGCTGCTCTGTTCTCTCTAGGACACAGCAAGATTTCCTGCAACATCCCGCCCGGAGAAATCGACCGCATTGCTTTTATTGAGGGAGAGGACAGACCAAGTGATCTATGAAAACTAATTGCTCGCATGGGTACGCATAGTATTAGAGGAGAAAGGGGGGAAAAACCACGGCATTAGTGCATGGGTGGGATTCCTTCATTGCGCTTCAGACGGGGGAAGTTGTGACAACAAATGGCTACAGTCATGGCAAACAACTGCTTGTGACACAGGCGTGATAACTGCGCTTTAGTGCTGTAATTACTGGCAAACCGGTGTCGACGGAGAGTTTTCGACCTTCGTGATTTTTTGACGGACTTGAAGCCTGAATTTGACGCCAACCATCATCCGCCAGAGGCTTTAATTTTTTATTTTTTTTACCCCAAGAGCGCAACCCCATCGCTTTGAAAAGAGCCCCGGACTGCAGTTTTTCTGTCCTGACACCATCTGTACCGCAATTCATAACAAGCTTGAGGTTTATTGGGGAATTTAATCCACCGTATTCCTGCGTTACAAACCCGTACGCGGGGAGGGGGGGACTTGAGACGACCACGTACTGACGCTTTAACCCCTTTTGAACACGGGCTCGGACGCAAGCCTCGGACTCTCCTGAGCTTTTTTGGATTTGGGGGGGATTTCGGCTTTACATTTTGTGCCTTTACGCCTCAATCGGATCGCACTGGGATTTAAGGTGGGGTTTCATCCCGACGCAGGTAACTGGAAGATATCCAACTGTC